>NC_035108.1:278407213-279043178 GCF_002204515.2 Aedes aegypti | reverse complement strand
CCCCGGCGATCTTGCCATTAGGAAGGCGCTAGGCGATAAGCTAGTTGATGCAACTTCAAAGATTCATATTCCCCGGACAACTTCTTGTGGCAACTGATTCTGTTTCCAGTTTCTGAAGTTTTGAAGAAAAACGTGACTGCCGACTGGAATTGAATGGTAGGCTTCTTTGGTGCGAAGTTAGTGCTGTTTAACGTGCTGTTCTAAAAGTGTGAGGAATTTGCGCCAGCAACAGCAGTCAGAGCTCGTTTCGTGTGCTAGTGAACGAGAAAAACGTGATTGTGTGTGAAGGAATATCATAAATGTTAATTGTGATTGAAATTACGCTAACACACTTTGTTGCTTCGCGCGGTGGCTACGGGAAATTGGTACATATCTCTGTCGAAGGCTGAGTTTCCTCCAACCATTCTTTTTTGAATGCAAGTCAGTGGGTTGTAAGTTAGCAGAAAAAAATCTCACACAGCGTGTAACGTATGACGGAAAGTCAAAGTGGAGTGCAAAACCGAGTGGCAACGTCTGTGGGATGGAAAATATCACCGAAGAAAAGGCACGGCAATTGTAAGCGGAAAAGTTTTAACCGGTGCAACCGAGAGTAGAAATCTGGGGCCTCTATACCTGTTTTGCTCATTTCTAAAGAATGTCAGTGGAATGAAGTGGTGTGAATGTTTGCTTGATTTACACGCAACGGGAGAACTGAAGAGAGAAGACGTAAAGCTCGAAGAAAAATCAACAACAAAGCAGCATATTTTTGCATGGATTTTCTTCAGCCCAACGAGTGCAGTGCAATTTTACACTACCGACCAACGCTGGATGAGATAATCACAACGGATACACTCTAACACAATTCGCCCAAGGGGTAGAGAAAAAACGTAAAGAAAACAAATATTCCAGTAACATACGTACACACCCATTTGCTATTGGGAGAAAAAAAACGGATCCGCAGAACGAAATATATACGCACTTTACCTAGCTTATTTCAAGCCAGCACACATATCGCCCCGGAGCAATCATTTTGCCGGGCTGATAGAGCGATAAATATTGAATTAGTTCAGGAATTACAACACATTGAGGTAAGTCGATTGGTATCGGGAAATTGTATGCAAAACGTGGATAACTCTAAAACTTGGGGCAATGGTGTATTCGTGTTGCTATAAATCATTTAGAAGTTAGCTTTAAAAATACGACCCCTGCTGAGGAATACGTGCCTTGTTTTTTTTTATTGGGCGGGTGGTGATATTTTTATTTCACGTGGGCCGTATTTCAACACGTGGACCAGCTTTATCACTTTATCGTTGACAACAACGGTTGGTGGGGTGAAAACTAGAGGAAATGGAAAGCAATCTGAAAGCAAAAATTCTGGAAATCTCTTCTCAACATTTGATACAAAATATGCCTGGGTATATTTCGAAAGACCGGAACGTAATTTATAGAGAATAAATAAAATATTTAGTTCGACCAGCATCTTGAAATGTATGACGTTATTATTTTTCAGAGGAATGAGTTATTCAAATGGTAATGGTGAACAACGAAATTAAAAATGCTAATGGACCATTGAATTGGGTTTATTTTCCAAACTTGATGAAATACTGTGAAATCTCCATAACTCGATATTGAAGGACCATCGAGTGTAGAAGGTATCGGCTTCTAGAACACAAAACCAGTGCGAATACGATTCAAGGGGACCATCGAGTGAGTCATGAAAACCAACTTTTACTATGGTTCTCCAACTCGATTCCGAGATACAGAATATCGAGTACGGAAGAGTTGACTGGTATCTTGTTTTTAAAATAAGTAATTTTATTAAATTTTGTGAAAAATGTATAATTTAAATTACGTACTACAGCAAAAACTCAATTACAACTCTATAGCTTCTTTATTGCTTATATGGTTTAGGCATGTTCATATATGAACTGGTTAAAAGTATTTTGTTCTGTGAATTCGCAGAACGCAGTGTTTAGACTTTTTTTGAAAATTGCACTATTCAATTCAGATAGCTTACATTTGTTGATACCATAATGCGAATTATGATTGCAAAATATCGATACACAATCAAGTTAGTAAAGGGTGTACGGAATCAAATTGCGAATCGTGATTAGGCGCCTTTTGGACTTTCCTTCACGTTTTTTTTTCGCATTTTGCATGAAAGTTTTGGATAGATTCAGTTTATTCGACACATCTCGAACTGCACTGTTGGGATTGCTCTTGAAAGCTTGAACTACCCGTTTGTGATCCTCAACCACTATACGGAGATTCATTTTTGCCACTTTTTTTTGATCGATGGTCAAACGTTCGTAGTACCAATTTAAAACACGAGACACCGTAGAATGTACCATTCCCAGCTCAGCACGATGAGATAGATCCGGGTTTTCGAGGTACGTGCGGCAAAATTTATTTGCACCGCTGTTGTTCTTCCGACTCCATACACTTTTAACAAATTACACCCAAAATTTAAATAGGAAAATACCCAACGGGTAAAAGTTACAGCCATTTAAAAATGGTGCAATTTTGATTCCATACACCCCTTTATTCATTCAGTTCATTACCCTCAGCAAATTATCCAAATCTAAGCACAATCATAATGCTACAAGTGATCTTGTCATTACCTGTATTTCTGGACGCATGATGGTGCCAGTCTCGATATAAATCATTGGAAAAGTGCCAAGATCCAAAATAGGCGTTCGTAACGGGCCATATCGTAAATATTTAATGGATATCTTTCTTCTTATCTTCAGCTGTTGATTCCTAACATAATATTTCAACAGTGATAGCATTGATTTTAGCAAAGTAATTTATAAGAGCTTCCACTATTCAAAACTTACAACCTTGCTCACTAGTTGTACATAAGAGATCGTCCATAAACGATTTGGGTAACTTAAAAACCCAAAAAACTTACAGATGGGATTGACTTGCGATTCACGGCAGTTCGGGAAAGTTGAAAATATTCCCACCCGAAAGGATCATGAACCGACTCTGTATTCAAAATTTGCTACTTCCAATCGGATCTTGCTTTTAAAGCTGCACTCTAGGGCTACCGCAAATGGACACGGACAGCAACACCACGCTTATACTGTGTACAACAAGTGTGCTTTTCAGATATTGTGTATACTCAGTATCATAGGCTTGACAAAAACCCCTCTGCGATGTAAAAGTGAGGCAATTTTGACGTTTTTCTGAGGAATAAAAATTGCAGTCAAAAATTTTCAACACAGATCCTCAAAGGATTCGAGTGAGAGTGCAAAAAAAATGCCTAGATTTTTTTTCTGCTACCTTTTCTCTCTTGTTGCCTCTGCTCCACCTTTACTCACACTTAAAAATGAACTCTTGAGTTTCCCGCCAGAAAAAAAACAGTCCTCGCGGAGTTGTTATGGCACTCATTTTTGATGGAATTTTTCTCTGTTGCATTTTGTACTGCATCTTCCTCGTTCATTTCTCGTTTGGCCTCTCTGATTAGTATTGTTCCGTTTCCTCACAAAGAGGCAAAGGCCAGCATCCTGCTCTAGAGTATGTCACCAATCTCGGATGATGTTGAGGAGTATTATCAAGACTGCATGATGGCTCTAGTTTTTGGTTAAATGCCGAATTGAAGAAGGCTTCCATGCATTTATTTCACATCATTGGTAGTCAGTTGCCATGCATTTTCAGATACTTCTAGGGATCAGAATGAATAAACTGCATAAGCATTTCAAAATTCCCGAATATGGTAACATCCTAGATTTGGCTACATAGAAATCACGCCCTTGTTACCTAAATCGGTAGGCACTGTATTTCTTTTTAGACAAACGGATGGCTACAGTGTGCTGTCATTCCAAAGCCGAGCGTAAAGTGTGGTTTTATTTTACTTATAGGTCTTATGAATATCACCTATCATCATTATGTTTTGTACTTTCGATTCACTTCGGCAGTGTTTTTTTAACCTAATGAACCCATATTTGGCCACTATATACGTCGTTATTGAAGTGCTTCTTATTTCAAAGTTTCAGAAATTCAGCTGAGATAAACTACAGTCCACTCTATTCACATGGTGAATGAAAAATCCCAAGAACTGGCAACGTGATAATCTCACTAAAATCACTGGCGACTGAACAAAATGTTAAAGCCTTTTAAGTGTTTCTTCTTTTTTGAACATTGACAAAATAATATTTTTTCTCGTTCAACTAATGAGTTTTTGCTAACGCACATAAGAGAGTCTGTTGGTTTGGATCACTGTCGAATGGTATTTCTTCATGGAAAAACAGAGTTAAGAATTCGTGTCAAACTGGGATTTATTGCACCGACTAAAATATGGTTTCTTCAACACCAACTCGACTGATATATTGAGGTTCAAACTGTAACTTAAGGGGACAGGATCCGTCATTGATTACGGAATTTTCAAAGCAGTTTTTTCGTTCGAAATTAAGAAAATTTACAGGTAAATTTGTTCACTGTATTCTTTTCTCTAACCGAAACGCAGTGAACACATTTTCATCGAATAATTTTTAGTTTTGAAAACAAAAACTGCTTTTGAAGTTTCGATGATGGCGATGATTACGATGACGGGAGCGTTGAACGTTAACTGTGACTAACGGCGATTTATTCTAACGATTTATGCCAACTGCACGCGCGTTCTAACTGTGAGTCACTTGTAGTACGAGATCTCAAGGACTATCATTTGAGTCTATCTACTATCGTGGTTTTTTACTTCTTAAAGACAATTCATTTGGTCGAACAAACATGTAACAAAAAGGACATGGAATACAAAGCATTTACATTGAAGCGTACACATATACACTGATTATGGCGCGAACTCTAAGCTACTGCATGTATGCTGATAATTATCAATGATCTGCTACCAATTATGTAAAGTGGGGCTGAATCAATAATTTAATTATTTTTTGCTTCTAAACATTTTTCCAGAAGGTAATCCTTGATTTCCTTGAATCTTGACAAAACTTTTTTTCAAAGTTCAAAGACATCATAAATTGTTTTAGTTATGAAAAACAACGTGCGACTCATTAACAAGTTTGTTTAGACAATCTTTTTAGAACTCAGATTTGAGTGTATATACAAATGGTTGCTATGCACTGAGTTATATTTCGTCGATTTCATGCGCTTTTTTGAAAAGCGCCCAAACCGTTGATTTTAGCGATATAGTTTGTTCGGAGAAGTTTCTTGGTATATTAAAGCGCATCTTCTGATGAAAAAAGTTTTTGTGATCAATCCAACTAGCAGTGAGATAGAAAAACTATTTTTTCAAAAACATTTAGATAGACACATGGTGTCTTCGGCAAAGTTGTAGAATTGCCTATTTGAAACAACTTTGTCCGAAGACATGATTTTTTTTATCTCTTATTACTTTTGAAATATCTGCCGTTTGTATCTGACTGGCTTCTAAAAATAATATTTTTAATCATAAATTTTTTCCAAGAATTTTGAAATTTTTTGTGTTTTCTACAAAGTTTTTTTTGTCATGAAAACCCCCGTGTTTTTTCTGAACATATCATCACGCTATCTGTTGAAGTAACAAAGTTATTTATGAATTGCAGTCGACTCTCCATAACTCGATATTCAAGGGACCATCGACTTATAGAATTATCGAGTAATAGAATATACCAACGCAAAAAATCCCAAAATCAAAGTAACAAATTTCTGTATTGCCAACACATATATGATTACTTCTGTAAGAAAGCAATAATATTTTGTTGATATTATTTTACAAACAATTATTGGAAAACTTTTTGCGAAATCGAAAATTTCCATTTTTTTCTCACAATATTTTTTTTATTTTAATGTTTTTAAACATTCATTACAACTTGCAAGTATTTATTCATTTCCAAACAAGAATTAGTCCAAGTTTCCCCGTATAAGATCCTTCTTATACGGGGAAACTTTAAAATGGATATCGAGTTATGGAGGGAAATTTTTCTCTCACGTGACATCGACTAATGGAGATATCGAGTTATAGAAATATCGACTTATGGAGAGCACGATGTATGGGAATTCGAAGGGACCGAAAAATCCATCGAGTTATAGAGTATATCGAGTTATAGAATATCGAGTTGAGGAGGTTTCGACTGTATATTCTTTTCAAGGGGTAGTTTAGGCCCCTATAACTGCCTCTCGGCGCAAAATGGCACAGACAACTCTTACAAATCATGAAAGCACCATATCTTCCCTTTCGGCAGATGATAAAAACATTTGTCAATAAGCGTCTTTTCATGGGTCCTTACTATTGAACAAATAAACCTTATTAAAAGGGTTTCTATCGATAATTCCTTTACTTCAAAATATAGAGAGGTGCGATGTTCAGAAAAAATCACGTGTTCTAAGATATCTAACAACTTTGTAGAAGAAATAAAAGTGTTAAAAATCTTAGTAAAAAGTTATGAACAATAATGATTTTAAACGTTTTTTTTATACAACTTTGTGTACATTCTGTTAAAAATTCGTAACTCTTTAACAAGATTTTTAACATTTTTCATGTATTCTACAAAGTTGTTAGATATCTTAAAATGCTTGTTTTTCCTGAATATCGCACCTCTGTATCTCTGAAGCAAAGGAATTATCGATAGAAATCGTTTTGATAAGGCTCATTTATTCAATAGTAAGAACCCATGAAAAGACGCTTATAGACAAATGTTTTTGTCATCTGCCGAAGAGAAGATATGGTACTTTCATGATTTGTAAGAGTTGTGTGCGCCATTTTTGCGCCGAGAGGCAGATATAGGGGCCTTAACTACCCCTTGAAAAAAGAGTAATTCATAAATAACTTTGTTACTTCAAAAGACGTGATGATATGTTCAGAAAAAATACGGGTTTTTTCATGACAAAAAACTTTGTAGGAAACACAAAAATGTCAAAATTCTTGGAAAAATGTTATGATTAAAAATAAAAACGCTATTTAAAAAGCGCATTAAATCGACGAAATATAACACAGTGCTATGATGAGTTTTCTCCTTTTGCTCTCCTGTTTTCAAAATTACGTCCGAATAAAAGGGAGCAGCGAGTCAAAATTTTGCTCGCGCAGCAAGTGATTCCGACGTTCTCGCACGAAACTGCGTTTTTTCATGACAAAAAACTTTGTAGGAAACACAAAAATGTCAAAATTCTTGGAAAAATGTTATGATTAAAAATAAAAACGCTATTTAAAAAGCGCATTAAATCGACGAAATATAACACAGTGCTATGATGAGTTTTCTCCTTTTGCTCTCCTGTTTTCAAAATTACGTCCGAATAAAAGGGAGCAGCGAGTCAAAATTTTGCTCGCGCAGCAAGTGATTCCGACGTTCTCGCACGAAACTTATGTGAAGGCGGATTTCAAGCAGCTTTAGAGAAAGGTAATTTATGACGCATCAGGGAAAGGGAAGAAGCCCGATGTTTTCAAAACTATCGAACTATCGAAATTCATGAAACAATACGTTGTCTGGCATGCCATATGCACATGTCGTCTAAAATGTGACATTTTCATCTATACGGGAACCAACAATTAAGAGATCTACGTCTAAGAGTGCCTCGTAAAGCGGCTGCCACCATTCCTGAAGCAACAAAATAGATGTGCTGTTCTGGCCCGACTAAGCGAGCTGCCACTATGGGAAAAGGCAGTCGAGTGGTACGATGCGATCAACGTGCTTTTGGTACCCAAATATCACAACCCTCCCAACAGTTCATAACTCTATCGAACCCTATCGAACCGTATTGGACCTTAGTCAGATTGAATTTCAAAAAAAAAAAACCAATATATTCATGGAAGAGGAGCAGCAGTTTGAACCAAACTGACGTTCGGCGGCGAATAAGGTCGATGGAAGGGGTTAACTTGAAGGCACTGCAGTTCGGATTTGGCAAACCAAAATAATAAACGAACATTTTTTCCTTTAAACATACGAAATAAGCTACCTAAAGAAAATAAGAATGATGTATCATGAATTTGACCTTTAATGAATTTTAACTGAAGGGTACGATTTTTGTTGTTGTTTTTGCGCGTTCCAGTCTTTAATTTTCACCAAACCAGGCATTCTACTGAGAGCATCTTCAAGCATTACTTTAGCAGAGATTGCCCAAATCAAATATTTTGAGGATTTTCCTAGTAGTTTTCCTTCAAAAAAGTTTCCAGATTTCTTCAAATAACTAGAGTTTTATTAGGAATGTTTCCCGTTTAGTTTTTCAAGCATTCTTTCTCAGATTATTCCAGAAATTGCTTCTAATATCACATAAAAACATTTTATAACAATTCTTACAAGAATTTCTCCGGGCTTTAAGTTTAACCTGAGATTAAAAAAAAAACAAATATATATAAAAATATCCTGGTGTTTTTTTAAGGATTTCCCAAAAAGTTCCTCAAAACATAGTACAGTTCCGAATTTGGAAATTTCCAAAAATTTCAGGAATATAACTACATAGAAGTATTTGAAGTAATAGATTTCGATTTCCATCAATAATACCTGATACCAAAGTGTAACTTTAAATTCTTGAATACATTTCCTCAAGGAATTTAGTCTGTGAATTCCCTTGAATATTTTTACCCAAAATTAATCATAATATTAACATGAAAATTTTTTCCAAGGATATGGTAGAAAATAGTTAAGTTTGTTTTAGGAATTTATCCAATGTTTTTTTTGTGTTTTACTATAATTTATAAATGAATATCTCTAAGATTGCTATTAATAATAGGGGTATTCACTTACCGGCGTAAATTTTCCCGTATATCGTGATAAACGTAGTATCTTAAATATTTCACAAATTTGTATAAACTGTGCGGGAAATATTTCAATGTGATGAGATATCACGGTCGATCAATCCAAGAATGCGTTGCTATAACAACTTTCATCAAGTTTGTTATCTATAATCAAACATTATATTGTTTACGAAAACGAGTTGAATAAAAAGTTGCGATTAATTTCTATTTGAAATATTGATTCTGCATTGAAAAGCTCCGACACAACTGGAAAACGAGTAGAATTGACCATCTAAAGATGCTTTGAAGAAAACGATCGAAGGAATGTTAATTATGCAACTGATGACACGGTGGTAGAACGAGCCAGAGATGCTGCTCTCTCCAGGTACTGTTCGTCTAATCAAATAAGTGTTTGTAACAATGAGAAGTTATAATTTTATGGTATAATGTTGTGTTTAAGTCTAATCCAATTTAAATGTAACGCCCATCATCGACTTCCACCATTCGTCATCAAATTAGTCATCAGGCAATGAAGGCTTTTCGCGGATCCGCATTTGACTATTTTAGTTGAGAAATCACATGATAATTATTCCATTGCAAAACAGACAAAAAAAATATTTTCTACCAAATTTCTCCTGGCGTTACTCAATTCAGTATTTTCAATCACGTAGGCTGTGATACAGTAGTACCTACCCATGAATGTCACATGTTTTCACGCTCCCATCTAAATCAGGTAAGACATCACAAACAGTTGCTGACTACAAATCAGAATCACGTGGTCATTCATAGAGAGAGGGGCGTCTGGCCAATGATCACGGTCCATACAAATTTTATAAATTTGTGTATGGACAAATGACCACGAGGGGGTTGGCCAGGAATCCCAAAAAACTAATTACGTGGTTAATGGACAGCCCCTGTCGGAATCAGATCGCACAACGGATCTAGAATCAGATGCAATTATGCTTATTCTGCGCGGCATGTGAGGCGAGACGAGTCGAATGAAGGACAATTGTCGACTCGCTCCCATTGGATTAACATTAGTCGCCTCACATCACCCGAGGTGAGAAGGGCTCGTCTCGACTCACACGCCGCGCAAATAAGCACAAATGGCATGATTAGACTGAGCTGTTCGGTTGATGTCTACCAAAACAGTACTGAAAAGTGCTACTTTTCAGCGCTGTTTTTTTCAGTAGGAAAAGTAGGCCGTTATGTTGATCAACTTCTCAATGAAAAGTTGATTGATTTGCAACGGAATTGCAAAAATTAACTTTTGAGAAGCCTGACAGTTTTGTTGGGTAGGTAACTAGATTATTGTTTCTCACTTTTTATCCCCGAATAGGAATATTTCATATGAAATATTTCATCACTGATATCTCAGTTTACGCAATTTTAAGTGAATACCCCTAATATATTACCTGGGATATTAGAAAATGTTATAAGGTATTATTTCTAGGATTCCATTAGCTTCTGCACTTGGGAATATTATTCGAATTATGCTCAATGGAATGCTAAGAACAGCTCTGGAGAAAATAGCTTTTGATGTTCTAAAAGTAATTCTTGATTCTTGGAGTGGTTGTTCGTGTTAATCCTGAAAGAGCATTTTAACAATTCCAGAAATAATGTCTAAAGGAATATGTTAAGATATCTCAAGGAACAAAAATACATAATATTTTGAATAAAACATTGAGGGATCCCTAGAACAATCTTTAGAGTAATTCTTACAGGAACTCAAGAGAAAACATTCGAAGAAATTGGTTGAGAAATTGAACGTATTATTAGTGCAACCTATCGAAAATAACTTGGAGGAATCCATGAAAAATAATTTATACGATGTTTGAATAGGTTTTCGAAAAAATCTTTATAACAAATGTTAGCACAAAACTCACTTACATTTGTAAAATTAACATTGGATAGAGGATATTTATTTATTTCGTCAAGCATAAGTAGACTACATACAATAGTTACAATTTAAATGTAGAATTTTCCAAACTGTCATTGGCTTTGTTACTCAGAAAACAAATTGAACCCAGACGTTATTTGAACTTCACTTTGAAAAAGAAGAGTCCTTCATATTTTGACGTTTCATGCAAAAAGCGTAAAACTCGTGAATGAACCTTTAAGGTCGCTCGCTCGAAATCCTGGCTACGTCCATGCTTACAGTTGTTCAATTCTTTGCTCCGGAAGGAAGGAATTTCTTTAGCAATCACTTTGAGGCAAGGGTATACTGCTGGAATTTCCTTGAATATGAGGTGGAATGCTCAAATTCTTTTGAAATGAGATTGTGAAAAGGAAGGAACAGTTGATCCTTGTAGTGTATACTGCCCAAAATAACGTATCACATTTGAGACGTCTATTCTTGCTAATATAACATCACGAATACTGAAAGTTGATACTGTAAACCACAGCTTGGATGTTATTAATGTGTTTAACAAAAAATAATCTTTTGGTGCAGAGAAAAAATTCTAGTTTTGCACAGTCATATGTACTACAGACGATTTCAGTCCAGTTGTGATCGATTGTCTTTTGAAGTGATTTGAAATAAGTTATTTCTAAGGTTTTCACAGAATAGTATACATTCAGCCATACAAACGAATTGAATCTACTGTAGTTAGATTCAATATTGGGAGACTACAGTAGATTAGAACTGCTCCTGAACAAACCCCGAAAAAGCTTTCTTAACGTCTCCGGTTTATGATCATCGTTGTTTCGAATCCTGGACACCGGCTTCAATTCATCCAAAAATGATGAATGCAGCATGTAATAGACGTTATATTTATGGATCCCACGACAAAAAACGTACTTTAATCCAAAAATAACGTAAAAAGTGACTGGCTTTCCAAGCGTCCGGCAGCGTACCTCAGGGTTCAGCTCTTTGCGTTGATACCTTTGATGGAAATCATCAAGACCATTCTACAGGAAACTGCATAGATAAAGTACACAGTTCCTGCATTGGGGTACAGCTGTAATATTAGATGAAACATTCCTCACCAAGGTGCTTCAAAATCGCGCCGTTCTGGTATACACATGTTCACAAATCAGTGTTTTGAGGGATACATAGACAAAATAACAGTTACACTCTCCGTCGCGACACGTCGCTATTGTTTGGATGTATCAAATGGAGGAGAACGTGCCTCTGGAGTCGGCCTTCTGAAACCTATCTTAACACTTATAGACATGACTACGTGATATTTAGTAATGCGTTTGACGTAACATCATACTAACAACCAAGTACTCAAACTAATCATGTATCGTCATAAGTCTGTCTTGTTATGGAAGAGACATAATTATGTTAAAAAATTGAATTGACTTCACTTCTATGGGCCCATAGCTGTAGTGGTAAACCTGCAGCTGTTCAGCAATACCAAGCTGAGGGTCGTAGGTTAGAATACCACCGGTCGAGGATCTTTTCGTAAAGGAAATTATCTCGACTTCTCAGGGCATAAAGTGTCTTCGTATCTGGTAAATGGTGACCCAGCAAAAAAAAGCTCTCAGATCATAACTGTGAAAGTGCTCATAAGAATACTAAGCTGAGAAACATGCTCTGTCCCAGTTGGGACGAAATGTCAGAAAGAAGAAGATAACACTTTACTGTGCCTGATACAGAAGCAGTTATCAAACACATCAAATTTTGTACTCAAACCGCACCGGTCGGAAATATAAGCCGTTTTGGTCATCTTCGTGACAAAGACTTCGTCAATGGAAACCGAATAGGGCACGGTCCAGCCGTTGCTTGCAGCAATTGTTTCAATTTGCTGAAATCATTGTCAATGGCAAACGACGCGACAAACGTACGGAGGGCGGTGAAGACGCATGCTGACACCAGACCGATGTAACTGCGTCTGATGCATTCGATATTAGAGGCCAGGGTTGGTCACGATTCAATTGAATCGAGCGTGAACAGTGGCTCATCCGCGCTCCGTCCGTTGCGCAGGCGAAGCACAGTGGCGGGACTCTATACGAAAGTCGGACAAAGCCTTAAAAGTTTTCCAAAATGGCTGCAAATTCGACCATTTGCTAATTTTGGTACCCGCGCACCCCCGCTAATTTGAACGGTAACTAATCAATCAAGGCTTTAAGTATCCTAAAAATCACTTTGTTCATATTTTTTCTTATCTTTACAGAGTTTTGCAATCAAATTTTCAAATATTTTGAATATTGAATTTTGAAATAATTTTTTGAGGTTTTGTCCTTGTCCGGCTTTCCGCCACTGTGCGACGACGGTGGCACATGGCTGCGAATGCGTGCGTGCCCTTCAAACAGCAACTCAGCTGTTTTGCTCGTTAGGCGGAGCGATATGAATCATATCCATTCAAATGTTTTGCCAATGAACGGACACTTAATGTGACAACTTACCGCCGGTAACAAACAGCACGATTACGCGGCTAAACGGAGACAATGCGCGGTAGGCTAGAAAGCTAGAACAGGTCATAAAGGCAACCCATGTAAGTAAGCGGCTAAAAGTTACTCAGTAGAGTAGTGTGAGGGGTATTGCTGAAGGGCTTAATCAACTTTGAGTTCATTACCGACCTGTCCAGAAGTCAAGTGATAGTATTAAACTTGGAATTTAGTTCTAGCTAAATGTGTTTAACAATCTTTTCTAATGCAAATAGCTGCAATAAAATTAATTGGTACACACGAAGCCTTCCAATATATAGATGTGTTTTTTTGTGAAACTCGCCGGTTGGGACGAAAATAAAGATATGGCTATTGCTAAACTATTTTGATATTACGAAGGTTTTCATAGTCTAAATACAAATTGTCATGATTATATATGCACTTATACACCATTCTCGACCATTTATACACCATTCTCGACCACGGATAAGACAAAATATGTTATTAATCACAAAAAAAATATTGAATTTTGAACTTCACAATGTGTTAAAAATGGGCTAACCCTCCGTTTAGTGTTTACCTCCCTCTATGGTACCCCTTCCATTTCTCTTTCTCTTAAAATCACCAAAACTGGTTGACGACGATAAAGTTCACGATGAAATTAATTCAAGGCCGACTCGCGTACGATTCGTCTCATGTGCTCGTTTTAGATCATAAGCCGAGCCAGATAAAGTGGGAAAACCAGTATTTTGCAGTAGAAGAAGCCATTTTTTACGAGCTTATCTAATTTTTGAAATGTTTAGTAGAAACGAGCGTCTAGCCTAGATGTGCAAAAATCAGCTGACTAGATCTACTAGTTTGTGTTGTGGTTTAGTAAACAGATGAAAAAACGTTTCTTCTTCTTGGACTTTCAGATCTTTGATTATAAAAACGCAAATTATAACGGAATCTAACAAAATTACGTTCCTAGTTTAGTGTTCTACAGTTACCACATTTCTACAGTTATTAACCTTTGCGTCCCTGACATATTTTTGCAACCAAATTTTCGTAATCTTTTGGCTCTAATTTCTATAATTTTTAGCCAATTTCAATAAAATTTTGATAAAACACTATTCAAGTCTTGTGACCTGTACTGAGAACCCCAAACGGACGGTCGACTCCGGATTATGCGGATGGGGATTGTCCCGAAGGTCAATTGAGACATTTCCATATTTGTTTTGCATGGGTCAAACAAAACTACAGTGTTTGTAATTAAATCATTAACCATTAGTATATTCCGACTCTTTTAACTCGTTTGGAACCGTTTTGGCTGGTTCTGGATTACCTGGAACCGGTTTCCTAGGCATCAGTTGAGGCAAACAATTTGATCAGCGCAAACCATATCATGCGGCACTTCAAACTTCAATGATTTACAAGAGAAATCTAATACTATACATATTGAGTAATTGTATGCAATACAGTGCCATCTACAAGTACTTCCGGAATATCTAAGAGCCGATTCCGGGACCCTGGGAAATGACATCAATCCGCAATATCATACGACCCATCAATCTTCAAGATTTTTTGCTGGGAGTATAAAACAAAGCATGCTCAATAATTCATTGCAACATAGGGTCAATTACAAGTATTTCCGGGATGCTCTGGAGCCTATTTCGGGACCCTGGAGAAGGACATCAATGCGATAGTTGCAAACTTTATCATGCGGCGTAAGAATCTCCAAGTTTTTTTTTGCTGGGAGTATAACACGATGCATACTGTATAATTTCTGCAACATAGGGTCTATTGCAAGTACTTAATATATGTTTTGCAGCCGATTCATGGAGATCATGGAGACAAAAAAAAAAAACAATCCGTTGATTGCAAACCATGTCATGCTGCACATCAACCCTCAAGTGTTTTCCGGGGAGGTTTAATGATGCATATTGAGTAATTGTGTGCAACATCTTCTTCTTCTTCTTTCTGGCGTTACGTCCCTACTGGGACAGAGCCTGCTTCTCAGCTTAGTGTTCTTATGAGCACTTCCACAGTTATTAACTGAGAGCTTACCATGCCAATGACCATTTTTGCATGCGTAATATCGTGTGGCAGGTACGATGATACTCTATGCCCTGGGAAGTCGAGAAAATTTCCAACCCGAAAAGATCCTCGACCGGTGGGATTCGAACCCACGACCCTCAGCTTGGTCTTGCTGAATAGCTGCGCGTTTACCGCTACGGCTATCTGGGCCCCATGTGCAACATGAAAGATATGAATCTGGAGAATGGAACCCTTGACAATTTTCGTAAGTATGGCCACTAGTGTGGGACAAAATTTAGATTCTCGCTCCAGTCCACTTTTTGGATTGCATTTAGGTCCCATAACAACTGTGCAAAATTTCAGCTCGATCGGAGAAACTATATTTTAGTGCCAGCCGTTCAAAGTTTGTATGGGATTTACTATGGGAAAACTTACTTTTGCAAAGAAAAATCGCCAGAGGTCGCTCATTGACGTCTATAAAAATTATGAACACAGACCTCGATAGGTATTTTTACGATGAAGCATATTGCCGAAGACCGCGAAACAATCCGACACTTATGAAAAAAGTTATTCAATAAAAACCTATTGGCAAGCCGACGTTGATTAACACGTCAAGGAATAACAATAATGACAAAATCGGGCAAAATTTCGGAACAGTCTCCCGAGCAAAGCTGGGTAACAAAAAGATAACAAGTTGTGTTATCCGATAACAAGCATTTGATAACATAGTTTGTTTTCATTTTGGTTGAATAAGCAGGCAACACAACAAACGTGATAACAAAAGTTTATACTGTAGATATCATATAAATATCTCATTGTGTAATCATTTGAAACACATTGATAACAAGTTTTGTTATCCAGCCAATTTCCCTCATTGATACCTCATTATGTTATCAATTAGTTATAACGATCGAATTATGATAACAAGCATTTGACGTCATTCACCCGTCGGTGGCATCCTCGATCTGAAAGCTCAAAATTCGATGATAACAAGAGTCTTCGTATTGATAACAAAAAATATCAAAATGAAATCATGATGTACATCTTGTTATCACTATGTTATGCGGTTGTTATTCGACTTTGCTCGGGCTATGTTTAATAACTTGTTTTCACAAGCATCGGATTGCTTTTCTGTCTTCGGCAATGTTGTTAATCGTGGAAATACCTATCGATATCTGTGTTCAGAATTTTTATAGAGGACAATAAGCGACCTCTGGCGATTTTTCTTTGCAAAAGTAAGTTTTCCCATAGTGAACGACTGGCGCTAAAATATAGTTTCTCCGATCAAGCTGAAATTTTGCACAGTTGTTATGGGACCTAAATGCGATCCAAAAAGTGGACTGGAGCGAGAATTTAAAATTTTCATATAACCGTGTCCCAGGCTAATGGCCACTCTGAACACAAGAACACAAGGGTACCTGGAACCTGTTTCAGAAGGAAATGGTACATATCATATGCAGTTGTTCATACGCATGTATGGTACGACGCACAGTGCGTTGAATGTATGGAGCTGCGGGACAAAAATCGAAACTAGAAGATTAAGCCATTTGAACACCTTTGGTATGGAAGGGAAAGTTGTTTCTGGTCAAAAGAGCTACAATTTGCATAAATGACATATAATTTACGCATAATCGCAAAACTGTCCCAAGCGCCAATTCATATTTTTTCCAAGAAAAACCATGCCATTTGTACTTTTATTGCTCATAATGATGTAAGAAGTTGTTTGCAAATATGTCTCTTATCACTCGTAGCTGCAAAAGTGGCTTATACGCCTTTATGCAAAAAATCGCATTTTTTTTAAATGTTTCAGTTTTTATATGAAATTTGATTAAAACCTTGGAAGCTACATTTGAAATATATTATTTTGAGCATAAACTTGCTCTGGTGTAATGTCTGGTTGAGCCGAGACCACATAGTGTTGCAAGATTTTCGGATTTTCCATCACAAACAACTCATTTTCATACTTGTGCTGGTTAAGGAATACCCCTAAAAATAGTCAAAAATCTCGAAGAGTTGCAGGGAGTTGCAGCTGTATCTTTCAGACCTTTTACATGACACTCTAAAAATCATGTCTGTGAGTGATTTAGGGTGGAACTCGGTGGAACTTTTTTTGAATCGATTATCAAAGTTGCATGTTAGTATTTCATAAGTTTGATTTCATAGCCAACTCGACGTGTCGATTTCTCATATTCAAAGTAAAAATTGGTGTTATTATCCCATCAAATATACTTTACCAACCTCCAGCCATGTTCTCTTTTGGGTTTTGATTAAATATATTGGTTTCAAAAACTCTCCGTACTAGTTGAAAAGAATGCTGAAAACATGCGACAAAATTTAGTTTTTCTGCTACTCCGACAATGGATGCTTTCGGAGTGCTTCGTGAAGCCCAAGCAGGACAGTTCGGTTTTGCGTCGTCCGATAGATTTGGCTCACGGTTTCGCGCATGTTTTCGTCGCCGGAGATTTTTTTTTTCCTGTTTTCAAGCGTCTTGCTGGGTAGTGCTTCGTAAAGCCCAAGCAGGACAGTTCAGTTTTGCGTCGTCCGATAAATTTGGCTCACGGTTTCGTGCATGTTTTCGTCGCCGGAGATTTTTTTTTCCTGTTTTCAAGCGTCTTGCTGGGTAGTGCTTCGTAAAGCCCAAGCAGGACAGTTCAGTTTTGCGTCGCCCGATAGATTTGGCTCACGGTTTCGCGCGTGTTTTCGGCTCCTAAGATTTTTTTTTCTGTTTTGGAGCGTCTTGCTGGGTAGGTATTTGGAAGGCACAAGCAAGACGGTTTGTTTTCGGGACGCCAAGAAGTTTTGCTGTCAGTATCAGTTTTGTGTTCAGTCGAGGATGGATTACCAACTGGTGAGTTCGTTTCATTCTTGTGATAACACATATTTTCTTGAAAGCGTAACTTTTAAGTAATTTTAAAACAAACTTTGTATGGTTCGTCACTATAAGTGTCGGCATTATGTTTTTTTCTTATACAATTTCAATATACATATATTTGTCTCTTTTATACGTTATTAAAAATTATCTTTTGAATTGTTCGACATTGTGAATGTTGACGTATTTTTTAAAACTTGTACCATATCGAGACAAAATGCAACGTAATACTCATATGTAATTTTCAAACAAACTATGTATAGTTCGTCACTACAAGTGTCGGCATTATTCCTGTTTCATATAATTTAAAATATATACATGTAATTTTCAGTTTTCGTCATTAATAAAAACATCTTTTGAATAGAGTAGTGTTTGATCCTTCCACCTTGACGCTGGCTCCTGCGGGAGCGGGTGATGAGGGCAGGATCAAATATGTCGCGCGTCGGTAGTGAAGCGGTGAAAAAGTGATCGGTTCGTAAGTAGTGTTTGATCCTTCGACCTTGACGCTTGCTCCTGCGGGGGCGGGCGATGGGGGCAGGATCAAACTTGTCGCGCGTCGTTCGCTCAGAGAAATGAAAAAGCGCCGCGGATCGCTAGTAGTGTTTGATCTATTGATCGCGTCGCTTGCTCTTGCGTGGGCGAGTGACGAACACTTGTGCGGCGTTTAATGCGATTATCGAATTATTTCGCGAATCCGGTTAGGCGTGATTATATCATGGCTCGCATCACCAAACATTGGTGACTCCCAGATCTTTACCTTATCCCACTAACCCAATATCCTCTCCATGACAACCGTGGAGATGCAGAGGTGATCTCGGTCTCTAGTAACAACGGTAGTCACACTAACATTCCTTCCCTTCCCCGATGACCGTAAGGACGTGGCCGGCGCCGTTATTGACTTTTAAATTTGAGCTCTCGATTTGTGCACATTGAAGAATGGTAAGCTAATCCCAAGCCCCATTCATTAATTCCCTGTGCAACTTCGATTGTTCTGGTCAATCACGGAGTAGCAACTACGAATTGTACGGTTATCTATGCTTATGCTATGCTATGCTTACTCCGACAATGGATGCTTTCGAAGCTTGTTGTAGTAGTTTTTGAGCTTTGTATGTCTTATAAACACTTGTTTCAATAGCGGATGCTATCTATAAACACTTGTGGATACTTATTATCGCAGAATAAAATAAATTGAAATTTGATTTTTGTCTATGGAGCAACGCACTGTGGCGACGGTTCAAATTTCAATATATTGCATTCTGATTTACAAGAGCACCAAGGATACTAACAATTAGATTTGGCCAGATTTGGTTGTAATATTTTGGAATCGGTTCCGGTAGGGTGTTACCGTCAAACGGGGCTTCTTTTGACATTATTTCCACATTCTTGAACTTTGAGGATTTGTAACTCTTAGAATTATGGATAGATGTTGATATTTTTTACCTATATTTAAGTTGTATATGTACGTAACAAATGTGCAAAATATGAGGCAAATCCATCAAGAAATAACAAAAATGCTTGAATAGCGAAAAAAGTGTGTCCTTCAAGACAAAAAAGGGGCTACTTTGGACATTTTCACAATTTGCTAATGAAATGATTTTTCCTTATAATTTTCAAACTGATTCAATAGATTGTCGTCCACTGTGATGTTATGGAACGTTTTTCAATGATAAACTTAATGTAGAAAATTGCAAAGCTAGAATCAATTACACATATATAACAAATTTCAGCGAAACATGCCATTCACTATTCTCAGTTTGCAGTGTGAAACTTAAATTTTCAACTTCCTCTTAAATGGAACTATCAGTTACGAATGCTCGATTTTCAAGTTGACATAAACGAACGACGTAACTACTAGGTACTACGATGATAAATGAGTTATGTACAAAAACTCTTTTTTTCTATTCTTACTGTTATATGAACGATATGTTGAAGGATCACATTAATACCGGTAACTAATTTAATACCAGTAAGTAATTTTCATTAAAAACGCAATCTATGAAGTAAAGTTTAGCAAGATCGTAACGAAGTCAGTTTGCTTTTGTAATATGCTTTTAGTTTCTTAGCAGTTTAAAGCTGGCTTAAGAGTAGTTTAATTTAGGCATTTGAAAGATGCAACTGTTCTGTACTACAAATTCATGTAAAATATGACGAAAAATAGTTTTTTAGAGATTATGTTGTGAATTTGGCATTGGTACGTATTGAAATATATGTGTTTTATGTCTATTCACTTTTACAAACATTTTTTTTTATGTTGTAAAATACACAAACCAAAACATTATAATAAAATAAAAGTCGCAAAAATAAGACCTTTGATCAATTATTTTAATAAAACAACAATTTTAAGCAAAACAAATCACAAGATTTTCATGAAACATGACGATTCGATAGTTTTGTGATGCTCCTAATAAGTTTCCAAGACATGGGTAAAATTCAAACAATGTTTGTATAGCCAATGTTTTATACCTTGTGAATATTTATTCGGGCTTTTTTTAAATGTTTTCTTGTTTATCCTGTTATTGTTGATGTTGTTCCAAGAAAAAATCATGCCTAGTGGTAGAGCATATATTGGTTAATAAAAGTGCTGAAGACACAAAATTGCTCAGATTAATATTTACGCTGCTAATAAATACAAAAGGTGAGTGTCCAAAGTAGCCCCTGGAATCAAAAGTAGCCCCGTCCGACGGTATGTGGACATTTTCAGACCATCATATCACGATCATGATGGGTCTATCATGCAAATTCATGATTTTTCATCCAGATCTAAATAGACACCATGTCAAATACCAAACGAATCTATGACAAAAGGCCGAAAGATAAATGGTCGATAGGACAGAAGGTCTAAAGACAAAGGGTCGAAAGGACAAAAGGTCGAAGAACAAAAAAGAAGGGACAAAAGGTCGAAAATCTATTTTCAAAGAAGGACAAAATTCCCGCCAAGAAAACCATTTTTAACCTTTTGTCCTTGCTACTTTTTGTCTTTAGAACTTTTGTCCTTTCGATCTTTTGTCCATAAATCGACAGGTACAATGTTCAGGGAAGTCGATACAATTCCCAACTCGAAAAGATCCTTGACCGATGCGATTTGAACCTATGTACCTTAGTTTGGTAGTTTGGGTACCGTTACAACTATCTTGGCATCACAAACATAAAATTATTATTTCCGAATACCCATAACCATTTCCGATAGACAAAATTATTAAAAAAGGATAATATAACAAATCGGCATTATTCGACAAGTCATTATTCATGTTTGGAACCTCTAAGTAAAATGACGTTTTATCCCTGACGGTAAGAACTTATGACCGCAAACTTAGTTTTGAGACCAGTTCAATCACAGCTTCAGGAATTCCTATAGGAAAACCATCAGGAGTTCCTCCCGAAATATCTCCAATGTTTCCACCAGCCATTTTTCCAGACTAGGGATTTCGCCAAAGATTCCTCCAAGAATTCCTCTAGAAATTCCTTCAGGGAGAACTTTTGATCGTTACTAGATTTTTTTGGCCGGTTTCGACAGGCTCTAGGAATACCTTAAGCAATTCTGTCAGATGATTCTCTAGGGATTCCTCTTAAGATTATTCCAGAAACTTCTTCAGGAAAATCTCTACATGGATTCTTCAAGAGATTGTGCCAGTGGTTGGTCAAGTATTATCTTGACTGGGATTCTACCTGAAATTTCTCCAAGGATTTCTCCGGGCACTTTTCAGCTCCAGGGATTCCTGCAAAGATTTCTTTAATCTACTTCTTTCTGGCGTTACGTCCCAACTTGGACAGAGCCTGCTTCTCAGATTATGAGCTCTTATGAGCACTTCCACATTTATTAACTGAGAGCTTTCTGTGCTAATTGACCATTTTTGCATGTGTATATCGTGTGGCAGGTACAAAGATACTCTATGCCCTGGGAAGTCGAGAAATTTCCAACCCGAAAAGATCCTCGACCGGTGGGATTCGAACCCACGACCCTCAGCTTGGTGTCAGAAGTTAACCTGAATTCGATTTCAGCTCAATAATCACGTGGTCCTTTTTCGCAAAGAGCACGGTTGGCTTGACGAGGAGTGCCATTGAATGACGAAGGAGAAGAACTTGGCTAGAAACCGGATGCTGGTGTCTGGTACCTGCCAGAGCAGAGAGCGGTACAAGGAAGTAAGGGCAGCCGAAAAACGGATCCATTGCAGAAAGAAAAAGGAGCATGAAGAGGCAGCAATTGCTCAGGCACAAGCAGCTATGGAACAGAACGATATGCGACGGTACTACGAATCCGTCAATGGTGTGCGGAGAAAAACAGCGCCATGTGCAACGACCGTGAAGGAAACTTGCTGACGGAATAAAACAATGGTGGCCGCCAGGTGGAAAGAGTACTTCGAGTCATTGTTAAACGAAGATTACGGAAGGGATCTGGTAGCAGAATCCAAATCAATGACGATGGACAGGCTGTGAAAACTCCAACGCTAGATCAGGTAAAGAAAGCTATCAATGGGTTGAAGAGCAACAAGGCTGCTGGGAAGGACGAGCTCTCAGCTGAACTTCTCAAACATGGAAGTGAGCAGCTGCACGAACTCCTTCACCGTATCATTTCGGGGATATGGGAGGAAGAACAAATGCCTACTAGTTGGTTGGAAGGTCACATTTGCCCTTTGTACAAGGAAGGGCATCGACTGGAGTGCGCCAATTACCGAGGGACAACACTCCTTAATTCGGCGTACAAAATCATGTCTGTAATTCTGTTCAATAGTTTGCGACCGTATGAGGAGTCCTTTGTCGGCGTATACCAAGCTGGTTTTCGAAACGGCCGATCAACGACGGATCAAATGTTTACACTGCGTCAAATCCTAGATAAATTCGGGGAGTACGACTTGCAGACTCATCATTTGTTTGTAGATTTCAAAGCTGCGTTTCGATGGACGTCATATTTGAATCGTCCCGTAGATGGATTGAAGCAGGGTGACGCTCTTTCTAACTTCCTTTTTTACATAGCGCTCGAAGGTGCTATCAGAAGAGCCGGTGTGCAGAGAAGCGGTACCATTATCAAACGATCTTATTTGCTCCTTGGTTTTGCGGACGATATCGACATCATCATTCATGCCTTTCAAGAGGGAGACAGCGAGGATCGGGCTCACGATCAATACCACAAAAACGAAGTACATGATAGCTGGTGGTCAACGTGGATCCGGACGTGTTAGTGGTAGCGAAATGGTGCTAGGAGGGTAAAAGTTTGAAGTGATGGAAGAATTTGTGTATCTAGGAACACTAGTGACATGCGATAATGATGTTACCCGCGAGGTGAAAAGACGTATTGCAGCTGAGAGTCGAGCTTTTTACGGGCTCCGTAACCAGCTGAAGTCTCGTAGCCTGCAACGAAAACAAAACTCGCGTTATACAAGACACTGATCCTTCCGGTTGTCTTATATGGCCATGAATCATGGATATTAAAGGAAGTCGACCGGAGAGCTTGCAGTGTGTTTGAACGTAAAGTGCTGCGAACAATACTCGGCGGTAACCTAGAAAACGGCATCTGGCGACGTCGTATGAACACGAGTTGTACCAAGTGTATAAAGAGGTGGTTATTGTTAAGCGCATAAAACACGGCAGGCTGCGTTGGGCTGGTCACGTTGCCCGTATGCCGGAAGAAACGACAAGCAAGATAATATTTAACCCGGACAATGCCGCCGACTTAGTGGTAGACCGCGCACACGATGGCTGTTTGCAGTTGAGGAGGTCTTAACGGCACTTAACGTTCAGGGTGACTAGAAGCGATTGGCTCAGAACCGAGCCCAGTGGAGAAGACTCATTCATTCGGCGCAGATTCGGGGTTGCTGTTTCTGATGCCGTTCTCAGAAATGTTCTAGCACGTCACATTTGTTTGCTACAGGTCACCAAAGTTGTATAAAACACTATTTTTATTGATGTTTACATGAAATTTTAAGCATGATGTATCGAACTTTTTTGTGGTCTGATTCGTCAAGCATGCAATATATGACTTAAACTTACATTTCAGATATGATTGGTTGAAATTGCACGATTAAATATAGATTAAATCGATTTTCCCAACATGCTTGCAATCTCCATACAAAATTCTTCGTTTCTCTTATATGGAAAAATACAATACTTTTTGAAATCATAAAAAAAGCTTTTGAGCATCGGAAGTATTATGAACTTTTTTGATAATAATTGTTAGACACATGAAGTTCGGATTCTGAGGCAAATTGAGTGAATACATTGTCATACAAGCTGGCAAACTTGCATACAAGTTGGCTTAAATAGCCAAATTTTTGCATTTTCAACAGTCAATATCTCAAAAACTAAACGTGCTATGATATTTTTGAAAATGGCAATGGATTCAGCAGCCCTTAATTTTGTTAATAGCGATATTTTGGTGCTTGAGACAAAACTGTGTTCCACAGTGTTACTGTATTATCTTGGAGGAATTTCTAGTAAATCCTTTAGTAAATTCATGGAGAAATTTCTGGAGATATATCGGGAGAAATACTTGAAGTGGGCATTGGAGATTTTCCTCAATGAACTTCGGGGGGATTCCCTGGAGCTATATTTGCATTGGTCCAAACTTGTGTTTGCAGTCAAAAGTTCTTATTCATCAGCGACAAAGCGTGGATAATGGCTTTTCGAATGATGCCTACTTTTCCTAATTTGACCAAACGAAAATGGTACCGGGGTATTCGAAAATAATAATGTTATGTTGGTGTGGCCAATATAGCCGTAGCGGCTAACACGGAGCTTTTCAGCAAGCCTAAGCTGAGGTCGAAGATCTTTTCGAGTTGGGAATTTTCTCGACTTCCCAGAGCAAAAAGTATCTTCGTACCTGCCACACGATATACACATGCAAAAACTGCACACGACAAAGAGAGCTGTAAAAGTTCACATAGGAACACTATGCTGACAAGCAGGCTTTGTTCCAATTGGGATGTAACGCCAGAAACAAGAAAAAAAATTGTCCCTTTCGACGTTTTGTCCTTTTCGACGTTTTGGGATTCGACATTTTGGCATTCGAATGTTTATCTGTTGACGTTTTGTCTTTCGATATTTTATCCCTAAACCGAAAAATCTGACATTGAAGTCACTAATGAAAAAGGGATCGTTCAAATATTACGTAACACAACAGGGGGTGGGAGGGGGTCTTACATAGTGTTACGGTTCATACAAAAATTTAAAATTTTCCATACAAAAGCTGTTACGTGGGGGAGGGAGGGGGTCTAAAATTGGCAAATGTTGCGTTACGTAATATTTGAATGAACCCAAACATTTTTGACTTATTGCGAGTCAATTCCCGCAAGTCAGTTTGAAACAAAAGAAACTTGCTGCACAGAGCATTAAAAAGGCAAATAGGCAGCTATGAAAGTATATTCACTTAGCTATGTTTCAACTGAAACACACAAAGTTTTAAAATATTTGGTTTTAAATGACGAAAAAAGTTGATGTTTTATACGCTTATGAATGATGATAGCAACTCCTTCACATCCAGGCGATCATTTTGATAAAAGTTTGAAAAAGTATAATATATAATATATTTAGTATAATTTTTAATTTATTTTAAGTAAGTATCCAACTTACCGCTAGTCATTTTAAGCCTATGAAAAAAAATCTTACAAGGAAGAATTTTGCCGCAGACACATTAAGACAGCATCAACCCTAACTTTATGCGTTTTTGAGTTATTCAAAACTCGCTGATGACAGAAATGTAACTTTTTCTGAATTTTGAGATGATTATCGTTCGAATGCAATTCAATATCATTACGTCTCAAAAACTAACTCAGATTTGAGTAGAACGGTTCCGTATAGCCTAATAAAAACAGCATCTTCAGCTGTTCGTGACTCGTATTAAGTAAACATCACCCAACCCGTTTTCGAAGCAGTGAAAACCAACAAACGTCTAGAGCTGAGCCAAGAACACGGAAGAGGGAAAGGGACGATCATGTTTGAGCTTCGTGCGAGGCCAGTCCAGTCAGCTTGCAGTTGGCGATGACGGATGAGAGAATAACGGATTGTCTTGTTTAGCAACGAGAGGATGGCCCGATGTGGGCAGTTTACTGCAGTTAACAGGTAGGTAAGCGCTCTTCGTTCCTGACTACAGGCTATATATAGAATGCAGGAAGTTGGACGAACCGGTAATGAAGGTCGATAAACTTTATGAGATTGGTAGTGAAGTGAATCAGATTGATATTTAATGGTATACTATGCAGTTTTAAAATTACATGGAATACGTTCAAACCTTACTATGTATTACAATTTCAACTTTCGTTTGTGATTTGTCTTTTGTGAATCTAACATTTTTTCACTTGAGCCGCATGAATTAGGTAGGTGCCATTTTGGGTCAATATTTTTCGCACTGTACACTGCGATGCTACTATCAAAATGAGAATCCTTTATTTCTTATGAGGAGATAATACTTGCTCATTAGTGCCGTATTAGCAGACATAATAGCAACACTTTCGGCGTAAAAGTCAACGACCTACAATCTAAGGCACCATTTGTTATACAACCGGAATCTGGAATTCCAGCCGAATCCAACTCTGAAAGGTGTCTAGAATAGAACGCCGGTCGGCACCACCTTATCAGTGTGTATTGTTCCTGACCTTGGCCGGCGAGTATTATCAAGTACTTCACTAACATCTTTGTATGTTGACTCAGCGGTATGGGTCGAATTTCGCGAAACGTTTGCCATTCTCTATCGCATTTTACCCCAATTAACAGACGAAAACAATTTTCCACTCCATTATTATTAGGTTATTGAAATGCAGATATCGTTCTACTTTTATCAGTTGGAACTCTGTTTGATTGACCGATTCGGAAAGTGAAATGAAGTGCTTTTTCAGGTCAATGCCGATAAGTGAAACCACAGCTATCGATACATAGTTTTGGCTATCAGTCTGTGGGATAGATATTGGAAATTATTTTATTTCAACCGGTGATCAGGTTCAGGAATACCTAGATGCTAAGGCAATCACCTCAACGATAAATATAACTTACAAGCGATATTGTTGTTGGAAGTAAATATTTATTCATAATAGTTGTAGCAAGGCAAGATGCTGATTGACCGACCAGCAATCAGGAAGAATGTTCTATAAGAAACAAGTTTGAGTGATAATTAATACAAACGTGACAATCGAAGTTGACACCGTACCGTGCGGTTGTTCAAAAGCTGGGCGTTTTGAAGCCGGGAGTATGTGACGCGTTTGACGTCGTACTGACAGGCTGACATTTTATTAGTATAATTGAGAAACTAGTGTTTTGTATAATCTAGTGTTATTAATAGAGTTGCCTGTAATATCAAAAACGAAGTATAGATATATAAGTCGAGCTCAGAATGGGGACCACTTCTAGTATTACATTTGGTACCCAAGTTTGACAGATCGCACTACTCTTTTCACGGCCATGTAGATTTTGCTCTATTACCTCATGTGTCCTTATTTTGTCTTTGGTAATACTTAAATTTTCTTTCTTACTACGGAATTTCAAATATTCTTCTGCTTCGGGATATTTTAAAGATTTTTCTAAAGATTTTAATTTTAAAGTTAACTTTACAGAATTTTAATCATTTTTTTATCTCAAGTAGAGTATCATTTAGGCTTATTCATAATCCAAAATATCGTGGATTTTCAACCTCAAGGTTATGTGTGTATTTAACTCGATTTTGAAGGAACTATCGAAGCACTGAATACAAAATCAGTGCAACTCTGATCCAAAGGACCATCGAGTTTGCCATGAAGACCAACTTTACTATGGTTCTGAAACTCGAAATCGAGATAAATATGGAATATCGAGTAAGCGAGAGTTGACTGAATTAAAAATTGAAATATGGACCAACTTTTTTTTTTGAATTTGTTTATCGGCATAACGGTCTATTTTGCTCGAAGTAAGAGGGAGCATGGAGAAGAAAGCAATGAATACTAGATGGATAGGTACCGTAAGCGAACGGAGAGAGATATTAGATTAGATGTTGAAGAGAGCATACCATATGAAACAGTATTACTTGAAACGTCCTTCCTTGTGGCTAACGTCCCCTATGGGAACGGCTTGGGTGTGTTTTGAGAATGACACTCACTACCAAGACAGGTCGATACCTTTGTATGTAAAACGTTTGTTAAAGCTTATTGATACCTCATATGTGTGCTTGTTTTAATTGTGATTTTCAATTTACTTTTCCGATGCCGAAATTCTACAAAAACTGCAACTTTTGAAGTCTTATTTGTAAGTGGATGAAAGTAAATGATGTACCGTTTTGATTCATATTACGGATAGCTTCTTATTCCGGACACTCTACTTTGTATGGGAAACATTTCAAATGAAATGTTTCAATTTTTTCCGTTCAAAAGTTCACACTTTCGGGGTACATTTTAATCAAAATTTTCTATATATATCTATGAAAACTTATAATACTCAACTGCCTTAGACGACTCTTTAGAGTTTTGCCAATTTTAAATAATGATTTGACTTGTCTTGTTATGATTTTCATGAGCTGTCCGGAATTTGAATCAAAGTGTCCGCAATATGGGGCAAAAGTAAGGAAGCGTCCAGAATAAGAACCATGAAAAGTCCACACATTACCATTAATTGGTGGTTGCAACTGAAAAAATCTTCACACTACATAAGAGAATATATTTTGCCAAATTTTAGATTTTGATATTTGGGTAAAGGGGGGCAAAATAGCTTCTAATGGTTTCCTGTCGAAAAATATGCATGTTCTGTTTCTGTTAGAAAAGCTTGTTTTTTATTTTATAAAAAAGATGACATGAATATATTTTCCAACCCTAAAGCAGATTAAATTAATTGAATTGAAATGCGTAAATTACATCGAACTCATGTAAGTAATGTACCTCAATGTGTGTTTGTTTGTGCTGGAGTGACTAAGAAAAAAACTTTTCTTTCAACTACTAAGCCTTGTTAGACAAAATCTGGACACATAAATTTTGGAATAAAACAAATTTGCTGTCAATTTAAGGTGAAGATGAATCGAAGCCAAACCTCAAATTTTCAAGAGCACAAATCTGGCGAACTTAGGGGGGTCCGTAGCCTTGAGGTAACGCTTTCGCTTCATAAGCGGAAGGTCATGGATTCAATTCCCAGGCCCTCATTTTTTGGATCATCAGATAGTGACTGAGACAAACTGACCCACTTCGCAGGCAGCTAGCCTCAAACGACTCAGGAACACGGCAAAACGAACCACCGCAAGAGCAATTGACTATGGCTTATGGAAATCGATTGGACCAACAGCAGAGCACTCTCCTACCTACTCGGTGTGAGAGCAAAAGAGCAGAAGAGAGTGAAAGCAGATGTAAATATATAGATTAGATACCGGCACAGTAGTGGCCACGAACACAGAGTGCCTTAAAAAAAAAAAAAAAAAAAAAAAACTGGCGAACTAAGCATCTGTTTGAATAAACATAAGCATAAGCATAGATGACCGTATAATTCGTAGTTGCTATTCCGTGATTGACCAGAACATTCGAAGTTGCTTTTGCTCCGCTTTCCGTCTTCCGAGTTGTTTTCGAACAAGTACTTCCAGGAAAACCAAGCATTTTAGCAAGCTTTCTTATCGAAAGATCCGGATTTGCATTGCGACCGCACACAATGGATCATTAAAATAACCAAAACGGCCGCTATGGAAAGCATAGATAGCGCCACCGTAGCCTTGTGTGTTTGACAGAACAGCAATGCTGTCACAATGTTAAATCCCATATACAGTGGCACCATTGTTTTAATGCGGTGAGCACTTGCAAAAACTACCTTCAATGATCCATTGCTTTTCGAACCTGTTCTTCTTTCGACGCCATTTTCGACTAAGCACTTGAAATGTAAACAAACCTTTTATTTTCAGAAAGAACAGATATACGTCCACCACTTCTTCTTCTTCTTTTCTGGCGTTACGTCCGTTACGGCGTTAACCCACGACCCTCAGCTTGGTCTTGCTGAATAGCTGCGCGTTTACCGCTACGGCTATTTGGGCCCCCTCCACTATGTGAAATATTTTACTCTTTAAAGAGATATTTCAGGAGAAGCATGTGTTTGGGTGTGTCCAGATTTTGTTGCGAATAAGCCTTATTTAACGTTCAGCCCTACGTTCACCCGTTCTCCTGAAACTGTCAGTTGCTATTACCGAGACCGTTCGATTTTGACAAGATCCGCTTGACTATTTCGAGAATGTGGGCGAGTTATTTGGTGCGCGATTGAGTAAGTGAAAGATTAAGCAGGTGGAAGAGTGAGTATGTTAGCCATTGAGAGATTGCTTTTAACGAGCGAATGATCGCGGTAGGCTTGACAGAAACTACTCTGCGATACAAAAAAAATCGGTAGATGATTCCGAGATTTTTCTGGGGAGTAGAGATTGAACTCAAAATTCATAACACGAATTCTCAATCGATCCGAGTCAAAGTGCATCGAAATGCGAGTATTTTTTTACTCTTCTCGCTTGGTTCCATGCTCACCGTTACTCACACTTCAAAAGAACTGTTGAGTGACCTATCCGAACAAAACAGGCCTTGCGGAGTTTAGATGGGTCTTGTTTTTGATGGATTTTTCTTCTGCTGTGTATTCTGTCTCTCCTTCTTCCTCGCTCACTCACTCTTTTACTAATTTACTAATTTAAGTTAGTAAAAGAGTGAGTGAGCGAGGAAGAAGGAGAGACAGAATAAGTGAGCACATTCTAAAATTTTGTTACACCAAGGCTGTGCTAGAATTGCACTATTTTTTTTAAATGTCGTTTTCATAACTTTCAGCATAATTTTGTGATCTGGTTAACCCTGTGTTGTAAGCAATCGCGGTAGTTGGCACGTATTCGCTGACATTCGACCGCCTTTGCTTTCAGCATTCACAACACGAGAAGTCAAACGAATATACGGAAGAAAAATGTCATTTGAATGCAGCTGACCACGATACTGTCGCCAGAAAACACTCTGTTTTGTTTACTTCTCTCTTTTCCGTTATAAGACCAGCTCTCACTGTATGTGTGTCACATTCGACATAACAAGCAATGTTTAAACTATTCTTGTTGTTTCTGATCGGACATATCTGAAATCTATGCAAAATGTATAATTTATGAAATGTCATCATGTCAGACGACATTGATTCCACAGTTTTTGAGCTTTTCGACGTCCATTCTACCGCTAGTGCTGTGTGTGAGTGATGATGGTAGCGGATGAGTGTAGACAAATCAATTGACTGCTAGCCACGCTTTATAGAAACTCATCTGCGATGCAAAAATGAGACGATTTTTACGTTTTTCTGAGTAAAAACTGAACCCAAAATTTTCGTCATCGATCCTCAAGCGATTCGATTGAGAGTGCAAAAAATGCGCGGATTTTTTCTGATACTCTCTCTCTTGTTGCTATGCATAACGTTATTAACGCTTCAAAAGAACTCTTGAGTTTCCCGCCCGACCAAGACAGGCCTCGGAGAGTTGTGATGACACTCTTTTTTTTTTTTAATTTTACTCTGTTGTGTTTTGGGGATTTTTTTTATTACCGTACGGGTTTGGGCCGAAGGGTCTCAGATTTTCATGAAACTTTTTCCACAGGCAGGGCTCATGGATATATGAATAAAAAAAAATTGAGAAAAATTCAGGGTCGCCTATTTTTCCGGAAAACTCAGGTGGAAATTTTTTGTTTTCCCTTGACACTACTTACTTTGAAAAATCATAACTCAAGAACGAAGCATCGTAGAAACAAAGTTTTTATATGAAAATTTAAGCAAATTTTCTCAAAAATCTAAAAAATATGAACTGGAAAAAGTTTTCCACAAAATTTTCCACCGTTGGGAAAATTCGTAAAGAAAAGCCGGAAAAACTATGCCCGAACTCGTGGAAAATTTTCAAAAAAATATTTTCGAGAAGGTAATTTTATAAGCTTTAATCACTGAAATTTTTGGAATGCACTTTTTTTTCGTTTTAGAATTATGGCCAATTTTGTGAAAAATGTCCAGATGTGCCATATAAGACTTATCTTTGAAAAATCATAACTCAAGAACGAAACATTGTAGAAACAAAGTTTTTATATGAAAATTTAAGCAAATTTTCTCAGAAATCCATAAAAAAAATATGAACTGGAAAAAAGTTTTCCCCAAAATTTTCCACCGTTGGGGAAATTCATAAAGAAAAGCTGGAAAATCTATGCCCGAACTCGCGGAAATTTTTTAATAAATATTTTTAAGAAAGAAACTTTATAAACTTCAATTCTGGTAACTTTTAGGATGTAGTTTTCTTTAGTTCCTGATCTATGGTCAATTTTGTAAAAAATGCAAAGATTTGCCATACATGCCTTTTCGTTTAAAAATCATGACTCAAGACTCATCATGACTTGTCGAACCGGATTCAAATTATCTCAAAAATATGAAATTTTTGAAATGGAATCAGTTTCCCAGGACATTTTTCACTGTTTATGAAAACAAATAATGAAAACCCGATTAGCTATTCCAGATTTCAAACAAAGTATATTTGAAAAGAGCGATCAATAAGATCCAATCCTACAATATTTTTCAATACGCTCATTTTTCGTTCCTAAAACATGATCAAATATTGCTAGGATGGGCTGTTTGAACCATATATTTACAAATTTATAAGTTCATAAACAAAATTTCTTAAGAACGAAACTACAAAGTTTTCTTCAATCAGAATGTAGGCATTTTTTTTCCTGTTAGGTAACTACAAAATTGACAGTTAAATAAATGGGTAGACAATATGACAAATAGGTATTTACCAATTCAAATTTAAAGCGTTGAAATGGCTTGAGAATCATAAGTTTACCAAAAACAAACAAAGAGCAGTGAGAAAGTGCAAGTGTTGTCTATCAGCTGTATATTCCTCGTTATTAATTTTTGGAAAGTGAAAAAAGTTTTCCCGAAGCTGTTGAAATGGACAAAGTTCAATATTACGAATACAATTCTTTATGCTGTAACCCCTTCGGACTGGACGGCCACAAATCAGTAAGGACAAATCTACGATCGATCAGCCAAGGCCTCATCAGTAAGCTTCATTCGAATGGAGTTCGGTGGATTACGGAAAAGATGAAAATTTGCGTGAAGTGCTCCATTACCGGTTCGACAAGTCATGATGAGTCTTGAGTCATGATTTTTAAACGAAAAGGCATGTATGGCAAATCTTTGCATTTTTTACAAATTTGACCATAACTCAGGAACAAAAAAAAAGTACATCCTAAAAGTTACTAGAATTGAAGTTTATAAAGTTTCCTTCTCAAAAATATTTTAATAAAATTTTTCCGCCAGTTCGGGCATAGATTTTTCAGCTTTTCTTTATGAATTTCCCTCACGGGTGGAAAATGTTGTGGAAAACTTTTTCCAGTTCATATTTTTTTTTTGGATTTCTGAGAAAATTTGCTTAAATTTTCATATAAAAACTTTGTTTCTACAATGTTTCGTTCTTGAGTTAAGATTTTTCAAAGAAAAGCCTTATATGGCACATCTGGACATTTTTCACAAAATTGGCCATAACTCAAAAACGAAAATAAAGTGCATTCCAAAAATTTGAGTGATTAAAGCTTATAAAATTACCTTCTCGAAAATATTTTTTTGAAAATTTTCCACGAGTTCGGGCATAGTTTTTCCGGCTTTTTTTTACGAATTTTCCCAACGGTGAAAAATTTTGTAGAAAACTTTTTCCAGTTCATATTTTTTTTAGATTTTTGAGAAAATTTGCTTAAATTTTCATATAAAAACTTTGTTTCTACGATGCTTCGTTCTTGAGTTATGATTTTTCAAAGTAAGTAGTGTCAAAGGAAAACAAAAAATTTCCACCTGAGTTTTCCGGAAAAATAGGCGACCCTGAATTTTTCTCAATTTTTTTTTATTCATATATCCATGAGCCCTGCCTGTGGAAAAAGTTTCATGAAAATCTGAGACCATTCGGCCCAATTTGTACGATAATAAAAAAAATCCCCTTTTGTGCTGCATCTTTCTCGCGTAGCATTTTTTCGCTTCCTCGCAAAGAGACAAAGCGTGCTGCTGCTCTAGAGTACTTATTGTTTATGTCATTGAATTTATGATTATCATCAAATTTCACAATGATACCTTGCCATTTCATCTTACCCCAGCCGTTTCAACTTGCCCCGATGTACCTTTGTCGTAGCGCGGTTACAGTCAGCAGCTTTTCAGTAAGCCCAAGCTGAGGGTCGTGCATTCGAATCTCGTCGGTCGAAAATATTTCCTCAAAAATGGTTATCTGTCAAAGATAGCTCTCAGTTGTAGTAACTGTTGATTGATGATTAAGCTGAGAAGTATTCTTTGTCGTCTCAATTAGGACGTAACGTCATGAAATACGAAATAGAATATTGTATGCCTATTAGAGTGGTTCAAAAATTCGTTTTTGCTCCACACCGCTCATTCGATTCTAGATCAAATTCTGAGTGTCCTCCCAAAATTTGAGCTCATTTGGATGAAAACTGAAACTGAACAAGCCCTTTAAATGTTATATGGGAATTGCTATGGGAAATGCAAGCAATTCATTCAATCGATCATAGTGTTTGCCCATGTGCTCTTTGAGATTAGAACTATGTTGATACTGTGAGATACAATAATCAGCTACAACTTTACCGAAGACTGTTTTTAAATCGGACGCCCCGATAATTAATTATTGATTTTTGAATGAGTTGTAAAATTTTGGGTATAATTATTGGGCTGTTCTGCAGGCATCACTGGATATATGCAGTAAAACATAGTAGCTATGATTTGAGCGTGCTATCTTTCACGCCAGGTGCAGCAATGTTGCCTGTTCAGAAGTTAAATAAGCACTGCTGAAGAATTTGTGACTGGATATAAATCAATAACTAATTACTGAGGCGTCTGATTTGAAAACGGTCTTCGGCAAAGTTGTAGCTGATGGATGTATCTCACAGTATCAACGTAGTTCCAATTCTCAAGAGCACATGGGCAAACACTATGACCGATTGAATGAATTGGTTATTTTTCTCATAGTAATTCCTATATCAACTTTAAAGGGCTTGTGCAGTCTCAGTTTTCATCCAAATGAGCTCAAATTTTGGGAGGACACTCAGAATTTGATCTAGAATCGAATGAGCGGTGTGGAGCAAAAACTATTTTTTGAACCACTCTAATGCCTATCTTTCATTGAATGAACCAAATATGTATCATTAGCCTAGGACACGGTATATGAAAAATTTAGATTCTCGCTCCAGTCAACTTTTTGGAATTCATTTAAAGGTATAACTGTCCAATATGGATTTTTTCTTTACAAAAGTAAGTTTTCCCATAGTAAATCCCATACAAACTTTCAAGGGCTGGCGCTATAATATAGTTTCACCGATCGAGCTGAAATTTTGCACAGTTGTTTTGGGACCTAAATGCAATCCAAAAAGTGAACTGGAGCGAGAATCTAAATTTTGCCCCACACTAATGTCTCATCGATTTGCATGTACATATGAACATTACAAATCTATCGTAAAAGCCATGTTACTACTTCCACAGAGAACAACTTCTAGAAGTATTGTCGAACCATTTCTTAATTGTCCAGTCTTAACGCGCTGATTTCGGCATGAAGAACGACAGAGAACCGCATATTATCCGGCCTAGTTATGTACATACTAGATGCAACGCATACATTTACCCACAGAGCAGTAGTCAGCACATGGTGTGTCACATTCGACATAACAAGCAATGTTAAACTATTCTTGTTGTTTCTGATCGGACATATCTGAAATCTATGCAAAATGTATAATTTATGAAAATGTCATCATGTCAGACGACATTGATTCCACAGTTTTTGAGCTTTTCGACGTCCATTCTACCGCTAGTGCTGTGTGTGAGTGATGATGGTAGCGGATGAGTGTAGACAAATCAATTGACTGCTAGCCACGCTTTATAGAAACTCATCTGCGATGCAAAAATGAGACGATTTTTACGTTTTTCTGAGTAAAAACTGAACCCAAAATTTTCGTCATCGATCCTCAAGCGATTCGATTGAGAGTGCAAAAAATGCGCGGATTTTTTCTGATACTCTCTCTCTTGTTGCTATGCATAACGTTATTAACGCTTCAAAAGAACTCTTGAGTTTCCCGCCCGACCAAGACAGGCCTCGGAGAGTTGTGATGACACTCTTTTTTTTTTTTTAATTTTACTCTGTTGTGTTTTGGGGATTTTTTTTATTACCGTACGGGTTTGGGCCGAAGGGTCTCAGATTTTCATGAAACTTTTTCCACAGGCAGGGCTCATGGATATATGAATAAAAAAAAATTGAGAAAATTCAGGGTCGCCTATTTTTCCGGAAAACTCAGGTGGAAATTTTTTGTTTTCCCTTGACACTACTTACTTTGAAAAATCATAACTCAAGAACGAAGCATCGTAGAAACAAAGTTTTTATATGAAAATTTAAGCAAATTTTCTCAAAAATCTAAAAAATATGAACTGGAAAAAGTTTTCCACAAAATTTTCCACCGTTGGGAAAATTCGTAAAGAAAAGCCGGAAAAACTATGCCCGAACTCGTGGAAAATTTTCAAAAAAATATTTTCGAGAAGGTAATTTTATAAGCTTTAATCACTGAAATTTTTGGAATGCACTTTTTTTTCGTTTTAGAATTATGGCCAATTTTGTGAAAAATGTCCAGATGTGCCATATAAGACTTATCTTTGAAAAATCATAACTCAAGAACGAAACATTGTAGAAACAAAGTTTTTATATGAAAATTTAAGCAAATTTTCTCAGAAATCCATAAAAAAAATATGAACTGGAAAAAAGTTTTCCCCAAAATTTTCCACCGTTGGGGAAATTCATAAAGAAAAGCTGGAAAATCTATGCCCGAACTCGCGGAAATTTTTTAATAAAATATTTTTAAGAAAGAAACTTTATAAACTTCAATTCTGGTAACTTTTAGGATGTAGTTTTCTTTAGTTCCTGATCTATGGTCAATTTTGTAAAAAATGCAAAGATTTGCCATACATGCCTTTTCGTTTAAAAATCATGACTCAAGACTCATCATGACTTGTCGAACCGGATTCAAATTATCTCAAAAATATGAAATTTTTGAAATGGAATCAGTTTCCCAGGACATTTTTCACTGTTTATGAAAACAAATAATGAAAACCCGATTAGCTATTCCAGATTTCAAACAAAGTATATTTGAAAAGAGCGATCAATAAGATCCAATCCTACAATATTTTTCAATACGCTCATTTTTCGTTCCTAAAACATGATCAAATATTGCTAGGATGGGCTGTTTGAACCATATATTTACAAATTTATAAGTTCATAAACAAAATTTCTTAAGAACGAAACTACAAAGTTTTCTTCAATCAGAATGTAGGCATTTTTTTCCTGTTAGGTAACTACAAAATTGACAGTTAAATAAATGGGTAGACAATATGACAAATAGGTATTTACCAATTCAAATTTAAAGCGTTGAAATGGCTTGAGAATCATAAGTTTACCAAAAACAAACAAAGAGCAGTGAGAAAGTGCAAGTGTTGTCTATCAGCTGTATATTCCTCGTTATTAATTTTTGGAAAGTGAAAAAAGTTTTCCCGAAGCTGTTGAAATGGACAAAGTTCAATATTACGAATACAATTCTTTATGCTGTAACCCCTTCGGACTGGACGGCCACAAATCAGTAAGGACAAATCTACGATCGATCAGCCAAGGCCTCATCAGTAAGCTTCATTCGAATGGAGTTCGGTGGATTACGGAAAAGATGAAAATTTGCGTGAAGTGCTCCATTACCGGTTCGACAAGTCATGATGAGTCTTGAGTCATGATTTTTAAACGAAAAGGCATGTATGGCAAATCTTTGCATTTTTTACAAATTTGACCATAACTCAGGAACAAAAAAAAAGTACATCCTAAAAGTTACTAGAATTGAAGTTTATAAAGTTTCCTTCTCAAAAATATTTTAATAAAATTTTTCCGCCAGTTCGGGCATAGATTTTTCAGCTTTTCTTTATGAATTTCCCTCACGGTGGAAAATGTTGTGGAAAACTTTTTCCAGTTCATATTTTTTTTTGGATTTCTGAGAAAATTTGCTTAAATTTTCATATAAAAACTTTGTTTCTACAATGTTTCGTTCTTGAGTTAAGATTTTTCAAAGAAAAGCCTTATATGGCACATCTGGACATTTTTCACAAAATTGGCCATAACTCAAAAACGAAAATAAAGTGCATTCCAAAAATTTGAGTGATTAAAGCTTATAAAATTACCTTCTCGAAAATATTTTTTTGAAAATTTTCCACGAGTTCGGGCATAGTTTTTCCGGCTTTTTTTTACGAATTTTCCCAACGGTGAAAAATTTTGTAGAAAACTTTTTCCAGTTCATATTTTTTTTAGATTTTTGAGAAAATTTGCTTAAATTTTCATATAAAAACTTTGTTTCTACGATGCTTCGTTCTTGAGTTATGATTTTTCAAAGTAAGTAGTGTCAAAGGAAAACAAAAAATTTCCACCTGAGTTTTCCGGAAAAATAGGCGACCCTGAATTTTTCTCAATTTTTTTTTATTCATATATCCATGAGCCCTGCCTGTGGAAAAAGTTTCATGAAAATCTGAGACCATTCGGCCCAATTTGTACGATAATAAAAAAAATCCCCTTTTGTGCTGCATCTTTCTCGCGTAGCATTTTTTCGCTTCCTCGCAAAGAGACAAAGCGTGCTGCTGCTCTAGAGTACTTATTGTTTATGTCATTGAATTTATGATTATCATCAAATTTCACAATGATACCTTGCCATTTCATCTTACCCCAGCCGTTTCAACTTGCCCCGATGTACCTTTGTCGTAGCGCGGTTACAGTCAGCAGCTTTTCAGTAAGCCCAAGCTGAGGGTCGTGCATTCGAATCTCGTCGGTCGAAAATATTTCCTCAAAAATGGTTATCTGTCAAAGATAGCTCTCAGTTGTAGTAACTGTTGATTGATGATTAAGCTGAGAAGTATTCTTTGTCGTCTCAATTAGGACGTAACGTCATGAAATACGAAATAGAATATTGTATGCCTATTAGAGTGGTTCAAAAATTCGTTTTTGCTCCACACCGCTCATTCGATTCTAGATCAAATTCTGAGTGTCCTCCCAAAATTTGAGCTCATTTGGATGAAAACTGAAACTGAACAAGCCCTTTAAATGTTATATGGGAATTGCTATGGGAAATGCAAGCAATTCATTCAATCGATCATAGTGTTTGCCCATGTGCTCTTTGAGATTAGAACTATGTTGATACTGTGAGATACAATAATCAGCTACAACTTTACCGAAGACTGTTTTTAAATCGGACGCCCCGATAATTAATTATTGATTTTTGAATGAGTTGTAAAATTTTGGGTATAATTATTGGGCTGTTCTGCAGGCATCACTGGATATATGCAGTAAAACATAGTAGCTATGATTTGAGCGTGCTATCTTTCACGCCAGGTGCAGCAATGTTGCCTGTTCAGAAGTTAAATAAGCACTGCTGAAGAATTTGTGACTGGATATAAATCAATAACTAATTACTGAGGCGTCTGATTTGAAAACGGTCTTCGGCAAAGTTGTAGCTGATGGATGTATCTCACAGTATCAACGTAGTTCCAATTCTCAAGAGCACATGGGCAAACACTATGACCGATTGAATGAATTGGTTATTTTTCTCATAGTAATTCCTATATCAACTTTAAAGGGCTTGTGCAGTCTCAGTTTTCATCCAAATGAGCTCAAATTTTGGGAGGACACTCAGAATTTGATCTAGAATCGAATGAGCGGTGTGGAGCAAAAACTATTTTTTGAACCACTCTAATGCCTATCTTTCATTGAATGAACCAAATATGTATCATTAGCCTAGGACACGGTATATGAAAAATTTAGATTCTCGCTCCAGTCAACTTTTTGGAATTCATTTAAAGGTATAACTGTCCAATATGGATTTTTTCTTTACAAAAGTAAGTTTTCCCATAGTAAATCCCATACAAACTTTCAAGGGCTGGCGCTATAATATAGTTTCACCGATCGAGCTGAAATTTTGCACAGTTGTTTTGGGACCTAAATGCAATCCAAAAAGTGAACTGGAGCGAGAATCTAAATTTTGCCCCACACTAATGTCTCATCGATTTGCATGTACATATGAACATTACAAATCTATCGTAAAAGCCATGTTACTACTTCCACAGAGAACAACTTCTAGAAGTATTGTCGAACCATTTCTTAATTGTCCAGTCTTAACGCGCTGATTTCGGCATGAAGAACGACAGAGAACCGCATATTATCCGGCCTAGTTATGTACATACTAGATGCAACGCATACATTTACCCACAGAGCAGTAGTCAGCACATGGTCTCTCTCTCTGGAATTGGCATTCTGATGTGCATTTATAAACCAGTTCGACTAGTTTTCTGCAGAGTTGATTCACTCCAAGTTAGGAACGGGTGGCGGCGCGGGTGTCGTCCCGATATTGTAGGTAGGTAGGCACTTACTCTACAACACAACTAGGTACTCCCAAGTGGTGCGGCTTGGTTGGGTTGTGTGTAAGCACTAACTATGGGTAATAGTTGTTGAACTACTTAACAATTCACCGTCCGTGAAGGCTCCTCCACACATAGAATATATGGCATCTTCGATGCTGTTGTCGCTACTGGCTCAGAGTAGACCCAAGTAACTAGCGTATGTAAGTTACGATGATGGGACCACGACACGGTTGCATATGCAATAGGGTGTTCCAAATTATCACTTTGTCGTAAAATCTGGGGGCTGAACCGGCAAATGGTAGATAAGGATGTTATGAATTAACTTTTGTATATGGGAGCTCTGAAAAATGATGTTCAGAGGTTGTCCCGTTGAGATATTTGAAGGTTTGCGTAAAGCGTTGCATAATGAACCATTATATAACTGTAATCAGTTGCTTAATGGCTCTCACAACACTGCATAATTCAGTGCAGTGAAGTATGCGGTTGATGTGAAGAAGAACATCTTAGTACGATGAGAAAATGACTTAAATAAAAATAAATATTTGTATCATCCTAAGCGTAACCAAATTTTGCAATAAGTAGAAATATTTGTCAATATAAGTTACGAATATCGGACTTTTTAAATCTCAACGGGACAATCGCTAAACATCATTTCTAAGAGTTTTCTCCACGCAAAAGTTCGTTTATAACATCCTTGGCTACCATTTGGAACTTGAGTCCCCTGGTTTGCAATTTTGGAACAACCTAATATGCAATGCTCGAGATGTTGCTAGCTTTGTTGAAGCACAAGGTGGCTTGTTGGTGTTTGCAACGGTCAGCAACTGAACACAAACATAAAAATGTATCCACGAGTCAGTTGTGCGTCTTGCTCGGGTGCCAGAGCCTACAGATGGGGATCATTGAAATGGTTTGCAAATATGATCCGAAGGACGCCACATATTGTTGTGAACAAATTATTTACTGTTCTATTGCCTGTTCCAAAGCTGAATGTTTATTTTCCAATCTAAGAGGTGCAAATTTAAAACGAATACGAGACGTGATGCCGTTATAGTGAGTAAACGACAAAAGTAAACGAAGCAAAATAATTTGACATTGAAATCTCTCCTTGTATCATCCGTCATCGATATAACACTTTTTTTTTCCTTCCGGGCGTTGTATACCAACTTTGTTAGAAAGCAGGTTGTTGTTGTTTGAGAGGGACTTTAACCCGAAGGTCATTCGTCCCTTCAAAGAAAGCAGGTCTTGAAACAATACTTCCTTGAATGCCTTGAAATATTTTATCAATTTGAGATTCTTCAGACTGTGCCAACGATGGATCGTAGACATTTCACATATAATATGGAAGTACCACAATCAGGAGTAATATTGTTCAGTTTTTAAAATATTACTTAACAGTTTCATGTGGTAATGTAAAAATTGTGTTTTATATGTTATGAAAAACAAGTGTTGTCACTAATCGCTCGTGGCTGTATACTGTTCTGTTGTTCTTTGAAAATTTTAAAAATGTTCAAAATTATGCTGTAACCGATTTTTTTACTTAATTAATTTGGGGTAACTTTGATCAGCCATGTTAACAATGTGTGGTCACATTAAGGACACCATTATTTACTAAATTCATGATTTTTGTAACCGAATATGAAGTCCAAACTTTAACAAGTTATTTATCTTTTGCCTAAAGGTAGGCAATTCCCTAAGGAAATTCAGTGTTCTTTACAGTTATTCGTTAATTTAGTGTAATCGGACATAGTATGAAAATCGTTTATGGTATCGTTTTTCACGATTTCATTTTTAGGAAATCATAAATGTTGCAAATCATCGTTGCAAAAAATAAAAAAATAAAATAAAAATGGGAACAATATTCAGTTTTGCCTTAATCTTAATTCGATAAAATATTTTTGTTTCATGAATGGGTCATCTCTTTCTCAAATTCATGAGCTGAACACGAATATAAGAAAGAGATGACCCATTCATGCATAGGAAATATATTATTGATAATTTTTGAATCGAGCATTTCTCGAGGAGTGTCATTCCAATTAACCATACACCGTTTCACGGTAATCTTAGTCTTTATCGGATAGTTGAACCTCTTTCGATCTTCCAAGGTAAAGTGTATGATAGAGATTTCATTCAGGCATGCACTAATCACCCTGACATTGGCATTGACCATCGAATCACAATATCGAAGCGAACAACGACGTTTTCGTTCCATAATATGGCAATTGTATTGAGACACGTACGACGGACGATATATGGCCAGATCGCAGCCATTCCAAGCCAATCAGGCCGGCAGCAATGTGTCATTATGTAAAACCGGGGCAGCCAATTATTATGCATATTAAGAGATATCAGTAGAGGTACCATACACTGACTGCCATCGATGGATGAATGTAAAACAGATTGGACAGGCGTAATTGCATAAACCTATGAACTTTTGCGCTATTTAGTCGGAACTCTTAAACATTCGTTCAATTTACATTAAAGCGTACGGAACAAATTGGTTCGTAAATTATACAGCATTGACTGGATCATTTGTTTTCTTGTTCTTTGTTTTTTGCTGATATGATATGTTGAAATAAAAAGTTAATTAAGAAGTGAAAGTATCTGAAATCGTATTTTGCTTTTGATCCTTTTTTGATCGTAGGTTGCTGATTATTATTATTATTATTATCTTTATTAACGAGATTTGCAGCCCGAGGCTTGCTCATCTCGGTTGCTGATGCCAATAGTGAAGTAATGAAATTATCATTTATACAAAAAGTAAAAGTGATTAAAACCTTTGTATAATCGCTTTATTTCCAAATAGAAATGGGTATCCTTAATGAATATTGATGACAGTATGATTCATAGTTGCTACTCAGTGTACGATTTCGGAAACACCAAACATAATAAAGTCAATGACCCAGCGCCGTCCTTACACTTCGTCCTTACAACGGGGAATATATTTACATTTTTAATAATTTACATTGAGAAAATAATTATAGCCATTTATCTGGCTGAACACGGTGCAGTGCTTAAAGTTTTGTTGTTGGGGATCTGTGTCTTAACTTCTGATTATCCAAAATTACCAAATGTGCCGAATTAAATCATACATTAGACTCCACATTGCCCAACATAATATAACGTAACGTTTTATGCAAAAGTTCAGAATAATCACAAAAAATATGCAGAAGGTATAAGAAGAAGTCATCTTGTGAGATATTGGTAATTAATGGATGATGGACGACTGCAAGCTTGATGGAATAGGAACGTTTTGAATGATGCAAAATGTCATTTGCATGTTGACATTTCCTATCGACAAGTTTTTTCGATTCAGGGACGTCAACCAAATTTATTTTATTGTAGGTATTAAACGATTTTCATTGATGCTGCAACTCCCGTCTGGCTTGCCTTAAAGTGGATGCACCATTTCTGAACTAGTTTCAGACCGGGTTTTTTGTTTTATTTGTTTCGAGGACTCGATATAGCCAATCCTTACACAGACACACTGCGTTTGTTTTTCGCAATGTTTTTGCCGCGTGGTAGACCCTTAATATTATATTAATCGTATAGCCTCATCTCCAACCTGTGTCAGATACTACTCTACTACCATAAGTATGGCCCACTGTTTTGGTAACTCTATGTTTTCTGTTGAACATGGTTATGTATTTTCTATGTATCTTCTTGGCTACAGCATAGCGTCACTTCATTGCCAATCGTAGCGTAGAACTTTTTTTTTCTAAAAACTTGGGTGATATTTCTCCCGTTGCCACAAACGTTTAGGGTTCTTAGGACCTCTTCCACTTCCTTCCATTGAATTGCATTTTATACGCTTGAAGTTTGCATATTTTATACGCTTAAATGATGTTCCCATCCCTATACACTTTCTTGTAACACCGAAATCTGTCCTGTTCATAAATATCAATATTAATAAAGCTTTTTTTCATCTGGGTTGATTGGTTGAATCAACAGCCAACATAACAAAAATGAGAACTCGAACTTATTAGTCGAATATCAAAATAATAGTAAACTATGCTATAACTGAGTTCTAGTTGACAACTAAATGTCTGACATCTCTTTTGTTTTAAAATATAATAGTCAGCTACCGTTCGTAAATGTTGGCAAATTTTAAGAGATGGTATTCAGTCTCGAATTTTCCATTCGTCTTCCGTATGGTCATTTCTTCCAGGATTCGGCGAGCACGTTGTTACTCAAAGGCCCGGTTTTGTTGACCTCGCGTTCAAATTCCGGGAACGACGAGTAGCATTCTCCGGGGAAACCCAGGAGATGTTTCTTTAAGTTGGAATCAGAGAGCAAGATCGTATGGCATTACTCTTCGTTTTCCGTGACTCCCCATCCCAGCCCATTATCACGATGGCCACTGATGTAGCTATTTTTGTAGCGACGTGCTCTGCCAAAACGGTAAAAAAGGTCAAAACTATGAAACAATGATCAAAACATCTCAATAAACAGCAAACGACGATAAAAGTCGATAAAAAGTTGATAAAAATTAACAATCATAGACGGTCCAAAACGATCAAGAAACTATCAAAACTATTAAAACTATCCGATCGAAATATGATCAAAAGCTATATGCCTTGTTAATTATGGTTTTACATAATTTAATTTGACTACTAAAGCAATTAATTGTCAAGGCACAGAACAAAAATATGAGAATCTATGAATAACAGTATTTTGCTAGTGTTATTTGCACAAATAATGTTTCAACATATGTGACTATATAACAAAATATGTAAAACAGAATGTAAATGTAAACAGAAGTATTTGATTGATGTATTCAAAATATACAAAGAAAAATATTGGGACGGACCTGAACACACGCCTCTTGCGCCGAAGACCTTGGTTCGAATCTCATCCCCGAGATAGTCTCTTATGACATAAAGGTATAGTGACAACTTCCTTCGGAAGGGAAGTAAAGCCGTTAGTCCCGAGATGAACTATTCCAGGGCTATAACTCTCGTGAATAAAGAAAATAAGATAGATATTTTACTTAGTTCGAACAACTGAGCAATAGGTATGTGAGAGATGCTTATCTCATTTTGAATACGAAAATCAGTCAAATGAAAATTTCACAGAGTATGCCAAGTGTACAATGCGCTTATACTTTGGTGTCAATCAGCTCAATTTATTGATATTGTTAGTTTCAACTTTATTTTTTCGTTGAGAGAATCTTTATTGTATACCTATTTATGTACAACGAAATTATTTTGGTTTGCAATCTATATAACGGAAAATCTTGATACATGTAATACGCATTATAAAATATTTGACGATTATTGGACATTAGGAACTAAATGTTAAAACTGCTGTCAGAATCCAACCCAATTTTACCTTAACTGTTGTAGATCACAAGTTGTGTAACAACATATATAATGTATTTACAAAAATACACATATACATAAAGATTTGATAAGGGGCCAGGGCCCATTGAGGTACAATAAAGTATCGGTTTCGAAACAGTTCTTGTTTTGTTTTCTCAGAAACCTCAGAAGGAATCAATTAAATTGCAAAGGCCTCACTATAAGAACTACACTTACTAGCAACAAATTTGTAAAAAAAATGATTATATGTATAATTTAGTTTCAAAATAGTGGAAAACAATGAAAGTCTCAATCTTTTTTGTTCCTTTGCATCAGTAATAATTGTACGTTCCTATAATAGTTAGTCTTAATGTGAAATCAAAACCACACTAATCACAACGGAAGTTAGCAAATACCACTATTACTGAAACACGTTTACATAATGTAGGAAGTGTTTGTTTTACTATATAATGCGTTTTAATTTTTTTATGATTATTTTTTAAACGAAATAGAATAAAAAACTTGATTGTGACGTATTCAGATATAAAAAAACGATAAGTGACGTACTCAGTTAAACTTCATCGTAGATTGTTTGTAATAAAATTAGTAAATGCTAACATACCATTAATTTTTGATATCCAAAATAAGCTTTATATATACTCAATTCCAGTGAAAATAGCTCTGACATGAAGAAGTACGTTTTACTTTTTGTCGTTTTGCTTAACACTTCAGTCGTCGGGCTGTTGTATTTTGTACAACACTGGTGGAAAAACCTCGCTCTTCGTTCACAACAGCAGCGTGATGGTTTTTACGGTGGCAAACCGCGCGACGACTGGAAGGTTAACTGATAAACTTAAATTTTGTTATTTTATGCAAAAAGTTATGGGCACCGCACCCGCACTATCAAGGTTACCTTGTTTTACGGTATCTCAAGTAGCACTCAAAATGCACATCCACTGGCACGGTGACCTACATGGAACCGGGTGGTTCCGATTTTGCAGTCTGCAACTGCTTAAAAACTTCCTTCCCTGGTTCGATAAAAAACCCACTCAAATGCATACCTCTTCCACTCCCATCTGCAGTCATCGAAACATTCTACGGCTTCCATTTCCAGCAGTCGGTCGAAATTTTCGCCAAACAGCGGTTCTGCAAAGTTGCTACGGACAATCCATTCGAGAAACCAATCGTGTATTTAAGCTTGCACCCGGTCACGAATTGTTAGTGTAAACAAATGCCGCCGGACGGAATTCCTTGACTTTGACCTAGAATTACACATAAATGGCGGTGACGGTGCGCGACTTACATTTTTCGTGCTCCGTACTGTACATACCACGTGTGGAAGGGGGTGTAAATGTACCAGCAATTGGTCCGCCAAATTGAGCAACGCATGGCAGAGGTGTGGTGGGAAGTTTTTAGCTGATTCATTAACTTTCGAACATTTTAACTGGGTCTCACCGGCACCAGCAATTGCCCGGTGGAAACAGAATTGAAATGCAGGGTAAACGAGTAGCAATTCTTGTTTGGTGTTATTTTAAGCAGTTCGATAACAAAAACATAAACACGTAGCCGAAGCGAAGGGTTTGTTTTTTTGCTCTCTCAAATGGTGCTATGTAGTTGTTATTTTACACTGCTTCTTCTTAGTATTATTCTTGGAACTACGTCCCAATGGAACAAAAAATTCCTTTTTTGTTTTTTTTTCTAATTTGCAATTTAGGCATTTGCATTTGAAGTTCAAAAAGATCTTAAACTATGTCAATTCCATTTCTTTGTAACAGTGGACGTTACCTAAGGAATTGAAAACGGCAAAATGGAAGTGATTTGAATTGAAATCGTTCAAGTCTTATAAATGGGTAAGAAAAGTAAAGTTGCTTTCATTTATTACGTAACGTTAAAAAAAATTCAAGGAGAAACTCCTCTAGTGAATCTTAAGAATATATAATTCCTTTAGCGGAATTTAAAGTGGAACACCTGAGCAGGTGTCACACCTGCAGAAGAATCCCAGTAGTTGTCACCTTAGACAACAATTGTTGATCACGAATAAAATCCTCAATAACCACATGGTTTATGGACGACCCCTAATGAATGAATCGCCATAGAGCTTTGAGAAGTTATGAATTCATTCGGTTCGATTGCTCCTCGTGACCCCATAATTGCCTTTGCGTAGGAAATCAATCGGGTTTCCTTTATCTGAAAAAAAGAATCATTACAGCGTGAAGGCGGTTTAGCGGTCATTGGTCGTAGGCTTCAAATTGAATGTAACGACAGCATAGGAGGTACGTACTTGCTTCCTGTCTTTGACGAGTTCATCGATAGAAACGAATTCCTTTCGAATCGTGTTGTTCCTTTCGAATCGTATAAACGGTGGCAAGCGGCTACCTATCAGATCACGAGCCGATGACAGTTGGCGTTGCGGGACGACGACGACGTGGCGACCTTGCCATTCGGAGATGAATATTCCGAGGCAACGCAACCGGCAAAACCGCCAATGCCGACCGGCCGGATAGCGAGAGCGAAGAGTGGGCAGATAGCAGTACAGCTTACCGGTTTGTAAAGCTGCGGTCAGGCAGCTGCATCGCACAGTCACTCACCACACCACTACCTTCCAGTTGTGGGGGTTGTTTTAGTTCGCTTCCTCGGGTTGCAAGTGTGTGTCCACATTTTAAATAGGTTTAAAGATGTTAACTACATTTTGAACAATTATGATATAAAGCCGAAGGCTTCATGGTTTTATGATTGTTAACTTTTTCTTTCAAGCAAAATATTAAAAGCCAAAGGATTAGTATTTTCAATCCCGGGAACATTTCCCGGGAAATGAGATTTCCCGGGATTCCCGTTTCCCGGGAAATGATTTTCTATTTCCCGGGATTCCCGAATTTCCCGGGAAGCTCTGTCTCAATGAGGAATTGAGCATATATATTCAAGTAAACTATCGCACAATTTACTTTTCACATCATACCAACTAATGTCCTCACTAGATTACTAATTATATTTTGATGTTCATTGGTGTTTTTTTTTTCGTAATCAAATGGTTATTAATAAATGCATATATTTTTGACGATATGTTTTTCCAAGAAAGTTCATATGCAATATAAAGGAACTTTCGAGGGATTTACTCCATGATTTGAGTAGGTTTATAGACTTTTTATGATTTCTATATTTTTGTTGCTTTCTTTACGAGCTCGGACCTCGTTGATCCATCTCGCTTACGGTTTCTATCAAATGTAACAGTCACAATTTTTAGCGAAAGGCTCTAGTTGGTTTTTATTATAGTGTTTGAAATGATTGATTAGGGGTCTATTTTATAAGTCGAGTCGATCAAAAACGACTCGACTGGAGTCACTGTCGACCAAAAAATTCACTCGACACGACTCTGTCACTCGAATTATTCGACAGCTGTCCACTCTATGTGACAGGATTAATATGGTAGTCGATGGGTGACTTCTGAAATATGCATGCCTACTGTGTTCGACAGTGACTGCAGACGAGTCACATAAAATGGTTTGATTTCAAAAAATAGAGTCCTAAATGTTGGCAAGTATTATTTGAATTTGAGATGATTTGTTTAGCATGACCTGATGAAGGCTTCAACTATCAAAAAAAAAAAATCAAATTTGGTATTGTGTTTAAAATAACTGATTAATTGCGAGTTGAAAAGGTTGCAACAATGTTGCGCTCTGTGATTGTCATGACAATTTTGCTTTTGATTGTGTCCTTATCCGCAACAGTTGCGACAAACGGTTGTGAGCGAGCTTGTTTTATTGTTTGTTTTTTTTGTCTATTTTGATGATAATTTGATTCACTGCCCACAAATAAGAGAAATAATCGTGCTTATTTACTGTTCTAAAATATAGAGGTTTATTTTAAAAATCGAGCAATCTCAAGTGACTCATCTGTAGACATTGTCGATCAAAGTAAGTATGCATATTTCAGATGTCACACGTCGACTGCCATTGTAATCCGGTCACATAGAATGACAACTGTCGAAAAACTCGAGTGACAGAGCCGTGTCGAGCGAATTTTTTGGTCGACAGTGATTTCAGTCGAGTCATTTCGATCGACTCGACTTATAAAATAGGGCCCATAATATACATTAATTAATTAATTTAATTTAATTAATTCAATTAATTTTTCTACAGTTGTCACTTTATGTGACTGGATTACTATGGGAGTCGATGGGTGACATCTGAATTAAGCATGCTTACTTTGATCGGCAGTGACTACAGATGAGTCGCAGGAATCTGCTCGATTTACAAAATAGACCCCTAAATGTAATACAAAATCAAAGAACTGCATGAAATTAGCTTAATTTACAGGTTTTAAGGATTTCCCGGGATCCCGGGAATTCCCGGGAAATGAAAATTTTATTTCCCGTTTCCCGGGAAGTCAAATCCCGGGAAAATTGAAAACTCTACAAAGGATTGATTCTCATTCCGGTCACAAACAAATAAAAAAAAATGCAAATCGTTCATATCCCTTTCGGGACGGACCATATTCGAGTGATTATTTCAAAATTTACCTTATAAACTCATCATCTCGTTGAACAAAACATTCTTTATTTTGGCTATTCTATCACTCCATGAACTTTTTAGGGTCAAATTCAGACCAGCATAATTGTGCTGGTCCGTCCCCAAGGCGGTCGATGTTCGAAGAAAAAAATTTTTTTTTTATTTTTTTAGAAAAACTGTTCAAGTCATGCCTTTTTAAAAAATTTTGGACCCGTATTTTTTTATTTCGTCATTAGGGTGCTCTTTCGTGAGATAGGGTGACCCAAAAATTCAGAAATAATTATGTTTTTTTCAATGTACATTGAAATTAAAAATAAATAATTTATATGATTTTTTTTATGAATGGAACGAAAACAATGTACGAGAGATAAAAATAGTTCATATTCTCTCTAAGATTCAAAGCATCACGTGACGATGACGTTTGTCGAGATTATTCAAGAACTAGTCTACGTCATATAAAAATGGGTAAACATACATGTGTGAATAACTTGAAAACTAATTGTCTCAATCAAAACGTCTTGGTTTTGCTATGTTTGTTTATATCCTCTTAAATTATGTGGGATTTTTCCTCAAAAATAATTATGCAATAAAAATAAAAATTGAAAATAACAATAAACCTTCGAATTGTTTAGTGGTATAGCTATAAATAAATGAACACCGAAATGAGAACTATATCATTTTATTCCACTACAGTTTGTATCGTTTGACAGTTACGCATTATTCGACCTCCACTATAAGGCCGTTGTCAGAGTCGTGTACTAGACTCGAAAATTAAATTATTTTTTTAGAGACTCCTTCCAACCTCTTTCACTCACTTTACCTAACATATACACTATCACTTTTGAAATCACATAGCCCTCCTTCAAATAATGCTTGAACGATGTTTTTGTTAAGGTTGGTAACATGGAACTAATTTATTTTAAATAACTGGAATCATTCATTCTATTCCTAGAGCTAAAATGGAAACGTCAAAATATTCAGTCTGCGTAAGCAGCTTCCCTAAAAATTTATGTAAATTTACGTCATATGTGCCCGACAGCTTGGACGTTAATTAACAAGAATGGCACATTTTTAAGTGCAAATAATTACCATAAAATTTCTTCTTCTTCTTTCTGACGCTAAAGAAGCCTGCTTCTCAACTTCTAACGAGCACTTCCACTGATATTAACTAACAGCTCTCTTGACAAATCGACCGATTTTGCTTGTGTATATCGTGTGACAGGTACGATCATACTCTACGCTCAGGGAAGTCGAGAAAATTTTACGAAAAGATGCTCGACCGGCTGGACTCTAACCTACGACCCTCAGCATGATCTTGCTTAGTATCTGCACGTTTACCGTTATGTCTATCTGGCTCCCAATATCAAATTTACCTTATTTTATTTTTACATCGAGATTATTTGCTTAAAATGGAATTTAAGTCATTGTAATACAGTAGAGACCCGATTTTGTCAGCACCCCGATGAATTTTAGGCTGACAAAATGGGCAACCTGACATAATCGGGACATATTTTTTGTTTCTGTTTTTCAAATTTTAATGTGTTAATATTTGCTTATGAACTACGTTTACGACCAACATTGCTTTTGCGAGGGACATGGGCGTAGTCAGGTTTTTTTTTGTTTATCAGGGGGAGAAAAGCGGCCCTCACAATTTCGTTCTCAAATTTCGCGCCAAAGGATCCCTTTGATCGGCAATTTTGCTCTGGCCTGTAAGACAACCGGCATCAATCTGAATCTTAGTTCTACCTAACCGTTGAATTATCTAAGAATTTTTCTTAGGACACCGGAATTCCTAAGAAAAATCAAACGAAAATTTCTTTAGGATTTTTTCCTGAATTTCTTTTAAAATGGCATCAGTAATTGCCTCGAAGCTCTTCTTGCAATTCCTTTAAGTTAATTAATAGAATATTTCAACTGGAGATCTCTATGTAAATTTTAAAACATTTTTAAATTCATCCAGAACTGTTTTTAAGATTTTTATAGAATTGTTTTAAAAGTTTCGCAGAAATTTCATCAAGAATTTCACCTGGAATTGTTGTAAAAAAATTGTTTCCAATATGAAAATTAAAAAATAACATTTTTAGAAACTTTCTTTAGTTTCTGATTTTGTTTGTGTTCTTAAAGGTATTCATAAATGACATTCGATAAAGTCGTGAATAAATATCTGAAATTATTTCAATACCTATGGGATGATTAAATACTTGAAAAACATCTTCGTGAAATTCCTGGTCGAATGATTGAAAAATCGCGTGAGATGATTCCAGTAAGAATCCTTCATAATCTTAGCAATTTTGCAAAAAAAAAAATAGAAGTGATTAGAGGAATTTCTGAAGGAATCTCTAAGACAGTTTTAAGAGGAGTTTTTGAAACTATTGATGAGTCCTAGGCCAAACTACATTAAGAATACTGTGAGCGAATTTCATCAAAATGTAGTTTTGAAGGGAAACTTTCAAAAGCTTATAGAGTTATTCAAGGCAGAAAACCAATAAAACATTAGGAGCAAATTTTAAAGGAAATCTTCGAGATATTACTTAAAAAACCTGAAAGAATGTAACAAAATGTGACCAATGAGTTAAATTTCCAGTACAAACGGTTGCCTGGTTCTCTAGATTTGTGCTCTTGAAAATTCGAGCTTTGGCTTCGATGCATCTTAACCTTTAGAGAAATTCTTAGAGGAATTCATGAATGAACCTACATACCAAATTTCTTTTTCGTGAACTCGGCTGTGTTTTTCGGTTTTTCATTTTTAACAAATAATTGCCAGGTTGCCAAGTAACGAAGCGCGATACTTGAGATTGTACGTAATTCATTTGTCGACTACTCAGCTGTGCATATCTCCATTGCGACTGTTGATAAAACCTTCGAACAATTTCTGGCAAGATGTTTTCAAAAAGTCTGATGTTTGGTAGACTTTTTAAGTTTTATAATCTACCATGACGTAACTACTGTATAAATACGAGTGCTGGAGACAATCTTTGAAGAATTCAAACACAAGATTAATTCTCATAGTAAAATTGTTCTTTTGTACAGAGGGAAGGAGGATTGCCATTGCCCTCTCTGGCTACGCCCATGCGTGCATGACATCGAACATCATCATCAGTATTAATGTAAACGGCTACTACATGACGAAGACAATTTTTGGATATATTCAAGATAGGCTGACAAAATTGGGTCAGTACTGTATTAGTTTTTAGTAGTGTGTAGGATTGAAAGAACTATGACGGATAGCTTTCATATAACAGGGAATTCAAAAACCCATTTAAAAAGGATTGACAAAATCAGGTAAATAACCATATTAAAGAATGAATTTGATTTTTGAAAATGTTACATACATATATTCCAGCTAATTTAAAAATTACATAGAACAACCATTTTTTTTAAAATGTATTTAAATATTTGGAAACTACCAGATTTGAAAATAAAGACACTGACAATGCTTCTAATAAGACAATAAAGAAGACAGCTGCAAACAGTGGACTTTTTGGTTTGCCATAAGCTTTTAAAGTTTCGCAATCGGTGTGACCGTTAGATTACTAAGGAAAATGTAAAGCTCGACCATACTCGTATGTTTTGTTTTCCGTTTCGTTTCGGTTGCATGTACATTTTTAGCTATCAATCCTACCGTGGAAAGTTTCCTGGAAAGCGTTATGTACGATTATAGCCTTTAAAGGGAGCATCACACAAATCAACGGACTAGCATGCAACGCCAAATGGCACAATCGTAATACGTATCTGACGGAAAAAAATACTGCAGCGGGAATTGAACCTAAACTTCTTTGATCGATACTGCTAGTTACTTTGCAACACTATACGCACGGCAATAAAGTACAGATTTTTATTTTTAATATATCAGCTTATCTAAGTCTCAAAATTCAAGATATATTTTTAAACGTAAAAGGAATGAAACGATATTTTTTATATGAGCGGATAATCTAGACTCCATAACTTCATACATTGTTTAACAGTTAAGTAGAGTATTTCAAACGCATTTCATACATCATAAACAACAGGGGCCCAGATAGCCGTAGCGGTAAACGCGCAGCTATTCAGCAAGACCAAGCTGAGGGTCGTGGGTTCGAATCCCACTGGTCGAGGATCTTTTCGGGTTGGAAATTTTCTCGACTTCCCAGGGCATAGAGTATCTTCGTACCTGCCACACGATATACGCATGCAAAAATGGTCATTGGCACAGTAAACTCTCAGTTAATAACTGTGGAAGTGCTCATAAGAACACTAAGCTGAGAAGCAGGCTTTGTCCCAGTGGGGACGTAACGCCAGAAAGAAGAAGAAGAAAAAACATATTTGCGAGTAATACCAGCAGGGGCCTTCCTTAGCCGAGTGGTTAGAGTCCACGACTAAAAAGCAAAGCCATGCTGAAGGTGTCTGGGATCGATTCCCGGTCACTCCAGGATCTTTTCGTAATGGAAATTTATTTGACTTCCCTGGGCATAGAGTTTCATCGTACTTGCCACATAATATACGAATGTGAAAATGGCAACTTTGGCAATGCAAGCTCTCAGGTAATAACTATGGAAGTGCTCATTGAACACTACGCTGAGAAGCAAGAAGAAGAAGAGGAAGACCAGCATGGGCTGCATACATCAATAGTATGCCATTTAAAGGACTCTGTGGTTCGGAAGCAAATAGTAAGTAAAGGTTTTCAGCTTCAGTTGTTAAATTTCATAAATATGATGGCAGATATTGAACCGGCATACATTGTAGAACACCAAAATGGATTATCGCGTCAACATGGTATTGATCGATTATCAAAGCAAGGGGAAATTCAAAAATTACGTCCATTGTTTTTAAGTCAATCTCAATCCTCCCCATGTCCACTATCATGCTTTTTCTCATATGCACTGTCGCAATTTCATACACCTCCACACCCCTAAAAGATTGACGTAATTTTTTAACGTTTCCTTAAACTTTTAACTTTGTCTTAAACTTTGCTATAGGAGATTTAAAACATTAAATGTGATTCCCAATCTATTTCAAATATGGACGTATAAAAATTAAAAGTTTTTAAACCAAAGCTATGAGTTTCTGTTAGGGTAAAAGCACCGGTTCTGGCCAGCCTAAGAGAAAATGTCAATAAAAATTAAATGGGAAGCCATAATTATAGTACAAACATGTCAAATGCAAACTTTCAATCCATATTATGTGTGTAAAATATCAAAACTGAGAGAAAGCCATTTTTTCGCTTTGAAAATCTCGTTGGTCAATATAGGCCAACGGAACCAGTTTTGGCCAGAGATTTAATTTCGGTTCCTAAATTGGCCAATCGCATTGATTTCTCATGAGAGTGGCCAAATTAGGAGTGCCCTGGCCAAATTAGGTGTATGGGAGTTAACATTATAAGGAAAATGAATTGTTTTTCTTATGTTTTGAATCAATTTGAACGAGTAAATGAATGTAGCTCTATCATGTGAATGTTAACTACTTAACACAAAAGGTTTCATGCTGTTTGGCTATGTAAAACGGTGTATAATCTCCTATGGCTACAACTGGCGTATGGCCAAAACCGATGCTTCTACCCTACATAGTTTTCGAACGGTACATCATCCTTATGATTCGTATGAAATAACTCATTCATGTTTTAATGCAATATTATGCACTATTGTGGACATTAGAACCAGATTCAGCCACTTAATTCGATCAAAATACTGAAAATGAAAATTGGTAGTGTTGGTTCAAAAGGTTATTTCGTTAGCGTTAGTAAGCACATATGGTTCACTTGGTGAGATTTACCAATCTGAATCTTGTTTGTTGAGGTAGGGTAATACGTTCCTGATTATTCAAGGATTCCCGATACAAAGAATTTTTTGCTAGCAACACTTTTCGTCATTGCTGTAGTAGGCCTTGAATTAACAGGACGTGTTTTTTCAACGACTGACATTTTTTTCTTTTTTCAGGAGGAGAAAATTCTTCTGTTGCTGTTCAAGAATGGAAGCTCGTGAGTGCTTTGGTGTTGATAAAAGACGTTTTGTTTTGGATTTTTGCGAGCTTTTTTAGGGGGAACGTTTCTTTGAAGTGCGTGCTGATTTTTTCACTGAGGAGGAATTGGCTTGTTTAGGGGTATCCTGTTTTTTTTACATATTCTGATTCTTGGTTTAAAACTGAGCCAGAATCCAAAGTTTCCCAATCTTCCGTGCCCTGGAACTATTTTTAAAACACGTTTGAATTTAGTATGAAAATCCCGTTTGAATCACCCCTCGGAAAAATTTACTTCTGGACGAGCTGTCATTATGTAAATAGAAATGTCATTTAGTCGACGGAATTAAATCTCTTTTAATCATTTTAAGATATTAAAGCGCAATAAAATCGTGTTGCACTTAGAAAAATGTGCTCTTTCGATCAAACTACAAAAAACTGGGAATTTTTCATCCCTAAACAACCCAATTGCTCTGAACTTTGGACTGAGGAGGTCTTTTTCGAACTGCTGGTGGCTGACAAGCTGTTCAAGAGAACTTTAGGCTTTAAAAGCGTCCTAATTTCTGAATTGTGTGAATGCGATCCAAATCCGATTGTGAATCCGATTAATCGAATTTGAAGTTTGAAGTTGACTTTCAAGAATAGAAATTTTGAAGTTTTTGGATTGAGCTGAGAAACAATTTTCTTCAATTGTAGCTTTAGTTAGTTTTATGTAGTATTCCCCATTGTTTTTCAATTATGGAAACCGACAGGGATTCCAAGCATCCAAACCTTCTCGAATTAAAATATTTCCTGTCACTTTTCTTGGTCCATATCCAGTTTATTTCCGGAAAAAGGACAAACCTATAAATGTTTTGCTGATTTCTACAGAGGTGTATGAACGATACAGATCTATTAAAGAAATCAAAAAATATCTTTAGATTAGTTAAGGGCAGTAGCGCAACCAGGATTTGACTCTAGGGGGGGTTTTGTGAACTTGAACCTTGGATAGATGTAATAGTTTCCGAGAAGAAAATTTAAAAATGTTGCTGGATTAACATTAAAGGAAAAACATAACACCACAGAGAAACAGACGTAACACTTAGAACAAATCGCGATCAAAATCATAGTCGCGAAAACATGTACGCCCAATGCTAAAAACACTGTTGGTGGCCGACGGACCAACAGGTGGCGGTAGTGTGTAAACGTCAAACACGAACAAAAACGACGCGAGCGTTGCGGGTGGTCGATTGACCACCTACCTTATATTTGAATCGAACGTCAAAAAGTTGATCGATGGACAGCAGTGAGAGTGTGACGTCTGTTTGTCTGTGATAACACCATATGCAAACTTAAGTTTTTTTCGTTCACTCTGGGTACATTTTTTATAAAAATTTACAATTCTACTCGAAGGAAATCTGTTACACCTGGTGAAATTTTCCAAATGTTTCCGAAATACGTTTGTTAAGTATGGAAAAATCTTCGGGTTCCAAAGAACATCTCATTCTGTTCAAATTTGGTTACAGATTGAACGTTTTAAATATGAATGATTAAACTGGATCACAATATTCTGATCGTTTGAATCTCCATTCAAACATTTCATATCTTGTTCGGAAGTTTATCTAAGCTAATTTTGGATCCACGTACTTACGTTAGCGTGATAGCGTTGAATTAGTCTTCGATTTTTCTGTTCCATACATACGTTTTTAAGTTTTTTAAGCTTGCAGCGCAAATCTTGGAGGTCTTAAAATTGGCTAAATGCTGAGCCACTTTCTCATTTTTTTTTTTTCAAAACATCGAATTTTTCATCGAACAGCCTTTTAAACGGTATCGATATGCATACATAGCTGCATGTTTGTTTGGTACACTTCTCTTCAAAAACCTGTAGCTTATTTATCAGAAAAAGCGAGTAAACTAGTTTTTTTTAACTTCTCAAAGGTCATTAAATTAGAAAGCCATAACATCGAACAACATAATTGCTAATACAACCTATTGCTCTCTGAATTTTAGTGTTGAACTTCAAAAAAATATTTGATAGTTCTTGTAAAAAAATTCTGCTCTGGGGGGGGTTTTGACCCCCAAAACCCCCCCTTGGTTGCGCCACTGGTTAAGGGTGATTGTTGGTTCTCGTGGAGATGCGAATGCTCTTCTGGAATCTTACTTATTTTAAAGTTTATATCGAGTGTACACACCTTGCGACTCATGAGAAATTGGTGTCATTATAGACGCATTTTTGAGTTATAATGATGTTATTAACTATGGCTAAGGAATTAATAAAAAAACAATTTCACGCGTGAAAATTCTAGATTGCAATAGATTATCTAAATTATCATTTACTGGCCGTAATGCAAATTATGTTCATTCCTATTGTATAAACTAAACATACAAAGGTGTCGACCGTGATAATTATATTTTTGTATTTGTTTACCGGCATATCGGTCTATTTTGCTCGAAGGGAGCATGGATAAGAAAGCAATGAATACTAGATGGATAGGTACCGTAAGGGAACGGCGAGAGAAATTGGATTAGATGTTGAAGAGGGCATACCATATGAAACAGTATTACTTGGAACGTCCTTCCTTGTGGCTAACGTCCCCTATGGAGACGGCTTGGTGTGTTTTTTTAGAATGACACTACCAAGACAGCCTGACAGGTAAAAATAATTTCTTCGGGCTCTGTGTTTTCCGATTTTGTTTCAGTTGACAATGTTGCATACAGTGTGAAGCTCTATTATTCTAAGCTAATGCATTGTACTCGTTGCCTTTTCATTGGACATGCTTCAAACTATTGTTCAAACAAACCAAAATGCTCGAAATGTGGTAACCCCATTCGACATCAGAATGTGATAAACATTCTGATGTTTGTAATTATTGTAAATTAAATCATAGTTCAATCAGTTGTGTTCAGTTTACAAAGCAAATCAACAAAAGTTCATTCAACAAATTAAAATAGAAAATCGTTTTTCTTATTCAGAAATATTGAAAGCTTCTGGAGATTTTGCTTCTGCTAATATTTATGAAACATTATCGGATTATAATGATGATGATTGAAATGAAAATCCAGTCAATTTATATACAAACCTCCATCCAAAAGTAAAAGAGCCAATTTATTATCTGATAAAGTTAATGATAATTGTGATCCTCAGCCATCTACTTCGTTTGATGAAAGTTTTCCTCCCCTTGAAGTGATCGACGAAAAAAAAGGTCATTTTGCCGTTTTTCATACATAATGGCCAAGTTTGGAAACTTGGATCTTAACTCCTAGAGCTCCAATTGATCTGAAATTTCTACCGCCAGTAGAAAATAACTTGAAATTTGTGCAGTAAAAAACTCACACCATTTTGATCACACACTTTGACGTTATCACACATGTACCATACTGAAAGAAATTTGGTTTTGATATATTTTAAAAAGTATGATTTTTAAAGAAAAATGTTGTTTTACGCACTCGTTTCTCTTGTTAAATCAAACATTTTTGCCAAAGGGTATATTGCTCTAAATCCTTTCGTTTCAAAAATAGTTCAAAATGAAAAATTTAGCAATTTATTTACAAAATGGGGCATTTGCGATAACTTTAAAGTGGGTTATCAAAATGCCCAATCGGAGCTCTAGGAGTCAAGATCCAAGGCACCAAACTTCCCAAGCAGCACACTTTGTTTCAACTCAAGAATAAAATTATCTCTTGAAGCTAATCAGAGTTATCAATTGTTGAAAATATGACTTACAATTACACTGAAAAGCAACGCAAAAAGCACAAGAGGCGGAGTCTGTTTGCAACATATTTAAGTTATATCGAAATTGCTGATTTGTTGCAAAATACTTAAAAAAAAGAAAAACAAAAATGTAAACGAGAATCAAAACTCCGACATTAAGATCAGCAATCTTCTCCTCTACTTACTATTCCACCAGCTCTTCGAACAAAATAGCTTCGCCAATGCACTATGAAAGTTATCACATTGCCTAATCAAAGCTTATTGCTTACAACTTTACTGCACCCTTCGGAATACAAGTTCATTACTGGCGAATTTAAGACACGCCTTAACTTTTGCGCAACACATGAGAAACATCATTCAATCAAACAAACTGTGGCTAGACCATGTGTTCGTTATTAGACACGATGCGCCAGAAACTGTTATTGAGGCAAGAATTCTGCACCTACCATGCGAAAGATATAGTATTCAAAGATGCTTGAAAATATTCTAACGAGGGAATCGAAAGTTATCGTTATTTAAAGGTTTTGAGCTATTTTGGAAGGGATATTCACATGCTTCAAAATATTTCCCAATGATGCATAATTGTTAACTTATAAACCAGTTAAGTAACCATCAGCTTTGAATTAAGCATTCAGAACATGTGATATCCAATCATCTTCTTTGTGAATTTTAAATAATTTTGGCACCGTTGAAGAATATTTTGAAGTAAGTGGATATCCCTTTCAAAATAGCTCAAAACCTTCAATTCACGATAACGATTCCTTCGTTAGTATATTTTCAAATTTACGGAGTAGATGCTTGAATACTATATCTTTTGAATGATATTTTAGTTTCGCAAATTAATCTTTATTTCAATAGAGAGTAGGATATGGTTTCAACTTTTCTTGATGTTTCAGTGGCTTACGATTCTGTTTTAATTGATCTACTTTTTTTGTAAATTAAATAGATTTTTTCATGATAAGAACCATCATGATTATTCGATATAGTTATTTTGGACTTCCTCAAGGTTTTTGTTTGAGTCCATTTTTGTATAATTTATTTACAAGTGATATTTTTTTTCTGCTATTCCAAATGGTTGTCAATTTTATCAATTTGTTAATGATAAGGTTATTTCTATTTTTGGTAATAATGAAGAAATCATTTGTCATTTTATACATAATGATATTTGGGGTCATAATAATGGATTTACATTTTCTGTTTCCAAAATTAAATTTATTTTATTTTCTCGTAACCGTTCACCTGTTAATATTCATTTGTATCATGATGGTCATGAAATTGAACAAGTTGATGAGTATTTAGGAATATGGTTCGATTCGAAATTATTGTGGAATAAACTTTTTTTTATATTCAATAAGTTTGTGCAAAGAAAATAAATAAATAAATAAAGCATTATTACATTTGGTGGGGTCCCAATCCTTCTGATTTAATTAAACTTTATAGAAACCACTATTCGTTTTTTTTTGAATATGGGTGTTTTACTAATTTAAATGCGGTTCAATCCAAGTTTCGTAAACTTGAAAGAACTCGATGCTTAAGAATTTGTTTAAAATTGATAAATTCAACTCGCGCAAAATCTGTAGAAGTTTTAGCTGGAATTCATCTGTTAGAAATTCGTTTACATGAATTGAATTCTAAATCTATGATTCAATGCTTTAGTATAAATAATTCAATAAGTAATATACTGAAATGTTTACATAATAAAAATCCTATTTGTAGAATTTTCGATTATTTTTATTTTTTGTTCTGTAAATGTGGGACCAAATTTGAATCATTATCCCAAATTTGTCCCATTATTTTTCGAACGTTAATTTGTAGATCTTGATAAGAATCAGTTTTATTTTCATTGACCCAAGATTTTGCTGGTTTTGGAGTGTATAATCATTATTCGGCATATTTTCCTAACTCAAATTGCCTTGTTCTATTTTCGTAGCTGAATTAACAGCCTTGTATTTCACGTGTAGTTTGATTAAACAATTTTCACTTAATATTCTCATCAAATGTTCAGATAGCTTGGCTTGTTTGAATGCAATTAAATCTATCTATTTGAATTCAAAATTTATGGAAATGAGCAGGTTGATTTTTTAGCCTAATTAAGTGTTCATACTGGTATTTGGTATGATCGTCAAATTGCATCATCAGAATGTAATTTATACCGTCTTCAGAACATAGGCTGCACAGACTGAACGATCACTACCCAAGTAACACAGCTAGTTATATATGAGTAAATAATTCCAGTTTTGAACATATTCCGTTGTATTTTTCCAGTAATATTTACTTTATATCTGACACTTATAAAGCTTAAACAGCGCAAAAAATGGCGTCTTATATAACATCTGTTAAGTCTGACAACTATTCATAATCACCTACAATTGACGATTTATAAACAAATTCTCAACATAATAAAGATGAGCATATGAGCTGTGATAGTCATTTGTTCTAATTAGGTTATTTTTTAGCACAAAATACTCACAAATCAAGTGTATATAACGGTTCTCCGACATTACCCGGAAAACCATTACCCGGAATGCAATTTACCGGAAGACCATTACCCGGAAAACCATTTACCGGAATGAACCATTTACCGGAAAACCATTACCCGGAAGGACCATTTACCGGAAAATTATATCTCCAACTCTCGACTTGTTGCATTACCGTCCTTGTAACCGTTTAACGGTCATTCAGGTCAGTATGTTAACTTAAAAATATTCAAAATGACTACCAACGATAAGGTTCTTATTTCAAAATACATAAGCACCAGAGAGGAGTCTAAGATATCTTCATACTTGATCATGTCAATATGCACCATCTTATTTGCATTTCATAAATGATTCACCCTTCTTTAAAAAATAAGCTGTTCTTTCAACATATATTTTCAGCTTGTCTTGGCTGAACTGGCTTAATTTGGCTACAACTATATAACTTTACGTTTAATATTCCACCGTCGATTCTCCAAGTGTCTAAATATTAATAAATAAGCAATGATTAGAATTTTTAATACTTTTCGCCGAGCGTCAATTCGCCGAATGTCGTTTCCGCAAACGACAATCAATCGATTGTAAATCCCCCGTATATCCCTTTTTCTAGAATGACCTATTTTGGGTCATCTGTTATTCACCCTTCTTTATTTGGTTGGCGGTTCTTTCGTGTTCCACCGATCTCGACATTTTTTGCATAATGTGTTTAGTCGAACCAAACATCTTATTATTTTGATTGCTTATTGTTCTTTCTTGTTTATTACACTGACATTGAATTCGGGGTACAGACATTCAGAGTTATGATATTCGGAGAAAAATTACACAATCAATCAGAATCAAAGGAAAAGTAGATCTATTGAGGTTCCAAAGATGGACGTTACAATGGCGAATAGTGTCTCTACTTTAAATCACCAAGGCACTCCTAGTTTTTGTCTTGATTTTTTTAGCTTTCCCCAAACCATAACCCCTCAACTGTTGTATGTTGCTTCTCTCGCAAGATAAGTGTTTTTTTTTATTTTGATACAATATTGATATTGGATTCTGATCTGTTTTAGCGTAAGGAAATAAGAAAACCATCAAAACGCCAAACATTCTTAAATGCTGGGATGTTCCAATTACTCAAATGCAACCTATCTTATTTGTTAGGCTTTTTTTTATTTCGATTCATAGTGATGGTACCAAGTGGTCTCAGACATAAAAGAAAATTAAAAATTCTTTTCATTCTTTCTGTCCTTGCCTGTAATGTTTAGTTTTATAGCCTAAATTTGAAGACATAGTTTTCCGATCTATATCAGGCGATTCTTTTCTAAATAGGTCGCCAACAAAATTACATGGTCAATCAAATTTTGGTATCGTGATATTCGTTAATAGTTTAAGGCTTACGTTACGGCAAAGTGAAGTTATTCAGAAAGATCAAGCTGAGGTTGGTAGAATTGAATACCGCCGGTTCAAAATTATTTCTGGTTGACATATTTGACAACGTTTCAGAGCTAGAGTACTCACATACTTGTCAAACTATGAACGAATGCAAAAATGGTGACATAGGCTCTCAGCTAATAACTGTAGAAATGCTCCTAGAACAGCTGAGATGCAGGTTTTGTTCCAGTTGAGTCGTAACGCCGGCAAGAAGAAAAACATATCTGGTCCATAGCTGTTTGGAGATGTCTATTGAAATAGTGTTTATGAAACCGAGGGAGTCGAGAATGTCTATCGTTAGCGTGACATAATTTGTACTGCGCATCAATGAAAGGTCGTCGAAAATGGAAGATTTGGCTTTCCGGGTAATGGTGCATTCCGGTAAATGGTACATCCGGGTAAATGTTTTTTCCGGGTAATGGTACATTCCGATAAATGGTTTTCCGGTAAATTGCATTCCGGGTAATGGTATAGAATCGTATATAACGATATATTTCATTTGTCGTAATTGAGCTATTTACAAGTGAAAACCAAATATATATGACACAAGATGATCAGTTTATAATACAGGCAAATGTTTTGGTTGTTTTGACGTTATTTGTACGCTATATAACTTGAAAGACACATTTGTATTACAAACTATCTGATCAGAACGTCCAATGTCAGCAAAACGAAAGTAACTTACAGACAAATAAAAACAAAATTGTCTTCAATAAAGGCATAGCAGCCACTGCCTTAAAAATGTTTTCCAAGTTAAGAAATAAATTAAATTTGAATATTATTGAGATAAATAAAAATAAAAAAGGATCATGTCTAGCGATATTTGGGACGTTCAATATGCGATTCAAAATTTATGGTGAAACTTTTAATTTCACTCCTAATTAATTCATGGGCCATTATAATAGTTAATATATGTGATACAAATCCACCCAATTCGAGCTGTTTTGTAAAATTTGCTTCAATTCTCAAGAAAAAACAATATGGCTGATTTTTAGTTGAACTTACAGTGTCGTCCGAAAATATTTAAACGCTTCAATTATTTTATCAAACTATGATATTGATCTGCTCACATTGCTCACACTTCAGATTGTTACTCAATTTTGTTATACCTTATGTGAGGATTGCACAATTTATTAAATTGGATCTTGATTCCTAACCAAATTAATCTACTTAATATGATCGATTTGCAGCTTTGAACTAAGTTGATTCAAATTCTCGACCGGTACTGTAATCTAGATTATTTAGTTGGCAAAATGTGAAATATGTCGAATTAACGTTATAATTTTATCTTAAGAGCATCTTAACTACAGGTTTTTGATTATCTTATAATAACGTTTAAAATACATATTTTCAACATATTCCCCGAAAATTTGATTGTTTTTGTTTTTTCGAAAATAGTTATAACACCCAAATAACTTAAATATAGCTTCTTGCTTAGTGGATAGATTTTCGTCTGTCAAACGTCAAACATCGGTTTACGAATGTCAACATTGTAACATTTGCAGTAATGTTAACGAACATAACTCGCGCAGCAGCTTTTTTTTTATTCGAACAGTTTCATCGATTTGAGGCTTATTCGACTACAATTATTCTAGCCCCCACAGAGGAAAAAGTTGCTTTATTTCAATATTTATAATAGTGATATGTTTCCTGCTTTGAAATTATGTTGACTCCGGTGACAAACAGATGACCCTTATATACAAAATGCTCGGGACTATGTGATGTGCCAATCACGTTGCTAGGATCGTCAGGAAGTGAAACTTTTTAACGGCAGCTGTAGCAAAATTCGTAAATTACATCTCTAGAACAGGTAAGCGAAGTTGGCAGAATTTGTGTTCACCTTGAAAAAATACTTAATTTGTCTATTCGCTGTACTCTCTGTGACCACATCTCTTTCAATTTTTAGGCATATCGTTTTTTTTACAGTTTCTGAGTTTTATACGCCCTTACCATTGATATTATCAAACTGTTTTTTTTTTGTTATTTTGTCGAATGATATCAAAATGACACACAAGATTAATCAAAGATGAAGAATTTATCGATGTTCGAACCTTGTATAAAAAACTTTTAAAACACACTATTACAACTTGCATTTTGTTACTCCGATACATAAAATATAAACCCTTATAAAGCTATATGCATGTTTCTGGAGCGTTAAATTAACCAGGTCAGGTTGTCACTTTAAGATTAAGTGTTTTGAGGTGATGTGTATTTCGATAGCTATTTTATAACTCTTATGTAACACAAGATGTTATGAATTCACCATTTTAACTCTTATAGGACAAAATCTGGTATCTGTTATTCGAAAAGATGTTTTCGGTGTTACTTGGGTAACATTAGGCAACGGACAACACGAAACACCAAGTAGCCCAGAGATGAATTTTTCGTGTGACGAAAAGTTTCAACCGACTGGAGCGGGAATCGAACCCACACCCCGTGCCACAATAGGAGCCGGATCCTATTCTTGGCACTTTTGATTCACTTCGGCAGTGGGGTTTTTCTAAAGCTACAAAGTTCATATTTGGCCACAATATGCGTCATCATGAAGCGCTGCAAAATTTGAGACAATTCGGTCGAGAAAAAACCCCCATGCTAAAGTGAATCATGGAAGTGCCCAAGTGGTTCTGCACCCTAATTAAAATTTTTTTTAAACAGTTGGCAACTTTCTTGGAATTCCAGTGACAAAGGATGGTGGTGTCATTCTATTTTACCTATTGTCAATAAAATCACATGGTTAAAAAAATTATCAGTTGGAAGAAATTTGTATTTGTACAACATTGAGAATAATTTCAAATTATTATATGTGTAATAGTCACTTGTATCGTTTAGATATAAGTGATTCTGAATTATTTAATTGTAGTTAAACATATGAAGATATTTATCATAAAGTTTTCAGCTGCACTCGGTATATAATTCCAAGGAATAAATTTATTAGCGATTTAATGAAACATCATCATCATATTATTTCATCTGAACGAGACATTTTAGGAAGTAGATTTCTTCCATCTTTGAAATTAATTTATAGATTTTCAAATGATGACACTTTTGCTTTTTTCTCTTTCTTTTTTGTCTTTCCCAGGTCCATCCAGTTTTAGACAATTTCAAGTTGATTCTGATTCCTGGTTCTCCTTGAAGATTTTGGCTCTGCTATGGATGATAGTCACTCAAAGGAACTTTTCCCTCTGATTTAAATCCGAGCGTAGTTGCTAAAGAAATTCATGAAGAAATATTCAAAGTCATCTGTTGATGCAATGCAAACTAATAATTTAGAAAAGGTGTAGAGGAATTCCAAGACATTTTCCTGTGATATGTTCTGCCAGATTGCTTGGAGCAATACATGCTAGATGCCTGGAGAAATTCAAAAGTTATTCCTGGCAAAATGCTGGTGGTATCAGTATCAGGGAAATGCTTGGAGAAACTATATGAAATCTTTATATTCCGTTGTAAGAACAGGCTAGGCTGAAATTTCCGATCGAAACCCTACTCAAATTTTCAAAGTCTTTTAATCTGGAACTTTCCAATGCGTTAACCTTTCGGTAGTCGCGCGAAGTTTTGTAACGCTAGTAGTCGCGCGTTGTACTTTGTACAACACCCTTGGTTTTGCGAATATCACAGGAGATTACTTAGAAAGATGACATCTTCGGCAAAGTTGTTCAGTAGCTCAAATGCTTTCTTTGTTTAATGCTTGAAGTTCGAGATTAGCTAAAATAATGATAGTCCTTGAGCTACGCGTCAACTTTGTCGAAGATGCCATATTTCTAAAATGTCAGCATCCTGAAGTATACGCAAAACAAACAAAAGATTCATGTTTACTAACGCCGCCTGGTGCAAAATTTTGAATCAACTAGCTCGAACAATGATAATCCTTAACGTACTGAATAACTTTGCCGAAGATGCCTTCCTTCTAAATGGCCTGGATCCTTAAATATCTGCAAAACAAAAGTAAAAGTTCCATGCCCACTAGTGCCACCTAGCAGTCAAATTCCGAATTAAATGAGGTACCATCAGATGGAGCTTTACCTTCAGAACAACTTTACTGAAGACCCCATGTTTCGAAATTATCTGGATTTTGAGTTGTACCGACTTCAAATTGTGGTATATTCGAATCGTATATAGTGTGTTCATTATTATTCTTTTTTTTCTTTATTAACGTGAATTTTAACACATATGGCTAGTTCTTCACTCATCATTATTATACGACTTCTATGTATATTTGTTTATTTTAACGCATTATAAAGGGCCATACTGCAAACAAAAACTGTGTCGATAGAAATCTTTGTTACAAAATCATAACATATAGATCACAACTGTTGTACAAAGTACAACAGCGCGACAGCCCGAAGGTACTTTACTTAAATGAAAGCTTGCTATTATAACTGATTAATCAAGGTATAAAAATAGTTCAACGTTTCGTGCAAAAAAGGTGAGAGATTGTGCATAATGATCGTTCTGTGTGAAATTTCTGAATGATCTTTTGAGGTCGCTTGGCCATTGCTACCAGTGGTTGGCTTGCTATAGATGGTAGCTTACAGTACCATATCATCAATTTAGTACAAACAGTGATCGTTCCATCCTTGATGTTAGCAACATTTGCTGAGACTAGTCTTATATTTTCCCTGACTGAAGAAATTATGCTTCCTAGCTAGCCCTTACTTGTAAGGTACATTACGAAGCAGCCTTGCCTGAGGACGAACCATCGTACCAGATAAAACTTGAAGTTAGATTGATTGCATTCCAGCATACTACATATCAGATGATATATGACTACATATGATTTATTCTGAATCAATATACCTATAAGAATGTAACAATTTTACCGGTATATATCTTTAGAAGACTCACTACTCGTTGCTATTGTTGCACGCTTGGCAATCATCACAATCATCACAATCATTTAACACTGCTACTCATCGGAATCCAGTTCTGATCGGTGCCAACATTTTATGCATATAGCGCTAAACGTAGCGGTCTTGATCTTCGTCGGCATTGACTAACTGCTTGGAGTAGCAGGTATTGTGCACATATTACGAAACAGAAATATATCGCTTCGGGGACCTGAAGCGATTTATCATTTATCATGCTTTCTGTATCTATAACATATTTTTTGTAAGGATCGCAACGTTTCCTTCACCTTCTACAATGATGCGTAATTTGTGTACGAACCCCAATGCATTCTCCATTCTCTATTAATTGATTGAGCCACCGAGCGCCATCAGGCAATCACCGCGCCGCAGCAGTGCACCACTAGCGCACTATAGACAAATGATTGGAGGTGTGTGTTTCTTCGGCGTGCACTTGACAGTGGAGGAGATCCGTGTTTTCTAGTGTTGCTTGCTTCCCGTATACCGTAAGCCGGGGGCAGTTTGATCAATATTTTACCACTTTTTGTGATATTCTTCTTCTTCTTCTCGGCAATACGTCCTCACTGGGATAAATCCTGTTTCTCAGCTTAGTGTTCAATTAGCACTTCCTTCCACAGTTATTAACTGAGAGCTTTCTTTGCAAAAAAATAAATTTTCGCATTCGTATATCCAGGTACGATGGTACTCAATTCCCAGGGAAGTCAAAGAAATTTCCATTATGAAAAGATCTTGGACCGACCGGAAATCAAACCCAAACATTCTCAGCATGGCTTTGCTTTGTAGCCGCGGACTCTAACCACTCGGCTAAGGAAGGTTAATGAAAGCAGATACTTGAAAGATATTGAAATATGTATATTTTTATGATTAAAAAAAGTCTACGTCACCCATCAAATTTGGGCCCCTGGATCTCAAAAGGGTGTTAGAATTTTCACAACTCCAAAATTACAAAAGTAAACTTTGAAAACCCGCAACATACGCCTTGAGGTTGGCAATTTTCTTTAAAAACAGCAATTCTTTTGGAGATTGAAGATTTTACTATCAAAATAAAGATTCTGATACTGTTTGATTTAAAAAATGCCTTAAATAGTTTACATTTAAACATAAGCTACATTTCAACTACTTCAAATTTTCTTGTAGATTTAGCACGAACGAATTCGTTAGAACTGATTATTTGACACATGTTGGTTACACTTTCAAACACTGGGTATAATTTCAAACCAATCTTTTAAAAAGTAAAACCGTTAAAAATTATCATTGGACATCTAAACATTAGAAAATACTCAATGTCTGTTATGCTAAATTGAAAGGAATTTCAATTAAATTCCAAAATGGTCAAACTCACTCCAGGTGATCAAGTTGACCCCAGTTTACGGTACCTTCTTTTCCTTCTTCGGATTGTCTTTCTGTGTTGGGTTCGGTTATCATCATTGTCTGAGAACTACCTCGGGGAACATTCAAATATGACGTCCATCGTTTTTCTGGATTTATAGACACTCCCTCCCCCCTTTGTCACGCTTTTTCCAATAACTTATACACGTACTGTCACACTTTCGTAGACTCCCCCCCCCAAATGATGGACGTCATATTTGAATGATCCCTCGGCGCGGTAGTTGTTGAAAGCAATCAAAATTAGATACGATACGAAGTTTTCAAGGTTCGCTGGAGATTGACATTGGGTATCGCCGACCTATTGGCGTCATGTTTACCGGTTGCGTGACAAGGTTGCGGCATATAATCATTTAGCGAACAAGATGAAGGCTTTTCACATTGTCTATAAAAATGGAGAACTCGAATCTAGTGGCAAATTTGAGAATTTGAGTTTCAATTAGAGGATTTTGTTGGGCTTTATTCATAAGCGTAGCCAGGTTCAGGGGAAGGTAAGCAAATTCTAAATTTTACGTTTCTATCCTAACGTTAAACTGTGTTGGATTTCCACCCTAATTTTCTACAGAAAGCTAAGTGGAGTCCAAACGGTCCGTTGAAACTGTTGTATGCTCCTGTGGAGCAAGAAACGAAATCAGGATCGTGTCCGATTTGCGTAGTAACCGCACTATCGGTATCGGTCATCCGTGTTTATGCTCACATTCTTCTTCTTCTTAGCATTAACGTCCTCACTGGGACAGAGCCTGCTTCTTAGCTTAATGTTCTCATGGGCATTTCCACAGTTATTAACTGAGAGCTTTCTTTGCCAAAGTTGCCATTTTTCGCATTCGTATATCGTGTGGCAAGTTCGATGATACTCTATGCCCAGGGAAGTCAAGGAAATTTCCATTACGAAAAGATCCTGGACCGACCGGGATTCGAACCCAGACACCTTCAGCTCGAGATGCATTTGTAAAAATAATTCCCGTAGCGACTTCTTTCCATCGATCAGGGAAAGGAGACAATGACCCCCTCCATATTCTGGCTACATCCATGACTTTTCTGTGCAAAAATACTACTAACACTCGCTGACACATTTATATAGCCAAGAAGACAGATGTGGTCCGGTTGATACCAATCGGTCGCACTAACCTACCTTGGCTCTCTCACCGCATCATAATGGTAATTGACTACAACACGGTTCAGTGATAATTGGATTTGATTGATAAATTGCCAACGAGAGAGAATTTTGGGCTCGGCAAGTTCATTGCTCTTTGCCGATTCCTAGTTTGCCAAATCTCACCGCAACGTTGTCTGTGCCCGCACGGTGTGTTTCACAGAACAAGTTTATTACAAAAAAATAGGTAAGTCTGAAATTTCGCCACAATAAAGTCTAGGTCTCTCGCGTTCATTTGCTGCAAAAACCAAAAAAATCGGTCGGGGGGTCTAGAGTATTTTTTTTTTTGTTCGATTTCGAGAGACTTTCTCATACGTTTGTATTTGCGTATCTATGTGTTTATGTACGTTAGGGCGATTCAAAATCTAAAAATGTTTGAGAATCCAATCTCCCATATGCTGCTTGCCATCCTTACTATAGAAATAGTGTTCTGTGAAATTTTCAGCTATCTAGGTGGTGATTTAAAGGTGGCCCAAAGACAATGTAGGTTTATTTGGAAATTACTATGGAGAAATTTTGAGATATGTTTCAAACACGCTTGTACTGTAATGTAAGTACAAACTTATTATCCCATAGTAAAAACTCATTCTTCAAACCATAATATAGAAATTTGCTGAAGAGAGAAATTCAATCCGACGGGTAGCAGAAGAGATATTCATGAGTTTGTTTGCTATTATTTACCTTAATATGAGATTATAGCCCTGCAAACATGTACAAAAATCCCAAACAAAATTAGCTCAAAGGGATTTGTTTCTTAAGCAACATCCTTCATTAAGGTTGAAGAATGAGTTTTCAATATGTGATGATAAGTTTCTAGTTAAATTACAGTACTAGCGTGTTTGGAACATTTCTCAAAATATCTTCATAGTAATTTCCATATAAATCTACATTGTCGTTGGGCCACCTTTAAATCACCACCTTTCACAGAACACTATTTTTATGGTAAGGATGCTACGGAGCATATAAGAGATTGGATTTTCAAACAATTTTAAAAATTTGAATCGCTCTCATGTACATATGTTTGGATGTATATATAAATGAATGTACGTATGTATATCTGTAAGTAAATATTTAAGTTTACTAGAAATACTGGAGAATGGATATTAGTCGAGATATCAGTGCTTTTTTTCAAAAGGGAACGGTTATTTTATAAAAATGTGATCCATCTATTAGTATCCACCTATTATAATAACAGATAAAGCAAGTTTTTCCAATAAAAAAAAATAATTTATCAAGATTTGTAATTTATGTGCAAGTATGTAATACATTTGAAAAGATATTTCCCTTCTGTATCTACGAGTGAAATAAATCCTAAATACTTCTGGAATTTGGTTGCAGAACCCTAACCTAGTAGTTAAATTTATTTTAAAGGTCATTCCGGATTGGGATACCTCGCATCATCAGATAACGGCAGTTATCCTGAATGGTAACTCTCCGTACCGAGCACGTTGCGATAGTAAACAGGGGTATACCACAATAGATCAATTGATGGTCGCAGTGGTTCAAATCCTAACAAAAAAAAAAATCTACGAGTGAAAAGAGGATTCTCGCATACTTTATGATCACGTCCTAAAAGCCATAGGTGACAAAGTGTGTAGCTTGTTTTTACTGAGCAAAACGAATGGATTTACACGTTATTTCACAATGCTAAGATGAAGAGAAGATCCTCCTCTGTCTCCCAGCGGTGACAGTTTTTATTTTGGTCCGTTAATCTGCTTAATAACAACGAGCTACACACACGGCTACAAATGGTTTTAAGAGTGAAGATACATAGAAGCCAAACCTCGAATTTTCAAAAGCACATGTCTAGGAAAGCAGACAACCGATAACTCACTGGTGGCGACCAATCAATAAAACATAAACGTAAAAGGTTGTATGGTTCTCTAGATTTGTGCTCTTGAAAATTCGAGATTTGACTTCGATGCATCTTCACCTTAGGACGAGATCATAAGTTATACGTGAAATATTTCCTAATAACTTCTTACATCATTATGACCAATTTAAGTACGATTTTCAAGGATTTTCGTGAAAAATAATTAAAATGATGGTTGAGACAGTTTTGCGATTATGCGTATATCATATGTCATTTATGCTTATTACAGCTCTTTTGGCCAAGAACAACTTTAATTTCCATGCCAAGGTATTCAAATGGTTTGATTTTGCAGCTTGTCCCGTATCTCCATAGTTGAACGTAATGTGCGTCGGTACAAAAACACATATCCATAAATACTTTACACAAAATAAAAAAAAAATGTTCTGGACCCCCCGACCGATTTTTTTGATTTTGGTCGCAAATAAAAGAGCAAAGTCTAATTGTTTTTAGCTTGAAATTTCAGGCTTACCTATTTTTTTGCAATAAAGTTGCTCCACAAAGACACCGTGCCCGCAGTCGATTACCACAATGTTTTTCTATTCCTGATCTGCTTGCACGCTGAAAAAGGAAACTAGTTTGCTGCTTGCACGCTTGTCTTGTACCTACCTACCTCTACCTACAATAGCCAACGTGTTCTTGTTTTCGGAGCGCAATGACTTGGGCCGGCCGTCTTCGGTTGTTGAACTTAGCAAATGCGCCGTTCTTTGACTGAATATAAATTTCTCATTGATCGACACACCAGAGAGGATCGACATCGTTTGAACGTTGTTATCATCTGTGTTTGATTGGAATTGGAATTTTGTTTATTTTTCATTCTTTTTGAGGTATTTCATGTGCAATAAACGGGAATCATATAGGAAGTATAATCGCAGAATAAGACAAAACCCAATTAAGATTAAATTTTGTTTGCTATCAATGCCAAGTACCGTAAACCGGAAGCAAATTGATCATTATAATAAAACTTTTATTATATTATTCTTAGGAATTGTAATACAGATCAATAAATAAATGTCTGAAAAATAAGTAATTCATTGATCTCTACCAGTGTACGTAATTGATTTAAAATGAATTGAAAATTAACTCTACTAAAAATAAGGTTCAATATTTGAAATTGAAAATGACGCACTAGGTCGAAATTGATCATCATATAACAATACAGGTTTTAGAAGAACAATTTTCTCTGTTTACTAAATTTGGGTGATTTCAAAAATGAGTGCTAGTTTAGATTTAGGCTTACATCTCACACACACATAATTTGCATGCAAGTCTAGCAACAGCGAATTGTTAGAATTGACTTTTTCAACAGTAATGGTTACAAATTCAAGAACTGTGATTTTTTTCTATGAAAACCTAATCTTTTTTAAAATGAAATAATTGGAGATCATCATGAGACATCTATAAAATATAAACACGGAACGTCTGTGATGCCAATTGAACATTCAGCATCTTTGGAAGAAAAAGCTATGTGGTACCGACATGATTCAATTCGTCTCAGAGATCAATTTGACCGATTACGGTACCTTATGGGTCTTCCATTAGCCAAATATAGTACACGTTATTGTTTTTCTGACTTTTCCTACCAATCTTTAATTATATCTTATTCTTCTTCTTGACATTACGTCGTCATTAAGACAGTGATACTGGTACAGAGCCTGCTTCTCAGCTTAGTGTTCCTAAGAGCACTTCCACAGAGCTTTCTTTGCCCAAGTTGCCATTTCTGCATACGTAAATCGTGTGGCAGGTACAATGATACTCTATGCCCAGGGAAGTCAAGGAAATATCCGTTACGAAAAAATCCTAGACCGACCGGGATTCGAACCCAGACACCTGCAGCCTGGCTTTGCTTTGTAGCCGCGGAGCTAAGGAAGGCTCCTAATTATATATTTCTAGTTTATATATAAAAAAATGTGCTCATTCGAATGTTTTTCAAATATACATTCGTCAAAATTGTTGGGCCGAACTTTCTATTTTATGAGTACAGTATGAAAACAAAATATCAAAACCTTGAGGTTTCATGAAAATTCCATTTCAAATTAAATTAACTTTTCAGGACTCGGGAACAATGTATTAACTAACACCAAGCAGATATGTATGTGCAATCATATTGTAAGCTGCACTTGTCATAAATAAAATCAACAGATTGTGCCATGCAAAAAATATATTGCTGTCATTTTTTCACTAGTTCAAAATTTGCAAGCCGTAAAACTTTAAATGGTTCAATAAGTGTAAACCTTACACATGGACAAATAAATTTTACGCAAAATATATATTCAGTACAAAAGCGGAATGCTATACTTTCTAGTCAAATTGGAACTTAAAAAAATATGTTGTTTTTAATACAAAACTGGGCGATTTAAGAGTAGAAAACAAAAATCAAACAAAAATGCTGTTAAAACATAGAAAATGCATGGTTCTCAAGTACTCTCAATCAATCTTACAATAAAAGGTTTAGTTTTGAAGGTTAAAAAACCGATTCAGAAAGTAGAGCTTAGATTAAACTCGACGATTCTTCCGAATAAGCATTTAAACAGTATAGAGCCATCTTGTTCCTTTCCTGGAACTACTGTAAAACGGGGTATCTTTCATAATGCGGGTAATATAGATAGTGCGGAACCCGCAAACTACTATATGAAGTACCGTATTACGGGGTGTAGTTGATAAGCGGAGATAAGTTAATCATTCTTGAACCCAGATGCATAGTCTGTCAAGAGATCTACAGTGATACCTCCACGAATCGATGTTCCATGACTCGAATCGATGTTCCATCGACTCATGGAACCATACTAAAAACAAAATTTCATGGTTACTATGATGATCCCTAGAAGCAGCTTTCCAAAGGATTACTGTTCCATTGCTCGATATTTCCATGAGTCGATGGTCCCTCCAATATCGACTCATGGGGGTTTCACTGTATAATTTGTTTTAAATTATCAACATTTCTGTTGTGTCGCATTATCTGATATCTACTCTTGATTTTTTTAAATTTGGTTTAACTGTGAAAATAACTATACCATGGAAAAACAGAATTTTTAAGAAAGTTTGATGAACTACCCGGATAAAAACGTACCATTCAGTGAATGGAATAAACCATTAATGTACAATATAACGTATTGGATACAATACAGCGTGTTGTAATTGAATGTCGAAGCAACATTATTCTTGTTTGAATATACAATTCAAAAACATTATAATATATTGTAACTGAACACTGTATTGTTTTTTATTAGTTTTATACCTTACAATTTTGGTCGAATTCCTATTTTCACGTAAACAACTGTTGCTTTTTTCTGTGTAGCTTGGCTGAGAGAAGTTAATAAAACAAGTTCAGAAAGCAAGAAATGTTGGGTGAAAAATATTATATATTAATAAAGTAAAATAAGTAGTTTTGTAGAAGTCACTTGAAATTAGCTGTAACGACGAATGCAACCATGATAAATACTTTTACTTCTATAGGAGGTAAAATTATGTTGCTACTGTTGGCACGTATATCCGATAACTTAGGGGACAATCCATACAAAATACAAATTCTATACTTTTCACCACTAATTGCAATACAGTGCATTGAATTGTTTTTGTATTGTACTACAATACACGAATTGCTAATCAAGACAATACATGAATAAAATATCGTATTGTATTTTCAAAATGTATGTATGAGAAAATATCTATATCTGTATTGTTACGATATTTAACAACCCATACCTTATATTACAAAAATCTCATATACCATACAGTGAACTGTTCAAAACATTGCATATTATTTCGTGAGCAGGTTGCTAAATTCAAATGAAATTGCCTACTTTTAGGCGTTTTATGCGGTTAAACCCTCAACCGGCAGCTTCATATTTTACTGCGCTAAAAATATTCAAATATTTATAACTTTTTTGTTTCTTGTTATTTTTGCACCATTATTTCAAAGCTCTCGAAAAACTCTTCTAGTTTTAGAATTTGTTTCAATATTGTTCATTGGTCAATTGGATCTTGAGATATTCTGAAATTCCTAGGGGGACCGGATATTCGGATATTTGAAAAATATTTCATGGCAATACATGCATTCCACCACGTCTTATTGAACAGAGTAGCTCGAAAGTGATCAACTGCACACCATTTTACGGTAACATAAATTCTGTTTGTCAATTTAAGGCGAAGATGAATCGAAGCCGAACCTCAAATTTTCAAGAGCACAAATCTGGAGAACCGAACACCCGTTTGAGCTGAAAACTTAATCGATTGGTCACCTCCAGCTAGTGACCAATCGATTAAGTTTTCAGCTTAAACGGATGATTGGTTCTCCAGATTCGTGCCCTTGAAAATTTGAAGTTTGGCTTCGATTCACCTTCACCTTAACGAAACGAATACAAAACTTAAGAGTATTAGTATGGCACCTCATGTTAGTCGTTCGAATTGAAAGCATCAGACTTCATATTCCAACATATAAAATTTAAGAAAACTGTCAAAGTTATCCCGTTTTACTGTACATCATATCTCGGGAACTGGGTCATTCGGCGAAGAGAAATACGAGAAATTGAAATCATCGGGCGACTGAAGTTCAAGAAAATAAGATTTCATCCCAAAAAACAGGTCAATATTTGTGATTGATCGTTATGTCTATGCTTTGTGTATCACGATTGAAATTGTAGGAGGATTAGGATAATGAACACCTGGGGTGAAATGGACACCTCCTCAGTCTCTGAGAATATTCATACTTCATCAAAAGTTCTTACACTTGATGAAATCTGCATTGCATTTAAAATGCTTGACGGTAAAAAAAGTTTATGTATGGCTTCAATTGTCGTTTGAAATTTGACTTTATGTTTTTCTCTGCTTCAAATTGGCATATAAGCAAGGCGGTGGGAGAATCTAATTTTTGAGCAAAGTGAAAAATCCAGAAAGGTTGTTTTTAGCCTTATGATAGAGGAAGAGCCCTTCTACATATCGCAATCACTGATAGTCATTAAATTTTTTGGAATCATTAAATTTTATTCAAATATTTTTATTTAGCCCCGATACTTTTTATCAGCCTTGTTTTCGAGCTAGTTTTCTATCTAACTTTTCTGACATGTAGCACGTCGTACTAATATCAAACTTGAAAACTTGCCGGGAGTAAATTGAAAAAACGTCGTCAAGCATTAGCTTGATTTGTCCATTATGCCCCTAATTCCCCTAAATATGGAAATTGTTGTGGAAATTTTGTTCTCTGGGTTGAAAAACCTTCACGAATTTAGTGTATAATCCTCAAAAAGTGTGTCCAAATTTCTGTCAATGATTAAGGAAAACAGCTATCGCAAATAAATCTATTAAGAAAAATATGAAGGAGAGTTCTCCCTCAAATAAATGCAATATCTTTATCTTCGATTTCTCTCTGGAAAACTTTAAGGATGCTTCTAAAGAATACAATTGTTATATCTAATGAGATTCTTCCAGTTGTTCCATCAGTGATTACTTAAGCCGTTTCTGTAAGAAAACATCTAATGATACTTTTAGAAACTTTATATGAAGTGTTGTTTTGATTCCCCGATCAGCACCGTTAGAGAATCTCCGAAGAAATCTCTCGATAGTTCTCTAAGAGATTCAACCATAAATTCTCCCTCATTACACTCTTTTTTTACAAACATTTGCTATGTTACTTCATGAAAAAACATATCCAGGGATTCCAGATATTTTCAGATGAGTTTCATTTCTTACAGGTATTTCCCTTAACGTTTTCTAGGCGGCCACCCTAAGAATTCTTCTACAGGTGATCTTAGGGTTATTTCCAGATTTTTTCAAAATCACGTCAGTAATATTTTACTAATAATTACTTTCAAAATTCTTTCTGAAATTGGTCCAACATTGAGTAATTCAACATTTATTTTTTCGTTGGAAATTACTCTTGCTATTTTAGGAATTGGCTATGATTTCAAACAATTTTGTTCAATGTCATATACGCAGAGGTGGAAGGGAAATTTTTGACGTGTTTCTTGCTTCATGGAAGCCAAGGAGTCCTCTACACTTCCACAAGTAAACACTGGGAGTTTGATGGAAAAGGACTCGTTTTGGCAAACGATAGAGATATAATTTGAAATGAATACGTGAGCATTAACACGAATGGCGATTGTCTGACATATCCAAGAAAAACCATTTCCTCGAAAACTATTTCCCCGGAATAAATTTCCCCGAATCACGTTTTCCCGAATGAACCACTTCTCCGAAAAATGTTTTCCCGAATGTTCCGTTTCCCCGAAAAAAAATCGTAACATTACATTCTGCAAACCATCCTGTTCCTGATCCTGATCCTGTTTAACGTGCTAGCTGATATAAGATTAGATAAAAATTTGTCACATTTGTTATAATATCCATGTGTTTGAAGTAACTGGTGTTCATCATTATGTACCACGTGCATTAATCTCAAAACAACATAAAAATCATTCATGTGATAGCCTGATATGTAAGAGCATGCTCATGGCAGTTTCATTGTAACCAGTATGTTTGGCCTATGGCTGTTTGGCTTATGCATATTTGGGAGGATGGACGATTGAATGTGTTTTGCCTTCTTAGAATCATGGGCTGTTCTTTAAATTTATACTGTTTCAATAATTATTGGACTTAGCTGATAATATTTCAATTTGAATTTTCCCTTCTTCTAATGATATGCTATTCTTTAAAAATATACATTATTCGGCAAAACGTTCTTATGCCATATGTCCATTAAGTCAAACGATTATTCTTTCATAATACTACGTGTGACATAAAGGACTGTAACTACAGTAAGCCCAGCTTTAGTACGGTAGGCTAATGAAAAAATCAATTATATCTTGCCCTACATAATTATACATCGAGTTTTCCTTCTTTCAAAAAGACGCAACACCATGCTTCTTTTTTAATTTTCTGACAATCAATATCAGTTTTAGGATAAATATCGTTATTATGTCTTCATGAGATATAATTTTGCCGAAAATGACCATTTAAACTTATAGCCGAAAATATCAAATAAAGTGAGTATAATAAATCTTCGAGTGTTGTTTATAATGATTATTCAAAATGCTCTTAATTACTACCTACCTTGATACCTTGATGGCAACAGTGTAGCGTCAGCCATTTCCGGGCGTATTGTAGAGCTCCATCTTCGTCGGTCTTGGGTGAAACTTCTCCAGTTGCCCCGAACGTTTAGGGTCGCCAGGTCCTCTTCCACTGCGTACATCCAGCGTATTCGTGGTCTTCTTCGAAGCCGCCGACCTCTACCTGGTTCCCTGCTGAATATTATTTTCGCAATTCTTTTTCCCGACATTCGCACTAAGTGACCAGCCCACTGAAGTCTGCCGTATTTTACACGCTTGATAATATTCGCATCTTTGTACACTTGATACAACTCGTGATTCATGCGTCTGCGCCACACACCATTTTCGAGTTTCCCACCGAGTATTGTCCGCAGCACTTTACGCTCGAAAACACCGAGAGCTTTCCGGTCTGATTCTTTCAACGTCCACGCTTCGTGCCCGTAGAGAGCCACCGGAAGAATCAATGTTTTATACAGGGCGAATTTTGTTTCCATTTGCAAGCTGCGGGACCTAAGCTGGTTATGTAGTCCGTAAAAGGCTCTCTTCGCAGCCGCAACACGTCTTTTCACTTCGCGGGAAACGTCGTTGTCACATGTCTTAAGTGTTCCAAGGTAAACAAATTCTTCAACAACTTTAAACACATCCCTATCAAACACTACCTCAGCACCTACACCACCATGCCTGACTCTATCTCTACCTGCAACCATGTATTTCGTCTTGGTAGAATTAATGGTCAGGCCTATCCTCGCTGTCTCCCTCTTCAGAGGCACGAAGGCCTCTTCCACTGACCTGCGATCGATTCCAAATAGGTCTATATCGTCCGCAAAGCCAAGGAGCATATGCGACCTTGTGATAATAGTGCCATTTCTCTGCACGCCATATCTCCTAATAGCACCTTCGAGTGCAATGTTGAACAGTAAATTCGAAAGTGCGTCTCCTTGCTTCAATCCGTCTAACGTCATGAACGAGGTTGACACCTCGTCTGCGATCCGAACACTTGATTTCGAACCATCCAGCGTAGCACGTTTCAGCCTAATTAGTTTCGCCGGAAAACCACTTTCAGACATCTGCCAAAGCTCATTTCTTTTCACTGAGTCGTACGCCGCCTTGAAATCAATAAACAGATGGTGAGTCTGCAAGTTATACTCCCGGAATTTGTCTAGGATCATTCGCAAGCTAAACATCTGGTCCGTTGTCGAACGGCCCTCACGAAAACCAGCTTGGTACCGTTTTGACTCATATTCTGAACACTTAAGGTCAACAGTGACTTCAAATGCATCTGATTGGAATAAATTGACTGATATTTGTGTTAATTTTGATTTCTTCGCAAAGTCTTACTGTAAGCTATTGGGTGTACCAATAATAATGTTGATTTAACTAGTTTTAGTATTGTTTTTACGTGAAAGTGTGGAACAACATTTTGATTCAAATGCCGAACACTGTATTTATTCTGTCTCATATTCCGAACTAGAGTTTTCAAATTTCCCGGGATTTGATTTCCCGGGAAACGGGAAATAAAATTACCAATTCCCGGGAAATCCCGGGATCCCGGAAAATTCTGAAAACGTGAAAATAAAGCAAATTAGGTGGAATTTTATTTTTCAAATTATTCGTATTTCGTGTAGGGTCGGTGTTCCCTTAGTAGACAGTTCTCTATTCTAGAACTAGTAGCTTTTTACGGCCGTTTTACTACAAATCGTTGCAAAATATTTTAAACATGAAGCTCAGGAACCATTCACCTAAGTACCATTGATACACAACTCGATTTTGTTAAAAAAATAAAAAATGATCGTAATATAGTTTTGCTTATAATTCAAGCTCCCTTGCATCTATGGGAAACCTATTGTTCCTATAGTAGCACTACTAAGAAAAACTATTTTTCATAAAACAAAATAATTTATTATATTAGAACTTTTTTATAGCTTTTGATCCACTTTTTAAAGCAAATATGTAAAAGTTTTGTAAAAACACGGTTTTGATTTGTATTTTGCTTTGTATTATAGGCTATAGTAGCACAAGCGACAATAAATACAAAAAAATTGTTTTCGTATTTTTTTTTCACAAAACCGTGATAAAAAGCTTTCAGATATGAAAACAATGCCACTGACTTTATTTTTCGATTTTATTCAAATATTTGTTCTTAGTCATGCGGCTTCATCGACCCTATATGTATTTTATACCAGTTAATTTGTTGGTTATTTCTCTTCTTTGTGAGTAATTTATTCATGTTTCTCTAAAGAAATGTTAGCTTCATTTTAAACGCTAGGCTTCAGAACAACACATTTTATAGCATTAAGTAAGAGTCCTCGTGGAGTTTATTCTAGAGTCTGTATATTAAAAATTGTGACTGTTTCATCCATGAAAACTTTATAAGCCTACTGAATTCATTGAAAAAATCCCTTTAAAATTCCTTTATTTTATGTAGCAAAATTTGTCAAAAACGATATCTATTTTATGAACAACTTTTTCATTACAAAAAAAAAATCAGCATCGAAATATGTGATAACTAGTGATGTAGTGAGTTCATTGGTTAGAATTATATGATAGTGAGTGCTGATGGTGCGATTGTTTTTGTTTGAAAGTAGATAGTAATTTCTTTTTTTGTAAAGCTTCCCGGGAAATACGGGAATCCCAGGAAACAGAAAATCATTTCCCGGGAAACGGGAAACCCGGGAAATCTCAATTCCCGGGAAATGTTCCCGGGAATGAAAACTCTATTCCGAACACCTTGATTCAAATTCCGAACAGCAGGAATAAAACGTATTCAAATGAATAATTTTGCAAATAAGTTTATCTGAGCTTGTTCTACTGGTCTCAAACTAGAGAATCATCACTACTCCCGCGGTTAAAAAATATTTTGGAGACGTTAAAATTGAATAGACATATTTTAGCGAAGCATTTCAACCGAATCGCCATACAAAAACCGAGTGTTCGGAATTTTAGTCTGTTTGGAATTTGAGACAAAGCGGTATTCGACGACGAAGGACTCCTCGAGCGGTCTTAATCTGTTAAACAGGATGCGCGACAGAATATTGTACGCCAAATTCAGCAGGGTAATTCCTCTGTAATTGGCACACTCCAGTCTGTGCCCTTTCTTGTAGATAGGGCGGATGAGGCCATCCAACCAGCCGGTGGGCAATTCTTTGTCCTCCCATACCTTCAGAAGTACTCGGTGGATCGACTGGTAAAGCTGCTCGCTTCCGTGCTTGAGAAGCTCGACCGGGATCTCGTCCTTCCCAGCAGCCTTACAGTTCTTCAGCTCGTTGATAGCCTTTTTAACCTCTCCTATGGTCGGTGGGTCCACAGCTTGATCGTCATCATGTATGTTCATCCTGTTCCTCGCTACATTTCCATTCTCACCGTTCAACAATTGCTGAAAGTGCTCCTTCCACCTGGCAGCCACCGCCGTTTTATCGGTCAGCAAATTACCTTCTCGATCATTGCACATGGCGGGCACTGGTATGGTATTGTGCCGCGCACCATTGACCGTTGCATAGAATCTCCGCATATCATTCCGGTTCATGCTTTCTTGAGCGTCAGCTACCGCACTTTCGTCGTGCTGCCTTTTCTTTATGCGGGGGATTCGCTTTTCTTCGGCGCTAATAATTACTACTAAAATCAAAAAAACATCCTCGTTCAATGAAAAAAAAATATCAAGAGTAGATCGAAAGCATTAAAAATATTGGATCGAAGTATTAACATTTTATTATTATACGGCGTTTGTACCAGTGATAGAGGCAATAGTAACGTGTTGAGCAACAATAAATCGCCAGAAAATAACGGAAGCTCGCTTTTCATGTCTGAATACGTTATTCGGAAGCATTTCTGTTCTATTTCATGTAGAAAATAATCCTAGAATGATAAAATCAATAATAATAATAATCAATTCTTAAAAAACGTATCACCTCCATTACTGGAACATGTTCCAGTAATAGTAGTACCGTTTTGATTCATATTACGGACACTTAAGGCATTACTGAAGTATAACCCAGCATAGAGCATACAAAATAAATCATTCTGTATGATTCTTTAGCGTTATCAAGCGTCGGAAGCCCTTAACTTTCGAATGGTGGGTAAAGAATACGCCTCCGTAACATGAATAATTTTAAATAAATCAAAATGTTTGGCCTTTTCATGATTCTTATTCCGGACGCTTCCTCACTTTTGCCTCATATTCCGGACACTTTGATTTAAATTCCGGACAGCTCATGATAATCATTAATGGAACAGTCAAATCATCAATTGAAATCGTCAAACCACTAAAGAGACATCTAAGGTAGTTGGGCATTATAAATTTCCAAAGATATTTATGGAAAAAGCTTACTAGAACGAGCCTTGAAATTGAGAACTTTTGAACGACAAAAATTGAAACATTTCGTGCGAAATGTTTCCCATACAAAGTAGAGTGTCCGGAATTTAAAGCTGTCCGTAATATGAATCAAAACGGTATTTGCTAACTTGTCTTCCTATAATAGTGGTTTCCATTGGTTTTCCATTGAAACTCACTATTACCGGTGCAAAGGAGCAAAAAAATTAAGGTTTTCAATTGTTTTCTTCTATTTCCTTACTAATTTCCAAGATGTTTTATTCGCATTTATATCAATCGATCAAGGACCGTGTTAGAAAAACACACAAAAATATAAATTGCCTATAACACGCTTGAAATCGCACTACCTCTTATATTGGTTCACACACTACCACTGGATCAATCACCCTATTTGCATTTAGGGGGAGATCCCCCAGTACCGGACACAAAAGCCATTAAATTCGTTATTCATTAAATATGAGTTTTATGCGATCTTGTTACCCATTTATGAGAAATATGAGTACAAAAATATATTTGAAAATATCAAATATATATAAAATCCCAGAGTTGTCTGTCTGTCAGTAACGCTTTGAAATGTTTCATTGAGCACTACAACAGTCAATTAAAGAGCACTACAACAGCTATTTGACAGGAAGTTCTAGAGCTTTCTGGAGCATCTTTCTTCGTAATTCGTAGAACTACGAACTTTTCATCATTGTAGTTTTCGGTTTTAGGAACTTGGTCGGTATTCAAAACGTATACAAACCAACTTCAAGCAAATTGGTTGACCGAACTTGAAGTCCCCTAAAACAGCTTTCCAAAGCATTCCTGTTCGATGAAACGATATATCCATGAGTCGATGTTTCCTTTATTACAACTGTGATTTCGAAAGATGACAATCAATTATAGAACACTGCTACTGCTAACGCTGTGAACCATTCAGTGATTTTCGATAGTGATCGATGTTGATTCGTTTTGAATCGTAAGCGATCGCCATCGTTGGACAATGATCTATAAAGAAATTGTAACACTGGTTCACCAGGATTCAGCCGAATATTCGAGAATTTTCAGTAAGATTATTCTCTCTAATTCATAAAAGCTTCTGGAACTTTTGACATATTTCACAACAGAAGAAATACTACTATCATATTGCAGTTGAACATAGACATTATCAATCTCTGAAATATTAAACATAGCTTTTCGCTTAAAAATTCCGTTGGAACGTGGGTAGCCACGCTGGGTGAGTTCGTAAATAAATATAATTTTAACATTATATTTTGATGATGAATTATAATACAAAATTGGCCAATCACATAAGGCGGCTCTCAATACCGGACACAATCTGGAAATGGCTCGATTTCTGTAAATTTGCCTATCATCGAATGTTTTCACTCCAGGAATAGTATTTCATAGCCAATTGAATGCATTTGCAACATTTACAACAATCTGAGTTTTACTTAGTTTGTTAGATATACATCAAAAACCTCTTCCATATATGATGAAAACTAGCACATTTTACGATGTTGTTTTAAGTATTTATTAATCTTAGTTGTATTAATGCATGTTTGATATAATCATCGGCAGAAGCCATAAAAAAAGAATGTATTTTTAGACCCTGGTGCAAAATTTACAAAGAAATCATAACAAATCAAGCTGCCCGAAACTGGGGGACAGGAGTTGCTTAACCAAAATTGTAGCTTGTCTTTATTTTATTGAAATATGATGCAGAATACATTCATATTTTTAAACCATAATTATAGTCAATCATGCTTATGCGATCCACACTATTTTGCCATATTCAAAATAATTACTAATTAGGCTCAAATTCAAGGCTCAATATTTTTTCAAAAAGGCATGCGTTTTTGAGGTCATGCACAAATCACGCCACGCTCCAAGAATGTGTCATTCTACGCAAATATTACTCACTACAATAGCTTCCTTTTCTTCTTATACACCATCTTGAATGGGTCATGATTACTCAACTTTTCGACTTTGTCCGGTAGTGGCTCTATTAATTTTGATTGATATATTTAACTATGAAGAACAGCCTTCAAATACTAGAAGGGAAAAATCCTGTTGAAATAAAGGTAGCAGTTGTAAGCAGAACAATATTAACACAGCAAAGTTTCGAAGAACTGCCTTATGATTTGCAAACAGTTTTCAATCAGTTAAACTTTTTTTAATAATTTTGTCGTTGCTCGTTCAGCCACATGTCATTTAGATGAATCATGTCCGGACACACGACATAAGGCATCAGATTTGTTCACCTCTTGGATAATCTTTCAAAACTCATCTTCTATATTTTAAACATTTCTATTGCGATTCTTAGCATAATATTTTTTAAATACTGAACCAAAATTTTAACACATTTTTAAAAGCAGGCCTTCCAATTAAAACTGTCATTGATTTCAAATCCATAAGAGAATCATTAGTTTGAAGCGATTACATAATTTACTGAATCCAGTCTATTACGTTGATTATCGAAAAAATTGAAAAATGTGTTTGGAAAAAGCTTTTGGGGAAACAGTACATTCGGGGAAATGGTTTTCGGGAGAAAATCCTGCGGGGAGATGTCGGATAATCCGAATGAGCGATACCGATAGTGCGGTTACTACGCGAACCGGACACGATCCTGATTTTGTTGCTCGCTCTAGATTTCGTCGCTCATGAACAAATGAGCATGCAACAGATTTAACGGATTAAGCACTACTCAATTCCACCAGGGTATTCTCCAAGGCTTTTTAAAACCGATAAGTACATCAACTCTTCCACGATGGCGTCTTCGGCAAAGTTGTTGAGTAGCTCAAAGGCTAGCATTATTTTAGCCATCTTTCTAAGCGCTGCCTGGTGGCAAAATTTGAAATCAATCAGCTTGAACAATCATAGGCTTTAAATTACTGAACAACTTTGTCCAAGACGTGTTCTTTCTTAGTGGTTAGGATCCTGAAATATCCGAAAAAGAAAAGTTTCATGCTCACTAGCGCCGTCTGGTACCAAAATTTCGATTTTTTTACTCAAATAATGATCGCCCTTGGGCTACTGAAAAACTTCGCTCAAGACGACATCTTTCTAAGCGGTCAGGCTCCTGAGATATTTGCAAAACAAAACTTTCCAACTTACTAATGCCGCCTCGTGGGCGGAATTCCGTATCTGAATGGCCACGCATGTCTGACCTTGTTTTCCTTAACAACTTTGTCGAAGATGGTTTTCCTATATTAATATAGTTTGCGAGGTATTTCATGTTGAACATGAAAAACCAAGTGTTGCAAATAGCAACGAAAATAAGACAGATTCCGGTTCTTTGAACGACGTGTATTTGGTGTTAACTTGGCTCAACGACGACAATGACGACGACGTTAAAAAACTCCTGCCAATATAGTTCATACGGTAGTGTAAGTTTATACTGTACATAATAGAATAAGTTGTTTGCTGTCTTATGTGTCTAGGTTTATATAATTCAATAGAAATTTAGGAAAAACTTACGTTTAGTGTCTTTTCTGTCTTCGTAAATTCACTCGGTGTTGGGAATGCTGGAATTCGGGGTTTCTTAGGTTAAGTTTAGGTTAAGATTGTTGTATTACTGCTTTCGAACCATACCTGCTTATGTCTGTTTTGGTCTGTTACTGACTGAAATCGTAAATGGCCCTTTAGGAGATGCTAGGCTGTGACTGTGTAATAAGTTTCCAGTAAGTTTTAGGATACAATTTAGATCAATTCACTAACCTATTCTGACGCACGACCTACTAATTTCGTCTTACTGGGAAAGCGGTACTGGTAACGTTTCAGTGACTGTTAGAGGAATCACGAACTGAAATTACAGACTGTACACTACACTTAGAAAATTCACAGACTTTTTAACTCGAATTCGTTTATATAAATGCTGAAATTAATTGAAGCCACTAATTGTGCGCCAATTCGTTGAATTCTGACTCTGACTTGCAGTTTTGATCGTAACTATCTATCTGACGTTTATCATCGTTTACTTCTTATTACTACTCACACTGACAACCAACACAGTGGTGCTCAGACGGCTGGGCGCTTGTCATCGATGACAAGGCTACCGAAAAGAGGTTGGTACATAAGAGGTGTTTGATTGTATGGGGCGTCGCACGCGAAGTCGCGACACCAAGGGTGCGACTACTCGCGTTATAAAAATTCGCGCGACAACCGAAAGGTTAACAAGAAACGTCATGGGATTCCTTCAAGTTTTCCTTCTTGAGTTTCATCAGGAGTTGGCTCAGGAATTATCCCAATAGTTTGTTCAGAGTTTCTTCTCTCAGTGATTTCTCCAGAAAATTTGCATGGATTCATCAGATTGTTGGTTATTTACTTATTATTCATATCTTCGACTTAGTCGTACAGATGGTAAAATATAATATTACGTTATTACATTTCTTAACCTACTTTTTAAAAAAGCTTTCGACACATTAAAATCAAACAACATACGTGCATTAGGTCGTTTCCCTCTTTCCTGATGGAAATACTGGCAACACGGTACAAAATATTCAGTTTACAGTTGATACGTTTCTATTCACTTCTATTGGATGTTTTCACTAATAGTAATTTTATTTCTTTTCTTTTATTTCTAGGTGAGTCCGAAGGCAATCAGACTACAATCGTAAGTAATTTCAACATGAACGAAGTTTAACTCGAAAATGAAGCAGATAAGAAAAGCTCTAACAACTTCAATGGTATGTACATCTCAACATATCAGGGCATACCTGATTTATCTGTTTCATCAATCGAGGTCATCATTCCAGACAAACATCTGCTGGAGTTGTCCTAGAAATCCTTTAGGGGCGATCCATTAATTACGTAAGACAATTTTGGCGGTTTTTAGACCCCCCCTCCCCCCATAGTAAGATTTTTTGTATGAAAATTGAAAATAATTTTTATGGCGCGTAAGAAATCTCAACCCCCCCCCCCTCCCCTCATAAACCCTTACCTAATTAATGGACGACCCCTTAGTGAATTTCCTCCAATTATTCTTCCAAACATTTTTGCAGTGAATTTACCATAGATTTCTCTGGAAATTTTTCCTGATTTTTTTTTGAATGTTTTAGATAATCGTCTTGAAATTGGTCGGTGTTCAGACAGACCGGACTAGATGATATTTTGGCCTTGCAAAGATTAATCAAGGACTCCGTCAATTCTAATTTCTCCGATGCTGTTTTGACTCAAATGTTGCATCAAACAGATAAGTTCCATTATTATAGCAAATAATCCCAATATATTATTGTTCCGAACGCTTGCGGTACGTTTTCCTGAAATCATTAAAAAACACTTAGTTCAGTTTGTCTGAACACCGACCAATTCATCCATAAGATAATGTAGTAATTGTTTTGGACTTTTGGGTGTCTCAGTCGAAATACATCCATCGATTTCTGTAAGGATTCTCATAGGATTTTTTTTTCAGATAGTTATCCAGTTATAGGGGAAGGGGTGGTAAAATGAACACCTTAAGGAAATCATCTTGTTTCTGATAGAAAAACGAGGAATTTGTATAATTCAATCGCACAACATCAAAAATAGGGATGTAATCTATAGCTGTGACATGGATTCAGACTAAAATAGTTGAATTTCTACGTATTTTCATCGCTATCAAAAAGCGATGCAAATGTTCATTTTACCTGCACTATGTGGGTAAAATGAACAGCGATTGGTGGTAAAATGAACACCACGCAAAAAACGTGAGCGAAACAAATATTTCTGAAAATTTTCATTGACCCACCGAAAATATATCCCTTAATGATTGTAACCCATTCAAAAAGAATTCTAAAGGTATCAGATTTGACATCATAACATAACGATATTCACCTCTCTGAAAAACCTCAAGTCTTCCGAGCTAAAAGTTACGTCAGTTTTAATTTTCAAACGTGGTTTTCTAAAATCTTAGTTTTCGTTGATATTTTCACTTCAATGGACCTGCGTATCAACTCGAACACGCAGATTTATGCTCTAAATCGTCCGTGCGTGATAAAAATTCATCGAAATTTGTGTTTTCTCGGTAAAAGGCACGGTGTTCATTTTACCACCCCTGTTCATTTTACCACCACTTCCCCTATACATTGTTTTGAGTAATTCTTATATGATTGATAACAAAAATTAGTTCTATGGATAATCAAGACCCATACTTCGCTTCTGAACATTTTTCTACTAGAAATCATCAACCTATGAGAAGCAGTTCCGTTCTCATCCTAATCAAATTAATTATTTAAACGTTGAGACGTAAAGTCTCATTTGAGATTTTCACATCATTGTATTCCACTTAACTTCCACTCCAAACGCTGAACCTCAAATAACGAGGGGGCGGTGGTAAGAATTGGCAAGAATCAAACCAGTCAGTCGAGTTAATACCTCAAGTACCATCGAGTGAGAGCAAGTTCGCAGCAAATCAGCAAAAGGCCGACAAAACTGTGTCAGCTAACGGGTTAAGAATTATTCATGCACGAGAAGCTTGCGTTTTGGACCGCCGCTGGCTGGGCCGATGCTGACTCTCGTTCTTGTCTCGTGGGCCACCTGATCACCGTCAAAGATGACGACAGCGATACCTGTGGAGAGTGGGTTTTGTGCATTCTTCTCGTACACTTTAGATGACCATAACCGGTATTTTGTTTTTGCAGACCAAAGTAGGTGATATAGAATGCAAATATTTTTTTTATTTTCAAGTTTTTTTTTTCAAAACCACGGGGATTTGGAGCATAATGACTACACGAGGCGAATATGCAACATTTTTTGTACACTGTATGAAATCTGTATTAGCATAGTATAGTTTGCTTGTATATGTTCATGGTTGCTACTCCGTGATTGATTGGAAACTGGTGAGAATTGCACTTCGATTCAAATGAATGAGGGATGGAACTTTTCACTTATTCTCGAAGTGCACATTTTAGCAAAACTCATTGTTCTTGGCATTAACGTCCCCACTGGGATAGAGCCGGCTACTCAGCGTAGTGTTCTCAGAGCACTTCCACAGTTATTAACTGAGAGCTTTCTTTGCCAAAGTTGCCATTTTTGCATTCGTATATCGTGTGGCACGTACGATGATACTCTTTGCCCAGGGAAGTCAAGGAAATTTCCAATACAAAAAGATCCTGGACTGACCGGGAATCGAACCCAGATACCTTCAGCATGGCATTGCCTTGTAGCCGCGGACTCTAATCACTCGGCTAAGGAAGGAAAAATACGAGTTTTACTTAAGAATAGTTATGCAATTTTATCTCGCGGTGAAAAGAAGTAGAAGATTGAGGGAATACGTCAACATTCAAAATGTTGAACTATTCATAGGTTATTTTTGAGGACAAGCAAAGAAAACTATGTATAATAAAATTATAGAAAACAATGTCAATAATTGAAGTGATAAACCATCCATAGTTTGTTTGAAAATTACATAAACATAACGTTGTCACGATAAAACTGTATTATCATGTAGAACGTAGCAATAAAAACTGCTAACCTAGACAAATGCCACAAAAATATTCATTTGTGTATTTTGAATATCTAACGGAATTTAAAAAATGGCTCAATATTCTGATACAATGTATTTTGAGATATGGGTAGCATTACTCAGCAAAACACTAATACATGATTTTCAACCAATTTGTTAGTCATTTACTGCAATGCAAATGAGTTCGTCACTACGGCGAAGTCTGGTTTTGGTCGTAGTAGTAAAGCACCAGTTTGAAGGTTTTTCGCTCTCTTTCTCGAGTCCCGGAATAGGTTTTGATATCATCTTGTTTTTCGCACGGTAACCGGTTGACCTTGCACCGTTGTGGCGATGGTAACAGCATTGACAGACAAAAAAGTTTAACTTGTTTACTCCGGTCGAAATATAATAGCAAAACCTGCGGCTTTGGGTGAGTCTACTTTTTTCTTCACTCATTTCCTCTTTTTCCATCAAAGGTGTGCCCGAGGACCTTTATATATAGCAGATGTGTGCCAATTGGTTAAATGTATGCAAAATAGATTTTAAAATCAGCTGCTGGTTCCAACGGAGGCCAGCTTTTTGATGTTGCTTTTTGTTCTGTTGAAATCAGACGATTTTTTGTACCGATAAGTCTTTTTAAGTGGTTGTATTCAATATACGCTGGTTTCAACAACAAAGACTGAGAAATACAAATCATTGATCGTTATTCATATACAGAATAAAGATCATTCAAGTGATTTCTAGGCAGATTACGGTAAAATTCCATCTCTGCGTACATCTTTCGTGAAGCATTGAGCTAGTTTATAATTCTTGGATGTCTTTAGATACTCCGAGCTACGCTTATGTTGACCCTCAAAATAGAGAAATTTTGCAATATTTTGTTCCGCCTAAGAGACAGTTCTAAGGCCCCCAAAGCTACAATGAAGCTAGATGGTGATATGCTCACCATAATATCGTGTGGTGACCCAACGTTGAAGCAAGAAAAACAATCCTCGGGGAAGGATAAACCAATTACCGTAGAGTGCACGCATAAACGCATTAACAACTCTGCGCCTTCGTGCGTAAAGGTGGTATGCCATTTGGCCAGAAGCGGCACGTAAGTCCATGGTCATGATAAGGGAAAAAAAACACCCTTGAAACATTTCATAGCTTCTCAGCTGGTTTTCACATGACATGAACTTATTCGCAATTGCATCGTGCGCCAAGTACCAGAAGTCATTTTCAGTTCCTATATGCTTGATAATAAATCTTCGACCTGTTTAGTAGAAGGCCGTCTTCAGTCTCGTGTACTAGACTCGACTTCTCGAAGTCGAGTCTAGTATTCGACACTGAAGACGGCCTTACAGTTGAGGTCGAAATACGCGTTTCTGTCAAAGGATACAAACTCTAGTGGAGTTAAATGGTATAGTACTTAATTCGGTTTTTGATCTACTCCTATATGCTTTTTATTTGGATTGAGAACTCAGTTCTATCTGTTAATTCGTTTTTATTTTTTAATATTTTGCCATTATAAGTAAAAATTGCATTCATTAATTGGAGCATCTTGCGATTAGCTCTCCCTGTAATTTCTATCCTTTCCAAAATATAATTTGTTGAGACAAATTTTTATTATCTAATGCTTCATTGTTTTCCATATTTCTGATTTATTATATTGTTTGGAAAATTCTTATGCCTACCCATAATGAATCAGGACAACCGTTGAGTTTTGCTTAGTTACTTTAAAATTTTATTCTTTTCAGATGAAGATTGATTGGAGCCATATATCAATTTAGGCAGAACATTTAGTGGAGTTTTCACCGACAGTGAGGGACCAATCGATATTTTTTCTGCTCGAGTGGATGACTGGTTCTTCAGATTTGTGTTCTCAAAGATTAAAGGTGTCGTTTTGATTGTGTTCACCATGCTTAAGGTTAACACATTAAATCACAGAATTTTATTATAAGTAACTTTTCTTACTCCATATGTGAATTTATCTCTTAACTTAATTGTAAAGTTTTACTTCAATTTAATGAAAGTCTGGGAAATCCCGGAATCAATAATTCTGGAAATGTCAACAGCCCACGGGATCCTATCCACGAAGCTGTGACCACAACAGCGCGAGACGTAATTAGCACTGGTTAACGACGAAGGCGACTCGATGAAGAGTGCGAGAGAGTGACAGACGTGAAGAATGGCGCCAGAAGCCTTATGCTTTATTGCTATGCTGGCAGAACAGAGATCGGTACAGGGCAGCGATCGCTTAAGAAAAGCAAAACCACCCCAGAAAGAAAAGGCAGACGGAGAAAGTGTGGTAGCTGAAGCTCAAGAAAGCATGAATCGGAATGATATGCGGAGATTGTATGCAACGGTCAATAGCGCGAGCACCATACCATACCAGTCGGTGAATTCCGGCGATCAATTTCTTCGAAGAGAAGAAATTTTCTTCCATTACGCACCAGCAAGAAAATTTTCTTTTCTTCGAAGAAAATACGCGCCGGAATTCGCCTACAGTGCTGACCAATGCCACAGCGGTGGTTTCCATGTGAAAGGAACACCTTCAACAGTTGTTGAACGGCGAAAATGGAAATGTAGCAATATACAGGGTAAATATTGATGAAGCCAGTCAAACTGGTGACCCACCGACATGCATAGAAAAGGTCAAAAGTCTGTCAGTTAGCTAAAAAGCTCTACAATACGCCCGGCTATGGCGTGACACTAGACTGTGAATATATATTAGCTTAATTATATAACTTTAAGCAATGGAAATGTGCAGACTTTGCTTTCTTCGAGAGTTCATAAAAGGATCCTTCTTGTCCAGTGAATTTCCTAAAAATTCTTTCTCAATGTGTGAGATGTAGATGAATCCTTTGAGATTTAAATTATATTCTAATCAATTGCATATTCCTAAGATTTTAGTTGTTAATACACACTTTTTTACACGAACAAAGCAATAGGTGTACTAAGTTATTCATTGTTTTAGCATGAGGGTTCGTTCAATATTAACATAAACATTTCCATAAACATGTGTCTCCTATTAGACACATGGTAGGGTCTAGAGGTATGTTATAAGAATCCGCGTTATGGGGCATATGGGATTTCATAAATTTGGGGGAGTTTTTTAATATATCATATGTGTTAAGAGATAGCGCAGTACTGTCTTGTGCGAAATTTCAGTACCTATTACGATCTACCTTTAGAAGTTAAGGATCATCCTATTAGTTGAGAACTTGGCCAGTAGAGGCATTTTATTCTAACTTGCACTATATGAACCCTGAGGGACAATAAAGTAACCTTTGTAACATATGAAGCCTCAAGATCATGATGATTTGGAAGGTTGGTCGAAAAAAAAAAAGGTTTAGTAACTCAATCGGTGGGCACTCAGACATGGTATTCCATTATCAGGCGGCGCTAGTGTGCATGAATCTTTTGCTTTTCGGATGTCTTAGCATCATCAATCAAACAACCAATCAATAAATCAAAAGCACTTGCTATTACCACCTATTGAAAACTAATTCTGTTCTGTTAAAGTTTGTCGAACACGCTAATAAGATTCAATAAAATTTAAACATTGTTTGATCGAGATTTGTTCTCCGCAGTACCCAGAAATCACGGTTTTCTGAATTTGTATGGTATAAAATACACACATTGGCATTATTTTTTCAGGTCCTAGTCAACGGGAAATAAACATAATAATTAACCGTTTACATGTTGCTTTAGGAAATAAATTACATAAAATGCCCAAAGATCGAACAACCCACCCCAACCTGATGATAGTTAAATCGTGCATGACACATGTACCGTCGAATAATTGAATTGAACAAGTTGGAATCGCTTTTTCTTTTCGATTGATGATTTTGATCGTATTTCGCTGGCTATTCAGAGCGATTTGAAAACAATCATTATCATCGACTGAGAAAAAGCAGTGCTAGCATGTTAATTTTTTAAATTCCTTGAAGTTCATGCTGGTGTTTTTGGCTCACCCACAGCGGATTTATGAATGTGCTTACTAATTACCTTTTTTTACCATTTATTTCCGTAGGATAAAAGGTATCATTATGCGGGATTGAGTTTTAGTTATACATAGTCATCGTGTTCTGGTAATACAAAATCCGAAGTTATCATACAGGTATGTTTTTCAGGGAGAACACTCCCCAAAAATAGTGATTTTCAAAAACCTTATAGCACAAACCTCAACCAAACTGTGTTAAAACTTACTCCAATCTTAGAATCGTATTCGACAAAAGTTCGTAAAATTGAATAAAATACTATGTAGAGGTATTTCCAATATGTCTTGGTGCTCCGTTCAGTTTTTATGAATTTCAATAATTGTTTTAATAATTTGATTTAGTGCCGTAGCGTGCGGTTGACCAGGTTGGCGACCGCCAAGGGCGCAAACCTTCAGGGGGCGCCAAAATGCGTTACGCTTTTTGTCAAATTTTTAGAAAAATTTCGAGAAAATTTTTTTTGTTAAAAATAAGGACTGTTAAAACACTATCTGAATCGATTCAAGCAAAATATTTTGAAAGCATACCACAAGATGTTAAATATTCGTAAACTATAATTTTTTTAGATATTTTTTTTTATTATTTTCATATTTATTAAATATTTTTTCAAATAGTTCTTAATGACAATAATTTGTAAATCAGTTGTGGCAGAAAATATTTTAGCAAATCCGTGGATATCTTAAAAATAGACGCCAAACGAATATTTATACTTTGGAAATTGAAGGTTTAACAGCGGAAACCACATAATTATTGGCGAACGGGACTTTCAGAGAATTGTATAACATTGAAATTAGAACATAAAATAGGCTATTGTTCCTAATAATAGTAAAACTTGTTTGTTTGTAGAGAAAAACATCCTTGAAAATCCGTACAGAACTCTCAACATTTCAAGAAAGGTTTGTGTTTAGTGACAGCATTTTCGATTTTATTCCGTGCTGCCATTTTCAATGCAACTAGAGTCACGATTCCTAATCGGGGGTACGTGGACCCTCATTCCTAAATAATCTCGCTGAAAAGACCACCATTCAGAGCACTGTTTCCCCGTGATCATGTTAGAAGGTTAGAATATAGTGTTTTAGAATTTCCAGTTTAAATCGAAAGACCAACTCAATTCGCATGCCATTTGGAAAGATAGCACTTGCATCAACCGTTTGTACATAAAAATTGTGTTTATTTTATCTGAAATCAATTTAATTTAATCGGTCCATCCATGCAACCGTTACAACACGTTACACACAGAAGTTGAAGCCGTCAGAAATTTTTCTGATGTAAACAAAAACGTTTTTTAAATTTCTGCACTAAAAGCGTAAAATTTCTTCGGTTTTCCATTGTCAATCGATTGATTAGACTAAGAGCAAGCATATTATACAACCAGTGTCGTTCACTTTGTCGCCAAACGATAAAAAAATGCCGGGGGTCCAAAATATATACTTTGAGGGTTGAAAATGTATTGGTGTGTCCAAAATAATGAAAAACAGTGCTTTACAATTCAATTATTTTCTACATTTTTTGGATCCTACATGACCGTAGGGGCATTTTTATCTCGTAGGGGAAATTTTTTTTTCTACATTTTGGTATGTTCTTTGACTTGGTTACGCAGTACAATTAAATCTTTGGGACAAAACACTAAAATCACTTCCTTAGAGGGTCCAAAATACTACATCAAAATTTCTAGAGCACAAATCTAAAGAACCAGATAGGGTTTCGAGCTGAAAATTTGATTCAACGATTGATCTATCGATCAAGTTTTCAGTCCGAGCGATTGCCTGATTCTGTAGATTTATGCGCTTGAAGAGTTGAGGTGTGGCTTCGATCAGTCTTCTAAGATCATCTTTCTACTCTGAGATTTAAACAAGCATGCTTTGAATTCATGTCAATAAACAGGATCGTTTCAAATCCTAACTTTTTGCAATCTCAGTGAGCGGGATTTGTTCTGGGATTCAATCCCTGGATGAAATCCTTATGATAGGAATTGTAATTAACCTTCAGCTAAAGTGCAAGTGAGAATGTCAAGATGGTTGTGAAGAAGAGAGCCGGTTTTGTCGTGGATAAATGATTATTGTTTAATGTATATTAGTATTCAAAACAACCACTTTAAGACGAATAGCTAATTCTAATGGATAACCCATGAAGGAATTGATCGAAGGTGGTGACCTAAATATATAAACGAAATGAGCAATCGTTAGCATGAACAACTGAATTTAAGTAGGTTTTCCAGGGAATTCGGAATGAATTGCAAAAACTAACAAGTCTTCATGTGCCGTTTTCATCATACAAAGTTATTCATCTTAGATAGATCTCATATTGCAAGAAGACGATTCCAATAGGGTAACCGCATCGCGCACGCCAGTTGTGTTCTAGTTCTTCTTCTTTCTGGCGTTACGTCCCCACTGGGACAGAGCCTGCTTCTCAGCTTAGTGTTCTTATGAGCACTTCCACAGTTATTGACTGAGAGCTTACTATGCCATTGTTTTGTGTTCTAGTTGTTTTTTTTTAATTCTGTGGCTGGTCACTAACAACATCAAATTATGTGCCTCCAGTAAACTTGGGGTTGATGAGTCCAATGCCGCTCTAAAAAACTTCCTCCCAACTCCGCTTTCCCCATAGTAAGATTTGTTGTGTGAAAATAATATAAATGTCATAAAACATATTCAACCCTTTTATGTTTTAGTTTCTGGAGCAAACCCAAAATTTGGATTTTATGCATAGTAAAACAAAATAGTATATGTGGCCATAGCGCGGAGAAGAAAGTAGATATTAGTTATGCTGCATATAGTTTTCTTTTATTTGTAACAATCAAATTGAGCACTAATTTTCTCGGTTTTATATTAAGTATATTATCCATGTAATAAATCATTATGACATTGTAAGCTGCATTCCAATTCCGAATCATAAAAGCTCAATATACACTGTAGTAGTAATGTCCGGTTGGATTACGGGAACAGAACTCTCTGTAATCAATCTAATTAACATGAGTTGAATTGTAACAAAGATCCCATAGAATACTTCACCAAACACGAGTAAATGCCATCTGACAGTTTCATAGTAATAGTAGGTGATAGCTAACTGGAACAAACGAAAAATATGAGCATCAAAACTATAAAATATGCTTCAAGTATAAATACCAAGTATACAGCTCAGGCTCATCCCGCATGTCCTGTCAAAGACCATTTTTTCCACGAATGTTTGATACATTCCATGGATGACTCGATATCTTCCAATAACACTCATCAATCAAGGATTGAATCCTGGGATTCAATCCTCTCATACAAAACGCATGATTATATGCATGCTCGGATTGAAACCTAATAAGCGCGCGCAATCGATCTTGACCCGCAGTTTTTAAATCTCAGCAGCTCTTGGAGTGAGATTTTTTGAAGACTGGCTTCGATTAATTTTCTTCTAAAAGAATCTTTTAGATAACCTCCAGGCTGACTGACTCTCAGACAGTTCGGCTGAAGATAAATCGACGCCACACCTTATATCTACAAGAGCACAAAGCTAGACCTAATCAGACAGCCATTCAAACTCAATATCTGATCTATAAGTTACTCGCTGGTAGTGGTGACCGATCGATTAAACTTTTAGCTTGAACCGCTATTTGGTTGTCTAAATTTGTGCTGTTAAAGTTTTGAGGAGTAGCTTTGATTCATCTCCACTCTAAATAACATTCAGTATTCTTTTTTGCAAAGTCTTACAAATGATTCAATGAATTATAAATTTTAGTTAATTCCTAAGCTTGATCACGGATTTACCACGGAATTTTAAAATGTACCGTGGATGTTTTTCTTAAATGTTTCATGTAAACTTGTAAAATGTTATAAACCAGATGAGCTTTGACTTAGGGGCGCTCAAATGGTAGTTCGCCAAGCGTGCCACGGCACCACGCTACGGCTCTGGGTATATCCCGTTATATGTTAATAAAAATCATAAAATGGCGCAGACAACCTTACAAATTATGAAAGTACCTTCGACGGATTTTACGCCAACTCGACAAAGGGATTGGCAGCACCCGTTCAGAATTCAATGAAACTTTCTGGGTGTGAAGACTATGTGAAACTAAGATACTTTACATACTTTGTTTTTTCAAAATCGATCTAGACTAACATTTGGAAAGGGTCAAAGTTTTTTTTTACTTTTTTTATAAACCCGTATAACTCGAAAACGGTAAGACCTACAAAATAGTGTTGTATGGAGGACTATCGTGAAATTTCCTGACGTTTTAGAAAAAAATAAAAAACATTTTCTACACTGAACAAAAAAATGATTCAAAACTTTAAAGTCGATTTAAAAAAAAAACGGCCATTTCAGATTTTGATCATCCTTAAGCAAAAAGTTTCTTAATTAAATATACTAAAAGTCGTCCATACTTTGCAAATTGGGCATATTGTAGGGAAAAAAGTTTTTCTAATATCGAATTTTTTAAGTCCAAACTAATTTTTTTTTTCAAAGATTTTGTTTTAAACCGTCAAATATGATCGTGTTTTCAAGTGATTAATTTGAGTTTGAATCAGAAAACAGATTGTATTTTTTATTGAGAATAGTTAAAAAACGGAATTATACAGTGATTATGTTTTTTAAATGAAGGCAATCAATGGACTTCGCCTCTGCCTATGAGAAATCAACTCCGTCTAACAATCCGACGGATTTTTTTTATGGTTTGAAAGGTATCACAACAGTATTGCAAACATTGAAAAGTAACAACCTTATCCATACCCCATTCAATTCTCTTCTAGAAAAAGTTTTGTGAAAAAAAAACTTACTAAACGTACCTGCGTTAAACGCCAGATGAATAAGAAATAATGAATATGTTTGTATTGTTATCTACCTGAAAAGTTGATAAGCTCATAACTCATGATTTTATTTGCAAATAACAGTCTTCTTTTATATGAAACAAAAAAGACTTTAAGGAGTCAAGGATAAATACTGGTAATTGACGACTTTTCTGAAAATCATAACGCTGCTCAAGGATATCACTGGAATAATTGCCAACCAACGATAAACCAATTCTAGATTTACCATAAAAAAGATAATAAATTGGAAAATGTTAGTTTTATTATAATATCAGACCCATGACATAAAATTGTCAGCTTATGTAATTTCAAGAAAATACATGGATTGGAAGCAGAGTAGCACTTTTTGCCACATCCCACGGCAAAGGTCCCTGTGACACTATTGGTGGCACTCTCAAGTGAATGGCAAAAAGATCAAGTCTTGCAAAATACTATGGAAACACAATCCCAACTCCGCGAGAACTATTCGACTTGGCAGTGAAACAAACTGATACATGTATCACCAAATTAAATTTCTGTTATATATCTAATGAACAATATGTTAAAATGTCAGAGGAATTGGTGGAATTGTTTGATAAGGTTAAAACTGTCCCTGGTACCCAAAAATATCATTGTTTTATGCCTATTATTGATACACAAATTGCAGCCAAACGGTATACCAATTCAGAGGATGAACCAAAAATATTCAATTTATTCAGTAAAGCCCAAAAATAATGTAAATATTCATGTGCAGATACTACGTTTTAGGATATATAGCACTAATAACAATAAAAACAAACCACGACTTTTTTCATAAGCATAATATTGACCCTTTCCAGACACCTGTTAAGATTGGCTTTGACCAAATAAGAGATTAAATATTATTGTGATATATTTCCAACCATAAAAACCCATCGGATTGTTAGACGGAGTTGATTTTCTCATAAGCGGTATGGTGCGAGATCAATTGAATTTAATTTAAAAAATACTCTGAATAATTCCGTTTTATTTTTTTTAACTACTCCCAATAAAACAAATATAATCTATTTTGTGATTAAAACTCATATATCACTTGAAAATATGATCAGACTAAACTTTTAAAAGCGAAATAAAAATAAAATAAAAAATTCATTTTAGACTAAAAAAAATCGATGCTAGAAAAACTTTTTATAACATACAATTTGCAATGTATGGACGACTTTTAGTAAATTTAATTACGAAACTTCTTGATTGTTGATGATCAAAATCTGAAGTGGCCGTTTTTTTTTAAATCGACTTTAAAGTTTTGAATAATTTTTTTTTCAGTGTAGAAAATGTTTTTTATTTTTACAATTTTTTTTTTCTAAAACGTAGGTTTTACCGTTTTTGAGTTAAACGGAATTATAAAAAAATGTAAATAAAAACTTTGACCCTTTCCAAATGTTAATCTAGACCGATTTTGAAAAAAAAACAAAATATGCAAAGTATCTTAGTTTCACATACTTTTGACATTCAGAAAGTTTCATTGAATTCTGAAGGGGTGCTGCCAATCGCGTGTCGAGTTGGCGTGAAATCCATCTATGGTACTTTCATAATATGTAATATGTGTTGGCTGCGTAGTTTTGCACCGGAAGCAATTACTGGGTCTAAAAAGAGTATTTTTTTTTCGAATAACTTGCTATTTCAAAAGATAGCGTGATGATATGCTCATCAAAAACATTTTTTTTTAACAAACAATATTGTAAAATACACAAAAAAATATATTGGAAAAAAATTATGATAAAAATTATAATTGTAGGTACCATTCACATGCAACAGCGTGTATTTCAAAAAAAAGTATAAGAGATTGAAAAATCATGTCTTCGACGAAGTTCTCCGCATACATTTCATTTGTCGTATCAGTTCAGAATTTTTACAGGTGAATAGAATTCACCTGCTTGCAAGAGAAAAAAAAGCTTTCAATTAACTCAATATATAGCGCATCAATCGTGGCAATGGAAAATTGCAACGATTTTTATCCAAAATAATTATTAGTTTTATTCGAATTTTTCCACAATTATACAATATGTAATATACCAGGGAATGCAAATTAATATTTGATTACGAAAAAAGCACCAATAAACATCAAAATATAATTAGTAATCTAGTGAGGACATTTGTTGGTATGATGTGAAAAGTAAATTAACGATAGTTTACTTGAATATATATGCTCAATTCTTCATTGAGACAGAGCTTCCCGGGAAAAACGGGAATCCCGGGAAATAGAAAATCATTTCCCGGGAAACGGGAATCCCGGGAAATCTCATTTCCCGGGAAATGTTCCCGGGATTGAAAACTCTAGAACACATCATCGATATTGACCAAAATAATTTTTTTTTTGCTGTTGGCAAAGTTTACAAAGCTCAAATTCCTTAACACCCCTTTTTGCATTTTCGTCAAAAATCACACATTTTTATAATTATCTCAGAAATCTGCCATAGGATCATCTTCATTGTAATTGGCGCTTGAAATACACGCCGGGAGAATGGTAGGACTGTATTTTGTTCAATTATTGACATACTAGAAGTTGCTCGAAAATTAGGTAGAATTTTTTTTCATCCCTTAACACCCCATTTTACGGTACCATCATTCAAAATGACTTTTTCAAAAAGTTTACTGATGGAGGAAAGCAAACTGATTGGACGATAACTAGAAGCTTATGCAGGATTTTTGGTGGTACAACCTTAGCATTTTTCCATTTGTCAGGAAAATATGCTAATTGAAAAGATTTGTTAAATATATCATTCAAAAATGATAAGCTTCTTTCTGGAAGATTCTTGAGGGGGATGATACTTCTTCCAATTTACTGCCCATAAACGCATAATTGTCCCAGGAAACCCAGCAAACATGGGACTGACATGCATTTATGGGCAGTTTAGTCTCCCAGGAATTTTCGAAAACGTTCTCTTGATGGGAATATTTTCGAAGTCCTGAGTAACTTGATTTTCTATTGGATTAGTAAGTCCTAAATCAAAATTGTGCGCGTTTTCAAACTGTATAGCAAGTTTTTGAGCTTTTTCGCAATTAGTTAGTAATTATTTGTTTTCCTCTTTCCCGGCATTGAAATTTTCTTCTGAGTTTTTTTTTCAAAATCATAGATAAATTCTAAAAGGGCTTAGAGCCAGGGTCCATTTGAGACATTTTATTTTAAAAATTTTTGTTTCTTAATTATGAAAATCGTTTTTCAATTTCATTCTGCAAATCCTGCTATATAACTTTCATAGTAGGATCGCGTTTTTAAGACGGATCAAGAGTTTAAGAACATCGTCTATAATCACGGATTAAAATTTTACTTCACATTTTGGATTGCAATGCACCTGGCTTCAACAATGGAATTTGTTGAAGTTTCAAGAGCATTATCAATATCAAGTTTTGTTTGTAAAGAAATGTTAACATCGATACTAGAGTTAATATATGTTTCAAATATATTCCAGTATGCTCGAAAATAATTGAAAGTGGAGCTGATAGGATTGAAAATCGCTTCATGGGATATTTGAAATGTAACCGGGACGCGATCAGAATCGAAATCAGCGTTAGTTACCAGTTGACTACAAAGGTGACTAGAGTCGGCTAAGATCAAATCAATCGTAGGAGAGTTTCTAGAAGAGGAAAAACAGGACAATCAGGGTATTTAATTGAGAAATATCCTGAAGAGCACTCGTTATAGTAGTTTACGGAGCAAGTTTCAGAATGATGATTTTTACAGCACGAGTCTGCTGTAAAAATCGAGTTCTGCAACGAGTTACGTACAACATTTTTTGCAATTTCATAGAAGACCACTTGAGGGTATCTGAAATTATATCGGAATGCATTCACCATTATTTTACAATTTCTTAAAAATTGTTGTGTTATGATTCATAACGCAACTCAAAACAGTTGCGTAATGAGAAAGCGTTGCGTAATGAATCATTACAGCACTGGTTTCAGTTGCGTAATGACTAGAGTGGTTCAAAAAATCGTTTTTGCTCCACACCGCTCATTCGATTTTAGACCAAATTCTGAGTGTCCTCCCAAAATTTGAGCTCATTTGGATGAAAACTGAGACTGCACAAGCCTTTTAAAGTTTGTATGGGAATTACTATGGGAAAAGCAAGCAATTCAATCAATCGGTCATAGTGTTTGCCCATGTGCTCTTGGGGATTAGACTTATGTTGATTCTGTGAGATACAATAATCAGCTACAACTTGCCGAAGACCGTTTTTAAATCGGACGCCTCGGTAATTAGTTATTGATTTTTGAATGAGTTGTAAAACTTTGGCTATAATTAATAGGCTGTTCTGCAGGCATCACTGGATATATGCAGTAAATCATAGTAGCCATGATTTGTGCGTGCTATCTTTCGCGCCAGGTGCACCAATGTTGCCTGTTCAGAAATTAAATGAGCACTGCTGAAGAATTTGTGACTGGATATAAATCAATAACTAATTACTGAGACGTCCGATTTGAAAGCGGTCTTCGGCAAAGTTGTAGCTGATGAATGTATCTCGCAGTATCAACGTAGCTCTAATCTCCAAGAACACATGGGCAAACACTATTACCGATTGAATGAATTGGTTGCTTTTCTCATAGTAATTCCCATATAAACTTTAAAGGGCTTGTGCAGTCTCAGTTTTCATCCAAATGAGCTCAAATTTTGGGAGGACACTCAGAATTTGGTCTAAAATCGAATGAGCGGTGTGGAGCAAAAACGATTTTTTGAACCACTCTAGTAATGACTATTCCCGTACTGCATACTTCAGTGCAGGAAAGTAGGCCGTTTCATGACAGATTGGTGTGATGAAAAACAGCCTATTACGATGAGAAATTGCAAAAAATAAAATTCTGCCGTTGGAATTACGTTGCAAATTATTACATGAGCGATATTTTGCATTAAAGTCACCAATGATAAAAAAAATGACTTATTGCGAGTCGATTTCCGCAAGTTTGAAGCAAATTATCTTATTGCACAGTGCATTGAAAAGGCAACTGAGCAGCTATGATTTCAGCTTATTGTTATTGCAATGTTCTTTCGATCTATCATTGCAATTATTTTCGATGGATAGATCGTAAAGAAAACCTTAGAAAGTTATAAAGTGCTAATAATGTACCAGAAATGATTCACGCGATCGCCGAAGAAAGCATAACCCCACAACGAAACCCGCGGCAGACCAACTTTCATGTCAAGGGTGAACCGGCTTTGTTCTTGTGCGGTGCAAAGTTGAAACTAGTACAGCGGAATTTTCACTGCAAGCGGTTGTCGGCACCGAGTTCCGGCCCCGGGTCAGCTTTTTCTGCCGTCGTCGTCGTCGCGTCGTCGGAAGCAAAACTCACGAAAAGTACCTATGGTTACGGACCGAGTTGGATCGGGTTCTATTGATTGGCAAAAGTTTTCTGGTTTTCTGTGTAAGATTTGCCGATACCTTAGAGCCCAGAGGTAAATTAATCGCTGTTGAGAATTATGAAACTTTACTGGTGCAGGTAGGCGTTAGTGATGGAGCGTGATTGAGTTATTAGAAAGTGTTAGATCAAATTGAGTTAATTGACTTCAAATAATTTATTTCAAAGCAGCTCTTATATTCTTCAATTACATTCTTAAATATATACTGAAATAAAAAAAACGGAGTAAATAAAACATACACTTCCGTGCAAAAATTTGGGTTCACCCCCTTAGAAACATACAAAAGTCCATATCTCGGTGATTACATGTCCATTTAAAACTCTTTATGGTGCATTCGAAAAGCAATAAATTATTCTTACTTCGTAGGTATTTTTCCAGAAACATTTTTCAAATTTTTACTTAAAGTCGTGACATACAAAAACACATTGAAAAAACATGGCAAATTTCCTCAACATTGGATTGACCAAAATTTCAAATCAATGAGTCGTTACAGGGTCGCATTTAAGGGAGGGCCGAGGGGGGGCATGGCCCACATTTTCGGGGCCATCACAAGTATCAAAAAAAAAAAAATAGTTTAACTTTTACGAATAATAAATTCAATGCAACAGTACAGTACATACTTTTTGGAATCGCATCATATGATTTGAAAGATTCTGTTAATTTTAATAAACCCGGAACCCGGCGAAATTTATGCGAATAAACTCAAATAAAACTACTAAAACAATATATTAGACCATTCAGAATGGGATTCTGTTAATTTCACAAAAAACAAGAAGATTTAGAAAGATTCGAAAACGTAGAGTGTCATCGATTTGCTTAAGTTCCTAACAATTTTCTGACGTGACTTTTCCAATTGTAACGAAAGCTTTCTCATCAAAGTTCAAGACTAAGTTCAAGTAATAGGACTTAATTATTTAAATGTTTATTTTCAAAATTACGCTCAGTCACACTGCAGGGCTGGTAGTGTTCAAGTACTTTGAAAATAGGGACTTTAGAGGCCTCTAGCTTGAAAAAAAAGGACCAGACAGGAACCAAAAAGAGACCAAAAATTGACCAAACAGAAAAACAAAACGGAGCCAGAAGATAAGAGTTTTATTCTCCATCATATAATCAGGTCAGACATATCTCTTTTTTCTTATTTCTCGTTACATTACGACAGTTGAACTGCTAGTATTACAGAATATACTTTTTCATGATTTTCTCTATGCATTTTGTAAGAATTAGGTATTTTCCCAAATTCCCCCCTTCAAGCATTTTGTTTCGGATATATCAAGAATATAACTTGGATTTTTACAAGGGTGACCATAGAAATTACCTAAGAGATTTCATCAGAAATTTCTCCAAAGAATTTTCTAGATATTTTTCAAGGAAGTCCTAAGTTCTCCAGGATTGTATCCGGTGATTCTTCCATCAATTTTCTTTGTATATCCTCCAAGATTCACGTTGAGAACATCTTCAAAAATCATTGTAAGAACTCCTAGAGCAATAACTGTAGAATTCGTTTGAAGAATTAATGAAAAAATATCTGGAAGAGCTCCTAGTATAGTCTTTGAAAAAATAACATCGGGGTAATCCCTAAAGAATTTTCTAAAGGTAGTATCATTGGGGTACTCAAAGACTTCCCGGAGAAAATTCTGGAAAAATGCTTCTAAACATCCTTTGAAAAATCGCTGGAAGAATTGGTAGAGGAACCTCTAAAAGATTTTTTAGAGAGATCTCTGTATGAGTCCCTGGAAGTATTCCAGATGAAATTGCTGGACAAATCACTCGAAGATTTATTGAAGTTTTACGTCGAGACATGTGAGACGTAATTCATAAAGAATCTGTTGAACAGTAGCGTTAAAGTCTTTGATCTTTTCTCTGGAGCCTGTAGAATTTGGCATCAAGATTCACTGCAATTATACTAGGTATAGAAAAATAGCTTCAGAGACTATTGTGGTTAAAATAGAGACCTTGTAGACCTTCCTTAGAAAAAAGAGATTTTTTAGAGACCAAGTCTCTAGAAATAGACCTGCTACCAGCCCTACACTAATTTCTTCAACTTAAAACTGTTAAGTAATTCTGTATGTTCAATAACTTGAATATTAAAACATGAAGCATAATTTGAAATAAGGTACCAATAAGAGAGGAATCAATTTTGTTGTTGACGAATGATTCCCGAAAAAAAATAATTTACCTGTAAACAAATAAAATCTACAAAGATAAATAAAATATTAAAGAAAATATCAGTTTCAATAATTTCATAAGGGATTAGAAGCATTTGATGAACGTTATAACATAGATTAATTTTCGGTAATTTGAACCTTACAAACAACATAACAAATATCAAGTCGAGTATCAAAATGTTTTTCTGGGAAAAGGGCCCCCACAAGACAATGGCCCCCGGGCTCCCACATCTATAAATCCGGCCCTGAGTCGTTAGAATTGTAATCTCATATACTTTGAAGAGCACTCACGAAATTTTAGCTGAAAAATCTGAAAACTATTCAAAATCAATGAAACAGTCATTCAAGTCATCGTGAAAAAGTTTGGGCTCACCCCTTAGTATGATGTATGTATCGTGCAAAAGTTTGGGAATTGCGTATGGCTCAGGTGATTCTATATTACATAATAATTTACATTGTCTCTGGGTCTTTAAATCACCACTGAAAAAGCTGACAATTTTACAGAACACTTTTTTTTATGATAATGATGGTAAGGAAGATGTGGGAGAGTGGATTTTCAAACATTTTTAAATTTTTAACCGACCTACTACACCCTTGTTGAGATGTCACGTTGCATTTGGATGAAAAATATAATTGCTGCTATAAGTCAAACTTCGTTCTACAAACTCAATATCCCTCAACAACTCCAGTCGGAGTATGGTAGCACGTTCCGTAGCATGTGAAGTAGGTATGCAAATTAATTTTGTTTACGGAAGGCCTTGGCAAGCACAAACTAGTTATCAGCTATTTGAAATGTCATGTTTTCAGTTCGTCTTTAATTGAAACCCATCCATTGATTGATAAGCAATGTTACTAACTTCTACTCTCCTATATGTTCTTGAACTAATTAAGTCTGCATTACCCCACATTACTAAAAATCGTATCCGAATATTACAATTAACCATGCTGCTCCACCAGTTACCATTTCAGACGTTATCTGTCTTGTCTGGCACGATTGCAGGAAAAACTTGTTCCCTCGCACCAAAGACTTCGATGCAAGTCAGATCTCGAAACGGTTAACCGGTTCAGCGCATGTTTGAATAGTTGCAGCCAGTCACCACTAGGTGATGCGGTTGCTCCGGCATTGGATCCAAGTTGGATGGTAACGTTCCACTGTTGGTCCAACTCGATCCAACTTAACTTCTTCAACGAACGAACAGTGTATGCGATTGCGTGCAACATTTTTGAGTATCGGATCTTAAGCATGCATTGCTACCAAACATGTTGTCGTGTTGAATATTATTGCCTTTCAGGCAAATATCCCTTTGGTAGCACATGCATTAGAGCAAAGCGAAGAGCAAGTGATATTTCATAAGTCTGGTTCAAAGCTCGAATTTAAAAAGGGAGTCACATGTCTAATTGAAGGTTTCGAATAAAGAGCCTTTGGTTTATGGAGAAATATTAGTTTTGGAAGCATTATGAGATTTTCGATTTTGCAATTATGAAGAAAACATATCCAAACTCTTTTACAATCTACTACAGATGACACGCAGTTTTCGTCCTTAGGCGGAGAGGTCTGTGCAAACAAAGATTTATGACATCCCTGAGGACTCAGGTAAGTCTAGGGATACCATCCGTCCTGATGTAGCAGGACATGTCCTGATTTTGAGATTCTTATGAGGTGTCCTGATTTATTTTTCATATTTCAAGTTTTGTCCTGCTTGGCAAGTAAGGTACCGCGGGGCAAGTGGGGACGAAAAAAACGATAGTTCAAACAAATTGTTCAATAAAATTTTCAATTATCAATATTTTTCAAATCCAACAACACAATCACGTTTTGGCAACATATTTGCTGGTGTGTGCATGAAACTAATCGAATAATTTCCAAATTGTGAAAACCTTGGAAGAAAGTTTTAGAATGAGCCAATGGACGCAGTTACCTCGCTAAGCGGGGCAAGTGGGACACATCCAGTTTCATGCGTCAATCCACATCAGTAAGTCAACCATTACAATAATAGGATTGATAAGTCATAGATTTTTAATTTTAAGTACATATTTGATGAACATAACGGATCAACCATAAAATACGTTACGTTTTAGGAAGAAACCCTTTATTTAATAGTATGTCCCCTCACATTTAATATTAACTGAAAATTCCTCAATAAAAGCGTAAAGAGGAATTAAACATGTTCAAAATATATCATTTATAATTTGTTAATTAAAATGTAGCACATAAACAATCAATAATTGACGAAATTATAAATATGTTTTGTTATTATTTATATGCATGGCAGAAAACCACCTTATGGAATGGAATTGTTTTCCATCACTACTTAATTTGGTAGAAATAACAAATAAAGTTCAAATATCATAGAAAAGTAATCGTTCTCATGATGCATTTCAAATTTCAGCTGTGTGTTTGTTCAATTTTGAAGTCGTATTTCAAAAATAAAAAATAAATTAAAAAATAAAGAATAATAACACTTTTTTTCTCCCTCTTATGCAATAACGTATTTTGAGGTTGATCTTTTTTGATAAAAATCATTTGTTTGAATGTTTCAGTGCTACTCTCTAGCAAAATGTATGAAACGTGTACGAAAAGTTTTGATTCTGGGTTTTGTTTTGATAGGTCCCACTTACCCCAGGTTCAAATATATTTTGGGGTAAGATAGACCATCGAAAGTTGCATATGAAATGAAAACAAAATACTGGTTTATCGTTAGCAGCTTGTAATAATACTAAAAATTATAGCTTACTGATGGAAATTCGATTCAAAACACATTTATTTTTTGCGAGTAAATGCAAGACGTGAAACGTGTCACAATTTGTCATGCAAGTTGAAAATGGCGCTGAACTGACAACTGTTACATTTACCACATGGTAATAAAAATAACAATATGTTTAGTACTAAATACATTCCTTGTCACTGTATCTTCAACTTTCTAGAAGAATACCCCCATGAAAAACTTTTCCCAGTTGAGCTATGACGAAACGCCCCACTTACCCCGGATTCTCACTTGCCCCGGGGTACCTTATCGTGGAATGTCAAAGATATTTTGAATTAGGAAAAGCCATCCTAGTTTATTCCCGGTACAGCAAGAATGTTCAAATGACATCTATCCAAAGTCCATGTTGAGTGCTAAAATACATGCTTTGGTGTATTTTTACAAAATTCTATCGCTATCAGAAAGAAAGAGCTATTCAAAACTCCAATTATTAGTTTCTGCACAGATGATAGCAATCTAAAGAACATAAAACACTTTGCTATCTTTGTGCTATATTTTGATTCATCGCAGTGAGTCCTCTCATTATTTTGCCATAATTTTGAAACTCAAAGAAATATGAAAAGAGAAATCTTGTACGATTGCTGACATCACTGAACATGTTCTCAAAAATCATAATTTGCAATTCCAGTGGAGGTTTTTTTTTTCTCGTATTGGGCGTGTTATCGCTGCAACGTAGTTGATCCTTCAGTGGAGTTAATATTTACAAACATCCTGGTCGAAAATACAAAATTAAACCATAGAATCTCGCACTCTATGAGTTTTTGGAAAGATTCCTAACTAATGCATCTCAGAATCGCGTTAAATAAACTGTCGATTTCATGTAAAGATTTTTATAAAAAGCTTTGTTTTTTTTAGTAGAACTCTTGATGAATTGCGAGTTTTTAGCAAATTACCATTAGATCTCAACGGAAACTTGTTTATGAATCTTATCAAAAGATATTTAGCAGATTCTTTGTAAAACCAGGGTTCAAAGTACCTCAGTGACATTTCCTTGAATGATCTTTAAAAAAATATCCGAAGAGAATTTAACCGGATTTTACATTCTTAAGCTTTTTTGACATTCTTAATATACTTCTAGTGTGATCGTCATCAATGCACTAAGGGGTCATGCAAAAATTACGTCACGTTCCAAGTCCCCCCCTTGGGGGTCAAGCCAAGTGTGACAAGCCTTACAATTTTGTTTGAAGGACTAATACAAAAAACGTGACAAAGGGAAGGAGGGGGGTCGAAAAAGTCAAAATTCAGCGTGACATAATTTGTGTACCATCCCTAAGCCGATTTTTTTTTTCAAAATCATCGGTGAATTATTGGCGAGATTGTTGTAGGATTTCCTGGACTAAATAGATAAATGGATGTTAGATGCCCTCGGTAGATTCTCAATGTATTCCTTTTGGTAGATTCCTGACGAATGCTTGAATTCCTAGCGACAATATGACAGAAAGGATTCCTACTTCGAACAAATACCTTTGAAAAAAAAAAATTGTCAGGTATCTAGCAAAATCAAATTCCAAACACCCTAGTGTATTCGGGAATGTGATAGATTATTATCTTAGCAAAAAGCTAGCTATATTTAAGAGAACTCGCTTATTAGAAGATTCTCAAGATTGTACATTACAAGTCATGTTCATAATTTAAGACAAATTGAATTCGCTGATTTTAAATCTCCAGGATATGGTCACCCTAGCTTAGTCAGATGTGAAAATATTGTACAATATTGAACCCAGAATGCTGCCTCAATCAGCTCTTCCAGAAAGACTTTCAGACTTGGATTTCTGATTATTAATCCTAGGTTTTGAAGGTATTATTAGAGAAATTTTTGGTTGTTAGCGTGTTGGAAAAGTCGATTAAATCTAAATTAATTCAGGCAACTTTAACCAAATTATATCTAAAATGAAAGTTGAAGTCGTATTTTGCATGCTTGGTGGATTAGATTACACAAAAGTTTGATCAATCATACTTTAAATTTTATGTAAACATCAATGGAAACAATGTTTTATAAAACTTTGGTGATCTGTAGCTAAAAAATGTGACGTGCTGGAATATTTCTGAGAACGGCAGCAAATACCCCAAATCTGCTAGAGACACATAGTTTGATTCTTGAGACACGCAAAAATGTCATATCTGTTACGCCGTGTTATTCTTTTCATTAGCTTTTAAGTTAACCTTCCAATCGTCACGCGGTTTGCCACCGTCAGAACAACCACGCTGCTGTTGTGGACGAAAAGAGAGGTTTTTTCAACAGTGTTGTACAAAATACAACAGCACGACGACTGAAGTGTTAACAATTACAATTAAATTAGGTTTGTTAATGAGAAATAAAATCATTACTCGGATTTGTATTATGCTGGAGCTTAAAATGTTTGTTTTGATTACTCGATTTATTAATGAAGATAAGACAAAACACTATTTTACCTACGACTCTTAGAGAAGTTGATAGAGAAGTTGACAGGCATAACTTAAATTCTACTATACTTAAATAATGGTTGCTACATATAGACTGACTTTAATAAACACAATCTCATTACATCACAGGCTGCAACCTAATTTTTTTTTCGCATAATACTGAATATGAATCTAACACTAACCTGGAAAGGATTCCAACAGAAAATTGGACAAGATTCTTATGATATTAAGGACATGGTTCTTACACAATTCTGAGCAGATCTCTCGCTAAATCTTGATCGGTCTTTCACATAATTTTAGAAGTGATTCTGACAGAACGCTGTGTGGTATTCTAACAACTCTGTCCATTTTAACTGATTGACGGTATTTCCACAGCATGATATTAAAAAAAAACTGGTATAAATTCTCATAACATTCTGAGATATTAATTGAAATCAATAATAAATTAGTTAGGGGGGTCTGTAGCCTTGAGGTTACGCTTTCGCTTTATAAGCGAAAGGTCATGGGTTCGATTCCCAGCCCCTCCACAAAAAAAAAACCCGTCCAGCCACCAGAAGACGCCTCACGGAGGACCGTGCTTTGGGGAGCACATCCATCCTCCGTCAGTATCAGATGGTGACTGAGACAAACTGACCCTCTTCGCAGGCAGCTAGCCTCACTAACAGCAGAGCTCTCTCCTACCTGCTCGGTGTGAGAGTGAAAGAGTAGGAGAGAGTGAAAGTAGATGTACATATAGATAAGTCTAAAATAGATCTGTATCGGTAAAGAAGCTACAGATCAACTTGATCCGAGCACAGAGTGCCTTAAAAAAAAAAAATAATAAATCAGTTATACATTTTTAATAACTCAAAAAACAAATTCTTTGCTAGCTGACAGCCGATTGATTTTAGAAAAAAAAATTGGTTGTAAAAGTGTTAATTGTAACTGGTTCAGATCTTGACCCACGTTTCAAAAAGTTTAACCAGTTCTGGTTTTTTTTTCCGTTTGGAGCTGAAAAGGTAATGTCGGAGGTCCTTCGACTTTTCTGTAAATTCTAAAATAAGTACCTACCAATTATTGGGTATTGAATATTTCATCTCTTATCATTTTCAAGTGAAATTGACTTATATTTTTTTTAGAAAGAAAATCGCTTTTAAATTTTGGTGATTTTTCTATTTTGCGGTGTCTAACTATTGGTGAAGCTTTTTATTTTAATGGTAGGTACCCAGTCAACATTTTGGTTGGTATAACTTTTGTTATACATCATTCTATATGAATCAATTCAATCGTATAGAATGCACGAAAAGGCTATATACCTACCAAAGTGGAGGCTATATGCGGCACGACTTTTTCGGACTTTCTGCGATGCCACAAAATTTGGATGAAAATAAAAAAAAAGTTTCCAGCGAGTCTCGAACGCGGGACTTCTGGTGGTAACCACTGTACCACCAAGGGTTGCATATCCGATGGGTGATTATTTGCCAATATTAATACATGTTTCATGTACAGCGACACATACTTTGTTGTTCTTTGAGGCCCATCGTCAGCAGATAGACAAAGTTTGGATGGCAATTTTTGCTAAGTTATTGCGATTTCATACGATGCTTTCTGGATTGATATATGATCTGTCAGTTTATATAACATAACGCGATTCTATGTTGCACTATTTACGTGATTTTGGATGCACATCCTTATACGATACGTGGTTGACTGGGTAACTAGTTGATCTGACAAACGTTGTATTGCCATGTAGTAGGCCTATGTGAAACACTCCATTAAAAATGTCAGTTTTGCATTTACCATTATAAATACTTTTTTAGAAGTTTGTCTGTTATTTTGTTGCACACAAACACGTCGCAGCCCATCATGAACTCAACTGTGAAAGAAAATTAAACATCGGTTCACGTGTTCTCGAGCCATTTCGTGAAATTCAAACACCATTCAATTTTTATTAACATAGATAAATAAATGAAAATTCCTTGCAAATTCATTGATAACTCTTCATATTTTTTTTTGGTTGACGAAATTGTAATTTAGTTCCATATTATTATTTTGCAATTATACTTCTATGCATATCTTGGCTTGATCTACGAGAAATTTTGAATAAAAATTCTTTGAACTGGTTGAGATTTTTCTTTAATTTCTGGAAATGTAAAACATATTATAATTTACGAAGAACCCTAGCTATCCTTTGCTATCCTGAAGAATTTTGTTTTTCCTTTACAAATAAAACTAATCAATAAATTGTTGATTGCTAAATTGCTAGACTTGCTAAATAAATTAGATCAATGTCAGTTCTAAAGCTACTGCACTTTTCAAAATTATGAAAATCTGGCATACGAATTCTGCAGTAATAATTGGATTAAAAGAAAGAATTTCTCTAAAAATATATATTTCATAAGGAATTTAGTTAAACATCCAGTAGCTAGGGAGCAGAGCTACTTGGGCTCTTCCGGAAACAATTCAATACAACGCATATTGTGGAAAAATATGCCGAATAAACAAAAATTTTCTTGTGATATTTTTTCGAAGCATATTTCAAATAACATTCAATAGTTCTAAGACAGTTTCGTTACTAAAAAAATATTTTAAAAATGCATATTTTCTTGGAGGAGTTTGTCTGAAAACTTAAGGACATATTTTAAATGTGATAATTTATCATTTGACTACTTGTGAAAGTTATCAATAAAATAAACATGATGTAATTGTTAGACTAAGGGCGATATAATGGAGATTCACCAAGGGCGCCATAAGGCCACGTAACGGCACTCTTCAGTAATGGGTATGTAATCACATGGAAATCCACAAACAAACTACTGTTTGGCATCATTTAAGTTGGATTTGGATTGGAGAATTGCAGAAAAAATCACCTACAAGACTGTTTAGGTTTAAACAAGCGTATAACATTATAATTCTGATTAGATATCCTTTGTTTTTCATGTTTAGACATTATGTTTAACATAAATCAATTGTTTTTGTAAATAAAATAAGGTTGTTTCGAACAAAACCGAATGAATTAAGATAAGTATAGAGGTCATTGCATACATGTAGGAGTTTATATTTAATACGAATTTTCTGAATTTGATTACAAAATTCACTCCAATTTATGTAAATGCTTTCCACTAAGAGATTTAAGACCGAATTTAAGTTCTACTATAACTAGGTTGTCGTTGATAAATGACGATTTTTTTTAACATCATCAAATAGTGAATTTAGAATTGATTGTTTGTAATTGATTCAACAAATGCTAAAATCTCATAAATGTTTATCAATTTAAATATTTCAATAGAGCCTCCAATGTACTCATTACTTTTGAATTCGTTTTGATAAATTGATTAACAGAAACTATGATATATCGTTTAGTACGTTGTGGATCTCGCACTTTCAATGTTACTGACATTATCAAAGATGCTTTGTTGCACGATACCTGAATTTTTGAAGAAATTGTTTAGGAGGTTCGTAAAAGAACCACTAAATGATTTCCTGAAGAAATATTCCGAATAACCTACGAATAAAACTTTGACTTTGTCAATTATCGGACTATGTGGAGGTTTCAAATATGTGTTGTCATCATTGTTCGACGTGTAGACTTAGGACAGGACGTGACTGCTCAACTAAGACTGCCCGTTGTTTTTCAGTCGATAACCTTGATGATACAAAAGCCTGTAATGCTTCATGTATCCTTTTTAAACAAATCTTGTGAACAAATTTAAATATCAAGGATCATAATTTGGTTGTTTGTTGCACGCTCAATTCATTAAATGCAATGGAGTACAGGCATTATTTTTAGAGTAAATTGACACAGTTTCCATTATATTGCTCTAATTAAGGTATTTTTTCTAATTATTCTAGCATTATAGGAGCACATGCGATAAACTTAACATCGAATATATTGCTGTTTGCGTTTGACGTGCAAACCTTGTTTGACGTGCAAAGAAAATCAAATGTTGACTTCGCCTTCTTTGTTAAAAATCATACCGCGTTTGGTGTTCCCGCATTTGATATTTGCATTTCAAACGCACACAGCAATATACATATTTGTGAAATATTTAAGATACACCGTTTATCGCGATTTAAGCGAGAATTAACGCCAATAAGTGAATACCCCTATTGTACTTGCCCCATGATATTCGAATGCAAAAATGGTAATTTTGGTAAAGAAAGCTCTTAGTTAATAACTGTGGAAGTGCTCATAAGAACACTGAGCTGAGAAACAGGTTCTGTCCCAGTGAGAACGTAATGCCAAAAAGAAACATAAATAAATTTAGTGAGATGTCTAGTCCGATTATCTTATAATTCCTTATCAATACTTGTATCTACCTATACCGTTTGGTATTCATTTTGTTTGTTTATTTACAGGTAGTAGGCCTCTGAATTTTCTTGTTTTAAGACACTTAATTGCTCCTGTAATGCTTATATTTTCGGGCAATGTGGATGTTTTAAATATGCGTGGTCATCATTGTTCGACGTGTGTAGACAAAGTCCGTTTAATCTTATTTTTTCCTGAAAAAAACATAATAAAACAGATATTTATTGACTGCTTACGTTATGATAAGGAAAAACAAAGAGACTAGAAAAGTTTACCATCTCTGCTCTATCTATCTTTTTTTCTCTCCTTGATGGTATGACAAAAGACTCAAGATAAATGGTGGAATTTTCCCACTTCCAAGGCAATAACGTTAGGAAAAAAGTATTGATTGAAGTAAATTTGCACGTTTTCCAAGGATTTTCTTTTTATAAAAGGGACGTCCAATGCTCAATCTCCATTCTGTTCATATTTTGTCTATAACTCAATGAAATGTTCGATGAACAATCGGGACTTACTTCCCATCGCCCAATAGATATCAGCGTGACGAATTTGATGGACGACCCCCAAAGATGTCTACGTGTCTTCCGATGCATACCGGGAAGGTCGTTGTCGTCGTTTGGCTGCGTTTCCCAGTGATTGTTTGCGTGTTTTCCCTATCGTAAGAGGGTTGGGATTTCCCGGATGCTGGGCATTATTTTCGTGGGTGGTTTGGATGGAGAGCCAAATTTTGCTCGAAGAAAGGTAAGATTCTTCTTGTCCCAAAGAATAAGATGGCAAGGCACTTCCATGACGAGGGTAAAAATCGATAAGATGTGAATATTTAAAGCCTTGATGCGGTCCTTGGTGAGTTATTTTTTAAGCAAGAGGATGTTGAGATTAAATAACCAAACATTTAAATAACATCCCTGTTGCGAAACAATCTGAGCGTTATGCGAGGTTTCTTTTCTGACGAACTTATTTCATCAGTCGTAATCAAATCCCACACGAAGTCCCCTTCCACTTTTACAACTAATTTCTGAAAACAACCGTTACAGAACTCATCACCCAGAATGGATTGCCTACCACCACTGCTCTTCATCGAACCTTGTAATTTAACAAACCCTTCTTCTAGGCATTAGCTAACTCGTTCTAGTCACCTTTTGTTTCTTTTGTTTTGAGTCGCTACAGAGCTAGCCAGACGGTTGACTCTTTCCTGCTCTGCGCTCATGCATACACCGTGCCAATTTCAGGCATTCGCTCCCGTAATCCAAATTGTTGAATAAGCTCCTGGCCTGACTGTGCACTGTGGCGGCGCCCATAGGTCAAAAATTTGATTCGTCTTGTTTTTGATTTTCTTATCTTTTCATGAATCAATGGTCTAATGAATGTGGATCATACTTTAATATTTAATTGGTTCATATTTTTCAATATTCTGAAAGTGTTTTTCAACAGTTTTCGACTCTTTCAGTTTAGAAAAGCAGCTAAAACGCCTTTTGCATATAATTTCCTACGTTTCGATGTGTATTTCATTTCTAAGTCCCAGAAGAATTACAGTCGAAAGCAATCCAAAAAATGTTGTAATGCAGTAAGCGGCTAAAAGTTTAAATACTCTAACTCGTTAAGTGCCGAGTAGAGGAATTGCTCTTAAAAACTAAAAAAATCACACAGTGCTGTTGCCTTATGTGCAGGAGTTACATTGATTGTAGGCGCATGAGCGAAAGCAAAGCAAAGTGTGAGCAAAAAAACTAAAACTCCCAAAATAATCAATAATTTCAGGCAAAAATCGTTACAATCTTCTATTGCCACGATTAATGCGGTATATATTAAGGTTAAGTTAGGTTAATTGAAGGTAAGTAAATTGAAAACATGTTTTTTTTCTCCTATGAGCAGATGAAATCAAGCCACCTGTAAAAAATCTGAACTGCTACGGCAAATGAAATGTAATATGTTGTTAACAAAATGTTAAAAAAATCTTAAATTTGTTTTACTAAATAAGGATGATAATGTTGTCTAATACAGAACATCTAGATATAAGAAATGAATGTAATGTTTGGAATAATACTAATAAAGAAAAAAAAAACTAAAACTCCTACCGTTTAGCAAACACTTAAGGGAGTAGGATCCGTCATCTAGTTTAGAATTTTTAAGAGCAGTTTTTTCGTTCAAAATCAACAAGCTTACATACAAAATTTGTTCACTGTATGCTATTCTCCAACCAAAACACAGTGAAGATATTTTCAGCGAATAAATTTCAGTTTTGAGCAGTTAAGTAAATCAATAAGCCTTGTAGCATTCGAAACGCTTTGAAATCCAGAAAGTTGAACAGAGAATGCCAATACGTCAAAAGGAGAAAATGGAAAGGAAACAAATATTTCTTGGAAGGATGATTCTCTTATGAAAAAATAAAAAAATCAAATAGAGCCAAAGTTTATACACAGCATGATTACGATGCAATCTCTGTTGAAAATTAACTACTTTAGACGTTTCGTTCTTTCGAAGTTTTGAATTTTAGAAGTGATATAAATGATAAGAACCACGATAGGATTTGTTATAGTCAAAACATAAATGATTTGGCCCGTTCTGTTGATATTTTTCATCAGAGATTGTGTTAGTAGATTTGTGACCGCATCGTTAAACAAACGAAACCACTATGCGCCGCTCCAAATCCAACCCAATCACCAAGATCCAGCTCTGTTTGCGAGGGAAAGGTGGTTGACATAGTTTTTCCCCTGTTTTGTTCCGTTGCTGTTGTTTTCCCTGCTCTGCCTATCCATGGGACCCCGATTGAAGGACCAAGTTTACGACCATTCTGTTTCATACTACATAGATGTTGTTGTCACGTGTTTCGAATGTTTTTTTTTTCTCCTGCTTTCCTAACACCGTACAAAACACCCTTAGCTGTGTACAGTCGATGGGCGCTTTGGCCATTGTTCCTTTCGGAATCTGCAAACTATGTGAAGCGAGCAGCAGGGTGGAAAAAACACAACACCCGATTGTTGTTTTTTTCCTTTGGATATCCTTTCCCGATGAGTGTGAGAGAAATTTAAATTTTAAATGGAATTCCTTGCCAGCCGTTGCTATGAATAATGGCCCGACAGCACGCTATACCTATATGGGTGTGTGTCAGGATCCTTTCCGTAGGATAGCACATTGAACTCAGCTGGGGAATAGATTTTTTTACTTCGTTTAGTTTGTAAAACAATGACATTTACTCTATTGTTTGAGCTTGAGAATGTGCAATATTCGAGCAAAAGAATGAGAGTTCAAGTGTTTTTAGAGGATTTGAACATTTTTCACAAGAATGGCATTGTTATTGGTGATCGTTACGTTATCCAGCTGACGGTAACAGGATTGTTCGCATTTATGATTATGGAATTTATTGTAAACGGGGTACATGCTTGAAAGCGTGTGATTATCCATATATATGTCATTTTGGGACTGTTAAATACGCTCTCAGCTATAATTGATTAGACTGGTCCACCTCAGCATGGGATAAAAATAAAATTGTACAATTCCATGGGACACACGCTAGGATTATTCTTCAGGGCAAGAGGAAGACTTCTTGAAAATATCAGCTCATTTGGTCGTTCCATGAGCTGGCGCACTTGAATTGAAGATGGGATTTCTAGCTCAAACATATGAGAAACAGCACATCATCTACTGTTTGATGCAGGAAAATTGTTGATAGCGTTCAATTGAACCCAGAATGTCAAAAACGCTACTTGATAGCATGGCGAACAATATTGTAGAAGGTTGCATTGTGATTAAAATTGACAAAGTTGGTGTTTTCCCTATCTGAACTAGAATTGTTGAGCTCATGCAATACTGCTTTGTATATCTTCATGGTAGCCGCTATGCGCATCATAGCCACCTACGACGCTTGGCCAGCTACTGCATAAGGCGCATGCATACATATGATTGTACAGAAGTTCTGATCTAAGCCTAATTTTCAACAACTGAAATGTTAAAGAAAATTAGCTTAAAACCAAATACACCAAAATTCTGCAATTATGTTCATTAGGGTATTAACAAGTGCATTTGTCATTCGTAGCTCATTTGAACGCGATCAAATAGTACGCGGATCGAAACAGTGACACAGGGTCAATTTTCAATATATTTGAAACGAATATCCCATACAAAATTCGAATTGAAGGCGCCAGCTGGTGGAGCAACCAATCGAGTTGAAGTTTTGTTTGAGCTTTTTCCTTACTCTAACGAAATATGCTTAAACGCTCTATACCTCAAGCCTTAGAAAAAAGCTTTCAAAATCCTTATTGAATATTTTATTGAGGTACTGAATTACTTACTTATATGTTCTACTTGCCCTGGGCTATCTTCAACTAGCACATCAACCATTATACAAAAAAAGAACACAGTTTTTAACAATTGGATTGAGCAGGATTGAACTTCTCTCACTCACAACTCTCCAAAGAGGGGCATAATTTCAGCCAAAATAAGAAGAAGAAGAAGAAAGTTCATATATTCTAACCACGAAAAGAAACAATTATAAGCAAGAACCAATACAAACATACTTAAATCAGAATTATGCACGCTAAAAAACTGCTAAGGAGCTTGCTCGGGAGTAGATGGCATCAAGTGTGGGGCATATCGTCCGGCCCGTGGTGGGGCATATTGACCAGAAATGAGAAGTTACTGGTAAATGAATAATTTACATTCTTTTTGGTCATTCTAACTGATGATGCTCATGTTAATTAGTTCCAGCGTCGAAGTTTCACCATTGGTTGCTTTGATGTTGTTGCTATTCAACTAAAAAAATAAAAAAAAGCATAAACTGCATGAAAGATTGCATCGAAATTGGACTTATGATACTTTTTGCATTATCTCTGTTTTACTGTGCGTTACAACTGTCCAATTTTCATACTAAGACAGTCTCATGAATAGTAAAGATTCTCAATCATTATCTATTTTATATTGAATCTGGTTTGTTAAATATTGAAGAGGGGCATATTGCCTAAGTGGGGCGTATAACACCGAGTTACCCTATGTTGTTATAACGCGGCTTTGTTGACATTACATAGGTGTAAATTAGGCCGAAATATATAGATACTTAAGTAGGCTCAGATGTTTATTTTGAAAATGTTGAGTCTAATTAGCTACGGCTTTGAACTTAATGAATTCTGATTTAAAATCAAATCTACCTTAGTTTGTAGGCCTCCAAAAATCAGGAGCATTGGCCAGCTTTATGCTTGTACGTATTTTCCTACGAATGAACCTTTCTCATTGTTATTCATTTTAGGAATTATACGGAGATTTTTTTAGTAGTATATACATGAGTTAAGAGCTAAAGATGTATTGATGTAGATTTCAATGTTTTATATTTTTTGATTTCAATGTTTCATATTGTTGATATTTGGGTTCATTCAAATATTACGTAACGCAGAATTTGCCAATTTTTTTGCTCCCTCCCTCCCCCACGTAACAGCTTTTGTATGGAAAATTTTATTTTTTTTTGTATGGACCGTAACACAATGTAAGACCCCCTTCCCCCCCTGTTACGTTACGTAATATTTGTACGATACCTTTACAAAATCATTACTTTGTAAAATGAGTAAGCCAATGATTTCGATTTTTATTTTTTTATTTTGGCTGATACAAATATTATTACAAATTACAAAAAGTTAATTTTACAAATATTTACTTTTTTTCTATTTTTAATCAGTGACTAAATATTTATGCAACGCTCTTCATGTTTTAGGTTGCCCTTGGGGTCGTTGTTCCATGGGGTTTGAAAACGTTAATACATACCCTGATAGTGTTGAATGGAACAATAAATCTGTTTTTTACGCTTCATCATTTTCGAACTTTGGAGGACGTGGTGCCATGAGAGAAAACAAATATTTGTACCTGCCTTATCTTAAAATTAATTCTTTAGTGATAACTACTGGTAGGGGGAGATCCCCCAAGTACCGGACACTTAAGCCATTAAATTCATAATTACAAAAATATTGGTTTTATGTGATCCTAAAATAATATAAATATAATATAATTTAATATAATATAATCTAATATAATATAATAAAATATAGATAAAAAAAATATTTTTGTATCGAACAAAAATAAATTTTAAAATATAAATATGAATTTTGACATAACATATGCTGATGATGGCTCCTAATACCGTACACAATCTGGAAATGGCTCGATTTATGTAAATTTGTACGTCATCGAATGTATTTATTCCAGGAATAGTATTTCATAGCCAATTCAAAGCATTTGCAACATTTTCAAGAACAACTTAAGTTTATCTTAGTTTGTAAGATGTTCATCGGATAACCTCTCTCATATATTATGAAAAATAGTACATTTTACGATGTTGCTCTGGAAGTTCATTTTTCTTATTTTTAATGCATGTTTGCTACCATCATCGACAGAATCCATGAAAAATGATTTTTTTGAGATACTGGTGCAAATATTACTAAGATATAATATAACAATTCATACTGTCCGAAACTGGACGACAGGAGGTACTTGATCAAAATAGTAATTTGTCCATATTTAGTTTAAATTTGGTAACTTTCAAATTATCATAATATTCATATTCATGGTTGCGTGACCCAAACTATTTTGCCATATTCAAAATAATTACTAATTATACTAAAATTTAAGGCGATACGTCAATTTTTTTACGATTTTCGATACTTTTTCAAAAAAGCATGCATATTTCAAGGATGTGTTATTCTACGCAAACATTGCTCTCCATAAAAACTTTTTTTCTTTTAATACACCATCTCGATTGGACATTTATTTCACAATGTTTCAACTCTGTCTGGTACTGGGGGATCTCCCCCTATTTCTCCAGCGTTACTTCTATAAAGTATACCAATGACATTTGGACATTGTTTTAGCAAGTATTTTGATGATTCTTTGACTGGTTTCACTTAACAATTTCCAATGATTGCTCCATGAAGTTTATTCTTATCAAAAATTCAGGTATATTTCTTAAATCTCCAAGAAATACCTAACAAAAATCATTTTAATTTATTATCCAGTGATCTTGAATAATTTATGAGGATATTTCTTGGAAAATTTCTCCTGGTGAATATTAAATTATGCCATGCATTTTACCACCTTTTTTAGTCAAACGTATCCAAAGGTTTCGTTAAAAAAACGACAAAATTCTCTCAAGAACTCGTTTACAAATTCTTTCAGGAAATTTTGCAGAAATTCTAACATTAGCAACATATTCAGGGGCCCAGATAGCTGTAGCGGTAAACGCGCAGCTATTCAGCAAGACCAAGCTGAGGGTCGTGGGTTCGAATCCCACCGGTCGAGGATCTTTCCGGGTTGGAAATTTTCTCGACTTCCCAGGGCATAAAGTATCATCGTACCTGCCACACGATATACGCATGCAAAAATGGTCATTGGCATAGTAAGCTCTCAGTTAATAACTGTGGAAGTGCCCATAAGAAGCAGGCTGAGAAGCAGGCTCTGTCCCAGTGGGGACGTAACGCCAGAAAGAAGAAGAAGCAACATATTCAGAGAACTTTTTTCCAGTGTTTTCGTGTAGATTCTGAGCAATGCTACCAGGAATTTTTCTATCTATTTGTAAAAAAAATTGTTTCGGGTGTAAAACCACTATAATATAGCTATTTACAATCTATATAGCCTTCCTATATGAACGTCAATTCAATAAGCGATTCAAAAATTGCCATGAAGATTCCAAAAATTTCTACACTGATTTTTTTGAGGATTCTTTGAGATTGTCTACAGGAATCATTCTAGGAATTTATAAAGGTTTCAACTGAGAATTTTACTGTGGAGACCTGTGAGCATTTTTTCTCTGAAAATTAATATTAGAAGTTTAAAAGAATTCCTCAGATAATTGGAAATGATTTTGGATTCTTCCTTCGAGTTCTTCTAGTGATAAAAGTAGAATTTTCCCCAGAAACTATCTAGTGATTCTACCATTTTTTTTCATGCATTATTCTAAATATTCTTGCGAAATTTATTCTTACACTCTATTGACAAGGAGTTTCTAAAAATTCCAAGAATTTAAGGGATTTCGACAGAGTTCCTGATGTGCCAGAGTTTTACTTTAGAAGAATCTTTGCATGCTATTTTTAAAAGTGTTTTTCTGTAAAAAATACCTCTATGAATTTCGTAAAATAACATAAATGATAAATTCAAGCATTTTATCTCGATTGTCTCCTAGATCTGCACAAAAAAACAACAATATTTTTTTCAGTGATTTGTGCAATACTACAGGAATTTGTCTAGCGATTGCACCTGATATTTGCTTATGAATTGTTCCAAGACTTTTTTTCACAAGTCTCCAAAGAGTTCAACTAGGAATAATCGTAATCATACTTCTAAATATCGTACAAAATAAAGAAATTTATTCAAGGATATCTTTAAATATCCTTTTTAACAGAAACATATAGAAACTTCTAAAGCAATCGGTCCATGTTCATACATATTTTTTTGTATATACAAGGCAAAAAGTATTTTCTGTCCGAAATTTTTCATTTTTACTGGCATAATATTTTTTGACTTTTTTTTTTCAAGTACCGTGATGAATCAATATCCGGACGCTTAAGCAAGGGCCAATGTTCAAACGCAGTTTTGAATAAGTTTCCTTCGAGTTGAGATTAAGTTTAATTGTCTTACAGACAGTTTCATATTAGATCTGGGTACTAGTGGTAAATTTTATGTTCAAATTAACAATTATAATATGAATATCGCTGATATAATGAGATATGTCTTGTTTTTAAATCCGGAAACCAGAAGCAAATCTTGTATTTAAATCCGGACACTTTCGAATCAAAATCCAGACAGCTGCACGTTCCACGAAAAATTCGTGCAATAATTTGAAAAGAAAAGCTTTTATCGATTCAATATCTAATCCGTAAGAACTTCAGGCATGAACGAGCATAATGGAGCACATTATTGAATGAAACATACATATATTTTAGCTTCGCTTACCTCACCTGACGCTAAAGATATCCGATTTGGCACTGTGGATTCGAATAGTTTCACTGATGATTTAAATCAATCGTTTTCAGGTATTCAAATGGCATTCTGGTCACTAATAACGCTTTTGGCAATAATTTTATACTAATATAGGTGCTTGAACAATTAACATACATGATAAAACGGTGTCCGGATTTGAAGCCACTTGCCTGTAATTCCAGACAGTATTTATTCACCACTTTAAATGCTTATTTGCTCCATATTTTAAGGCCGCGAAGTAACCAAATCCTCAAATAGTCGTCGCTTTCACTTTTATGTTGGAAAAACTGATCAAACAACATAATTAAAGGCCGGTTTTCGTTCACTAAATGTTGTGATGCATTCGTCGCCGTTTGGTGAAATTGAACTTAAACTCGCAAGGGAATGACGTCTAACCGGGGAAACATTTTTGTTTTCGTTTTTAATAATTATTTGGCAATGGTAACTAGATTAAATATAATAGTGAAATGATCAACAGTGTTAAAAGTGTAAGTTATATGTAAATTCAAACATATATCCATTCAATTTTACTTTTAATAGATAGAAATTATCAGAGTGTCCGGATATTGGTACCGTCCGGATTTTGATTCACCACGGTATCAAACGCCTTCGATATTGAAGAGTCCGGAAATAAAAGACATACTTTGCAAACTTCTTTTGAAAGACCTTCAAATTTATGTATCTCCATCCTGGCCTCTCAAAACTCTAGCTACGCCACTTTAACTAGCTGGCTACATGTCAAAAATTTTCGTTCAATTTGTAAATGTTTGATGTTCTTATGATATTGGAACTCTATAATTTCATGTTATGTTATTATTTTGATAAAGAACATAATTTCAACAATAAATCGATGTTGTTGAAGGCATAATTTGTAGCATCACTAGTAACTTTTTAATACATGCAATCATTTAAGATGTGCTGTCTTCAAATATTCACTCGGGAAAGTTTTGCAGCAGGTAAAAACAAACGTTTATTAAAGATAGATAGCCGAAAAAAACATTTCTGAACACAAAGTTTGTAGTTAGTTATTTTGTAATCACAATACTCACCATACAAAAGAGAGAAATGTTTGATCTATTGAATTTGTTGCATACTTCTGTGTGGGCGAACGACGGAATCCAGATCAATTGTGATCCGTGGTTTGTGTCATCAGAGCGATTTTTTGTATGGGAAGCAAAAGTTTTATTTTTCTCGCTTCTCCAGAGTGATTTCTTTCTTAGATAGTTTGCATGTGTTAAATGAAGCTCAAAGTGGATTGTAGCTGCTCAGTCAAGGATGAAGGATCATTTGGTGAGCTCGTTTCATACTTTTATTGCAAATCTTTAAAATATGTATGACTTCACATTTATTCGTTACAACGGTAGAACGTAAATATGGGTTTTCAACACACTATGAATGGTTTGTCACCTGTGAGTATAAGCGTAGTTACGGTATGTTTCGTAGATTGAATACTAGCAATATTCATGTTTTTTTTTAATAATCTTCATCCTTACTGCTTTCAGGAACAACGCAGGCGAGTATACAGGGGATAGGCAAAATGATTGAGATAGGCAAAATTTTGCCCAATTTCAAATGATCATAACTTTATGAAAAATGGATAAAATTTGATGCATCTGGAAGCAGTCGACGGCAAATTTGTCCTAGTTTCTGGAACTTGGTTAGCCATGAAAATTGGCTACCGGACACCGGAGATGTTCCGGATTTTCCGAGGTCATGTCCAAATAGCATTTTTTGTCGCTTGTATTTTTGTGCGGTGTGAAGTTGTATAGACGTTTACATTATTTCTAGAAATTAGAACTAATAGGAAGTTGAATACCGCCGGACGCATTATAGTAGATTCCAGAGGTTCCTAGAGAAGTGGCCAATTAGGATCATGTCCACATCTCCAGTGCACTTGGAACCTGTCATACAGTGGTCTTGTAGCCGGTGGCTCTGGAAATGCTCCCGGAAGCATCACCTTCGAGAACCTTGAAGTTTGATATGGTTTCAGATTGGTAATTGGTAACTTCCTCTAGGGCACCTGGAATCTACTATACAGTAGTCATAGAAATAAGTTGCTTCCAAAAGCATCACCTTAAAAAAGTATGATATTTTAAACTTATAGTGATGTGTTTTCAGACATGTTTTGAAATGGCCACATCCACCGGTGCACCTGGAACCTACTATAGAGTTGTCAGTACAGCTTCTTCTTCTTCTTCTTCTTGGCATTTACGTCCTCACTGGGACAGAGCCTGCTTCTCAGCGTAGTATTCTTATGAGCATTTCCACAGTTATTAGCTGAGAGCTTTCTTTGCCAAAGTTGCCATTTTCGCATTCGTATATCGTGTGTTAGGTACGGTTATACTATATGCCCCGGGAAGTCAAGGAAATTTCCGTTACGAAAAGATCCTGGACCGACTGGGAATCGAACCCAGACACCTTCAGCATGGCTTTGCTTTGTAGCCGCGGACTCTAACCACTCGGCTATGGAATGCCCCTTAGTCAGTACATCTAATGGTTCTGAATATGCTGCCTGAAGCATCATTTTGAAGTTTGATGTCCACGTGGATACAGCTCCGGATAATATTTACATGATTGGAAATAGAAACATGACTGACTATATTTTCCAGAACCTGTTTTATGGAAATTATCATATTTGGGAGGATTTTCAACGAAACTTAATGCGTCTGCCAGCATTCAACTTTCGATTAGTTCTAGTTTCTAGAAAAATTGTTAACATTTATTCAACTTCACACCGCACAAAAATACCAGCGAAAAAAATGCCAATTTGGACATGGACCGGATACCGGAGGTGTTTCGAAAAATCCGTAACATCTCCGGTATTTGGTGGCTAATATACATGGCCAAGTAAGCTCCTGAAACTAGACCAAATTTGCCGTCGATGGGTTTCAGATGCATCCAATTTCATCTATTTTTAATAAAGTTATAAGCATTTGAAACTAGGCAAAATTTTGCCTATCTCAATCATTTTGCCTAACCCCTGTAAGTAAGCCATGCTCTGTTTAAATTTTCAAAAGTTTTTATAATCAGTTTTATTAATAACAGATAGTTATTGCGGCTGTTTGTATATAATTATTCTGCAACATATCTGTATTTTAACTCTGTACACCTTAAAGTCGAGATATTCAAGAGAATTTCAATGTAAATTTAAGGAAATACTAATCATTTGTTACTACAAAATAGAATTGTGAAACTCAGTTTGAAAATTATCACTATATTACTAACTAATGAACGAGAGTAAAAATTATTAGGCATGTCAAAACTATGTTGCTTTTGTTGAACTCCATCGAGTAGAATTTTTTTTCCAACAAATAAGCAATAAGCTTAGTGTTGTTACTTGTGGTTAGCTCTCAGTAATAACTCAGAGTTAAGTTGTGAATTGCAAAACTTTCCCAAAAAGATCACCAAATAAATGCGATGTTACATATTGAACTTCTGGCATGGTGAACTTCTGGCCGAAGAACAAATTCCAAGTTGGATAATGTTTGTACCATTAAACGAAGGGTGAAATAGCAAAACAGCAACAATTACGGTCCTTGTTTCCGTGAAGATGCTACAAGGATGCCGACCAAAGTTTTCGAAATCCAATTAAACTTTCACGCTAACGATTGTCACATTCAATTTTTGGGTTTACAGTGAAACAACTCAGTAAGATTGTAGTTCATCCCAAAAGTATTTACCGTTTATTCAAAATCGCTTTTGAAATGGTCTTTTCAAAGTTAGTGCACATGAAGTTGGAAAATAACAGGTACGATTCTAGCAAACAAAACTCTTAACCGGAGGCTGTTTTCATGAGTCACAAAAAAGGTCCGGCACTGCAAGTTTCCTCCGATTATTATTTACCACAAGTACGAAAAAAATAATCTTGAACAAGAACACGTATGTGAGCGCCAAACGGTTTTGCAATGCCGTCCGACAACAGTATACAGCAGGAGCAGAATCGTTGACCGCACTCAAGGTCTCATGGTCCAGTTCTCCAGTTCATAGCTCTTTCGCATATATTGAATGCCACCGGCGGATACACACTTAAGATGGTTGCCCGAATACAAAAATACATTTAATTCAACAGTTGCACTTAATAAAACACCATAAAATATATGGTGAACAATTGAAGCTAGGTTTTATTTATTGCTGAATGTTTTAGCAAGGTTGAAACATCTACAGTTCTTACTGCAAATTCACAAATTGTTTTTAATCATATCTTACGAACTATGTTTCTCATGTGTACCAAATAGTTTTATTGTTTGGTGGAAATGCAATCAAACATCAATTTTATCTTGTTATAGGTAAAGTAGGAATGAAACCTTCAAAGTTTGGGCTCATTCATTTATTTCATAACGTTGAAATTGGCCATTTTGGACACCCACCCACCCCTTTGTAACGCTTTTTGTATGAATGTTATTAAATTTTTGTATGGGCCGTAACATCGCTAGGACACCCACCCACCCCCTCTAGCTTTATGAAATTTGTGAATGAGCCCTTTGTTCTTCTTTAATGCTATTTTGAGTTCCAAGAAGTAATTTCATGAAAGATAGTTGAAAACAATCAGGGCCCGGATACCCGTAGTGCTACAATAAAATTTATTGTTTTTTAATAACCTTTTCTACCCGGGTCGCCCTCGGTCTTTGAATGCGTCGATTGTCTTGTGATTGTCGGCTAATGGTCCTCAGGATTGTAATCAAATGCCGACATTTGCCAATTGGGTAATGAGTTTCGGTGTCGGAACTGGTTTGAGATTTGATTTTAGCAAAAAAAAAAAAAATGGGTAAAGTTTCATGTGCAGAACAATCCACAAAAAAAACGGCACATATCTGAATTATTCTGCGAAACTAATCCGAATCATTTCGGTCAGGTTTTATGTCATGCACGGGTGGCCACAAGGAGAAAGGTCAGTCGTGCTTTGGTGGCCGGTCTTCGAATTAATGTGTTGTGCCACTTATAGGTGCCCAGGGTGACTTATAAACTTATAATATAAAGGACACCGAACAGTTTGGGAGGAACATGCTGATGGCGCTGATTGTAGGGAACGTTGGTATAAAATGAGCAGTTTGAGCAAATATAACACTTCAATAAGAGAAACTGTACGATGGATCATCAATATTCTCACAAAATATACACTTTCTTAGTTCTCAGTTCTTTTGACAAAACTTAATTGTTGTCTTATGGATTGTATGGAATGTATAAAAGGTGGGATTTTAAAACTATTTCTTGATTTGAATCACCTTTGCGAGCATATTTGGCACATGATGACTACAATTGACTTTCTGACAAAACTCACGTGGGACCACCATAACCTCGCATTCCCCTTCGATTCAACATTTGGTCGGGTTCTTCTCTGTGGCAAACATTCCTTCCGAGTGACATCATATCGTGAGAAGAAAGAAATACCGGCTTATGACCTGAACAGATGAAAAGGATTTCGATTTGGGGGTTTCAATAGCGCTTAACTTAATTGGATGGCATGGGAAAAAAGCCGAACGCGTGTTGGCTTGGGTGGTATCGGCTGGTATTTGAATCGTTTCCGATTTAGATGGGTGAAATAAAGTTCAAGTTTACTGGCTGTGTATTGAAGTGACTAATGCATATATTTTCTCTGTTTATTTTTCAGGTAAGGCGACATCTGTATTGAAAGAATATATGCAGGTATAGTATACTAATTAGCATGTAAGAGACTCATTTTGTTTTAAACATTAAGCTTTATAAGGTATATGTTGTTTTTCCTTATTTCTTCATTAGTGAATTCGTCATTGTGCATTCTTTTGTATAATAAAATATTTATTATATTTAGGTGTTCTGTGTTAGGCAACACTCCCATTACATAGATCAAAATTAAGCCTTAGTGAATATTCTTTATTTGCTCACTTTTTTTTTATTTAATTTGAAGCAGCAGTTTAAATTTTTAAAGGCGAATTATTTTTTCTGTATGTATGCATCCATGAATTCAGATCCAATTCTCCTACGGAATTTGAAAAGCAAGCTGATTGGACGCTAGCTAGATATTTAAAGTCGACAGGATTTATTATCTCTAGATTGTGTTCAGTAATTCCGCCAGAACTTTTGCCAGTGATCTCTTTAGGATTAAAATTAGTTTTGTTTAACGATTCTTCCCATAATTCATCAATTTTGTTTGACGTGTCTCAGTAATTCGTCAACATTTCTTTGAAAACTAACTCAATTAATTCATTTCAGACGCTTCCATAACTATCTTCATGAATTCCTGCAAGAATACCAAAATTAATTTTCAACACCTCCAAGAATTTCCTTTGGATTGTAAATGAAGCACCTCGTTGTAAATGAAGTACCTCGTTTAAGAATTCCTTCCGGAGTTTTGGAAAATTATGGAATAAATCTCAAATTCTCAACAGACTTGGCATTCTCTGTAAAAAAATACCTAGAGAATTCTTTCATCAACCAGAAGAACTTTTCTAGACACATGAGAAAAAAAGTCCGTGAAAATTAAATTGCTGACTGCTGACAAATATTAGAAAAATAAAAAAAATCAAAGTTATTGGGTGAATCTCTTGGGAAAACTTTTTGGGATATTTTGGTGGAAAACCTAAATAACAAACACATGGAACAATTTGCTTAAAATATTCTTGGACGATTCATCGAATGAGAAATGAACTGAAATTGTATCTGAACATGGGTTTTCAACCAAATTATTAGGCTTAAACGTGCTACGTTGGAAGATTAAAAATCACGTGCTCAGATTGCAGACGATGTGCCACCCTGTCGAATTTACTGTTCAGCATTTAATTTAAGGGTACCTACTGTTTGGATATCTATGGATGAATGTGGATATACCGAAGATAGGCCTGACCATTAATTCTACCAAAACGAAGTACATGATTGCAGATAGATATATGGGTAAGTAGGGCGGTTCAAAATTTAGAAAACTTCAAAATTCCAGCCCTCCATATCTTCCTTACCATCTTTACTATATAAGTAGTTTTCTGTCAATTTTTCAGCTTTCTGGGTGGCGATTTAAAAGGGGCCCAGGGACAAAGTGGTTTATATGGAAATTACTATGGAGAATTTTTGAAAAATGTTCCAAATACGTTAGTACTACAATATTTAGTACCAACTTACTATCTCAAAGTAGAAACATATTCTTCAAACCATAATAAAGAAATTTGCTGGAAATCAAAATTCAATCCGACGGATAGGAGAAGAGATATTTATAAGTTTGTTTGCTATTATTTAGCTTCATTTGAGATTATAGCCCTGCAAATATCTACAAAATTAGCTCAATAGGGATTTGTTCCTTCAGCAATATTTTCCAATAAGGTTTGAAGATTGAGTTTTAACTATAGGATAATAAGTTTGAACTTACATTACAGTACTAATGTGTATGGAATATTTTACAAAATTTCTCCATAGTAATTTTCATATAAACCAACTTTATCCTGGGGCATTTCTCAAAAATTTCTTTAATAATATCACACTTAAAGAAATTATGAATTTATTCAGACTTTTCTTCTTGAAGTCCGATTCAATTACTGCAGGGACTACTCCATACATGTTTCCTGGAGTTTTTCCAAGATTCCGGTGACAAACTTTTTTTTTTAATTATATACCGTTAGGATCTGTGGTTGATCTCTGAAATTTTACTGACCTGAGCTGTCACCAACTGAGTCATCAAGCTTTTTCCTAAACAAAAGTTGTACAGATCAATAGCTTGACTTATTACACTGTCGAGATTTTTTCCATATTAGACTACAGTTTGGAAAACAACGGATACCGCAACTTAGGAACACAAATTAAAGATATACCGCAACTAAAGGAACAGTGTACCAATAGTGTAGGTATTCTGGGTGTTCTGTGTTAGAAATCACTATCGTCCTAATTTGGTAAAACTAAATTAAGCATCTATTAGCATTTTGTTAACAACATATTACATTTCATTCTACAGCAATTCATTCGAAGAGTTGATTTCATCTGCTTATAAGAAAAAAAAAAACGTTTTCAATAAACTGAACCTAACTTAACCTAGATATATAATGCATTTATCGTGGCAATAGAAGATTCTGTTCATTGGCAAACATTGAATTTTCGTTGATGTGGACCACCATTCTGTTCAAAATGATTTATTCAAAATGTTTACTGATGGAGGAAAACAAGAAGTTGGCCTGAATTAGCTGGTACCTTCTGTAGGATTTTTGTTCGGTTTTAAAATTGGTACAACCTTGGCATTTTTCCATTTGTCAGGAAAATATGCCAACTGAATACATTTATGAGATATATATCAATCAAGAATGATAAGCTATTCTCTGGACCACTGTACAGTGATAGATTGATTACACCAAGACCACACCATCCGCATGCGGCTTTCGAGAAAGTTTTGTATAGCCCACGAATGGATTTTTAATACCCGTATGCTATAGTTGCTTGGTAACGAGGTTCATACTATTTCATCTTTGTATACATGTTTTAAAAGTTGGTCATTAACCCTTTGTGTTTGCGGTCAATATGACCCCTGAGCACTTTGACGTATCTATAACTTTGATTCGTGAATTTTTTCACACGTTGGTGAGTTTCCGCGAGTTTTTTGGTTGCGCAAGGATTCCTTTAATTATCTGGAAAAATAGTTTTCTAGAGTAATTTGCATGAAAATGGTACGTTATCTGTGCCTTGGGGTAATATTGACCCTAAATTCTAATCGTTGTTACTTCGCGGAAAACAAATGGATTTTCGATTTTTCTGCAGTTTATGAAATATAATTTAATTGAGTTTTACGAAAATAATTCAAAAAAATTCTAAAGGGGAGTGGTTCATCGCGGGGAGGAGTTATTGTGAAAAAAAGGTAAAAACAACAGAGATTTTTTTAAATTTTGGGCGTTTTTACATCAGAAGGAGTTATACATACAATTATACTTTCTTTGGTGAAGATTTGTAACAGGAAAAGGGCCAACTAGTACACAATGTTTAGTTTGGAATTTCACCGCATGATAGCGCAAGCTCTAAAAATGTTATTATTTAAAGCTCATGTATTTGTTATGGCATTCTATATCCTAAGATACTGAGTATTTGGAATAATGATTACTTCAGCAAAGTTGCTAATTGTATAAGGGCTATATGCTGCTTGTCTGCATAACTCAAATAACTGCCACTAGGAGGCGCTGATTAGCATCAAATGCTTCAAGATTATATTTCTCAAGTTTGAGTTATGTTAGAAGACTAGTGTCTTTGGAAATTTTGCCAGTAGGAGAAGATAGTGGTCCTGAAATATATGAGTTTTTAATATTAATTAAAAACTCATATATTTAAGGGTGAAAATAAAATAGCAGGCTATGTTTTCAGTAAAGTTGCTAGTTAAGCCAAGAGCAATAATAAGCATTCCTGATTAGTATGCAATAGTGTCAATAGTTGGCATTTTATATGCAGTTTCTCCATAATTTGGTATTACAAAAATATCGTGAAGCAAACAACTATCAAAGGTTTTTAAAACCATAAACACAAAATTCAATGATTCCCAACTGAGAAGTACCGAACATTTTTATCGAAATACCTACATCTAAGTTTTGATATTTTGATTTTGATTACACGTTTTTATACACAAGGTTTTGAAATTTTTAGCTCACTGGTTTTTCTCAGTTGCCCGCATGATATGCTACCTATTAAACAATTTTACCGAAAGCATCAACCTTCTTACTGATGCGCATCGGCAGATACAATAATTTTATATATTCAAAGCTCACTAGCACCACTACCTATGAAGGTTCAGGACTATGTGACAAAATATCGTAAAAACACATGTTTTGTATCGTGAGATCTTTTTCTTCTTCCTGGCATTACGTCCTCACTGGGACAGAGCTTGCTACTAAGTTAAGTATTCTTATAAGCACAGTTATTGCTTGCTATGAGCATGGCTTTGCTTTGTAGTCGCGGATTCTTACTACTCGGCTAAGGAAGGCCCCAAGGCATCGTGAGATATGAGTTGAAAATATTTGATGCTCACTAGCACCTCCTAGCGATAGAATGTTTAAAATGTTGGACATGCAGTACATAGTCGTTGATCTAACGTACAACTTTACCGAAAACAACAGCTTTCCATCGAAACTACATTAGCCAATACTTCAATTTTGAATTTTTAATGCGCACTAGTGCCTCTTTGTTATAGAACTCCAATTCAACCAAGTCCTAAACCTAACAAACAATTTTGCCGTAAACGTCGAATTTCTAGCTGCTCTACATCGTGAGATATGTGAGTTTGAAATATTTGTAGCTCTTTAGCGCCTCCTAGTTGTAGAATGTTGAACTAAGCAAACATGTAATGTTTAGCCATTAGACTAATGAGCAACTTTTCCGAAGAAATCAATAATTCAAATCATCAGAATTTAGAACTACCGTAACATCTAGTTACATACTGCCATATTCGATTACGGGAATCAAAAATCCATGTTTTTTTTAGCTAGTGCCATTATGCGGTGAAATTCTCAACAAACCAATATAGTAGCCTTTTCCCTGTTGCAAATCTTCACCGAAGAAAGTATAATTTTATATAGAATTCCGCCTGAAATACAAGGGTCCAAAGTTTCGAAAAATCGCTGTTTTTTCACAATAACCTTTTCCCCGTGATGAACCATTCATCCTTTGAGTTTTCTTGTATATTTTAGTAAATTTCAATTAATTTAGCTTTCCAACAGCAGAAAAATGGGAAATTCGTTCAAATTTTACGAAGCTATCGTGACAACTTTTTTTCGCATAGACAGAAGGTTAAAATAAGGAGCACAGAAAAAATAGTGTACCCCATTAGGCATAAATACGGTAGGCATTGGGAAATAAGGGATAAGGATGTTAAGCATAAAATACGCTAAGCATAATGAACGTTTGGCATAATGGACGTTTAGCATAAAATAACTTGCGTGTGTAATATTTGAAATTTGTCTTATATCGGAAATTATTTGGGCCCATTTACAACTTTCATTACGCTGATAGGGATGGGTGGGTAGCTTATAAAAAAATAGTGCAAAATTTATACATTTAGCGTTACGAAAGGCTGGGTTGATTGATTGATAATAATTTACTATTTCTAGTGCTACGCATTTTGACAATGATCCTATTATCGCAAGATATGGAAAAGATTGTTGTCATGGTCAGTGTAATCATTCTGAAATCCAGCTCAATTTATTTTTGTAAGCATCCATTTATGTTTTTTTTTTTTTTTTTTTTTAATTTCTTTATTAGTATCATTCCAAATATTACATTCATTTCTTATATCTAGGTGTTCTGTGTTATTTGACAACACTATCATCCTAATTTGGTAAAACAAATTTAAGATTTAATTAACATTTTGTTAACAACATATTACATTTCATTTGCCGTAGCAGTTCAGTTTTTTTTTTACAGGTGAGTTGATTTCACCTGCTTATAAGAGAAAAAAAAAAGTTTTTAATATACTTAACCTAACTTAACCTAAACATATAACGCATTAATCGTGGCAATAGAAGATTGTAACGATTTTTGCCTGAAATTATTAATGATTGCATTTGACATTTGTTCCAATGTTTCAACATTGGTACTATACCAGGGAGGAAGCGTCAGAATCATTTTCAAAATTTTATTTTGAATTCTCTGCAGAGCTTTCTTCCTGGTATTACAACAGCTAGTCCATATTGGTACAGCATACAACATGGCTGGCCTGAAAATTTGTTTGAATATCAACAGCTTGTTCTTAAGACAAAGTTTTGATTTTCTATTAATAAGGGGATAGAGACATTTTACATATTTATTACATTTGGCTTGAATGCCCTCAATGTGATTTTTGAAAGTTAAATTCTTATCTAGCATGAGCCCTAGATACTTAACATCATCTGACCAATTTATTGAAACCCCTCTCATCGTGACAACATGTCTACTTGAAGGTTTCAAATAAAGAGCTTTTGGTTTATGTGGGAATATTATTAGTTGAGTTTTGGAAGCATTAGGAGAAATCTTCCATTTTTGCAAGTATGAAGAAAAAATATCCAAACTTTTTTGCAATCGACTACAGATGACACGCAGGCTTCGTCCTTTGGCGGAGAGGCATGTGTCATCCGCAAACAAAGATTTTTGACATCCCTGAGGTAGCTCAGGTAAGTCAGATGTGAAAATATTGTATAATATTGGTCCCAAAATGCTGCCTTGAGGAACACCAGCTCTTACAGGAAGTCTTTCAGATCTGGAGTTCTGATAATTAACCTGAAGTGTACGATTTGACAGATAACTTTGAATTATTCTAACAATGTATGTTGGAAAATTAAAGTTTTTTAATTTTACAATCAAACCTTCATGCCAAACACTGTCGAATGCTTTTTCTATGTCTAGAAGAGCAAGACCAGTAGAATAGCCTTCAGATTTGTTGGAACGGATCAAATTTGTTACACGTAAAAGTTGATGAGTGGTCGAATGTCCATGGCGGAATCCGAACTGTTCATTGGCAAAAATTGAATTTTCGTTGATGTGGGCCATCATTCTGTTCAAAATAACCTTTTCAAAAAGTTTACTGATGGAGGAAAGCAAACTGATTGGACGATAGCTAGAAGCTTCTGCAGGATTTTTGTCTGGTTTTAAAATTGGAACAACCTTAGCATTTTTCCATTTGTCAGGAAAATATGCTAATTGAAAACATTTGTTAAATATATCAACTAAAAATGATAAGCTACTTTCTGGAAGTTTCTTGATGAGGATGTAGAAAATTCCATCATCGCCAGGAGCTTTCATGTTTTTGAATTTTTTAATAATAGTTCTCACTTCTTCCAAATCAGTCTCCCAGGCATTTTCGAAAACGTTCTCTTGATTGAGAATATTTTCGAACTCCTGAGTAACTTCATTTTCAATTGGACTAGTAAGTCCTAAATTAAAATTGTGCGCACTTTCAAACTGCATAGCAAGTTTTTGAGCTTTTTCGCAATTAGTTAGTAATAATTTGTTTTCCTCTTTCAATGCCGGTATAGGCTTCTGAGGTTTTTTCAAGATTTTCGATCATTTCCAAAAGGGCTTAGAGCCAGGGTCCAATTGAGAAATTTTATTTTCAAAATTTTTGTTTCTTAATTGAGCAAAACGTTTCTTGATTTCTTTCTGCAAATCCTGCCATATAATTTTCATAGTAGGATCGCGAGTGCGTTGAAATTGCCTTCTCCTCACGTTTTTAAGACGGATCAAGAGTTTAAGATCATCGTCTATAATCACGGATTCAATTTTTACTTCACATTTTGGAATTGCAATGCTCCGGGCTTCAACAATGGAATTTGTTAAAGTTTCAAGAGCATTGTCAATATCAAGTTTAGTTTCTAAAGAAATGTTAACATCAAGATTGGAGTCAACATACGTTTTATATATATTCCAGTCGGCTCGTAAATAATTGAAAGTGGAGCTGATAGGTTTGAGAATCGCTTCTTGGGATATTTGAAATGTAACAGGGACATGATCAGAATCAAAATCAGCATGAGTAATCAGTTGGCTACAAAGATGACTAGAGTCGGTTAAGACCAAATCAATCGTAGATGGATTTCTAGAAGAGGAAAAACATGTGGGGCTATCAGGGTATTGAATTGAGAAATATCCTAAAGAGCACTCATCAAATAAAATTCTGCCGTTGGAATTACTTTGAGAATTATTCCATGACCGATGTTTGGCATTAAAGTCACCAATGACAAAAAATTTTGACTTATTGCGAGTCAATTTTCGCAAGTCAGTTTGGAGCAGATTAACTTGCTGTCCAGAGCATTGAAAAGGCAAATAGGCAGCTATGAAAGTATATTTACCAAACTGTGTTTCAACAGAAACACCTAAAGTTTCAAATGATGAAAATAGTTGATGTTTTATACGCCTATGAATGATGATTGCAACTCCCCCACATGCCCCATCAAGTCGATCGTTACGATAAACAAAAAAGTTAGACTGACACTTATATTGAGCTATTCGGTAATCCAATCCGCATGGTTATTAAATTAATTAACTCATTACGCGTGGTAAAGATGGACAAATTATGGGTGAAATTATGAAAAAAATCCACGTGCTCGGCTGGGATTTGAACCCAGGACTCTTGTATGCTAGACGAGCGCTTTACCAACTAAGCTACCGAGCCACTTGGTGACCCAATCCCAGCCGAGCACGTGGATTTTTTTCATAATTTCACCCATAATTTGTCCATCTTTACCACGCGTAATGAGTTAATTAATTTAATAACCATGCGGATTGGATTACCGAATAGCTCAATATAAGTGTCAGTTTATATTAGAGTGTACTGCCTCTCTGTAGTAGTCATGTCGTCACTTGAGTGAGAACGACACGTTGATAGCCTTCCCACATCTTTACTCTTCCACAATACAGTTGTTGTGGAAGCGATGTAGGTACGATAGGCAAACAGTTTCAACACTAAACAAATCGCACTCGCTCGCTCCGCGTGTGTAGGAACATGAGATGGATGGATATTGGTTATGAAAGGGGTCCGCGTGGTCTGTAGGGATTTGAATTCTAAACTTGTAACCAACTCAGTTATTGGGTCACCAAGTGGCTCGGTAGCTTAGTTGGTAAAGCGCTCGTCTAGCATACAAGAGTCCTGGGTTCAAATCCCAGCCGAGCACGTGGATTTTTTTCATAATTTCACCCATAATTTGTCCATCTTTACCACGCGTAATGAGTTAAAAAAGTTAGGATCTCTTTTGAGTTTAGATCCAGGTTTTAAATACGTTTCGGTAATAACTGCTATATGCACGTTATTAACCGTAAGAAAATTAAACAGCTCGTCCTCTTTACCATTCAGAGAACGAGCATTCCAATTTAAAATATTTAAATTATTATTTGGATCCATTAGAAAAACGTAATCCAATAACAATTTGATTTGTAAATTTTACACCTACTTGGACTGCTTCAGTCATAGTGGTGGCTTTGAACATTGCATCAATCATTAGATTCAATTGTTCAGTTAGAAAATTAAAATCAGAGGCAGACATGTCATGTGATTTCCCATTGGAATTTCCGGTAGACGAAGAAGCGGAGTTATCTGTGGCGGTAGGGTTTTTTTTTCCATTTGATTTGAAACAAGTAGAATGGGTATCCATGGATCGAACAGGGGAATTCGAATTTCCTGCTACGATATCGGCAAAGGATTTACCGTGGGTAGATACATTCGAAATAGAAAAATTCGAACGGCTACCCGACGGATTAAAATTAGTTCGTGAATGAGCATGATTATGATCTTCCTGATGGGTATGATTCATGATCAAGCGATCGTTAACTGAAAAATGAGCATTGTTCGATACTCTACCAGGCAAATTCCGGAAACGACCGTTATCGTAACGGATATTATCTTTCATCTGCCTGGCACGAGCCTCAATGACCCTTTTGCGTGAAGGACAATTCCAAAAATTGGACTTATGGTTAGCCCCGCAATTACAGCATATGAATTTGGTGGTATCTTCCTAAACTGGTCAGACGTCTTTGGCGTGAGAAGAACCTCCGCAAATCATGCATTTAGCATCCATGCGACAATTTTTTGTACCATGACCCCACTTTTGGCACCGACGGCACTGAGTGGGGTTCTGGTAATTTCCTCCGGGTTTCTGGAAATGTTCCCATGTCACACGGACATCAAACAAAAGTTTTGCTTTTTCTAAAGCTTTAATATTATTTAGTTCTTTTTTGTTAAAGTGAACTAAATAAAATTCTTGAGAAAGCCCTTTCCGAACAATGCCAGATTGGGTTCTCTTTTTCATAATGATTACTTGGACTGGGGAAAATCCAAGTATATCATTTATTCCATTTTTGATCTCTTCAGGTGATTTATAGTCACTTGAGAGACCTTTCAAGACAACTTTGAACAAACGTTCAGTTTTGTTGTCATAAGCAAAAAAATTGTGCTTCTTCTCTTCAAGATGTTTGAGAAGAAGTTCACGATCTTTAAGAGTTTCCGGCAAAACGCGACAGTCTCCTTTCTTTGCGATTTGGAAGGAAACCTCGATTCCCCTAATGGAGCTCAAGATCTCCTGCCTAAATCCCCCAAATTCGGAACTACTGACCACGATAGGCGGCACTCTTTGTTTCCTCACTTGAATCAAAGAGCCTGGGCTAGAGGCTGCTTCGATTTGGTGTTCGGAAAATTTGTCTAGAGCATCGAACTGATTGCTCATTTCGATACAATTATTCATTTCACCCTTGGAAGAAAGTTCGCATTCCGGGGAAGCGTCCTTTCTTCCATTCTTGCCACGTGTAGTGACAGTTTTAAAACCCACTTTTTTGGAAGGAAGTAGTGAATTCAGAGATTCACCCTTCCTTTTGTTTGTTGTTGATACCATGTTTAATTAAAAAACGAAAGAAGACGTGACCTTCGAAAGGTTTTTTCCCAAGACGGTGTCCAAGAAGGATTACCACCGCTAGCTTTCGCCAACGGGTCCAACGAAAAATCGAAGGCACGGGTCCAAACAAGGATCGTAAAGGGATCAATAGTAGAAAAAATAGTACTGAAAAGTACTGTTTTAGTAGCACTGAAAAGTACCGTTTTTAATTTTAGCACTGAAAAGTACTGTTTTTGTAGTACTGAAAAGTACTGTTTTATTGCTTTAGGTAGTTTTTAAGAAAACTTCCAAGAGCAGAGAGAATTCGTGTACGCACAGCACGAAGGTACGATGCGCACTGATCCATTTATGTTTGTGATGTGCAATCAAAGTATTATTGTTTTAGATATATGTATATATCAGTGAACATATGAAATTTTTTATATATTTCTTTTACATAATTGCGTTAATCCTAAAAAAGGAAAATCTTCCATATAAATATTAGTACCGTTAAACGGGGTAACTTTGATAGTTTTTTCGAAGAAAACATAAATATTTATGCATACTGCTTCAAAGAATTATAGTTTATGTTTTTAAAACAAGTACTGGCATCATGATTGTCGATTGCAGTTGATAGATTGCCAAAAGATTTATTTTTAATGGATATATAATTTTTCAAGTAATCGAAAGTCAGCTTTCTGTTTTGGGGTAACCTTGATAATGGAGTACATATCGAACAAAATTGAATGATTTACGTAACATTTATAGGGCATTGCATACCTCTAGGCGTTAAACGTAATATGGAAATTTCTGACTTCGATTACAAAAATGGTCCCAGTTTGTGAGAATGCTATTCGCTAAGATATTCCAGTCCATATTCAAGTTCTATGATAACTAGGCTGTCAAAGATAAGTGGCCAACTATTCAAAACTACATCAAATAGTGATCGTGGAACAGATTATTTGTACGCGTTTTGAAAATGCTAAAATCGTATCAATTTTTAATATTCTTATATAAAGCCTCAAATGTTCTCAGTTTAAATGAAAACAGCTCTAGTATGAAGTGTCATACTAATATTTTTTAGTTTTGCATTCGTTTTGCTTAACCGATTAACATATTTGGTTTAGTATGTGGTGGGTACCGCACTATCAAAGTTACCCGCATTATCAAAGTTACCCCGTTTTACGGTACCTTCATTGATCATTTTTCAAGATTTTTCTTATCAGCTTTCTATTATGTTGACAATGTAAAATATTTGTCTACAGTAAAACAAGTACGACGGTAAACCGCATTGACTCATATGCAGATATTTTCTACCAAAAGTTTTTTCAGTGCTAAAAATCATCTCTAAAATAAAAAAAAAATCAAGAGATCTTATTTCGGGGTGAAATTGATCACATATCAATGCGATGGTTGTTAATGTTGAAACAACTTAATTGGGCTCCCTGAGTCCGAATATGCTTGCCAAATTCTTAACAATACAATGTTATTGGAAACATGAAGATTTAAATTTTAAGAATACCACGGAAAACGCCTAAATTTAGGCAGTTTCCAATAGAATTTACTAACATCAAATAGAAATTCAATTATTTCAACAAAATGACCAATTTTGTACAAATTTTGATGATATAATATGTTTTGGGGATATATTTTAAGTATCCTCACAAACTTTCAGGCTGACACCATGTCCAAAACTTTACTTAGATCTAGAAGTTTATGAATACACACAATACGACAATAAATAAGTCAAACAAAGTTCGTTGACTTCGGGTTACATTGATATTGATGCTTTTTTAGTAAGAAATAGAATCGTGTCAATTTCACCCAAACTCACGGTACCTTTTATGCAAATTATTAACAATCAAGAGACAAGTCAGGCATTCTGCTATGACAGGTGACATAATCATTAAAAATAATGTTCTGGTAGTGTGACAACCATATTTTTGGCGTTACATTCCCACTCCGAGTATGTCCATCAGTTTAATGGAAGAGAGAAACAGTTCCTCTGCTTTGCACTATGAAAATATATCCTCGCACTCGAAAAGTTAAATTTGATTAAGTATTTATTTTAGATACACAAGTAATGTTCAAATTTAACATAGCACAGTATTCAGTATAGAGCATGACGTGCATTCAGGTTCAAAATATATTCCCGATTTGATTGCATAGAGCCTACAACTTATCAGGTTCCAAAGTGTTGAATAATTATTATTGAAAGGCGAGTCGAAACGACAATTTTTGGACGGAAATATTTACAACTATTAGAACACCAAGAAACCATAGGTGTTCTCATAGTTGTAAATGTTTCCATCCAAAAATTATTGGAAGAAGTTCTTCTTTAAACAGCCTTTTCCACCAGTCAGCAAATTAATCGTATAAGTATAAAGAATAGCCTATTATTCAATGAAAAGGAAATGTGTGATAGAAATATTAAGTAGAGATGTACCGATTAATACTACGAATAATACGAATCCCGGTCAACCAGTCGGTGATTTTCGATAGCGATCGATATAGATTCGTTTTGAACTGTTAGCGATCGCCATCGTTGGTCAAAGATCTATAAAGAATTATGAAGACTGGTTGGTCGGGATACCGAATAATTGAAAAATTATTATTCGGTCAAACGAATATTCGACCAAACATTCGGCCGAATATTGACTTAATATTCGGCGAAATAAAATTTTAATATTCGACCGAATAACACCCGTATGTTCGTCCAATTTTTCAAAAACTACATTTTTAATACTAGATTAAAACAAGAAAGCAGGGTTTTTAAAATAGAGAAAGTTTCTACGGTGAAGAATTGAACGGATTATGAATGAAAATGAATGATTGTCTTCTTGAGCTTATCTAACCATTTGAAGAAATTACAAGATAGTAAGTTCTGAGGATTTATGTATTTATGAAGTTAGGAAGCTGTATCATATTACTGGCACTTTGTATTCACTTCATCTTTTTTCCAAGAAATTGAGTTAATAGGGTCGATAGGGGCAGTATGGTCCACCTAAGCAAAATGTCTTGAGAAGCATAGAAACACAATACAATTTAATCGTTCCATAAGGTTAATTTGTAGTTCAAAATATCTCTTTTCATACCACAGTTGTATTTGGTAAAGAAGGTTACTTAGAATTTTCTTGTGAGCATTTTTGAAAAACATCATTTTGTGTGTAATTTTACACTGTACGGGGCGAAATGATCCTCCCTACGGGGCAATATGAGCCATCATACTAAACCTTATTATTTTAATTAGAAAAATCGTTTCCAAGATATAATGTAGATAAAGACAATATGTATGAGAGGGTTTTGAACTAAAACTGGGTTAAAGTCTGGTTTGAACCATGACATTGTATGTTTTCCCGACAGTTCAATAAATTACGGTTCTAAGGGCTTCAATTTTCAAACATTGTTGTTCAAATAAGATTAACCAGTTAAAAATTCTAGTTTGTTATTACAATATAACTGCAAAAATGGCATGTATTGATTGTCTATACTAGCTTTGACCATATTGCCCTGTTCCTACATGTTTTATATAAGTTCTGTTTTAATTGAAAATTTATTTCAGAATCTATAAAAATTCGTGCACATCATGCCTATAGATAGTGGAAGAATGAAATGCTGTGAAAAAAAAAAATTGAAAACAATAGACAAAACTTTATGCAATGCTTATTTTTACATCCAAAATCTTATAAGATTTTCGTAGTAGCATAAACATTTCAGATTTTCATGAATGTATGAAGTATAAAATAAAATTTTTGCATGGTTTTCACAGTAATGGCTAGTTGAAGCATACTTTATGATGCCCTAAGGTTATCAGGATCCAAATCGATTTTTTTAAGTTCAAATGAAGGGTGGCCCATAATGCCCCACCTTCCCCTACGTCGCTTGATTCTTCATCCGACTTCTGGAAGTGCATAATATAAATTACAGCAAACATACCGCAGATCACTGACTCGCATAATAAAAGAATAACATGAGTAATTGTCGCAAAAAATATCAAAAGATTGGAAAGTTCTAATAATTGTCTCGACCTTTAAGTCATTGATAACCAAGTGTGTAGCCTGTTATTATTGTACAAACCAATAGATTTACATGTTATTTAACATTACTACGGTGAAGAAAAGATAATCCTTTGTCCTTGGTGATTGTTTCTAATCTTGGTTTATTCATTTGCTTAAAAACAACGAGCTACACACTCGGTTATCATAGGCTTTTAGAGCGAGATTATAAGTTATGCGATAAATTTCCAAATGCACCAAACTAGTCAAGCGGTAGGTACTTTACAGCCCCAGCAATATTAGTGGAAGGCTAATTTACAGAGAATGGGTTGTGTACTTAGCATTACCATAGTCGCCTTAAGGCCATAGAACGTAGATGTTTCCACGTTTTGAAATATTTGCTATCAAATTTCATTCACGGAACGTAAAATCCAATGTATCATCTTTTGAATTGCCTTCGTGTTATTACAATTTAGTTCATTTTGTTATTATTCGGTCACTATTCGGCCGAATAACAGATTTTATTATTCGGCAAAATCAAAATAATCGAGATATTCGGCACATCTCTAATATTAAGAGCAATAATGACAATAATTTTTGAATTAGTATGTCTCGAAAGAATAGATTGTTCATATAAGAAGAATAAGTGATTGAAACATTAGCTGCACTAATTCCAATAATATTGTCGACAATCTAACTATAAACAACAGCTTTCAATTTAAAGAAGGGATAAACTCTGATGAAAAGTTTGACTGTGTGTACAATTGAACTCAAAATACGAGCAGCAGGTCATGTACAGCGTTGTTCTTATTCTTGGCAATACAAACTCTTAGCTCAGTGTTCTAGGAGCACTTCCACAGTTATTAACTAAAAGTTTGCTTTATCCCTCATACATTCATTCATTTTAATACCTAAAACAAACAGACATTATTTGATAAAGCATATTTATTCTATCAACTTTATACTTACAAACGAGATCATTCCAGATCACAACATTAAAAAAACACTGTTTTTGTTTACCTTCGCATTGTATCATTCTCTGACAGTTCCAGAAGATCCTGCAGCACAAATAGGTTGTATAACAGTAAAGCCACAACACATTATTGCATACAACAATACACCACTAGAACATTCTATGCAATTCGATAGGGAAGAGTGGAGTATAAATAAGACATCCGTCGGAAAGAAATCGTGAACTAGAACGTATCTCTGACTCGTATTAATTATTTCCTACCGGATCGTATCAGCGGGAACATGTATTCTTATTTGTACATGATTCACGAGCACAATTATACTTCATGGCCATGGAAGTGAAGAAAACAAAAAGATCCTGATTTGACTAGGAAACGAACTGAGATACTTTCAGGATGGCTATGAAGACACTTCACAATATTGTTATGTTGATCATTTAATCAAGTTTTGTCATATAAATTGACTTCAAAGGAATCACAACTATGGGATGACTGCAAGACAGCCGCATTTAAAAGGACACGCTTATGATCTTTTGAAGCCATTCACAATTACAAAAAAGTCAGCTCATTTTTTACACGAACGATTATAATTTTTATTTCGAAACTTATGTCCATTATGCATAACGTCCATTATGCCAAACGTCAATTATGCCTATCGTATTTATGCACCCAGAAGAAATAATGGAACATGGATTGTATCTTTCAGCTCAGGTACAACTCGAAATATGTGGAGTCATCTAAAAATGACGTCCATCATAAGGGGTAGGTGTCTCCAGTGTATCAAATTATCATCAAAATAGACGAAAAACAAACAACAAAGCAAGCTCGCTCACAACCGTTTGTCGTAACTGTTGTGGATAAGGACACAATCAAAAGCTAAATTGTCATGACAATAATAGAGCGCAACATTGTTGCAACCTTTTCAACTCGCGATTAATTAGTTATTTTAAACACTTAACCAAATTTCTTGTTTGCAACAAGAATAGGAGGTGACAATGTCTTTGTTGCTGCGTGTTGGGTGACAATTGATTCACTGAGTGCATGTATTAGGTATTATAAAAAGGGTGACAGAGGGAGGAAGGGGGTCTAGAAATCCCGAAAAACGATGGACGTCATATTTGAATCGTCCCTAAGTAAAACCGTAATGTAAAATGAATCATGAAAGCTTCAGTAGGCCAAGGGTTTATAAATTGCCTCATCTGCTCATTTTTATTGTAGCTTTGTGAAAACTCTTCGTATCAGATTAGTGATAACATTTTGCATCCTTTGAAGCAGTCTTTTTTGTCTTCTTTGAAAAAGTCTTCAGTGTTCTTAGAGTTTCAATAAGCATTTCTCCAACAGTTACTCTTTTAGTTCTGACTTCGATAGTAGGATAGTATAGACTTTTTGAAATGTTCCGATAAATATGTTCTCCAAGACGAAGGGAGAAACGCACAGTAGTCCAGGCAGAAATTACGCATTCTCAGTATTTCACAATTTTTAACCATAAAAATGTTTTGGAACATGATAGGGTTGAACACTCTATTTTGGGCATAGTAACAATTTTTGGTTCTCATAGAGCAAACTTCTCACAAAAATGCTGTTTTTCATTTCCATGATCGACGAATATTCTTCTTGCCTATGTTTGCCTAAACGATAGTTTTTTTTAGAAAAGTTGAGAGCCAAAAATCTCAAGTTTTCTAAATAAACTATCACTTAGGCAAACATAGGCAAGAAGAATATTCTTCGATTGATTCCTATTTTGTGTTTCAGTCAGCGAACTTTTATCACACACTTGATTCGAACTTTTGGGGAACACGATTTTGTCTCAAGCATCAAAATACCACTTTTTACTTAACTAAGGGTTGCTGAATCCATTTCCGTTTTCAAAACTATCATAGATATTTACTGTTGGAAATGCAAAATTTGACTATTTCAGCCAAATTGCATGCAAGTTTGCTAGCTTGTAAGGCCATTCATTTGCTAAATTTGTCACATAATTCAAACTTTATATGTATAACAATACTCATCAGCAAAGTTCATAATACTATCGGTGCTCAAAAGATATTTTTTGGTGTTTAAAAAAGTATTGTATTTTGCAATATAAGAGAAACAGAGTTTTGTATGGAGACTGCAAGCATGTTGGAAAAATCGATTTAATCTTAATTTTATCGTACAATTTCAACCAAATTATATCTGAAATGAAAGTTGAAGTCGTATTGTGCTTGCTTGCTGGATAGGATCACAAAAAAGTACGATAAATCATACTTTAAATTTCATGTAAACATCAATGAAACCAGTGTTTTATACAACTTTGGCGACCTGTAGCTAAAAATTGTTGTGTTATATGTTATAACTGTAAATGGGTAAATATTACAAAATAAGTTTGCTTAGCAACATTGTAGCCAATACGTTAACGGTCCAGTAGTGGTATTTATTCCTTTTCAACTGCTATAGCCAAAGTTAGGAAAAGTTATGAGATTCACACTACAGTAGGCTAGCGTAACAAATCACAGTCAGCGAAGCCAGTGAAACTCATGCATATCGCTGCTGTAGGCAAAATGCCTTGAAAGTAACAAAACACCCGTTGCTAAGGGCAACCCAAAACTACTGTAGAAAAACCTTCTATTTTCTGCTGAATTTACAGCCTTCAATGACACTACTGATTTAGAAAAGTCATACACCAAATATAGGCTACTTGATGAGATTCACGATTTTAAGGCCAAGTAGCCCGTCATTCGTTTTGGAAGCAATGATGACTTTGCAGCGTGCAATTTCAAAGTGATAAAACTCATTCTTGATAGTTCATATTGACTTGAAAAAGTATCACTGTACGTACCAATATACGTAAAGTATGTCAGTGCCAATTACCGTTGCCAGCCCTGGCTGTAGCTTTTTTTTCTGAAAATATTGATTATGTAACTAAGGTCGATCTTTTGCCCCACCTTACTCTATTATTGAAAACAAAGCTTTTTGCATTCCCTTTGGAACTTAATCGATATTTTGAGGTGGCCCGCATAAGCTTGGGTTCCCAGTGGTCCACTGGATTAACTAATCAGTATTAACACGATCACATAACAGTGTAAATTTTATATTATAATAAGGTACATTGAGGAAAGCTTGAATCATTGAAAATCAAAAACATAGCATTTCATGTCGACTCATGAGTGTCAACTTACCCCGGTGTCCCTTAGACAGAGCTGTGCGCTGTAATGGATCATAGCTAATGGATATTTACGACAAATGTGAGTAACAAGCTCATTGTGCAGACGCAATGGAGACACGTATAAATTATCGCCAAACATAAATGACGTGAAATTAAGTTAACTTCCATTTTATCGCCACACCAGCAAGCCAGTACTGTGCATCACCCCGTTGGTTGTCGCCAAACACATTCAGAACAAACGCATGGACCACACTATGGGCAGTTTTCATATAGTCTGGCGGCAAAACATATTTTTGCCGTCTTGTGTCATAATTATGGGTTTTGTAATCATAATAATTTTCATCAAATGTTTTGTTTATAACAGAACAAAAAAAAAAACATAACAAGGTTTTGAGATGAACTTTTGAATAGTGGAATTTTTTTTAAATGCTTTTTGAAACGAGCTTCAAATTTGATATAAAACTTCTCATACGATAAAAATTTAAACAATTCGTTTGAAATGTTCCCCATACAAATGAGAGTGTCCGGAAATTGAAGCTAACCGTAATATAAATCAAAACGATAGGCCCTAAATGAAAAGTGCAAATATGTCAGCTAAATTGTTCACGACCCATTAGTTTACATCTAAAACCATCATCAACAACAAAATTTTGGCCTGGGAAAATTTGTGACAAAAAAGTATAAGATGGTTTCGATGGAAAATAAAATTTATTTCTCCAGTATGGTGTTTATATTTCACCCGCACTAAAGTACGTTTTTTCCAACGTAGCTTTTTTGTAAATTTTCAAACAGTGCATTATTACAATAATACAGTATATTTTATTTGAAAAATACCTTGCATTTGCATAAAATTCCTATTTCTTCTTAACAACTTCTTCTTTAGCATACTGTACCAACAAAATTACAAATGGATTCTATACCATTACCCGGAATACCATTACCCGGAATGCAATTTACCGGAATACCACTTACCGGAATGTACCATTATCCGGAAAAACCATTTACCGGAATGTACCATTTACCGGAATGCACCATTAGCCGGAAAGCCAAATTTTCCATTTTCGACGACCTTTTTCAGTACATTTCTTCGTACTACATAGTTTGACAAGTATGTAAGTACTCTAGCTCTGAAACGTCGTCAAATTTGCCAACTAGAAATAATTTTGAACCGGCAGTATTCAACTCTACCAACCTCAGCTTGATCTTTCTGAATAGCTTCACTTTGTCGCAACGAATACCAAAATTTAATTGCACATGTCATTTATTTGCGATTTTATTAGAAAAGAATGGCCTGATAGGGTGAAGAGCTACTTGGGCACTTCCATAGGTTTTTCTCGGCCGAATTTTCTGAAATTTTGCAAAAAGAGACACTACAGTACTACGCACATTGTGGCCAAATATAAACTAAGCAGCTTTCAAAAAACCCCAATGCCGAAGTGAATCAAAAGTGCCAAGAATAGGATGCGGCTCCCTATAAATCGAAAAACTATGCCTTCAAATTAAGGCTGTAAAACTAAACATTACAGGCAAGGATAAAAAGAATGAAAAGAAATATTTATGTATATTTGATGTCAAATATTAACGAGGTCATTATAAATCGAAAAAAAAACACCTAACGATTAAGGTTAAGTGCATTGTAGTAAATGGAACATCACAGCATTTGAAAATGTTTGAATTTATGATGGTTTTCTTATTCCTTTCAAATCACAGTTTATAATCCAATTTATATATCGTATCAAAAAATAAAATAAACACTGATCTTGCGAGAGAAGTGACATACAACAGTGCAATTATCACTTTAGCTTTAAGGCTCCCCCATATCAACACGATTTTTTAAGCGACATCGACAAAAAATCAAAACGATTTCGTTGTTGAGTCGCTGCAAGCACTCTTATATGGAAACATCTAGATCGACATGACGAAAATCGCTGCGAAATTGCATTGCTGTGGCTTAGACACGCTCATCAAACTGTGCATGCAGCCAGCGCATGTGCATGTCGCTGTCACCGTGAAAAAATCGCCTTGATTTAGGGGAGCTAAGATTGCCTTGGTGATCGAGAGTAGGGACACTATACGCCATTGGACGTCCATTTCTGGATTCCGAAATATTGAACCTCGAAAGATCTACTTTCCTTTGAATTTGCTTGATTGTGCTATTTTTCTACGAATGTCATAACTCTGAATGGTTGTACCCCGTATAAAATGCCAGGATAATATACATGAAAGAACAGTAAGCAATGATAAGAAAAAGAAATTTGGTCATTTTCGACTAAACACATTTTGCCAAAAATGCCAAGATCGGTGGGACTCGAAAGAACCACCAACTAAATAAAGAAGGATGAATATCAGATGATCCGAAATGGGTCATTCTAGAAAAAGAGATATACGGAGGATTTGCATTCGGTTGATTGACGTTTACAGAAACGACATTGGGCAAATTGATACTCGGCGAAAAGTAGCACAACCAATCGTGTTAAAATTCTAATCATTGCTTATTAATTAACATTTGGACACTTGGAGAACCGAAGGTCGAATGTCAAAAGTAAAGTTACATAATTGTAACCTAATTTAGCCAATCCAGCCAAGTCAAGCTGCAAAGATAAGATGAAAGAACAGCTTATTTTTAAAAGAAGGGTGAATCATCTATGAAAATACATGAAGATGGTGCATATTGACATGATCTAGAATAAAGATATCTTAGACTCCTCTTCGATACTTATGTATTTTAAAGGCAGAACATCCCCTGTCCATTATCGTTGGTGATCATTTTAAATATTTCAAGTCAAAATACTGACCTGAATGACCGCAAAACGGTTAAAAGGACGAGAATGAAAAAGGCGAGAAATAGAGAAACATTTTTCCGGTAAATGGTCCTTCCGGGTAATGGTTTTCCGGTAAATGGTTCATTCCGGTAAATGGTTTTCCGGTTAATGGTCTTCCGGTAAATTGCATTCCGGGTAATGGTTTTCCGGGTAATGTCGGAGAACCTTACAAATGATCTTGCTCTTATATTACAGAAATTTCTTGATAAAAGTATTTGCTATAGAATGATGAGCAAAAAAGTCTATCAGAATCCGATTTGTTTTTGATCCTCTGATCGCCCATAGTGGGCCGGTGGACTCCCCGAGGGCTGAACGTCCCCCAGACGCAGTTCATTAATAGCTTTTGATTAAAGTGAATGTGCCCATATCTCGTCCCATCGTCCCGTCGTGTTGTCATTTGCACAGTTTCTCGTCGAATGTCGCGATAAAGCTGATGGCTCGAGACCAGGAACAACAAGTGCAAGGACCTGCAACCTGCAATGGGGCTGAAATGATTATTGTTATTGGCATATGAAGGGACCTCTCTGATCAATTATGGCATGGCTGATTGCTGAACGGTTTGCACGGTGAGTGGCGAATGTCGGAATGGATTTATTAAATTAAATGCATGCGCGAACGCATTTCACACCAATTGCAGCTTGTTTTGCAGATTTATTGATATTTTCAATTTTGTTTTGTTCGTGCTGCAGGTTTATAATCCTCAATAAATGTTCTACTGTAATGTCTAGTCAACAAAAACAATATACGTAGTAATGAAACGTGCTAGGGTATCCGTCCTATTATGGAGGGCCTATGCACGGTGTTGACATTTCATTCGAATCATATTTCAGTATCTAAAATTTCAATATTTTAATATTTTGCAATGTGCAGTGTTAAAACTATCCTTCATCTGAAGTGTAGTGAAATAAACAAGTCGATTTTGCATAGAAATCTGAATATATTGAGATGTCCGGTAGTCCATGCATGGTTATTAAATTAATTAACTCAAATTATGGGTGAAATTATGAAAAAAAAACAACGTGCTCGGCTGGGATTCGAACCCAAGGCTCTTGTATGCTAGACGAGCGCTTTACCAACAAAACTACCGATCCACTTGGTGAGCCTCAGAATAACTCAGAAGGCTACAACTTTCGATTCCAACTTCCCTGTGAAATTTCCAACCACACAGTTAACAGAAACTCGTATACGATAGCGTATAAGAATTCAAAAGTGGAGACGATATACGTACATACGCCATTAGGCTGTATGCAAATGGTACGTATATTGCCTCCAAATTTGTACTTTTCTATCCTATCACATATGATCGTGTGTTTACTAGGCAATTTTTATCGTCAAATTAAAGATAAGTCTCCGAAGACATCAACACGAAAAAATACACTCACAAAGTGCTAAACTAAAGCTTTAAACTGGCTAAATTCTGCTCCTGACCAAGTGTGCAGCGTAATCAGTCAAGCTATTCAAGAGTCAAGTTGTCACCGAGATCTTGAAGCAACTTCTGGAAACATGTTTGGAGTAGTACTTGCAGTAATTCGAAACGGAGTTCATGAAAAAAAATCTAAATAAATTCCTGTGGAATCCTGAGGAAGTATCTATAATAATTTCTGTAGCTATGATATTATTGAATTTCTTTCAAAAGAAATTGCTTGATTTATTGGAGAAGTGGTTCCGCATGATATTTTGAGCAAAAAACTATTAAGATTTAAAAGTGGCGCAAGCGACTTGAAGGTGAATGCTGAAGTCATAGCATATGACTTTCAGTGAAGACTTCATAACTCCATTATTTTCTAACCAATTTAAAAGCTCTTAGGATCATTCTCCTCAATATTAAATTAATGAATAGTTTGTAGAATATCAAATTTGTCTAAAATTCACAATCTACCTCATTATAGAAATCTCGTAAAAATATAAAAAAATACATGAAAGTTACGGATTGAAATTAAAAAATTACTGCAACGAATAAGCAACATCGTTTTCACTGAAAAGCCAAGCAAAAATGTTAATCCCTTGTTGATCGTTCTCGCCGGACCCATATCAGTATCGCTGCGGTCAGTGACACTTGCCGGCTAGCAGCGGTAGCAAGTGGATTTTGATTGAACGACTTTTGCATTGCAACCACTACTGCCGGCTTCGGTTGACTAGAATTTAAAATAACAACAGCTCCACGTTTTAACAGTCATCCAATGAAAAAAAAAAAAAAGAACATGTGCTCTCTGGTCGTCACCACACCGACCGACTTCTTTATTGGACTGGAGCGCTTCGCCATCGAAGAGAAGGGGTTTCCGACCCATTATTGCTGGAGACATCAACTCGCTGGAAAAGTCATCTTCGATGAGCCTGCTGGAGCGCATGTTGTGCGTTTTCGGCTGGGGTTTCTGTTACACTAACTTGGTTGGTGGTGGCGCGCAAAAGAACTGGTTGTCCCTGAACTCTGTCATTGAACTCTGCCGGAACGCACGCGCGCTAACAGCAAAGACACAACAATTCACACGGAGAAAAAAAGTTCATTGAAAACTTCCAATCCTATCAGCTATATTATTACTAACTTATTGCGAAAAAGCTCAAAAACTTGCAATGCAGTTTGAAAGTGCGCATGATTTTAATATACACACCAAAAAAATATTAGATTTACACGTAACGTTATTTTAGTTTCAATCATGCACAGCCATCTCTCATGTATTCTTCAATGAAAAAAACAATAAACACATCTAATATATCCAACATTGATACCAAATTCCTCAATATTGAACGCGAAACGTCGTCTCTCAAAGAATGTTGCTTGCAAAACGGCTCAGTTTACATGATTTTCCCGCTGAAAATTCAATCATAAATAATGCACATGGAATGACAAGCCGTCGATCCATCCATGTGGATTTTTTTGGCAGAATATTCAGCGTGGAATGATGTTGACTGAGCGATCTTGTTTGCAATTTCACTTTCAAGATGCAAGAAAGCATGCAATATTGGCGAATGTTGGATGAAAAATCATGAAATGTTTCAGTTTCACTAAAGATTGCAAGCATTTTCGAATGCAATGAGACAGTTTGCATTATTTGTCGTTGAGCATTCAGTTATAACTTGTTCTACATGATTATCATAGAAGTTTACGCGCCATGTAAATTTAAGATTATTTGGCTGAGTAGGACTTACTAGTCCAATAGAAAATCAAGTTACTCAGACTTCGAAAACAGCAACTGGCGGTGAAAGCTGTCCGCAGTCGCTTCTTCAGCCAGGATTTTACGTCATCACGGGCGATCTGTCTTGATAGTGGTGCACAGCAAAAAAATCTGAAATTTACATGGCACGTAATTTTTTATGATAATCATGTAAAAGGAGTTGCAACTGAACATTCAACGATAATTAATGTAATCTGTCTCATTGCATTCGAAAATGCTTGCAATCTCCAGTGAAACTGAAAAATTTCAAGGTCTTACATCCAACATTCGCCAATATTGCATGCTTTCTTGCATCTTGAAAGTGAAATTGCAAACAAGAAATCTCGGTTTACATGATTCTACGCTGAATATTCTGTCAAAAATAATGCACATGGATGGATCGACGGTTTGTCATGTCATGTGCATTATGTATGATTGAATTTACAGCGGGAAAATCATGTAAACTGAGCCGTTTTGCAAGCAACATTCTTCGAGAGAAGACGTTTCGCGTTCAATATTAAGGATTTTGGTAACAATGTTGTATATAATAGATGAGTTTATAGGTTTTATCATTGAATAATACATGAGAAATGGCTTTGCATGATTGATGCTAAAATTACGTTAGTGTAAATTTAAGATTTTTTTGGTGTGTGGGCTGTTACGGCCGATGCCAGCGAGTGTGTCAGCTCACTCATTGCCGGAGATGCCGCAGTGACCGGGGACCACATGAATGTGGCTCTACACACCAAAAAAATCTTAGATTTACACGTAACGCTATTTTAGTTTCAATCGTGCAAAGCCATCTCTCATGTATTCTTCAATGATAAAACCTATAACCACATCTATTATATCCAACATTGTTACCAAATTCCTTAAACCATCAGTCGTCGCGCGGTTTGCCACCGTCAGAACCACCACGCTAATGCTGTGTACGATAAGCGAGGTTTTTTCACCACTGTTGTACAAAATACAACAGCGTGACGACTGAAGTGTTAATATTGAACGCGAAACGTCTTCTCTCAAACAATGTTGCTTGCAGAACGGCTCGGTTTACATGATTTTCCCGCTGAAAATTCAATCATAAAGAATGACTAGCCATCGATCCATCTATGTGCATTATTTTTGGCAGAATATTCAGCGTGGAATCATGTAAACTGAGCGATCTTGTTTTCAATTTCACTTCAAGATGCAAGAAAGCATGCTATATTGGCGAGTGTGGGATGAAAGATTATGAAATGTTTCAGTTTCACTACAGATTGCAAGCATTTTTGAATGCAATGAGACAGTTTACATTATTGATCGTTGAACATTCAGTTATAACTCGTGTAACATGATTATTATAGAAGTTTACGTGCCATGTAAATTTAAGATATTTTTGCTGTGTAGTTGATGGGCTATCCAAGGCTGCCTGGATTCTCTGTATGTAAGGGTGTCGATTGCTCGGGTTTGCAATTGCAGACAGGATACTGTCCGAGTCAATGAACGACCAGCACCGGGTAGTCGCAGGGCGTCGTGATGCTACAAAATATGGCTTTAGGACATTTCGTCGAATGACATTTGGTCTAATGACGTTTGGTCGAATGACATTTGGTCGAAAGTACATTTGGTCGAAAGGACATTTGGTTCGAATGGACATTTGGTCGAATTGCTTTGGAACACTTATTTTGGTCGAATGACGTTGAGTTGAACGGAAATTTGGTTGAAAGCTTTTCAAATGGTTTAATGAAAGATCGTGTGGTAAAATTATAATTGTTCTGAGTTTTACAAAGTTGGTAAAGATAACGTGTTGTTTTGAATAATCTGAATCATTAAAAGTTGTTGAATGGGACAATTTAATGTACCTCTGGTTTTTTATCATACATCTATTTTATTTGTAATTTTAAGTTATGCCATAATCTAGGATTTCGGTTTTTTTTTAATTGACTGTAATATTTAGTTCAAGTGAATTTATTATTCCATGAAAATATTATCATTCTTTGAAAAACTGCTTCACGAATTATTTTATTACTCAACGTTGTGAACCATAATGTTTTTATTTTTTATTCTCTTGAAATGTCATCGTTCTCGTAATGAGCTGCTGATCTTCATCTAATGGAAGCATTCGGAGAAAGTGCTCGGGATTTTTCTTTGAATTGCAAGGTCTTGCAGATTTTTGAATGCGGATATTCAGAATTAAGACGGCCAGCAAAAATTTTCTTTAAGGAAAAACCTTTATGGCGAAGTGAATGTTAGGTGTTGGTAACTCTACTTATGGCCAATCGGCTTATTGAGACTTCCAGCTTAATAACATTCCTTAAGCAAATATATGGCTTTGATGACAGAGTTGATGACCTCGGGTGAATAACAGAGTTTGTAGTAGAAGTTCTGAATTATTCAAAATGAAAATTGTGCTAATCCTATGTATCGGGTAAGGGAAAGACGAGTTGACAGAGACGACAAAGTTGGCTTGCTTCTATTGGGAATCAGCTTATTTCGAATTGTGGAAACGTACCTGAACAAAAAATGTAGCATGAAACGTCTCAAATGTCTAAATATGTTGGGAATGCGTCCATCAAATTGAATAACAAAATTTTGCTTATCGCATATTGATTGTTGGTAAAAATAGTTGATACTTTTTCAATTATTCAATCTCTCTTGTATTAGCGACAAAATGCAACTCTCGAGGATAGTCAGACTAAACGTAAAACTTTGTTTCCATAGTATTTAGATTCTACCACTATCTTTTCCACGAAATGTCGGTTCGACCAATATTATATGTTTTCTGTTGCAACTAAACCTTTTCGACCAAATGTCATTCGACAAAATGTCCTTCGACCAAATGTATTTCGACAAACGTCATTCGACAAAATGTCATTCGACCAAATGTCTTTCGACCAAATGTCATAGATTCACAAATACGGGCGCACAGACCAAAAATAAAACTCAGATTTACACGTAACGTAATTTTTAGCCTCAATCATGTAAAGTCATTTCTCATGTATTATTCAATGATAAAATCTATAAACACATCTATTATTTACAACATTCTTAACAAATACTTAACGTTGAACGCGAAACTTCTTCTCTCGAAGAATGTTGCATGCAAACGGCTCCAGTTTACATGAATTTTCAACCCACTGGAAAATTCAATCATACATAATGCACATGACATGTCAAGCCGTCGATCCATCCATGTGCATTATTTTTGACAGAATATTCAGCGTAGAATCATGTAACTGAGCATTGCAATTTCAATTTCAAGATGAAGAAAGCATGCAATAATGGCGAATGTTGGATGTAAGATCATGAAATGTTTCAGTTTCACTCAAGATTGCAAGCATTTTCGAATGCAATGAGACAGTTTACATAAATTAGTCGTTCAATGTAGTTGTAACTCGTTCTACATGATTATCATAAAAAAATTACGTACCATGTAAATTTAAGAATTTGTTGCTGTGTAGATTTCTGCAGTGCGACTGATGAAATGCTGAGACCGACCCGCTCTTGGCAAGCTTGGAGCCGTCGGTGTATCGACCTCGTGCAATTGAATTTTCTGTTCAGTAACCTCTCTGAAAGCGGTTTTTACGGTTTGTGATTGGCGGTTTTGGAGGGCGGTAGTTTGAATTGCAAATGTGAAGTCTCGAGCTCTTTTTAGGGGCGATGTCAAAGCCCGTGTTGCCGGCCCATTTGGTGACGGAATTCATTGTCGATAGTACTCTCCGGCGGATTGAAACGGGTTGTTTTCCGGTGACTAGGAGCAAGATGTCGTCCGCGTAATATACCCCTTTAGGTAGCACCATTGGACTCCGGTAAGCCATTGGACTCCAAGTCCAGTCGACGATTTGCCATCCGTTCTGCAATTTTGGCATGCACAGCTGGTGAGCGCTATCGGACGGTAGCTGGAGGTACTGTTAGCCGGTCCGGAACTCTTGGGTATGGGAACTACAAGGCTGTGCTTCCACTCTTCAGGTAGCGTGCCGGCAGTCTATTCTAGATGTATTGATTCTAGCAGCTTGCTGTTTTCACTGTAAACTAAGGTGTTTTAAGCATTGGGTACCTTAGTTCGTCTGATCATGTAGACTTGCCCTTGACCGTGCCCAGGGCGCAGTTGGGCTCTGCCATGGAGAAGGGTTGGTTTAAAAGTTGCCCTTGGTCAGGGGGAGTCGGGAAATTAATCACACATAACTATGGGTTGGGATAATGCTTTGAAAAGGTTGGCGGGTATTTATCGGTTGTGGATATCCCATGAAAGTACTCCGCGAGGGCATCCGCGATCGTCTGTGGGTCCCGGGTGGTTACTGCCGTCGTTCTTGAGGAAAAAACCTTTCACTCGGCGTTTGCCCTGAATGCTGTTGATTTTCCTCCAATGCTCTTAAGATGATTAGTTCTCATTTATTGTGTCGAGGAATCGGTCCAGGAATTTCTCCTTGGTTTCCCTGATGAATTTGCCGGCATTCGTTCCGGGCGGCTTGGTAGCATTTTTTGGGCCGTCTCAAGGTCGGGGTGCTCAGCGGGCAGGTTCTTCTTCGACCTTTTGAAGGCGCGCAAGGCCTTTCTGCGAGTTTTCGTAGCCGTCTTCGTTTCGAGAGACCACCAGTGGAAAACCCTTCTACCCGAGTTTGGGCTAGTCTTCGAGATGGACTTTTCTGCCGATCCGGTAACTAGGGCAGTTAGGTCCGTGATTGAAGTTGGGGAGGGGGGGGGGGGTGGTTTGTTTCAATTCCGGAGCCAATGTCATATTGGAACTGGCCCAGTCATAGATCCAGCGAGGTTGCTGAAGAGTTTTGCGGACTGATTGACTGTCGACTGCACATTTTTCCCTGGTATTATCAGTTCGACTGCCCCACGCTCGGTGGTGCCCGTTTGAGGTCACCAAGTATCACATACGGGCTGGGATCTTGAGTAGGATTGCTTCCAGTTGGTTCCTTAGATCCGGAAAGCTTTCCATTCGAGAGGTAGATGGAAATAATCGAAATAGCGAAGGGCCAAGGAGCCTGACCTGGAGCTCTGTATCGAGATCAATCTCTTCGGATGTAATGGTCCGTAGATACGCCAACTGGTAAATGTTAGCACCGTTTTAGTGAACCAACACATATCTCTTGCCTAATGTGTTGTCCATCATCGCCGGGTCGACCAGGGCAACCAATTGAAAATCATAGACCAGAACTTCTAAATCGAGCAAGTTGTGGTGGAAACTGTTTATGTTCCACTGGACAGCGAGGGTGGTAGGGCTTTTATGAATAGCACGTTTGGAGGTGGAGGTTGTTGAACTCAGATGGGACTTACCGCCCGGACCAAGGACGTTTCGAACCAGAATGATGGTCCACATAAACGGAAACACGATTTCTTTCAATGAACAGTTTGGATTCCGACATGGATATTCGATCACTCAACTACATTTACGTGTAACGAATTTGATTCGTTCCAACAAATCTGAAGGCTATTCTAGTCATCTTGCTCTTCTAGACATAGACAAAGCATTCGACAGTGTTTGGCATGAAGGTTTTAATTGTAAATTTTAAAGCTTTTAGGTTTACCAAACACATTGTTAGAAATAATCCAAAGTTATGTGTCACTTCGTACACTTGAGGTCAATTATCAGAACTGTAAGTGATTTCCTGTTAGAGCTTCCTGTCAGCAGAGTTGCTCCAATAACAGTCATACCAACTGATGACTGATGGCCTAAAACTATCAATATCACTATCGAGCTCTCTATATCATTTTGATTTGTGAATCAACAGCAGTGAAGCAATATCGCCAACCTAGATATAATCGCTGCAGGAATGAATAATCACGTGGTAATTATCCAAGCTTTTAATGTTTTTCGATGGCCAACTAATAGTTGCAATCCATCCACAGCACTGTCAAAAATATCGTACTGATAAGTTGCCGTTTTATTAAGCTAAATTTAAGACTCTACTTCCCGAGGAGGAACAAATAACTCCCCAATAACTTATGCATACCATTTTTTGGTATCATACCAAAATTAGGTATTGTTGAGTTGTCAATACCTCAATTTGGTATTATAATGGTATTGAAAAAAATCTTTAAAACGTTGGTTACGAAAGTGTGACAGTACATGTAGCAGGTATTGGAAAACGCGTGACAGAGAGGGGAGGGTGGTCATATTTGAATCGTCCCGAATAGAAAACTAGAATGCTTAGCAACATAGCATATTCTTCAACTGTAATCCAGTTTTTCATGAAGTGTTCAAAATTTTTTTCGCAACTGGGCACACTGCTCAAGTAAAATTCCGCCACCAGACAGGGCTAGTGTAGATGAAACTTTGGTTTTGCGGGTTTTTCAGGATCCTGACCATTTATAAAGATGACAATTCCGGCAAAGTTGTTCAGTAGTTGCTATCATTATTTTAGTCAAGATATTCGAGATTTTTCCACTGGACGGCGCTAGTAAGCATGAAACTGTTTTTTGCTGATTATCTCTGGATTCTGACCACTTAGAACAGTGGTTCTCAACCTTTTTGGAGCTGCGACCCCCTTCGAAGTTCTACAAATTTCTCATGGCCCCCTGAAAAATTTGATATTCCTGAAATCTAAGATTATGAATATGAAGGATTGTTCATGGAATTAACTACACATGGACAGACATTCGCATAAGATCTCACCAGGCATCAAACCAATGTACGTATTATGAAAATTGCTTTTGCTTTATGCGATTCTTATATATGCAAAGTTTCACGTGTAAGAAGTCTTGAAAAGGCCTTATATATACAAAAGTGGAGCGATATACGTGCATATTTTATATGATGAAAAAACGCATGCAATGCGAGTGCGCTGACTTTATTGAGAACTAATGTAAACTCTTCGGCAGCTTTAAAACTAAGCTGCAAAAACAATATTTATTGACAGCTGCTACGGGTTGATCCGATTTACTTGGTATGAGTATACGCGACGAAAGGAAACGAAAACCGACTTCATTTACCATTTAGAGCGGATGTGATGCCATTTGTATGAGTAAAACTGATTTGTTCATAAAACTTTCATGCGAGTTCTGGTTGTCTGGGCAGAAACATAATAGCACCCGATTCTGTTCACACGGTTGAGAAAACTGCCAATGATTTCGAATGAATCAACAGGTATACTTGCCAGGTGTACTAAAAAAATAAGGTATGTAATGCACCACAAATAATGCCGGAGTTCTTCTATGATCCTCTAGAATTTGGCCGGAATCCAACAACAAATCTTGCTGGTCAGGTTCTTGGTGAGCTTCCAATACAAAATCTCTTCCAACAATTCTTCAAAGATATTTACAGGTGTACAGTTAAAGATTTCCTTGAACCATCATCCATAGAAAATCGCACATTTGGAAGCTGATATGCATGTTTCAGGAACTTGCCTCATGGTCTTCTTAGAAGCGAAATTTAATCGACCGGTTAAAAATTTCCCGAACAATCTTGTGTCTAAGAATCTTTTTACAAATATTTACTTATACAGAATATCTGTCAAAAATCTCACTACAGATCCCTGCTGGAGATTCAAAGGGATTTGAGTGGAAACATTTGAAGATTTCAAAATTTTTTCAATGTCGTTAATATAAGGACCTCGCCAGGATGCTTACAACATGTCTTGCGAAAAATATGCCTGGATTGTTCAACAAATACCTTTAGGAACAATTCAAGTTGCATTGGCAAGATCATACTGGAAAATTATTTAAGTTACGCTGGTGAGATAAATTTACCTCGCCTGCATTCTCAAAAATTTTCAACTCGAAAATAACAGTCTTTTGAAATACGAAAAAAGGTAGAAGTTTCGTTACATTTAATCAGTAATCAATCACAACACTGATTGACAATGATTTTGCGAACCCCTGAAGGATCGCCACGGCCCCCTGGGGGTCCGCGGACCACCGGTTGGGAAACCTGACTTAGAATGGTGGCGTCTTCAGCAAAGTTGTTCAGTAGCTCATAGGCTACCATTATTTCAGTCAAGAGATTCGGTTTTTCTACCAGGCGGCGCTAGAGAGCACGTTTTTGTTTTGTTTCGTGGATATCACAGGATCCGTACCACTTAGAAAGATATCGTCTTGGAAAAAAAAAGGAGTTCGAGATTTTGTCGTCAGGAGGCGCAAGTGAGCATAAAACTTTTATTTTGCATATGTATTAGGTTCCTGACTACTTAGAAAAATGACGCTTTTTGGCAAACTTGTTCAGTAAGTCAAGGGTTAATTCAATAGTTTGCCCTCAGTTTCATGCTCACTAGTATCACTTGGTGGCAAAACCTCGAATCTCTCTGGTAGAATAATTATAAATCTTGAGCTACTAGAAAACTTAGCCGTAAACGTCGTCTTTCTATGTGCTCAAGATCCAGAAATATTTGCAAAACAAAAGTTTCATGCTTGCTAGCGCCACCTGGTGGAAAAATCTCTACTTTAATGGATCAAACAATGATATTCCTTGAGTTACTGATCAACTTTGCTGAAAAACGCCATCTTTCTAAGTGGTCCGATCCTAAGATATCAGTAAATTAAATGTCGATGCTCACTAGCGCCGCCTGGTGGCAGAATTCCGCATTTCAAGGACCACCACAATTGTGCTGAACATCATGATTGATATTTATATATTTATAAAAAACGGTCGTTAATCTGAATTTCGGTCGTAAAAAAGTGCTCGTAAAAAGAACCGTAGTAAAAAGAACGGTCGTAAAAAGAGGTTGGAGTGCATTTTCACAATAAAATTAAAAAGCTCTTCCTTTGAAAACCTACAAGTAGACATGTTGTCACGATGATTTAGCTTGAAAAGCCATCAAAAAACCACATTGAGGGCATTCAAGCCAAATATAATAACGAACTATGTCTTAAGAATAAGCTTTTGATCTTTAAGGTGAAGATAAATCGAAGCCAAAAGTTCAAAATTCAAACCACCAGCGAGTGACCAATCGATTAGGTTTTCAGCTTAAACGGATATTTGGTTCTCCAGATCCGTGCTTCCTTGAAAATTTGAGGTTTGGCTTCGATTTATCTTCACCTTAAATAAATGTTTAGGGTGGCCATGCTGTATGCTGCACCATTATAAGCTAGCTGTCATAAATACCAGGAAGCAGAAGGATACGGAGAATACCAGGAAGGGCTAGCTGTTATAATACCAGGAAGCAGCTCTGCAGAAGATTCGTAAAAAAATTATATAATGATTCTGGAGCATCATTATATGATGTTTTGAGGCGGTGCCGGTTTATTTACGTGCCCATGGCAACGAGTGAATTTGGCACCGCTCAAAACGTCAAATTAGTGAACTCTTGCATCGGTCCATGGACCAATGCACGAGTTTCACAAATTTGACGTTTGGAGCGGTGCCGAATTCACTCGTTGCCATGGTTACATAAATAACACGGCACCGCTAAAACGTCAAATAGTGAACCCGTGCATAGGTCCATAGTAAAATTGGTTTTCATGGCTACCTCGATGGTTCCTTTAATCGCATTTGCACTGATTTTGTGTTCTATAACTCGATACCTCCCTAACTCGATGGTCCCTTCAATATCGAGTTAGGGAGAATTCATTGTAATAAAGAAATCAAAAATATTAACATCGTGACAAATCAACGCTAGCAAAACATGAAAAAATAACGTTACACATATAACCTCTCTGAAGTATACTCCAACCCACGAGTCGAAACTTCGGGAGTTACAATAACTACCCCGCTTGCATTAAGTTTGACCGGAAAAAGTCATACAAAGAGGATGGCCGACATAGACGAATAAACTGGTTTGAAACTAACAAAGAATTGTTTAATAAATTGAAAGTAAACATATAAAGAAACAATAATTTTATTAGTGAATTTTCAACGCAAGCATGAATTTCAAACATTCACTGTTGTGCCTAAAACCAAGTGATTTCTTAGTTTGAAAACTCAAACATAAAATTGGTTGTTTCAAACTGGATTTTCTCCGTGCAAGAACAATCCCATCCGCCATATATGACGAAAACGACGACAGCGTGCGTGTATGTGACTGGAATTGACCACGGGATTGGACGCCACGTTGCATCTCATTGGCCGGCCGCGGCGGGATGATGACAGTCGGGCCAGAGGTGTGGGATGTGTTGTCGTTGTTCTCATTAAGCCGGTTTAAACTGCGCCACGTCGGGATAATCGGGGTTTGTTTACAAATTTCTCTTTATGGGAGCTTCGAATGCTTTTCCCTTTCACTTGATGGCATTCAAAATGAATTGGTTTGAGGTTTGTTGCTGATTCTCTTAGATAGTTCTGGGAATTGGTTTTTGGTTGGTGATAAAACACGCAGCTGGTTTTGAAGCTTTGGAAGTATTTTGAATTTGAACTCTTATATTTGGAATCTTAAAGTAGACATTTTGCCACGATAAGAAGTGTTCCAATACATTGGTCTGAAGAAGTGAAGTATCTCGAGTTAATGCTAGAGAGAAATTCAAATTTAAAAAAATCACACTGAGGATATTTAAGCAATTAAACAAATATTGAAAGTATATGTATACATTTATTACCAGAAAATAATAACCTCGTCTAAGGAATAAGCTTTCTAACTTCTTAAAAAAAATTTAGGCTGGATATGTTGTATGCGAATCTACCCATTACCCCGAATGCCATTAACCGAACGCCATAACCCCGAATTCCAAAACCCCGAACGACCCATCACCCCGAATGACATTACCCCGAATTCCAAAATCATAGGGAAATGTCATCAATATCATCATGTCAAAGATAATTTGCGAATTCGGGGAAATAGCATTCGGGGTGATGGAATTCGGGGTTATGGTACATTCGGGTGATGGATCGGGGCAATGGCATTCGGGGTTATTTGAGTAGAAATCGTTGTATGCTGTACCAATATGGATTAGTTGTTGTAATACTAGGGATGGATGCTCTGCAGAAGATTCAAAAACCAAATTTTTGAAAATGATTCTGAAGCACCCTCCTTTTTTAAATTTCTCTATTTGTATCATTTTAAACATTACATTCATTTCTTATATCTAGGTGTTCTGTGTTATTAGACAACACTATCATCTTAATTTGGTAAAACAAATTTAAGATTTTATTAACAATTTACTAACAACATATTACATTTCATTGCCGTAGCAGTTCAGTTTTTTTACAGGTGAGTTGAATATACTTAACCTAACTTAACCTAAACATATAACGCATTAATCGTGGAATAGAAGATTGTAACGATTTTTGGCCTGAAATTATTAATTATTTAATTTGACATTTGTTCCAATGTTTCAACATTGGAATATTCTATGTAACTCATTGTACTATACCAGGGAGGAAGCCTCAGAATCATTTTCAAATTTTATTTTGAATTCTCTGCAGAGCTTTCCTTCTGGTATTACAACAGCTAGTCCATATTGGTACAGCATACAACATGGCTGGCCTGAAAATTTGTTTGAATATCAAAAGCTTGTTCTTAAGACAAAGTTTTGATTTTCTACTAATAAGGGGATAAAGACATTTTACATATTTATTACATTTGGCTTCAATGCCCTCAATGTGTTTTTGAAAGTTAAATTCTTATCTAGCATGAGCCTTAGATACTTAACTTCATCTGACCAATTTATTGGAACCCCTCTCATCGTGACAACATGTCTACTTGAAGGTTTCAAATGAAGAGCTTTTGGTTTATGTGGGATATTATAGTTGAGTTTTGGAAGCATTTAGGAGAAATCTTTCCATTTTTGCAAGTATGAAGAAAAAAATAATCCAAACTTTTTTTGCAATCGACTACAGATGACACGCAGGCTTCGACCTTTGGCGGAGAGGCCTGTGTCATCCGCAAACGAAGATTTTGACATCCCTGAGGGTAACTCAGGTAAGTCAGATGTGAAAATATTGCAAAATATTGGTCCCAAAATTCTGCCTTGAAGAACACCAGCTCTTAGAGGAAGTCTTTCAGATTTGGAGTTCTGATAATTAACCTGAAGTGTACGATTTAACAGATAGCTTTGAATTATTCTAACAATGTATGTTGGAAAATTAAAGTTTTTTAATTTTACGATCAAACCTTCATGCCAAACACTGTCGAATGCTTTATCTATGTCTAGAAGAGCAAGACCAGTAGAATAGCCTTCAGATTTGTTGGAAAGCACTCTCCTTTGTTTAGTTCAAATGAATGACATAGAATATACAATGTTGAAACTTTGGAAAAATATCTAGAAAAAATAATTTTGATTATTTTAGATAAATGAGTTCTATAATTAGGAATCCGAAGAAGAATAAAAATAGATATTAAATCACGAACGGAAAGTTTGGGATGAACTGCTGTTCGAATTACAATGGTTCTTTTAAGTGGTATACATTTTGTAACACTTAAATTTTTGAAATCGGCTTTAACTGGCAGCGATATGAGCATAAATTGTCAAGATTTCAGTATGTATAATTTTCAAGATACGATCAATTGTATTTGTAACACTGCGGAACACGTTTTTGTCTCAAGCATCAAAATACCGCTATTGAGTTAAATAAGAATAGCTGAATCCATTGCCGTTTTCAAAAATATCACAGCATGTCTAGTTTTTGAGATATGGGTTGTTCAAAATGCTAAATTTGACTATTTCAGCCAACTTGCATGCGAGTTAGCTAGCTTGTATGGCAATTTATTTGTTTTAAAATGCCACAGAATACAAACTTCATGTGTATAACAATACTTATTAACAAAGTTCATAGTACTTTCGATGCTCAGAAGTTATTTTTTGATGGTTTAGAAAAGTATAGTACTTCGCCAGATAAGAGAAACAAAGAATTTTGTATGGAGACTTCAAGCACGTTGAAAAAATCGCTTTAAACTAATCTAAATCCTGCAATTTCAACCAAACTATCTCCGAAATGAAAGTTAAAGCCCTATTTTGCATGTTTGGTGGATTAGATCACAACAGTGTTCGATAAATCATACCTTGAATTTCAAGTAAATATCAATGAAAACAGTGTTTTACACAACTTTGGCGACCTGTAGCTAAAAATTGTGACGTGCTGGAGCATTTCTGAGAACGGCAACAGATAATGCAACTCCAAATCTACTAGAGACACATATTTTGATCCTTAAGACACGCAAAAATGTCATTTTTGTTCCGCTGTGTAATCCATCGCATTCCAAAGAGGCTCGTGCTAATCTCCTTTTTGTTGATTCGGGCCAATCGCTAGAATTAAAAAGATTATCTGGATGAACTTTTCAATACAATTCAACCATGATGCGAATCTGATTTTGTGTCTCTTCAGATTTTCCCTCTACTTCAGCACGACCAGGCAATAGCTACTTATTGCACAATACCCCGGATTATTGGTTGTCCAATCGCATCAAGAAATAATAGTGGTTATTCTTCATTTTCATCGATTATTCCCAATTATAGTGTGCTTGTATGTGCTGCACAACTCCGAGCAGCCCTTGGGCCAATCGTATCGCGATCGAACGGCTTGACCATGAACTTCAAGTTCAACAACCGTGAATAATGGCAAAGAATAGACTTCTTCAGCAGCTAGCTTGCAGCATCCAGCAGAATCGCGTTGAGAACTCCAACCATGCGGGGGATTTTCAATTTAAACATCCACCATGCATCCAATCGATTTGCAGCCGCACGATCTCATGGAAGAGGTTGAGAACTTGAGTATGCATGCAGACGTATAAAACACGATCCGGGGCTTTTCTTCCCTTCGCCGGGATATCTAGTGCTGCTGTGCACGCTGTTTTCCACAGGTTCATTGACTACAAAGGTAGAACACCCATCCAGGTTGATCGATCGTCTCCATTGGCAGGCCTTTGTTTTCTTGGAAGCTATTGTTGAATGTCACACATTTGATCTCCAAAATAGGATTTACGATAGAAAAGGACTGACGCTATGCATAATTATAGAATGCTTTCAGAGTCATCTGTCAAATCGTACACTTCAGGTTAATTATCAAAACTCCAGATCTGAAAGACTTCCTGTAAGAGCTGGTGTTCCCCAAGGCAGCATTTTGGGACCAATATTATACAATATTTTCACATCTGACTTACCTGAGTTACCTCAGGGATGTCAAAAATCTTTGTTTGCGGATGACACAGGCCTCTCCGCCAAAGGACGAAGCCTGCGTGTCATCTGTAGTCGATTGCAAAAAAAGTTTGGATATTTTTTCTTCATACTTGCAAAAATGGAAGATTTCTCCTAATGCTTCCAAAACTCAACTAATAATATTCCCACATAAACCAAAAGCTCTTTATTTGAAACCTTCAAGTAGACATGTTGTCACGATGAGAGGGGTTCCAATAAATTGGTCAGATGAAGTTAAGTATCTAGGACTCATGCTAGATAAGAATTTAACTTTCAAAAATCACATTGAGGGCATTCAAGCCAAATGTAACAAATATGTAAAATGTCTCTATCCCCTTATTAATAGAAAATCAAAACTTTGTCTTAAGAACAAGCTTTTGATATTCAAACAAATTTTCAGGCCAGCCATGTTGTATGCTGTACCAATATGGACTAGCTGTTGTAATACCAGGAAGAAAGCTCTGCAGAGAATTCAAAATAAAATTTTGAAAATGATTCTGAGACTTTCTCCCTGGTATAGTACCAATGAGTTACATAGAATATCCAATGTTGAAAACATTGGAACAAATGTCAAATAAAATAATAAATAATTTCAGGCAAAAATCGTTACAATCTTCTATTGCCACGATTAATGCGTTATATGTTTAGGTTAAGTTAGGTTAAGTATATTAAAAACTTTTTTTTTTTTCTCTTATAAGCAGGTGAAATCAACTCACCTGTAAAAAATCTGAACTGCTACGGCAAATGAAATGTAATATGTTGTTAACAAAATGTTAATAAAATCTTAGATTTGTTTTACCAAATTAGGATGATAGTGTTGTCTAATAACACAGAACACCTAGATATAAGAAATAATGAATGTAATGTTTGGAATGATACTAATAAAGAAATTAAAAAAAAAAAAAAAAAAAAAAAAAAAATAGAATGCTTTCAATATGGAAAAAATGAAAATGAAGCTATACAGTTCCATATGTTCTGTTTTACATAAGAATCGTATAATAATAATAAAGATAGTGCTATAGAAAATTGTGTATATACGAAAAGCCCTCTTTAACATACAAACCAGGCACATTAGTTGTGGAAATTCAGCCTGTATTTCATACAAAAGTATCGACCGTGATAATTACATTTAATTTGTTTACTGGCGTTATTATCAGCGTTTGTTATCAGCGAGAGAAATTGGATTAGTTGTTGAAGAGGGCATCCTACCTTCTGGCTAACGTCTCCTATGGGAACGGCTTGGCGTATTGTTAGAATAACAATACCATGGCAGCCTGTCTAGCTTTGAGCAAAAATCAGTCTATATTTTAAATTTTGCATTGAAATACATCTTTGGATCATTTTTCTGTCATTTACTCTTAAGTAATCAATCAAAAATATTCTATTGAAACTGTTGGTAGACTACATTCACTGGAAAAAAATTCTTAGAATATATGTACTAAATTGCTTGAATAATGCTTCTAGGTCAATGCATTAGTTTTCGAGAAGAATTTCCAAAACAGAATTTGAGATGCAAATACCTGAAATTTCGTTTTGGCAGTATTGCATTTTTTTAGCTAAGAAAGACATTTTAAGTAGAACTATTTGACTATAGATTTTTGAAGTTTCAGGCATTTTATTTCAGAGAAACTGATGTTTTTTTGTTGATGAAAAAAAATAAGAAAATACAAAAAAAAAAAAACAAATGTTTTCTTGAAATCAATCTTGTCTTTTAAAAGAATTCTATCAAAATTACAGGTCTGATCAACATTTTTTTTCTAAGGTTTTTAGAATTGCGGTCATCTTTTTGAAAATGACGACAATTCCGTATAAATCACTGGAAACACGGGGCTTTAAAGATTGAGCAGCTACTTGAATATCGAATCCCAAACATAGATTAACACCTATCGAACCTTGTTCAAAACTTGACAGAATGTTTTTTTCATATATGTTTATATATGTATGAATATTGTTCATAAACCTTCAAGAGATAACTCCTCTTCTTTTTGGCATAGCTTTCTTTGCTTAAGTTGCCATTTTCGCATTCGTATATCGTGTGGCAGGTACAATGATTCTTTCTAGGCCCAGGAAAGTCAAGGACATTTTCATTACGAAAATATTCTAGACCGACTGGGAATCGAACCCAAACACCTTCAGCATGGCTTTGCTTTGTAGCCGTGGACTCTAACCATTCGGTTAAGGAAGGTCCAATAATGAGATCACTCATTACTAGTTATAACTGCTTGCTCTTCACGGAGCACATTGGGGCAGATCGCTGTTTTTGACGGCCAAAACCTCTAGTACTCTTGATATGGAGTTGTCAATAAACGATGCAGGGGGAAAGGGGCTGGCCAATGACAAATTTTAAAAATGACACAAGGGGGAAGAAGGTCTGAAAAAAAAGACCACGTGGTTCATAGACAGCCCAAAAATCGAAAAAAAAAATAAAAAAGAAAAAAATATTCATGCATGTATATTATTATTACCATATTACAATGATCTAAATAACATACTGAATGCTGCCAAAGTGTTTTCAAGAAGTCATCGTTTAGTGTTATGTAATGTTTTAATAAAATTTTCTTCTTCTTCTTCTTGGTATTTACGTCCTCACTGGGACAGAGCCTGCTTCTCAGATTAGTGTTCTTATGAGCACTTCCACAGTTATTAACTAAGAGCTTTCTTTGCCGATTGATCATTTTTGCATGTGTATATCGTGTGGCAGGTACGAAGATACTCTATGCCCTGGGAATCGAGAAAATTTCCATTACGAAAAGATTCTCGACCAGCGGGATTTGAACCCACGACCATCAGCATGGTCATGCTGAATAGCTGCGCGTTTGCCGCTACGGCTATCTGGGCCCCCTTTAATAAATATGTAACCGAAATTCAAAATAACACGTTCCATATGTGTGTTTTTTTCTGGTTATTCTCGTGATCTAAGGCAGATTAAACAATAAATCTCCCATTTTAGATCACATATGTATTGATATAACTTTTTTTTCGATCCCAAAATTGTTCTAGCAAAGAATGCCCCACGCGACCCTAATTTTCTTTCTTCGCGACAATGAAACTAATAAAGCAAATCAAAGAAGTATATTGGACTACCTCCCAACAAACATTCACTTATTTATAAAACATAACCATGGCCATTTTATTCAGCAGCATGTTTAATAATCTGTTATTAATATTCATGGCCAGCTTTTGTCCAGGCGTTGTTCACACAAGTTTGGAGAGACTTTAAAGCATTTTGTTGTATGCCAACTTTATTTTGAAGCTTTGAAAACGTTTTATAAGCATTTAGTTCAGCCTTTATTCCGGAGACGAACCAGCCATGGGCTGAAAGTCTCACAAATAAAGTTAAAAATAATAATGATAGTCTGTATTCGGCTGGCATGAAATATATATTAAAAAAAAATAAAACAACTTTTTACCGCACTTTACATTACATATAGTGTACAAAATCATAAAGGATTCGAACATCAAGCCCTTTCCATAGTCAGCGGTATGCTTTGCCATCTGCGCCATCCTTGAATTAATGTATCAACCTTCCAATGCGAATATATACCTCTTGTAGCAGAATATTGATCATGCTTCAGCATCTATTCAATGTCTAATCAACATATGGTATGCTAATCAACAATTAAAAAGCGTATTATTCAGCTGCTGTTCAGCACCAACCCAAGCTGAGATCAGTCAGCTTTATTTAGGGTATAGTGATTGAATCTTATATGAATAATCGGATATCAGGATCCATTTCTTTTGACCAAAATTCTAATTTAATGAATTTATCATCTTCTTTAAAAAATATTTATTTTACATATTATATATGTATTTGGTTATTAATTTTAATGGCTTGTATGGTTTATCCATCTCTTATGCATTAAAGAGATAGTCCTCTGGATGAATATATTGAAATCATTTAGAGGATATTGAGGACAATTCACCTGAAAAGAAAACTAAGAATCTTGATACTGGGAAATTTATGTTTAGAATATATTACACTGCGGAACACGTTTTTGTCTCAAGTACCAAAATACCTCTATTTACTTAATTAAGGGTTGCTGATTCCATTGCTGTTTTCAAAAATATCACAGCACGTCTAGTTTTTGAGATATTGGCTGTTGAAAATGCAAAAATTGACTATTTTAGCCAACTTGCATGCAAGTTTGCCGGCTTGTAAGGCAATTTATTCGCCAAATTTGCCCCGGAATCTAAACTTTATGTGTACAGCAAAACTTATCAATAAAGTTCATAATACTTTCGATGCGGAAAAGTTATTTTTTGATGATTTGCAAAAGTATTGCATTTTCCCATATTAGAAAAACGATGAATTTGGTATGGAGACAGTAAGCGTGTTGAAAAAATCGGTTTAATCTCAATTTAATCGTGCAATTTCAACCAAATTATGTCCAAATTGAAAGTTCAGGTCCTATTTTGCATGCTTGGTGGATTAGATCACAAAAAAGTTTGATAAATTATACCTTAAATTGTATGTACACATCAACAAAACCAGTGTTTTTCACAACTTTGGCGACCTGTAGCTAAAAATTGTGACGTGCTGGAACATTTCTGAGAATGGCATCAGATTCGGCAACCCCAAAACTACGAGAGACACATAATTTGATCCTTGAGACACGCAAAAGTGTCATTTTTGTTACGCTGTGTTATTTTACCACCCTTGTTTATTTTTCCACCTCTTCCCCTTATGAACTATTTTTTCTTCGAAAACATAGGTAATAAACCTCCGGATTTTTTAGTGGTTAATGTGTTTCGAAATTCTGAACAGACATTTAATAAGTATTGAGAAAACATCAGTTATGATTGTATCCGATAACTCTTTTTATATTACTAATTTGAGCTTTGAAATGCATTCGGAACTCAACACGAATTTCGAAAATTTGGCTATAGTGTGTTCTCTTTGGTAATGCTTATTTATTGCTCAACAAAGTGTTTATTATACGTTATTTCGGTCTCTTTGATGTAATAATATACCGGTGTTGAAATTAAGATTTTATAAAATACTTATTCAGCTCTCAATCAGTTTTATGTTGAACATTTGGAAATAGAAGTGCGAAGCAAGTGAAACGTTAAATCATTTACTGAATATCCCTTTAGGCAGCGTCCATTTATTACGTAACGCTAAATTGGAAATTGTCGACCCCCTCCCCCCCTTCGTAAAGCTTTTTTTATGGAAAATTTAAAATTTTTGTATAAGTCGTAACGCTTGAGCCTACTCCCCTCTCCCTCTAGAGCGTTACGTAAATGGTGGATGCCACCTTATACACATGTTTGTTTGGTCGAATATTGGCTTTCTAATAGCAATGCTTCATGTTTTGTTCGGCTCATTAGTAAAAAAATCTTGACTAGTCGAATGAGAATCTTTGTAAACGTTCAATGAGTGGTGATTGAACTTTCATGCGTTCCAATGCATAACTCCGAACATTGACTTTAGTTTGTATTGTAGAGTATCTTTTCAGCTCCCCTTGGAGGGCAAAATTTTTATTCAGCTGTCATTACCATTATTGAACTTTAGTTAAACATGCATGTTTATTTGTGGCTCTGAATTGTTACTTGGGTTTGTACCTTTTATTTCCGCCCTAATTGTTTATCTTTGACAGAATAAAAGGAACACGGTACTTAAATCTACTTGTTTGCAATTTCTCATCGTAATAGGCTGATTTTCATCACGCCAATCTGTCATGAAACAGCCTACTTTCCTGAACTGAAGTACGCAGTGTGGGAATAGTCATTACGCAACTGAAACCAGTGCTGTAATGATTCATTACGCAACGCTTTCTATTTTTTTATAAAATCCTTCGCTAAATTTCGGATTTATTTTTTTTTTATTAAAGGCACTTTGTGCTCGTGGCCACTACTGTGCCGGAATCAGTTCATCTGTATCTTCTTTACCGATATAGATCTATTTTTAACTAATCTATATTTACATCTTCTTTTACTCTCTTCTACTCTTTTGCTCTCACACCGAACAGGTAGGAGAGTGCTCTGCTGATAGTCCAATCGATTTCCATAAGCCATAGTCCATTGCTCATAGCGGTGGTTCGTTTTGCCGTGTTCCTGAGTCGTTTGAGGCTAGCTGCCTGCGAAGTGGGTCAGTTTGTCTCAGTCACCATCTGATACTGACGGAGGATGGATGTGCTCCCCAAAGCACGGTCCTTCGTGCGGTGTCTTCTGGTGGCTGGACGGGTTTTTGGTGGAGGGGCTGGGAATTGAAGCCATAACCTTCCGCTTATGAAGCGAAAGCGTAACCTCAAGGCTACGGACCCCCCTAACGCTTTCTCATTACGCAACTGGTTTGAGTTGCGTAATGAATCATTACAAAACCATATTTTAGAAATTGTAAAATGTTGGTGAATGTATTCCGATATAATTTCTGATACCCCCAAGTGGCCTTCTACGAAAATGCAAAAAATGTTGTACGTAACTCGTTGTAGAACTTGATTTTTACAGCACTCGTCGTAATTATTATATAAATTTACGACTCGTGTTGTAAAAATCATCATTCTGCAACTTGTTCCGTAAACTACTATTTTGATTCCCTTAATTGAAATACTGCTCAGAGGGTTAGAACACGTTGAAAAGGGTATTAGTTTCATAACGAATGTTTTTGACTAGTTCTAGAAAAAACATTAGCTGCCACCATTCGCTGCTTCATGAATTCAGTAAAACATTGTTTTTTGACTGTTTATACTTAAAGTATCATTGGATTTGAAAATTTTGTCAGTAAATGATGTAAGTTTACTTCTTATTGTTAAGCTTTAAAAACTCGATAACAAAATATTTTATAACAATTGGGTTGTTTAACAATGGAAGGATACACTGAAATTTCTGTTCCCGAAGTTTCTTTTACGTCACGTGTTTTACGAAATGCGTAAATTGAGTTTAGGCAATTAAGTGGCAAATTATGTAACGGAATGACCTTTGGTTGGGGAAAATCGTTCGAAACCCATGTAAATTGGGTATTTTTGGAACGGTCAAGACTAGTTACGCTTGTAGATTCTAAGGTCTTTATTTCATGGAGCTCTTGGAGATCCGAGAATATCAGTTCAAATCAAAACAATACTACGTTTATTTATATGAAGATTTAAGATTTTATGTCATAGCTAAATACCATCAATAAACAACTGCTTACGCTCGTAGATCTTTCGGCCTATATTTCGTGCAGAGCATTGGTTACACATGTAGCTTCTAAGGCCTGTATTACATGGAGTCATTGAAGAGACAAGAACATCAGTACATATCAGTACATTGATCCATTTACTTATATAAAAGTTAAGCTTTTTTACCATATTAAAATATCATCAATATACAACAGCTTACGTTTGTACTCAGGCCTATATTCCGCGAAGTCTTTGGAAGTCCAAGAACATCGATACAACTCTATACGATCTTATGTTCAATAATATGAATAGTTAAGGTGATTATAGAACGAAGCCACACCTCAAATTTTCAAGAGCACAAGACTTGAGAACCAAACAGCGCTCCGCGTTGAAAATTTATCCCATTGGTCACCACCACCACCACAAGTAGTTTGATTTTTTTTTTAATTTCTTTATTAGTATCATTCCAAACATTACATTCATTTCTTATATCTAGGTGTTCTGTGTTATTAGACAACACTATCATCCTAATTTGGTAAAACAAATTTAAGATTTAATTAACATTTTGTTAACAACATATTACATTTCAGTTGCCGTAGCAGTTCAGTTTTTTTACAGGTGAGTTGATTTCACCTGCTTATAAGAGAAAAAAAAAAAGTTTTTAATATACTTAACCTAACTTAACCTAAACATATAACGCATTAATCGTGGCAATAGAAGATTGTAACGATTTTTGCCTGAAATTATTTATTATTTTATTTGACATTTGTTCCAATATTTCAACATTGAATATTCTATGTAACTCATTGGTATTATACCAGGGAGGAAGTCTCAGAATCATTTTCAAAATTTTATTTTGAATTCTCTGCAGAGCTTTCTTCCTGGTATTACAACAGCTAGTCCATATTGGTACAGCATACAACATGGCTGGCCTGAAAATTTGTTTGAATATCAAAAGCTTGTTCTTAAGACAAAGTTTTTGATTTTCTTCTAATAAGGGGATAGAGACATTTTACATATTTATTACATTTGGCTTGAATGCCCTCAATGTGATTTTTGGAAGTTAAATTCTTATCTAGCATGAGCCCTAGATACTTAACTTCATCTGACCAATTTATTGGAAACCCTCTCATCGTGACAACATGTCTACTTGAAGGTTTCAAATGAAGAGCTTTTGGTTTATGTGGGAATATTATTAGTTGAGTTTTGGAAGCATTAGGAGAAATCTTCCATTTTTGCAAGTATGAAGAAAAAATATCCAAACTTTTTTGCAATCGACTACAGATGACACGCAGGCTTCGACCTTTGGCGGAGAGGCCTGTGTCATCCGCAAACAAAGATTTTTGACATCCCTGAGGTAACTCAGGTAAGTCAGATGTAAAAATATTGTATAATATTGGTCCCAAAATGCTGCCTTGAGGAACACCAGCTCCTACAGGAAGTCTTTCAGACCTGGAGTTCTGATAATTAACCTGAAGTGTACGATTTGACAGATAGCATTGAATTATTCTAACAATGTATGTTGGAAAATTAAAGGTTTTTAATTTTACAATCAAACCTTTATGCCAAACACTGTCGAAGTTTGATTGATTTTCAACGCGAACTGTTGTCAGATTCTCCAGTCTTGTGCACTTGAAAATTCGAAGTTTGGCTTTGTTTTATAATCACCTTCAGGGGTTTCACGATATTTGAAAACAATCCATTGATAATTGGTTACGCTTATAGATCGTTAGGGCTTGGAGGACAAGAACATTTGCACAAATCAATACAATACACCGTTTACTCACATGATTGTTAAGGGGCTTTCGGAGTCTTTGAAAACTAACTTAAATCACTAATTACGGTCGTAGATCCCAAGGCCTATATTTAATGGAGTCTTTGGAGGACTGAAAACATCCGTACAAACCAAATAAATGTTCCAAAGACTTAAATGAATGGTTGAGAGACTATATCATATTAAAAAACTTTCGATATCCCGTTGATCACGCTTGTAGATACTAAGACTTAAATTCAATAAAGTCCTTGGAGGACCTAGGACATCGGTACAAGTTATAACAATACTAATTGCACTGCTATGAACAGATAAGCGCCAGTGCCATATAAAAAAAAAACATCAATGGATCGCTAAATACACCAGTACATAGCAGGCATATTCCAGGAAGCGTGGATGAACTAAAACGCCTGCTGTACTCACATAGTTACCAAAACTCGGATCTGACCATACGAACTATCCTTTAAAATGGGGGCGACCCATTTCGCATAAAGACGTTTCACATAAGGACGTTTGGCACAATGGGCGTTTCGCATAAAGCAGTTTCATATAAGAACAGGTAGCATTTGAAAGAAGGCATATAATTCTTACTATGCCAAACAATCTTCTAGAATCCAGTATTGTGAGATATTCTGCTACATAGAAAGGATAAATTTATCGCCAATAACTCGTGTAGAATCATATGCACAAACTTCAAAGAGTTCTTGGAAAACCTTAACTTCCGTGAATCGCAAGTCAGTCCCATTTGTAAAAGTAGGCATAGCGAAAATGGGATGTGAAGTTTTAAAACTCGTTTCCCATACAAATAAACAAAAAATGCTAGGAGGCTGAAACATGTTCTAATCTCAATGATACTTTCAGACATTGCTTTTCACTCTGATACATTTCAGTGAAAACTATGAAGATAATCAAAACATGTTTCATTTTTGTGTTGCATGGTCCGGAAATCTGTAATGGGACTGTAGCGGTTACTTTTCAGTATGGGACAATTTGAGTATTTTTTCTATTTTTTTTCTGAACAAATCATGTTGTCTCATTAGTGTAGTCGAAAGATCATTAGAAGATATGTTGAAAACTGAACTCATCTCAATTTAGACGATAATGCAGATGGGACTGACTTGCGATTCACGGCAGTTAACTTGCACACGTTCTCGCTTGATTAAGAATCAAATATATCAATATTTCAGAATAAGAATCGGGAAAACCCATTCTTTGCTATTTATTTAAAACCCAACAATAAGTTTGTACCTACAAAAAGCGTGATTCATCGACAATTTCAAAATTTTCTGATCTCGTGTAGATCAACATCCGCCCCCATTCACTAAAACAGCAGAGTGCATCGAACCCGGCCAAAGCATCGAACTGAAACGATTACCGCTCCAAAGAACACCCAAATTCACGGCCAGTGAAGCGCGTTTCCATTCCACAAAATCGCACTGGAGCATACCTGGCATAAGAAGCTCCCCACGTGTAGCATCCTTGAACTGTAAAATTATTCTGCCACGAAGCTCATCACGGTTCACGGTCCTCAACGCTCCTGTTTTTTATTTCATTTCGGCAATGCTGTCTGCGTCTTGTAACAAAAGCTCCCCTTAAGAACAACCTTAATCCACCATCCAACTGCACGTGAGTTATCTGCTGACGCTAATGAAAGGCGAATTTATCCTACGGAACGTAAGCAAGCAGAGCCGGAATCAAACCCACAAATATTACGCAGATGCGATTCTCGCCAAAACATGACTTGGTACCGACTGAAGACAACGGGCGGCGCAGTGACGAAAACTCACAAAAGCATAACTGTTACAGTAAACTAACTTCCTACGGTGGCCGCTCACAGGGCGCAGCAGACGGACACGCGCTTCTACGTATAGAGTGAGCCTGCTGGAAGACTTCTGCTGCAGCTCGGCGCTAGAAACTGGAACGAAAGTAAATGTTCTTATTTCCACGCAGCGATGACTTTCTCCGGTGGATGGTTCGATATGTGAGGGGAATCATTTTTGTTATTATTTTTGTTTGTGCAATGAACAGGGAATGACCTTGAAATGTACATACGTTTGTTTTTGTTAGATGCTGAATTTATTTTCATACCTAATTTGGCTTTATTGCGATATTTTTCATGCATAATATGGATTGAAAGCTTCCGTTTGACTTATTTGTAAATAGGGCTTTCCATATAATTTTAAAAGACATTTTTTCTAAAAATGGTGCTTCTATTATACCTTCACATGAGATTTAAACCTCCAAGCATACATAATGGGATTTTGTTCGGTAGGATATAGTTAGCTTGATTTGCACAATCTAGTTTCGATTGAATCGATTTTTCTTAACATTACTGTAGTCTTTATACAAAATTCTTCATTAATTTAATATGGCAAAACAACACACTTTTCTAAGGTATCCAAATATAAATTTAGCGTATTGAAAGTACCATGAACTTTTCTTATAAGAATGCCAGATTAAGTTTAAGTTCTATGCATCTATCCATCATCATTACTCATTGCTTTCCTTTACTCCTTTCCTCTTTGAGTGGTATCGCGTTCATTAAAAAAGCCAATAAAATGCTCATTATGATAAAGTCACGCGGTGATTGAAGTTTGGAAATGAACATGATAACTTGATGTATTCATCATCTGATGAAATATCTGAAAATGATATCACAAATTTACTCCTGGAATACCATTACCATATCATATTTAAAAGATCTTAACCAATACCAGTTAGCTATTGATTAGAATTGCAAACATCATATTTTGCTATGAAGTTCCAGGAATAAAATTTAGATATTATCAGCAGATTTTCCCTTATGACAATCAAATGATTCTTTTTGATGGTCAAAACTTTGCTTCTGCTCGGGTTGTCGTGCTTACTTGTTACATGGGGTGTTATCAAATATACCTTCTTTAATTTTAAAACTTTATATTGATTTTCCAAACTCCTCAAACCTGTTGAACACCCTTAACTTCTCGGAATGTTCTGATTCAATCCAGAGCTATAGCGTTATGGAGCAAAATTGTCCGAATTTTCTGTATAGAACCCCAAGCAGTATTGCATTTTGGCGAAAAGTTGAGGGCTTTATGGAATGCCCCATGTAATTTGAGTTAAATCTTAAGCTACGAGTTGAAATTAATGAAGTTGTATATTTAAAATTATTGCCCTGATGGTGAAACACTACTAAACTTTTCTCATATGTAGAAGAAATATGACAATGTACATAGTCTTCCAATGGGGTATCGACTGTTTACATCGTTCTCAAATGCTAACAGTTGGCACCAGCGGCCAAAAGTACAGACAAAAACATTATAACAGGCAGTTTCTCTCATTGGCCGCCGAGTAGCGACACTGATGTTTGCATTCTACTCACTCATCGCGCTACGCTTATTTCTCAAATTTCACAAACTTCCAGCACAAGTGCATGGAAGAATGGTAGTCGAGAACTGACAAAATGAATGGGAAATAAAAAAAAGTAAATTACTTGCAATTAAGAAACTGGATCGAAAAACTAGTGATTGGAAATCAAGCGTAATGTAAATGCTTAGATAACGTTTTGTGTTTAGTTCATCTTCCGTCATGCTTTCTTTGCTTCAGAAATTTAGATTTACTACCATTGAAAAAGAGCCATCTATTACCTTTTCAGATTTGAATATCGCCCTATGCGTTATGTTGGATATTATTTCATGTTTTTTTTTTATTTCTTTGCAGCATCGAACCATGAAAGTGATAGGAAATAAAGACTTATAGTGAGGTAAGTTTTTGCGGTATTGAAGCATTGTTTACACAAAAACAATAAAGGTTTAATTTTTAAGAGCATTGTTCCCACGTATTAGATCCATAGGGAATAATTAGTTACGAATGAGATGTTTTCACTTTAACGATTTTTGTGAAATTGATTTGATACATTGTGTTCAGACAAACCGGACTAGCTGATATTTCATCGTTCTGAAGATACGTTAAGGACTCCATCAATTCGGATTTTTCCGATGCAATTTTGATACCAATGCATTATGAAATATACAAATTCTATTTTTACAACAAATAATGCAAAAAATTAGATATATCGAATGACCGGCGTACGTTTTTCTGAAACCATGAAAAAGCACTTGGTTCAGTTCGTCTGAACATCGACCATATAGTCCTTTACCCTATTGAATTTTGTATGGAATGTTCTGACAGCAGGTTGTTGCAAGAAATATTGTAGTGTGTTTGTGTACATGGAACTGAACAATATGTATAGAAATATCACGAAAAGGAGAAAGCAAACAACAACAAATTAACATTTAGCGAAATTATTAGCGAAAGAGAGTTCGCTCACGTCATTTAGGCCCTATTGAAGTAACAGTGCAGAAATAATTATGATGAGATTTGGAATGATGATCATCCAGGTAAGTAGTTTTAGCTGATAATAATGTTTCTTTTCTTCTAGCTACCAGTAGTCTTGGTGTGTACAATAAGTTGCAGGTAAGTGAAATTTATTACTCAAGTGTAGTGAGAAGTAAAGTGTTAGGGGCCCCAGCATGAGGCATGATCGTCTGCCGGTGCGGTGTCATGAAAACACCCCGGCAGCTTGCTGATAGCCTCAACAAGCAGATTATTCTAAACATTATACCAATCAATCGTGAAATTAGGTAACTGTCACTACGAAGTTTTTCATAAAAATTCTGCGAATAATTTTCTACCCTAACTAATAAAAAATTGAGACTCTAGTGACATAAAGCTACAAACTAAATTTGTCCCAAATAGGGCAAATATAGTCAACTCTCCCTTACTTGCTATTTCGTGTCAGGTCAATCGGTTCATTAGAAGCTATTGTACAGTTGTATTTTGAATGAAAACCGGCCTTCATGAACTTTATTCTTGGCAGTACCGTCAAACGGGGTATCTTGCAGGGGTGAAACTTGCAACACTTCGACATGTAACCGAATTGTCGTTTTGTTCAGCATTGAATAAAATCATCATAATTTATTACGCCGTTTATTGTTTTTAGGTATACAACATATGATTTTGGCGAGGGTTTGGGCATTGTTTTTTGTTTTTGGTTGGTTTACTGGAGGTGAAAATCATATTACACATAGGATAGTATGAAATTAAAGCTGAAAAACGTCCCTTGTACCACACAAATGGTAGAAATATGTCATTCGAAGCATTTGCTATCAGTGACATTACTTAGTAGTGTACAAATTGACAACTTTAAAAGTTTTTGATAATTATAGTGTTTGTTATAAAAATTCAAAAACGTTTTTGACTACCCTTGTAGGGTAACTTGCAACAGCAATTTTGATCTCAATTCTTTGATATTTCTTGCCGTTTGTCATCGGAAACACATGAAATGGCAAAATTTTACATATATTTGTTCAGTAACTTTATTTTTTTGTACCTTCATTAATTTAATACACGTTTGGTACTAATTATTGGTAAATTTAAATGAATTGTATTATTATTACATTTTGTCTTATTTTCTTCATGAAAATAATGAATAATATAGAACAGGCCTTCCCAACCTTTTTGAACCACGGGCCATAACTCAGAAACAATATTGAGCGGCGGGCCAAACTTTTTTTCAATACAGAAAAAAAAATGGTGGGATGAAATAAAAAGAAATATCAATAGTATTAGCTACTATGATAATCTAGATAACTCTGTGAGAATTGTGCTTACGATTACACCTAAGTTCAGCTCAGGATTCTTTTAGAAATTCTTCACAATTCTCTGAGAATGTTGTTCAGGATTTTATAAAAATCATTCTTAGTATTCTATCGAAAATTTTCTTAAGTTTTTGCCGCAATTTCATCTAGTATTGTTTGAAAACTTTGACCAGAGTTTGATAAAATTGGAGCCTTGGATTTTACAATAATCCAGTAAAGGAATCTGTGACAATTGTCCTTATTATTCCGCAGAACCCCACTCTAAAATTATTATAAGATCCTGATCAAGAATCTGGAGAATTCTGTCCTACTCAGAGTTCTGTAAAAAGAAATAATTGAGGATAGCTCAATCCAATTTTGCACACTTATATCCAGTATTCAGTGATAGTCATTACTATCGTTCTGTGAAATCCTACTAGGACTCTGTGACAAAATTTCTGCCTAAGTAGTCCGTAAAATTTATCTGAGAATGATGTATTCAATTTAAAAGCTATTTACCAGCGTCTTTATCTGCCTAATATTGATTATATTCTTTTTTATGTATAAAACTCATGCTCGGCAACTTTTGTTCAAACTTGACATAAATTCAATTTTGTTTGTTTTGAAGAATGTAATTGGCGAGATTCCTCGTAAATTTTTAATCCTCAAAAAATTTAGTATTTAACATTTTCTACAATTTAAGAAATCAAGCAAATTTGTATGGATGAAAAATCATGTATGTAGAGAACCTACAAGTATATCTCAAAACAAAATTTAAGAAATTAAAGATTGAATGATCAGCCTTGATTGTTCAAATATCTAGTTATAGAGTTTCTAGAGCAGAGAAGGGGCCAGATATAAGAAGAATCTTCAAGCTCTACGCGGGCCGCATAAAATGGAGCGGCGGGCCGGATGCGGCCCGCGGGCCGTACGTTGGGCAGGCCTGATATAGAAATTTTAAGACACACATATCAATATATAATACGTCGCTTTGATTTAAGTATGTCTAAACAAATAAGTTATGTGAAGTAAAACCTGGAATACCATTGTATTTGTAGAAAAATTGCATTGAAACGTTTTAATGGTTTTCTTCTTCTTCTTCTTATTATTATTATCCTTATCATCGAGACTTTCAGCCTGTGACTGGTTCGTCTCCAATTTGAATGGCTTTCTAATTACTGTCAAGACTTATGATATGCTAGAATTTTCCCGTGTGGACATCCTATGCAATGCCAATAATGTTTTAAATCGAGTTGGTTTAATACTCATAATTCAATCAATAATAATTAGTTTTCTAAGAGAAGAGTATCCTGTTTCTGATTATTGTCATGCTTTTACTGCAGAAAAGAAAATATATAATCATAATAACACGATACCGAATAAGTTTTCAATAGTGTACTTTAGGTAGCACTGTTTGTTGCATGTTACTCCACGTCAGGGGTAGCTTTAAAAATGCATATTTTTCGTTTCGTTTCGTTACCGTAAGGGTAGTGTCATTTTTAAAACACACCCAAGCCGTTCCCATAGGGAAGCCAGAAGGAAGGACGTTTCAAGTAATACTGTTTGATATTGTCTGTTGCACGGACAACAAAACGCGCCGCCAACTTTCAAACAGACCGACAAAATCGTCGCCAGCAAACAAATCAAAGGAGGTGATTTTCCGTTGTGTTGGTAAGACTGGTGAAACGTCAAATTCGCAGCGGCTGGTTGGATAGCGACGATTTTGGCGACGGTTTCGCCGGCGACGATTACAAATCGTCGCGTCCGATAAGGTGCTAAACTTACAATATGGTATGCCCTCTTCAACATCTAATCCAATTTCTCTCGCCGTTCCCTTACGGTACCTATCCATCTAGTATTCATTGCTTTCTTCTCCATGCTCCCTCTTACTTCGAGCAAAATAGACCGATATGCCGATAAACAAATTCAAAATATAATTATCACAGTCGATACCTTTGTATGTTTATAAAGATGACATGTTATTTTTCTACATAAATTTGCTTGTTGAAATTCATTAAACATATTTGCGTAGACATCAAACATTTTAACTAAACTCAATTTTTTTACTAAAAAAATACGAAAATCTTGCTGGTAAAACTGTCTATTTTCTGTAAACCTAAATTAAATGCGATGATTTGTAAAATATGTATTCAGTAAAAAACACATGACATCACTTTGTGTTTTGATTCACAGGCAAACAGGCTTGAATAAGAATAATGTTGCTTAGATTTTAAGTTGAGATTGAAATTTTGAGTGTAAAATAAAATTACTGCTTATGCTCACGGGCGTCTTAGAGATTGCTCTTAATATCGATTTTCAAGCAAGTTAAATAAAATTTGAATGGTGTGTTTTTAAATCTATTATTGCTTTAGTATGTTAAATTGACCTCTACAATCAATATAATGTTATAATGTCGAGAAAGTTATATGTCATAGTAATTAATTTCGATCGACAGACAAAAGGTTAAAACATGTTTAAACAAATCTTGGGGTTTTTCAGTAATTACTGAGTAGACTCAAACATGTTCAATGTTTTTTTTATAAAAAAAAAATTAACTATTTGAAATATATTTGTGTAAAATTTTGAGTGTAATTTTTTTTTTATTTTATTCCAAACATGTCCACGGAACTTCTTCAACTAAGTTGCTTATATGTAGCTACTTTGGATTTTTTTTTACTGGCAATCAGGTTTCAAATCTATTTTTTGAGTTTTTTTTCTTAAGTAAAAGAAGTTTTGAGGGTAATACAACATTTATCTTTCTACTCAAATATACGCACTGGTACTGCACAACCCAATCATGAAGAGATCTACACAAATCTACTTCGTTAGGGATGCTCGAAATATTTTTTTGCTTCACATGCAATATTTGTCCAGTTATCTAGGGACATTCAGGTTTGAAATAACTTAAATTGTAACATTTGCTATAAAATTTGACACGATTCTCATGTCGCTTCTTTGTGCGAAAAAAATATATTGGCTTAATTGCTCTAGGGGAAATTTGAACACCCCTAGAAACATTTTTTCCTACCGTACCATGCTATGGAATATGGACATGAGATACGTGAAATAATGTTGAAAATCGCTTGAACTGTTGTAGAGATATGAATGGTTGAAATTTAAGGTACAACTGATATTTCATCACGGGAGGAGTGTTAATAAACAGTTCAACTCCACGAGCTGTTTTTCGTAGGTATTTTTTTAAACAGTTTAAGAATTTTGCATACTAAATTTTTACTTAAAGTTATGACATTTTTCAAAAAACACACTGAAAAAACATGGCAAATTTCCTCACCATAAGATCGACCGAAATTATAAATCAATGTGTCATTAGAATCGTAATCTTATATTCACTGAAGAGCGCTCACGAAATTTTGACGGAAAAATCTGAAAACTATTCAGATTCAGACAGTCATTCAAGTCATCGTGCAAAAGTTTGGGTTCACCCTTCAGTATGATGCGTATCGTGCAAAAGTTTGGGATCATCTGAGCTGTACGCAAATCATGTGCTTTGAATGTCTTGCTACGCCTATATAATGCATTATTAATACCTTTCTAACTGCTGCAATCAATGACTTGGAAATAGACGTTCCACCCGTTTAATTTAAAAGACGTTTAATTACGTTGCGTTTGCGAGAGCCCCCTGAAGATATCCCCCGTATACGACACTCCGTCGAAAACAAGTCATTGTTTTCGGTTGCGAAAATCTTTGGATTCCACGATCTTGTTCACTAGTCGAATATTCTACCAACTGAACTAATTCTGTTGAGTTATTTAGTGACATTTCACACCAGAAGAGTGCACTCGTAACGGCATCGGGTTCAATTTTTTTTTTCGTTTATATCCATTCAGAGTTTTACGTTACAATTGCTTGGATCAGAGGGTTACAAGTTTAAAATTTTAATCTCAATCGGGTTTTTTTTTCTCATAGTTTGATGAAGCTGTAGATTAGGTAATATATCATTAGCTACAGTTTTTGAGGTTAGGCCCCTTGATTTAAAACTGTAAAGTTTTAGTAAATCGTTATGGAGAAAGTGTTTATCAATAGGAGGCATTGTTGTAGTACAATACTCATAGGCTATAAACATGTAAACATACCTGCTCTCATTCCAAATAAATATGGTAGGAAAAACATAACTGAATTTTTCGAACTCTCTACAAGTTGATGGCCTACTCAAATTAATTTTGAAAACATTGGAGAAACCTGATGCTTGCTTTGAAATTTAACTGAGTCAGAAATTAAGTTAGTCTTAAAAAAGACGAGGGAGACCTGTTATGGTAGAATTCTCAACTTATTGAAAAACTTATGAACCTTTTGATTTGACCAATTTATTAAATAAATAAAGGAAGAGTACAGCTTTTGCTTAAAACAATCACCTTAACAGTATATCACATATAGTATGACTTTATCCCGCAAGCAACCAGGACACGTGCATTCATCTAATCCTATGTTTGAAAATACCATCCATCTCTACTTGTTCATGTTGTTGACAGTGGTGTTGGTTGTCAGTTTGGTGAAGCTATTGGACAAATTTTCCTCTTCCTGCTGCATGCGCTGTGGCTCGATCTGTCCGATCATGGTTTTGATTTCCGACGAGTTCATCGGGAACCCCTTTGCCAGTTCCATATCTAGCAGGCAATCGAGATTGTCGGGCATCTGTGACTGTTGCTGCTGCAGATTGAAACCTTGTTGGCCATTCACAGGTAGGCTTGCTCCGGCTAGGTTGTTCATGCCGTAGTGTACTCCTGTTTGTTGGTAGTGGTATTGCTGGTAGCCATTCGAGGGTCCACCAACGGAAAAATTGTTGTAGTTGCTTTGATATCGATGATTCACGACGTAATATTCATTACCAGCTTGATAACCGATAGCTCCTTCGTACGGCGAAGCGGCAGTCATCGGTGTCATGTTACCATCCGGTGACTCTGTAGGATTGCGATATGCGTTTTGAGCGGTATACTGCTGCTGGAAATGGGAATCCATAGGTTCTATCTTTATCATCCTTTCTTTTGGCTCCATCGATGCAGCATGTTGCATATCCTTACGTGTGTTCTGTTCGGTCAACTCGAAACTGTTGAACTGGGACCGTTTCCGCTTCTTGCAAAAGTTGTCCCCATCTACTGGAATCAATTCGAATGGTACGGGCTCACTGGTTGCTCCATCTGATGGTCTCTGCAGCTGAATGTGAACCATCACGGGGAAGTCAACATCCAGCGATCGATATCGTGGTGTTCGGAAACTGATGGCTACTTGTTTGTGGACGTTTGAATGCTGGAATTCGCCTTGATCTTCCCATACAATTTTACCTTGGTGTTCTTCATAGAAACGCACTGCTATATCCTCTTTTGCCACTTTTTCACACAGTAAAATGACTTCTTTTCCTCCTGACATCGGTGCCGCTACGTGACTTAGTTTGCATATCACCAACTCAGACATGGCTTTCTTGTCGTAGATTATGTCGGAAACAACTGGCACTAGTGGATTCGTAAAATGTCCCTGCTGCGGTCCTTCCAGAAATGCTTGGAAACATAGTCTGACGGCGTTGAGGTCGATCGAAGCCGGTTGCCTCCCGTGGCCATAACCCGTCTTGAACGGATCCACTCGAATCTCTTCACGCAGTCGAAGCGCATCTTTAATGTCCTTTTTCTTCACACACTGAATTCCCAAACTACAGAACGTATAACTCATGACGCTTTTGTTGATTTCCACCGTACAAACCCCTTTCTTGCAGCCATCCTTGCCCACCAGATTGTGTGGATGAGGTCGATAGGGTGGATCCTTGGTGACGCACGAAACAACAACCACCACACGGCCGGTATAGCCGCGAACTTCGATTGTGGGAAATGTCTTGTGGTCTGCGGTGCTGCTCACTCCTGGAATCGAGCCAGCTGATCGTCCTTCGCATTCGTAGCGAAACCGCAAAGCTTTCGACTGCGGTTGTTCGGTGATTACGACGTACGGTTTCTGGGCCATTTTTTGCACTGTTTGCTCCTCCTTTCCTGATAGATTGTGACTGAGCATAAATCACCAGTTGTACGGATGAATCGATACGACGTGGGTTTTTCCCTTTACTGTCATTGATAAAATACTGGGGAAATACGTCTATCGAAATCTATTTATGCGTCTGAGGATAGCCGTTGTGATTACCTGATGAGATCGTACCCATCGCTCCTGTATGTATGAATCTATTTAGGTAGATGTTTTTTTATTTGAGCGTCCTGCCTTCTTACCAGTGATGGGTAGCGCCGGCAAGTTATTGTCCTGCGAAGGTAATTAACGATTTGTGTTTTGTAAAGAAAGGCCATCCCAGTTTGTTTTACGTTCTACTTGAGAAGGTTATTTGTTTTCTTTTTCACATGCGCTGATGAACAAAAAATATCACGTCCTCACGAATGCTGCTTACCTGTGAGAATCTCTTAGTTCAGAACTGATATAACATTTCATTCTAGTTCAAACTTACTGAGCATTATTCAGAAATGACCTTATTTTATGAAAAAAACAATGCATTTTTCGGTGCAGTCTGGTTTTAAATCATTGAAAGTGGGTATCCAACTTTGCGCTAGTATGACTTATAATCATAACTAAGGGCAATGGAAGCTCGCGATTTCGCGGAAGTCGAGAATTCCGCGAAATTCGGGGAATGCCGCGAAATTAGTAGAATTTATATGAAAATCATAGTTAACTCCAGGTTTTGTATTATGAAAATTGTTTTTTTTTTTTTTTTTTTTTATTTCAAGTCGAAGTTCTACCGAGCGTTTTCGTATCGTTTAGAGATAACGTTCTGGCTTGCTTGTTTCGTTTCAGATAGCCATTCTGGCAATACATTAGTCATTTTTATTCGCAAAATTAAAACTATAATAATTAGCTTAATAACGCAAAATGTACACATTTGAAGGAACATTTTGACTGAAAATATTCATTTTTGTGTTGAAGTTGGCAAACAGTATGAGAACGTGACAAAGCCGCAAAATGTTCGTTTTATCGCTGTAGTCTACCGCGAGATTTTAAACATGTTGCTTCAAATTCCGATTGCCCCTACTTATAATCTATGAAAAAAATGCGAAATGTTCTATGTTGGATTTTGTCGATTTCTTGCGCCTTTTGAAAAGTGCCCAAACAATTGATTTTAGCGATATAGTTTGTTCGGAAAAGTATCTTGGTAGTTATATTAAAGCTTATTTTATGATGTTCAATGTTTCGTGATAAATTTACTTAGCAGTGAGATAGAAAAACTCTTGTTTCATAACATTTAGATAGACATATGAATTGGCAATTCGAATCAACTTTGTCGACGACACAATTTTCGTATCTCTTACTTTTTGGGATACAGTCAACTCTCCCTTACTCGATATTCTGTTAGGGGAAATTAACTCGATAGAATGCGAGGTCCCTTCAATCTAGCTTACTTTGATCCCTCTGTAAGTCGATAACTCTCTAACTCAATGCCTTCTGTTCAATTTCCTATGCAAGCTCACCTCTCTAACTCGATATTTTTAAATAAAATTTTCAAACCTCCATGGGACCATCGACTCATGGAAATATCCAGTCATTGAACAAAAATCCTTTGGCATGCTGTTTCGAGGGACCATCATAGTAACCATAAAATTTCATTTTTAGTATGGTTCCATGTGTCGATATCGAGTCATAGAATATCGACTCATGGAGATTTAACTGCATCCAAAATCAAATGGTTTACAAGCCTTTTCAGGGTGATAATAATTTCAATTTTTGGAGACTATTCAAAGAGTGTCGTTTTAATAAATGTGCTAAAAATGTACTACAGGTCGGACTCGATTATCCGGTGACTCGATTATCCGGGATTCGATTATAAGGAATTTTAGACTCGATTATACGGAATATATTTTTGATACCCTTGTTTATCAGTTTTTATACATAATTTTTGGATAATTCAGTATTGCAATATACAATATGATTGGTTTAGCAGTTTTGGTCGTAGGTAAGAAAAGGGGGGGGTTCGATTTTTTTTTGTGTATAGCGGCATCCACAAATTACGTAACTCTCTAGGGGGAGGGGGGAGTAGGCTCAAGCGTTACGACTCAAACAAAATTTTTAAATTTTTCATACAAAAAGCGTTACGGAGTGGAAGGAGGGGGTAATTTCCAATTTTAGCGTCACGTAATAAATGGACGCTACCTATGCCGGTCAAAAAATTATTTTTCTTCTCAAGACTCCTAATGTTCCTACAAATAATTTCTGGCTACGCCACTGCATCATATAAATAAAACTACGAAAAAAGATAATATTTAAGTTCTTTCATCGCAGATTTTAATTTTTATTTATGTGATTCTATTATCTGGAGTGAAAAAAAATCGATACTCCGGATGATCGAGTCGGACCTGTATTTACTATTTTCAATGTACTTCGTCGAAAAACTGAAAAATTGAAAAATTGACAAATACGTGTTCTGTATGTCGATAGCTCCCTAACACGATGGTTTCTTCAATATCGAGTTAAGTAAAGTTCCAAGATTTGAACATTTTTTGTGTTTTCTACAAATTACTCGTTTCGCAAGCGGTAGTTGAGGTCCCTATAACTACTGGTTCGGCGCGAAATGGCGCAGACAACTCTTACAAATCATGAAAGTACCATTTCGGAGGTTGATAACATCTATTGCCTATAAGCGTCTTCACATGGGTTAAGTCCTATTAAAACGAATTCGATCAATAATTCATTTACTTTAACTTTCTACAACTTTGTCGGAGACACCATATGTCTATCTAAATGTTACAAATAATAGTTTTTCAATTTCACTGCTAGGTGGATTGAGCACAAAAGTTTTTGCATAAAAAATGCGCTGTAATATACCAAGAAGGGGCCCAGATAGCCGTAGCGGTAAACGCGCAGCTATTCAGCATGACCATGCTGAGGGTCGTGGGTTCGAATCCCGCTGGTCGAGGATCTTTTCGTAAAGGAAATTTTCTCGATTCCCAGGGCATAGAGTATCTTCGTACCTGCCACACGATATACACATGCAAAAATGGTCAATCGGCAAAGAAAGCTCTCAGTTAATAACTGTGGAAGTGCTCATAAGAACACTAATCTGAGAAGCAGGCTTTGTCCCAGTTGGGACGTAACGCCACAAAGAAGAAGAATACCAAGAAACACAGTGTGGGGGTGCAATTCAACAAAAAGAGTTTTTCTTTTGATGAGAATTCAATGTGTTATAAATAAAACACCTTATCAAATTTGGCGAATTCCGATAATTCGACATAAACATACGCTTACTCATAATGATCGAGTTTTCTGCATCCTTGCTCTCTTTGCATTATTATAGGAAACTTTGAAAACTTCATTTTTCTGTGTTGTAAAGTAAAGTATCACCGTATGCAATAAACATTGCGGATTTATTTATTTTGGAGAAGTTATTAGCAAAGGAGACTTTGGCTTCAGGTTGGCCGATTGCGCTGCAGAATCGTTACCCGTTCTGTGGCGAAGTTGGTTAACGCGCCCAGTCTAGCGTATTGGAAGTCGTGGGATCGAAGCTCACCAGAACGATTCTATTATTCTATTCAATTTTACATCTCAATCTGTCCAAATTGACTTTTATGTCTACGACCTTCACGTATTTTCCAAACACCGTCGGTTGGCTTAAGCCGTAATAGACATGACAACCCTAGTTGAGGGACTGAATGCTTGTTATTTTGAATAGATATTTGTGGGCTGTGACCGTGTGGTTAGTGTCCCTAGGTTTTTGGCCTCATCGGGTCAAGGAGTGTGGGTTCGATTCCCGCTTCAGTCCAGAAAACTATTCGTCAGGAAAATATTTCGACGGTGCCACTGGGCGTTGCATGTTAGTACTTCAAAGGGGAAATCGTCCACTAGAAGCATTAATGTGTTGATGTCTTTTAAAAAAGATATCGCGACTAGTTTTTCAGTTGAAAATAATTCGAAATTTATGGTAGGTTAAAACGTACATTTCGTACTTATACCATGAATATCTTTATTTTCCACATTTTTGGAATAGATTGGGCAAGGGGGAAATTATCAAAAATCTGGAGAAAGTTCGAGAGAAATTTGATTATTCCTACCGCAAATGTTCAAAAAAAACTATGTTTGAAGCTTCATGGCAGAGGTTCGTACGATGACTAGTCAAATGGCATAATAATTTTGGAACATATTCTCAAACTATTTTTACATCTGGAGGATGGAAATAAATCTATTTAAAAATATACAAGACTTTGAGTTTTCCAAGTTTAGTTGGTCACAGTCCTTATGCAATTTGGAATAGAAAAAAATACGATGTTTCTGCAGACTACGCTGATACCTTGCTTCTCTTATATTATTTGACGTACACAAACAAATTACGTGTTTGTCTGCATTTATGCACTGATTGTTCCTCTATCGATCCACATGGATAGTTTTTTTTCGAAAAAATATTTGGGACGATTTAACGATGCATACAAATGAAATACCCATGGAGCCAGAAATCAAAATTTTGCGACAAAATTCCAAACAATTTCAAAATGAATAAATAACAACCTAAAAGTAATACAAACTAAAGAAACAGGAAAAAGTCGTTTTTGGATTGAGAATGTTTTTGTGGATTATAAATAATTAGTAAAACGTGTTAATTAGGGCATTATTCATTCAAATTCGTTCATACGGTAATGACCCGATTTTGTCTACCCCCGATTTTAGCACCCTTTTGACCAGATTTTGTCAGCCTTCAAAAAATGCATTATTTTAATGTGGAAATATTAGGTACAACAATAACTTTTTAGTCAGGTATGACATTGGCCTCGTCTATACGATCATCTAAAGCATGAATTCACTTTGTATCGCAGTTGTCACAGAACGTAGTACCGTGATCTGGGGGCAACTTGATCACTGGGGTGATTTTGATCAGGTCGGTACCCAAAAACATTTCCTTTTAAGGATGCTGTAGGTTTCATTGGCACAACAGACATTTTGAGATTTTGAACTAGTTCATTTTTATTAGGGTCAGCTTTGCATAGAAATATTCACAGTTTTTGAAGGTGTAAGCAATACAGTCGGAAATGTCTGTGCCAAACAATTCACTGGTGCAATGTTAATTTTGAGTGTTTAAAATTACGTGTAAGCTTAAGTATGAACTACTGAACCTATTTTTGATATCATACAGCATAGCAAATATAGTTTTTTGCTCATAAGACCGTTTAATCTCGAATAATGTGCTAATTTCAAGGGAAATTGCCTACATTTAGGCGTATTGGGCAGATTTTCAAAGTTTAATTTTGCAATAAACTGATCAAATACTCGAGTTAAAAGAATTTTGACATCATTTTTAGATTCAGGAGACCCAAATTTAGTAGACAGGTATATTTTTAATTCTAAAATCTGCATTGTGAATCCCCAATGTGTCATTTAAATTTTTTGATATTAAAACTATGTTTATGATGTGTTAAATATTATTTCATGAAAAATCAATTTCATAAACTGATAGATATCCATGGAGTACTGGTTTTGTCGAAATTTATTTGACAATAATTGAATTCTGAAAGTTGTGAAATTGTGATCAATTTGCCCCCGGTTTACGGTATATGATTACGGTTCAAACAAAAAAAAAAAAAAAGCTGTAAGCATTAACAAAAACATTGAACAAAGTCTATAGGCGAGAATAAAAATAAAAAGCAGTCGAAATTTTGTCCCGATTTCAGATTTTTCCAGATTTTGTCAACCCTAAATGCAACATGGGACTGACAAAATCAGAACATTACTGTATTTTGCATTACAAAATACATTGCAAATTTTCAAAAATGTGGTTCATACATTTCAAACTATCTTAAAGGTACACTATAAAGTTGCTGAAAGCCTGGAAAATGTAATCATAAAGTCATAGTTGTTTGGAATGCATTGAAAACAGTTTATTAAATATATATAACGCATTAATCGTGGCAATAGAAGATCTCTTTTTTTTTTTAAATTTCTTTATTAGTATCATTTCAAACATTACATTCATTTCTTATATCTAGGTGTTCTGTGTTATTAGACAACACTATCATCCTAATTTGGTAAAACAAATTTAAGATTTAATTAACATTTTGTTAACAACATATTACATTTCATTTGCCGTAACTGTTCAGTTTTTTTTACAGGTGAGTTGATTTCACCTGCTTAAAGAGAAACAAAAAATTAATATATTTAACCTAACTTAACCTAAACATATAACGTGTTTATAAAATAAATTTATTGGCTTTTCACAGTACATTAACATTTAATTCATCATTTTCACTATTAACATTTAAAAATGCATTTTTTTTCACACTATAGTACCTACGGCAAAGCCATAGGTCCAAAAGGCATCCATAAGGGCAGTGTCCAAAATTGAACAATTTATTATGAATTACATATTTGTAGATGCTATGCTGTTTCAAAAGGTGACAATTTCACATTGTTTGAAGCGATTCAATCAAATTCACTACAAAACACTGTGGACAGAAATATTTTACCTGTAATGGAAGCCTCACTTGATGTGATAAAACATCAGAGCATCTGGTTTGCTAATGGACTCCATTGTATCATTACATGCAGGAAATTCTTATACGAAAATCACGAATTTTTGTCCAGATCTCGTATATGATTGATTTTTAATTGAAATAAATCAAGAGGGATTCCTAATTTAAATTTGCTTCCAACGAAATAAGATGATTCGTTTGTGCACAGTTGAATAGTTTATATGTTTAAAGAGTTGTGTTTGATCCTTCGACTTTGACGCTTGCTCCTGCGGGGGGCGGGCGATGATGGCAGGATCAAACATGTCGCGCGTTGTTCGCGTAGTGAAATGAAAAAGCACCGCGGATCGTTAGTAGTGTATGATCTATTGATCGCGTCGCTTGCTCCTGCGTGGGCGAGTGATGAACACTTGTTCGGCGTACAATGCGATGATTGAATTATTTTACTTTATCCCACTAACCCAATATCATTTCCATGAAAACTGTGGAGATGCAGAGGTATACTCGGTCTCTTGTACTAACGGTTGTCTAACTAATATTCCATCCCTTCCTCCATGACCGTAAGGACGTGGCCGGCGCCGTTGTTGACTTTTAATACTTAAGATCTCGATTTTTGCACATTGAAGAATGGTTAGTTAATCTCAAGCCCCATTCATTAATTCCCTGTGCAACTTAGATTGTTGTGGTCAATCACGGAGTAGCAACTACGAATTGCACGGTCATCTATGCTCATGCCCATGCTCATGCTTAGTTGAATAGTTCATATGATTAAACTACTAACATTCTTCCGACAACATTACGTTTAAGTTACCGATATTTCTGGCAGCAATTTAAGGCGAAGTAGGCCGTCATTAAAATTTGTACGCAGCGTTGATGATTATTGCCTATTCATCTCACGATTTCGAATTAAAGAAAATCAGTTGGTTTTGCACTGACACAGCTGAAAAAGTATCAGCATATTTTATGCATATTAGCGCGTACAGTGATACTTTTTCAAGTCAATATAAACTATCAAGAATGAGTTTTATCACTTTGATATTGCACGCAGCAATGTCATCATTGCTGCTAAAACGAATGACGGGCTAATTCGCCTTAAAAGGATTCAAACAATTTGTTATATTATTTTCTTCATTGGTGGCCTTCGTGCTGGTCATTTGGTGCTGTCTTTTAAATTTTATTTTCTTTTCATCTCTTATACTGTATTTTTCTGATATTCCAACGTAGTATAGGAGGACTGTGCAGAAGGTTACTCAATAACATTGCAGAACACGTTTTTGTCTCATGCAGAAAAATACCACTATTTATCAATTAAGGGTTACTGAATCCATTGTCGTTATCAAAAATATGATAGCACGTCTAGTTTTTGAAATATTGGGTGTTGACAATGCAAAATTTGACTATATCAGCCAACTTGCATAGAGTAAGGTGGGGCAAAAGTTCGACCTTAGTGGTATAATCAAAGTTTCCAGGAAAACAATAGCAGTTAAAACAAAACAAATACCATACAGTGAACCGTCAACATATTGGCTATAATCTTGCTGAACAAACTTGTGTCCAAATATTTACCCATTTTTAGTTATAACAGTTTCAAAATTAATTGTCTTATTCGAACTTTTGCCCCACCGGTGGGGCAAGAGTTCGAATCTAGTGTGGGGCAAAAGTTCGCTGGCTAAAACACAAAATATCGATACGTTTATGATAGGCATACTTTACACCAACCGTAAACTTAAGTTTGACGAAAAATACACACTAAATTTTCATCAAAAAAATGCCCAAAACCGTATTAATTGTAATATACTCAAAAATAGCAGTTTTTCACAAAACTATGTGGAAATGTAAAATTTTGGTGACAATTTTCACACGATCAGACAAATTTAACTGAATTTGAAGATAATATGTGGATTTTGGGCAATTTGCAAATTTTTCCGTGGTTTTATACATGGGTCGAACTTTTGCCCCGCTAATTCGAACTTTTGCCCCACTATGGGCCAAAAATTGTTTTCAAGCATCTATGCAAAAACTAATACACCTCAAAGCAACCTTATGATTGGCCTAGAAACGCCCTTACATAAAATATTGAAAAAGATTTTATCTTCAATTGGTTCCATGCAACGAAAGTTTGACCAAAAATTACAATGAGCAATTCTCGCTGAAACCAGGCCGCCATCGGCACCCATCGTTAGAATTCCGATTTTATGTCACTGATCGCTAGTTTTCCTTAAAACTTAAGGGTGGTCCTTTCGGTTTTCTCAAATTGGTGGACCCCTCGTACACCAGCTAGCTAAACAGTTTGCAAAACAAAGCCCATTTTTTGATAAATCTTGGGTATTTCTTCACTTGATATGTCTCATATTTCCCTTGGAACACATAGCAAACTTAGTGGCATCGTATAGAGAAAGAATATAGCTTTCATTTGAAGTAAAAAAACATTTGGTGGCCATTTTGAATTTGGCCGCCATCTTGGATTTTGTTAGAAAAATCGTTTTTTCACCATTAGCGCACGGCTAGTTTTCAATTCTGAGATCACCATCAGAAAGCTGAGGAAAAATTGCGTAAGATAGGCTACAGAAACTAGGTGAGCAATGGTATTCACCCTATGAAATGAACGATTTTCTAAGTCATGTTCTACGATTTTAACGTATACGGCGAGTGCAATCAATGCAAACATCATTTTTTGTACAACAAAGAAACAATTTTTCAATCGTACTTAAACCAACGATTGAAAACTTGTTTTATTGTTGTACAAAAAATGATGTTTGCATTGATTGCAATCGCCATATACGTCAAAATCGTAGAACATGGCTTAGAAAATCGTTCATTTCATAGGGTAAATACCATTGCTCACCTAGTTTTTGTAGCCTATCTTACGCTATTTTTCCTCAGCTTTCTGATGGTGATCTCAGAATTGAAAACTAGCGGTGCGCTAATGGTGAAAAACCGACTTTTCTAACAAAATCCAAGATGGCGGCCAAATTCAAAATGGCCACCAAATGTTTTTTTACTTCAAATGAAAGCTATATTCTTTCTCTATACGATGCCACTAAGTTTGCTATGTGTTCCAAGGGAAATATGAGACATATCACGTGAAGAAATACCCAAGATTTATCAAAACATGGGCTTTTTTGCAAACTGTTTAGCTAGCTGGCGTACGAGGGGTCCAGCAATTTGAGAAAACCGAAAGGACCACCCTTAAGTTTTATCGAAAACTAGCGATCAGTGACATAAAATCGGAATTCTAACGATGGGTGCCGATGGCGGCCTGGTTTCAGCGAGAATTGCTCAATATTCACGTCGAAAAACAACAAATAGCCATAACTTTTCCAAATTTCAATCGATTTTTATGATATTTGGATTGAAAGTCTCTTACTTGAATAGCATTCGAACCACCATGACATTTATAAGATTTGTTTTGAATTGAGCTGGAAATCTTAAAAAGAAACTCTTACCCCACGCGAACTTTTGCCCCACTTTACTCTACAAGCTTGTATGGCATTTTTTTTTGCTTAATTTGCCATATAATTCAAACTTCATGTGTATAACAACACTTACCAGCAAAGTTCATAATACTTTCAATGCTTTAAAGTTATTTTATGGTGATTTAGAAAAGTATTGTTTTTTTTTCCATATGATAGAAACGAAAAGTTTTGTATGGAGACTGCAAACATGTTGACAAAAGCGGTTTAATCTAAATTTTTTCGTGCAATTTCAACTAAATTATATTTGAAATGGAATTTTAAATCCTATTGCACATTTGCTTTGCAATAATTTTCTCATGATTGGCAAAAGTGTTGAATCAAATAAGACAGTTGGTTTACAATAACACATGTTCTCAATAATGAGAATTTCATTTCAATAATTCATTCTGTTGAAAAAAAGTTTTTGGACTTTTGTCGCGAAATTTTGATTTCTGGCCCATACTTTCTTCGGAAACTGTCCCATGTTGAGAAGCGAATAAATTATAAAATGTATAGTATCTATATGAGCACACAAAATCACTGATGTAGCTAGGATTTTCGGGGTCCGGTGGGGAGTCAAATATGGGGGCCCTTTAAAATTGGGATGTGCCCCGCAATTGACATGTGATTAGTCAACCGGGTTGGTAGCAACTAAGAATCTAAAGTTATGGACTTAGATACCTCATGCCTGAAAAACGTGATCAAAAAGAGACTGATCAGCAACCTCGTTTAAGTAAGGACGTCTCAGAGAAATCAACCAGTTATCTCTCAGACGATCTTTCTATAAATGTATGTGGGGATTTCTCGTGACGTGATGTCTAATATTACCGCCTGTATATAATGATTTCCAGAAAATTGAATTCAGGTGTTTGCTTAAAGTTTCCTTCAGTAATAATTCGAAGATTTCTTCAGGAGTTTGAGCGATTCCTTAAAAAAATTCACAAGGATTGATTTTCAGATTTATGTTTGGCTAACATACCCTCTGAAAATACTCCAGGGATTTTTTCAAAGATTCTCAAGGAAGGATATTTTTCTTATTCCATAGAATTCAGAAAATAACTTCAGAGATTTCTTGGGTTTTTTTTTATTTCCTTTTATTTTCGTTCAGAACTGAATAACAAATAACTGATTGGCAATTTAATCAAATTATTAGAAAATTAACAAAACGAACCAAACCAAACTTTACTCCGAAAGGACGTGCCAAAATATGAAAAAAGTCTTTCAATTGTGCTAACGCAACGTTTACATTTTTGAGATTATTGTGCTCAACAGGGACCATTAATTCATTGCATTAATTAATTCCATCAATTTACAAAGAAGAAAAAGAAAGTCTATTCCAAATCTTTAAAACCACTTGCAAGCCAAAAAATCCAAAATCCATAAACAAGTTGACCAGCTTGTATGGTGATTTACTAACTTAATTTACCACAGGATTCAAACTTGTTGTGTTGAACAATTCTTATCAACAAAGTTCATGAAGTTTTTAATGCTCAAAATTTATGTTTTGATGTTTCATAAAAGTATTGTATTTTGCAATAAAAGATAAACGAATATTTGTGTATGGAGACCGCAAACTTATTGAAAAAGTCAAGTTAATCCTAATTTTAGCGTGCAACTAAAATTAAATGGTATCGCAATCTAAAGTTGAAGTCATATTTTGCATACTTAATGGATCACAAAAAAAATTGATTAACCATTAACCATCAATGGAATCAATGTTTTGCATAATTTTGGCGACCAGTAGTGCAAAATTGTGACTTGCTGAAACAATTCTGAGAATGCCACTTGATTCAGGAACCCCTAAAATACTAGAGACACATTATTTGATCCTTGAGACATGCAAAATTATTATTTTTGTTATGCTGTGTAATGATTGAAACTTGTGGAAAATTATTCGACTCTAATGTTTGTTTTGATCCCACTTACATCTGACATTAAGAAATTTGGGGGTAATTAGACCAATGAAATGTTCATGAGAAATCAAATCAAAATGTCTGGCGTTGGCGTTGAACGTGTCGCAATTTTCCATGAAAGTTAATGATTGCGCTGGTAGGGTGATGTGCTTGTATCCCTCGTATTAAGCATTGATCAGTGAGAACTGCAATTTTTCAAGATATGCAGTGAATAATGCTGATGCGAACCGATGCCAAGCAATTCTTTTTCAAAACGGCTTTAGCATTGTACAATAAGATTTTGATAAATCTTAATTTCTTTTTGGAAATAATGCAGACATAATGCATCTTGCCGTATTCTCCTTCCGTCGTATCATTTTCATTTCTGTCGCAATCAGTTTCCAGATTCGTCTCACAACTCACGGTTCACTGTGATATATTGAGTGGTTAAAACACAACATATCAATGCTGTATTGAAATGTTTTACTAGAATATATAGATCTACGGGCATCTCCCTCCATTCCTTCAGCATGATGGAATATACTAATTCGCTTTAAAATTTAAAGTTCATCATCAAAATTCAGCTCAAATATATGAACACATTCCTTTTGACCGTACAATTATGGCACTTGCTCACAGAGCAGCGAAAACAACACAATCAAAGGAACCGCATTTTTTCGCGCACACATTGACACGCATAAGCTTTTTTTTCTCAGTACGACGGATTTAACTTAGTTTACCCTCTCAATTTGACAATGTCGTTGAGGAAATTTCATAAAATTTCGTGAATTATAGAACTTTTACGGCGTGTGATTGGAGTGAAATCCTTCAGTGAAGTCACACATGGGGCGGGAAGAAACTTAAAGTGGTGTGACTGGTGTCGATCGTTAAGCTTTTCTCTCAAATCGTGTTCGTCCATATAATTTCGGTGAAAAAGTGCAAGGTGGATAATTGAACTGAAGTTATTTTACAAAATACAGTAGTTTTATTGCATTTTTGGTGTACAAGTATACAAACCATGACAGCTTTCAAAAAAAAAATCATATGGAAATGTTGAAGTATAACGAAACCCTATACAGTTCACGTGCCAATAAAACTAATAATATTGTTTGTGCCCAAAACCTTTCTTGCCATCATTGCTACAGCTTTCGAGAAGAATACCCCCTTGAAAATATTACTTTTAATAAGCTTTGTCCGATGGTCCCACTTACCCCGGATTATGATTTATACTGGGGTACCTTATGTATTTTAAGGAATATTTACACCAAACATTAATAATTATTTAAAATTTGTTCTAGAAATCACAATAAAAATAATAGTAATGTGGCAATGCTTTCAAAAAATAGTCATAACCATTTTCCAAACCAAACAAATCAAACAAACTGCCGGAGCTCCTAGACGTGACATGAATCCACTATTAGCATCACGATTTAGCAAATATATTGCTAACCATTCCGACACTGAGAGACCTTAATATTCTGCTCCACCTGATGGGATTCTATTTTCGGCCCACGCCAATATACGTTCGGTTCTAGCATCAAATTACCAGCCCAAGGCAAGGCCGTAGATATTTTGCTTATTGATGTAGCACCCGCGAGATGGCCTCGACCTGCTCCAAATCAGCTGAAATATGAGGAAAATCCACAGGGTAGAATCGATTTGTTTATACGGCAATAAAAACGAATTGGGCACAACAAGTGGCGAGATGCAAGAAATGTTTTCCGTTTGGTTTGAACGTTAGGAATGGGCGAATAGTGGGAAACATTTCCGAATATTAACTGCCAGCGCGCTAGAGCAAACAGTGTTTAGACGATAAATTGCTCACTGCCAAAAATCTCATTTTCCTTATTGCTGCCTGTCAGTACTGGACGGTAAGTTTGAAAGTATACGTTTCATGCTATCTTAGAGTGCCATTGCCTTGAGGAAAGTGTAAAGATTTTCACTCAATATCCGGAAAATTGCAAAAAAACATCTGGTTTAATCAGTAAATAAAACCAAAACAATTTTTTCCACTTTTCGGCTTGAAATAAAATTGGGAACAATGGTTGCTTACAACGTTACACACAGTTTTTGATTGGTCCTTTTTGTTTCAATTCGCCTTTCAAAAAAAAAAAGTATGTTATATAATATCTTCTACCTAAATAATAATTTCTCTCAATTATTTTCAATTCACTAGTCCTGCATTCCTCCGAGTTGGTTTGCATATATTATTGATAAAAATTTAAATTGCTTCATTTTTTCACTAATATGTTCACGAATTTCTTGTGGAACAGCGATGTATAATGCTTTTTAGATAAGTCTCTTCTAAAATGTGTCCAAGCATTTTGACACTCCTAAGGACTGGTGCCCTTGTCAGCGCCAACCACCCTCTACAGCACTGCCACCAAGGTGTCAACTTATCAAAAGAAAATCGATAATTGACCAAATAATCAAACAGTCCTTAAATTTTTCCTGCGTGCTATTATGCAGCTGACGTTAGTCGTATAATAGACCCATAAGCCCAAATAGGGAAACTAGCCCGCTGGATATTAGGGTTCAACATTCTCGATAGCTGAACGAGAGAATGGTTATTTTTGACAACGAAAGTTATCAATTTAACTCTCAAGCCGGTGGAAGGTTGAAGATCTTCGTATTCATGTTGAAAGCGTGGTAATCTGTCATCCCTAGCAAAACACGGTGTTATTCATACATCTTCCCGAGCGAAAAGCTCCATTGAATCAATTCAATTACCGAACACGGCACGAAACCACACATCAGACACAAGCAATCCATCGGGCAAACATGCAAACCAACATAACAGCGCTTCCATTGTTGATTTATGCTCATCAAGAGCCCATAAATCAGAAACCCATAAATTATAGCCCCATTTCATCGGCAGACAATTCGGCATGTTTTGGCCGTGGCCCGCCGACTTGATAAAGGGCTTGCTTGTCGTGCACTAACTTCAACACGCTTTTATTGGCACTGATTCGCAACACAAAATGCGAACATCTCCAAAGCAAAGTGGTTCTGTTCCCCGAGTGGTAATCCTTGAACGGTGAAATTTCTCTCGCGGATTGCAGTGCTATGAGCAAGTTGGTTTCTGGGGGAATCTTCCGCACAACGTACACACTACCTGTCATAAATACGGTCCAAACCCCCAAATTAGAAAAAGTGTTTGAGTTTGTAGTTAGCTTTCGGTTGTGGCTGTTTCTCCTCCAGCAGTTGGACTTTTGTTAGTGGTTCCTGGTCCCGGTACTCCAGATTCAGCAGCTTGAAAAAGTATTTCAATACTCTTTTGAATACTTCTTCTTCTTCTTTCTGGCGTTACGTCCCAACTGGGACAAAGCCTGCTTCTCAGATTAGTGTTCTTATGAGCACTTCCACAGTTATTAACTGAGAGCTTTCTTTGCCGGTTGACCATTTTTGCATGTGTATATCGTGTGGCAGGTACGATGATACTCTATGCCCTGGGAATCGAGAAAATTTCCTTTACGAAAAGATCCTCGACCAGTGGGATTCGAACCCACGACCCTCAGCATGGTCATGCTGAATAGCTGCGCGTTTACCGCTACGGCTATCTGGGCCGAATACTAGTCACCTTGAAAATTTTAATATCATTCAAATGCATGAATTAGTGCGCTTTGTACCCTCGTGCTGTGCTTACACATATTTTTTCTACTCTTAAAAGTTTTAAAAACTACCTAAAGCAATAAAACAGTACTTTAAAGCGCTACATCATTTACCCATTGATCCCTTTTCGATCTTTTGGACCCGTGCCTTTGATTTTTTTGTTGAACTTGTTAGCAAAAGTTAGCGGATGTAATCCTTTTTGGACACTGTCTGAAAAAGAAAACCTCTTAGAAGGTCTCGTCGATTAAACATTGGACATGGTTGCAGCCACATACAAGAGGAGGGGGGTTAATTTCTGAATTCACAACTTCCTTCCAAAAAAGTTTGTTCTAAAACTGGTACTAAGCGTAGCAAAAAATGGAAGAAAAAAAGTTTCTCCGGAATGCGCACTTTCTTCCAAAGGTGAAATGGTTAATGTTGAAAATTGCAGAGAAATGAGCAATCAGTTCGATGCTCTAGACAAATTTTCCGACCAAATCGAAGCAGTCTCTAGCCCAGGCTCTTTGATTCAAGTGAGAAAGCAAAGAGTGCCACCTATCATTCTGAATTTGGGGGATTTAGGCAGGAGATCTTGAACTCCATTAGAGAATTCAAGGTCTCCTTCCAAATCGCAAAGAAAGGAGACTGTCGCGTTTTGCCGGAAACCCTTAAAGATAGAGACTAAGGTTGCCAATTATTGCACGCTTGCCGATATTCGGGGGATATTACACTGATGGCAATGAATTGAACCCTAATAATAATACTAAACACTAAGGGATGGTACACAAATTATGTCACGCTAAATTTTAACTTTTTGAACCCCCTCCCCCCCTTTGTCACGTTTTTTGTATGAGTCCTCCAAGATTGGGATTGTGCTACTTTCTACCGAATATTGATATCCCGAATGCCGTGTTCTGTTTGATCCTTCGACCTTGACGCTTGCTTTTTCGGAGGCGGATGATGATGGCAGGATCAATCGTGTTGTGCGCCGCTCGCGTGGCACGGTGGAATAGTGTCGCGGATCGCGGAACGCGTTAGTAGTGTTTGATCCTCTGATCTTGTCGTTTGCTCCTATGGGGGCGACTGACGAACACTTGTTCGGCGTTCAATGCGGCGCATTCATTTCAAATTATATATTTATCGTTTACCAAAACGAATCCCTCCCCCATATCCAAACTCCCAGTGTTTACTTGTGGAAGTGCAGAGGACTCCTCGGCTTCCATAAAGCAAGTAACACGTCAACATTTCCCTCCCATCCCCAAATTGACCTGCATTCGGACGCAGCCGGCGCCGTTATTGTTTATTATAATAATGAGAGCACCAGTACTTACACATTGAGCATGCTACTGATCCCGAGTAGCGTCTGTTGGTTCCCTGTGTAGGTACAGCTGTTCTTGCAATAACAGAGTAGCATCTGCGGGTGGTCAATCTTGCTCATGCTCATGCTCAATATTGACATCCTGAATGCCATTTCGCCGAACACCAGTTCCGCAAATGCCAGTTCACTGAATATCCCGTTTGCTCAAGTGGCCTATTTTCTCGAAAATGTTCTGGCACTCATAATTATCAAAACTTATTGTATATTTCAGGGTGCTAAACAATTCATATGATATGCATCCTTCTTTAATGATCAGCGGTTCTTTAAAGTTTCTCCAAACTCAGCATTTTTTCTTGTTTTCTTTATCGGTCTTTCTAGTTCACCACTCTGTCTCTGAAGATTGTTTCTTCACATTGAACTGGATCTATTTTGGGGCCGCCCATAAACCACGTGGTCGTTCAAGGGGATAGAAGAGGGTGGTTTTATCCTAATACCACGATCCATACAAATTTCGGGTCATTCAGGAGAATGAATTGCGGGGAAAAGTGTCATTCGGGTAGCAGGCGTTCGGAGAAATGATATTCGAGGGAACAATATTCGGGTAAAAATAGACCAAAAGGTTTTTAGTGATAATGGTCACCTAAATTTCAGTACATGAAAAAGTATTAAAAAAAATCATTGTCTATCGCTACTTGGTATGGTTTGAGGAAAATAAGAATTCTCCATTCTTTATATATAGGATTTTCTTATGAATTTTAAAATTGTTTTCATTTGTCTGAAAGCTCCTGAAAATTGTTATAGTAAATGTAACTTTGGTTTGCGAGTGGAGGCATTAATTACTTCATCGAACAGACGGCACAAGTAGTTTCAACGTATATCGAATATCTTATTTCCAATGAACTAGCCCTTAAGAGGCAACAAAACTTTGAAGAACAGCTTATGATGAAAAGAAGAGAAAACTACTTGTCAAATATTCCAAACCAGGCTTGAGAACTGTGATCACAATTTGCCACAGTTCATCGATTCTGTCAGTCAACCAAAACACAAAGCAGAAGCAGCATCAATACCATCAGGCGTTGCGCTGCCAACGGTTCACACACTGCTTGACTGTTTTTGTCTCTCCACTATGACCGTTTTCGGACAGCCATCTCGAGGTGAATGATTGAAAAAAATGTAAAATAATTCAATCGCTAATATTTCGCTTGTGTTTTCAACTAATTGATGTCTATTAGCGTTAACAGTAAGAGAACAATCATTCCGCTGCGATACATATAAACAAGTTCAATTTCATGCTGCCTTTATCGAGCAAAAATGCAAAACCCCGAAAACCGGAAAATTCGTGTCACCACTGTGCTCGAGTCATTTCGCATTCGGGTTTGAAAAGACGTTGCGAAGAAGAAGATTATAGTTTTGAAGAGCCGTGACATTTTTTTTGTTTTGAACGGTCATGGTTTGCTTCGGATTTTGATGGTCGTGTAGAAAAATGTGAATGTCGAGGTGGTTAATGTTGGCTACAGTACATTTCTCATCCCTGTTCCAAACCATAGTTTCCTATAAAACTTAATAGTATAAAAAAATATTTAATTGAAACTGAAAAATTCAGAAAAAAAAATCGTATGGAATTTACTAATTATAAAGTAACATTATCTCATGCTATAACATTTGTATAACAAAAGTTGCAACGTATATTGAACTCTCGTAATTTTTCAATGAATTAGTTGATAAGAAGAATCAAAACTTTTAAGAACAGCTTATGCTGAAAAGAAGGGCGAATCTCCTGTGAAGCCTTCTAAACCATAATATCATTTTACAGAGACAATATATTAAAAAAAACTTACTTTATTATCCGTTGAGCTGAATATAAAATCTTTACATTTGTAAGCATACATAGTGGAGCAGCTTTTAATGAATGCAACTGTTATTCTATTGTATGTTTTCTGCTTTCTAGTTTTATGGTCCCTCAGGATTAAGTGCAGTCTTTTCAATTCATATTTATAAAGCTACAAATGTTGATGTTGATCATTGAATGCTCGAAAAATCTATATTTTTTTAACCGTGAGGAAGTCATGTGTACCTAGTCAAACAATTAGAATACTAGAATCACAATCCCCAAAACGTAATTCGAAACTGGCTCACTAATTCAACTGGTGTCCAAGAGACCCTGTAATTTTTTTGAGTATACTAACAAAAATATTCCCACAAAAAATTTTAAAGCTCTGGCTCGATTATTTCTCCTACAATTGCAAACTTGATCCATCTGAAAAAAAAAAATAAATCTAGGGGATGGTCAATTGGGTCCTAAAATTTTTAATAAAATCTTGTTTTTATTTAATAACACGAAAAAGCATGTTACTGTAACTACTTTAGCAATTTTTCCCGCTCAAATAATGGCTGTATCATGTTTAAACTTTAATTTAAAAATTTGGTCCATAAATGAACCTTGACACTTAAGATCATGTTTGACGTTCGCTTAGTCGACAAAAACACCACAGGGGTTTTAGTTTGACCACTGGGGTTGTTCCTATCTGACATTTCGTAAGGGACACGGAAAACAAAATACACCCAAAATTTGAGTTCAAGCCAAAGGATGTGACAAAATCTAAAAAAAATGTTTTTGGGCTTAAACCAACGGAAAACATTATAAAATTGAGTAAACATGTGTTTTTGGCCTAAACTTAAGCGTTTGGCACTAAAATTGGGACAGGGCTTTAGGACCTATTCTGGGGAATGGTACATTCTGGCGAATGGTTTTCTGGCGAATGGTACTTTCTGGCAAATGGTTTTCTGGCATATGGTACTTTCTGGCGGATGTCATTCTGGCGAATAGTTTTCTGGCGAATGGTTTTCTGGCAAATATCGCACAATCGAAAGATCATTTGGTTAGATTGATAATTTTTATCTATGTTTTGCAAAGCTGGTAAGATAGAGTTTTTGTTTTAATAATCTGACTTATTGACTGTTGTTGAATGATTAAATTTCTATTTGTTTGTGATTGGAACTTATGCCAATATCTAGGGTTTAGATAATAATTCAAAGAACTTTTAAGAAGTAGTTTTCCATTACATTGACTGAAATATTTAACTTTAGTGAATTTATTATTCTTTTTCATTTTTTGAAGACTACTCGAGAAGCTATTTTATTATCAACGATGTGAACATGATTATATTTTGAATTTTAAAATTTTAAAATTTCATCGTTCTTCATAATGAACTGCTAATCCTCGTCTCATGGAAGCATTTGGGAAGTATTTTCGGGATCTTTCTTTGAATTCCGGGTTATGTAGGTTACGGACGATTTTTGAATGAAACGGCAGGAAAAAATTGTTTTATAGCAAACCTATATGGCGAAGCACATGTTAAATGCCGGTAACTCTACTTATGGCCAATTAGCTTATTGTGACTTCCACCACAGACTTCTACCTTAATAATTCGTCAAACAAGTTTATGGTTTTGCTGACGGTGTTGATGATCTCGAGTGAATAACACAATTTGCGTTAGAAGCTTCGAATAATTAAACGAGAAAATTGTGCTTACCATGTACCGGGTGGTGATGAAAGTCGGCTTACTTCCATTTAAGATCAGCTAATCTCGACTCGCAGAGCATGCCTGAATGAAGAAGGAATATGGAATATCTAAAACGCAATAGGTTGATCAATACGTTGAGAGAGTAGGGACCATCAAATTGAATAACAAATTTTTGCTAACTGCACATAGATTGTTTGTAGAATGGTAGATCTACCTGTACCTGTACATTTTTTTCCAATATTCAATCACCCTGCGTATGAGCATGAGCATGAGCATGAGCATGAGCATGAGCATGATTGACCGCCCGCAGATGCTACTCCGTTATTGCAAGAACAGCTGTACTTACACAGGGAACCAACAGTCACTACTCGGGATCAGTAGCATCCTCAATGTGTAAGTACTGGTGCTCTCATTATTATAATAAACAATAACGGTGCCGGCTGCGTCCGAATGCAGGTCAATTTGGGAATGGGAAGGGAATGTTGACGTGTTACTTGCTTTATGGAAGCCGAGGAGTCCTCTGCACTTCCACAAGTAAACACTGGGAGTTAGGATATGGGGGAGGGATTCGTTTTGGTAAACGATAAATATATAATTTAAAATGAATGCGCCTAACCGGATTCACAATATTACTCGATAAACGCATTGAACGCCGATCAATTGTTTCGTCACTCGCCCCATAGGAGCAAGCGACAAGATCAAAGGATCAAACGCCACTAACGCGTTCTGCGACCCGCGACGCTATTCTACCTTGCCACGCGAGCGGCGCGCAACACGATTGATCCTGCCCTCATCACCCGACCCGTAGGAGCAAGCGTCAAGGTCGAAGGATCAAACAGAACTCTCAATCACCCTTCGTATGAACGACAAAATGCTGTTGCAATTAAACCTTTCGACCAAATGTCCATTCGATGAAATGTCCATTCGACGAAATGTCCATTCGACCAAATGTACTTTCGACTAAATGTCATTAGATTAAATGTCTTTCGACCAAATGTCATAGATTCGGGAACTTTGAGGTTAGGAAGCTAATATTTCTTCCATTGGAATCCAGATTTTTACAGAAAAAATCTACAGTACCCATTTTGAAGTTTCGGTTGCACTCATTTTTATTATATCTTATGGTACAAATCATTTTAGAGACAGATTTTTCTTGGTGTTAGAAAAAAATCCCTTTTTATGTATTGCATCGAAAACTAAGTTGAACAACATTCTGGATTTTCAAATATTTTTTCAGTGTTTTTGGGTAGAATGAAAAAAAGCGTTCCCAGAGACGTCAAACAATTATTATTCACAATTTCTGATGATTATTGTAGTAATTTTAGAAATAAAGACAAATCAGTATAAAATCACCAAATCATTCCCGAATTATGTCACAAGTTGGTGCCTATGCATATATTACGTTCGAATAGTTTAAACTGGACCGAACTTGTATCGAAAACTGTAAAGCCTGTATAGCTCGCAAAATATTGTTGACAATGCTTTTATAAATTGCGATCCAGTAAATCATTTCCAATCTTTGTGGGTTATCGGTATTCGAGAAAATATTTTTATATGTACACAATAGTTATTGTATTATGAATCTGTGGATATGCGAGTCGAAGACATTTTTTGACGTACAGTGCTAAATAAAATAAAATATTGAAATCACATATCAGGGGGGCGATTCCAAATAAATATTGGCCTCAAGAGGGTGAAAGTTGAAAAGTTTGGGAAGCACTGGCTTAGAATGTTATATCACGCCATCTTCGATTACACCAGGTGCGCGAGAAGTGGGTAGGACAGGTAGGACATGCACTACGCACGAAAACACAATCAAACGATTGTCCTACCCACGATTACAAGTTACGAGAAACTTCTCTAATCGTTAGAAAAACAAATGGAGCAATCCTCTATGGCACTTCTGAATCAATGTTTTGATGGATTCTTTAAAATATCTAAGCCCAACCCTCACAGATAAAAATATTTAAAGTCCAATGTAGTGTAAACTGAGACATAAAGTAAAAATAAACCTGATTCATCTAATTTTACGGCATTTCGTGAGGTTTTTTGAAAAAAAAAAATGCTTGAATGTTCCATGACCGTGTAAATTTAGAGTGCATTAGATTGAAAAATAAGCGATTTATCGTTGACATTTCAGTTTATTGTGATGCTCCGAAAATGTGCATGAAAATAAACTTGAATTTACAACATACTTTTAGCTGTGCTGTATATGTTCGAGAAAAAATGCCGTGGGCATTCCTGGGAGTTCTTCTTGATAAGTTTCTGGAACATCCATAATGAATTATCATAAGATTCTTGAAGAACATTTTGACGAATGGAACAAACTACTGGTCTTGCTCTTCTTACATAGAAAAAGCATTCGGCAGTGTTTGGTATGAAGGCTTGATTATAAAAATAAAAAACACTTTAATTTTCCAACATACATTGTTAGAATAATTCAAAGTTATCTGTCGAATCGTGCACTTCAGGTTAATTATCAGAACTCCAGGTCTGAAAGACATTCTGTAAGAGCTGGTGTTCCTCAAGGCAGCATTTTGAGACCCAATATTATACAACATTTTCACAACTGAATTACTTCAGGGATGTCAAAAATCTTTGTTTGCGGATGACACAGGCCTTTCCGCCAAAGGACGAAGCCTGCGTGTCATCTGTAGTAGATTGCAAAACAGTTTGGATATTTTTTCTTCATACTTGCAAAAATGGAAAATTTCTCCTAATGCTTTTAAAACGCAACTAAAAATATTCCCACATAAACCAAAAGCTCTTTATTTGAAACCTTCAAGTAGACATGTTGTCACGATGAGAGGGGTTCCAATAAATTGGTCAGATGAAGTTAAGTATCTAGGGCTCATGCTAGATAAGAATTTCCCCTTTCAAAAATCAAATTGAGGGCATTCAAGCCAAATGTAATAAATATGTAAAATGTCTTTATCCCCTTATTAATAGAATATCAAAACTTTGTCTTAAGAACAAGCTTTTGATATTCAAACAAATTTTCAGGCCAGTCATGCTTTATGCTGTACTAATATGGACTAGCTGTTGTAATACCAGGAAGAAAGCTCTGCAAAGAATTAAAAATTAAATTTGAAAATGATTCTGAAGGTTCCTCCCTGGTACCAATGAGTTACATAAAAATACCAAATGTTGAAACATTGGAACAAATATCAATACAATCATTAATAATTTCAGGAAAAAATCGCTACGATCTTCTACTGCCATGATTAATGCGTTATATAATTAAAGTTTAGTAAAGTTAAGTAAATTGAAAACGTGTTTTTTTTTCTCTTATAAGCAGGTGAAATCAACTCACCTGTTAAAAATCTGAACTGCTACGGCAATGAAATGTAGTATGTTGTGAACAAAATGTTAATTAAAATCTTTAATTTGTTTTACCAAATTAGGATGATAGTGTTGTCTAAAACCACAGAACACCTAGATATAAGAAATGAATGTAATGTTTGGAATAATACTTATGAAGAAATTAAAAAAAAAACTTTTTGGTTGATGAATCTTTACATGAGTTTTTCAATACCTTTGAAATTGAGTTTTTCGTTCTTATGACGGGTAGTGTTTGAAACACCCTACTGCTCAAAGCTTCGAGATTTCTTATGAGCTTAGCAGGTAGACGAGGTCATGGAATATGTAGTACCCATATTCCATCAAATCGTCATTCAAATCAAAGTTATTCACACAAACATTAATCTTGATGCTAATCAATCGAGCTCACACGCCAAGGCCAAACTTTTATACAAACATTTATTCCGAACGCGATCCACCCTTTTAGCCATCAGCCAGCTCTTGCTTCTCTGGTCGATGTTTCTTTTTCATATTCATAAAGCGATTCCGTCTATCGTAGCCGTAGGTAGACGAATTTCATTACATAAGGACCACTTTTATCGTCTTCACGTCGCCGTCGTCGTCGTCGATTTTCATTTCTCTCACCCAGACGATTTTCCCGCGTTTCCGCGTGCCTCCACAACCCAACTCGTTTTGGGTTGCTTGTAGGGTAGGTGTACCGGTGTTCGCAACCTTAAAGAGGAATATTTTGTTTATCATTCAATCAAAAGACTTTTGAATACTTAGTTAAACGATAGAATTCATATGAAGAAACAAAAATATAAGAGCTATAATAAATCTTCGAGCTGTTTAGTAGAATACCTATAAGAAGATGAAAAACCCGAATTCAGTACTTTACCATTTAATTCCACTAGAGTTTGTATCCTTTGACAGATACGCGTATTTCGGCCTCAACTGTAAGGCCGTCTTCAGTGTCGTGTACTTGACTCGATTAGTACACGACACTGAAGACGGCCTTACAGTTGAGGTCGAAATATGCGTATCTGTCAAAGGATACAAACTCTAGTGGAATTAAATGATAAAGTACTAAATTCGGTTTTTTCATCTTCATATAAGAGCTGTTCACAGACTGTTTTTGTACTGACCTGAACCAGTATTTGTCATGTTTTTTTTTTTAAATATATTTTTAAGATTTTTTCAGCAAGTTTTGTGGTTTTTGAGAATGTTGTCACGCCATTTAGAAGTTTATTTTCATTTAATTCCTTTATTAGTCACATTTCAAACGTTACATTAATTTATTATATCCAGGTGTTCTGTGTTTGACAACACTATCATCATAGTTAGGTAAAACTAAATTAAGCTTTTATTAACATTTCAACATTTAATTTTGCCGTTGCAGTTCAGAATTTTCACAGGTGAGTTGATTTCATCTGCTTAAAAGAAAAAAAAAACCCTTTCAATAAACTTTACCTAAATTTATAACGCATTAGTCGTAACAAAAGAAGATTGCATTGATTTTTGTCGAACTCATTATTACTTAACCAGGAAGGAAGCTTCAGAACCATAAAAAAATATTTTGAATCCTCTGTAGACCTTTCTTCCTGGTATTACAACAGCTAGTCCATATTGGTACAGCATACAACATGGTTGGCCTAAAAAATTATTCTTAAGTCAATTATTGATTTTCTGTTAATGCGTGGATAACAAATTTTTATATATGTTACATTTGACGCCATTTAGAAGTGATTTAACGATAACTTAACGATATTTATGTACTTAAACGATTTGTAATCCGAGGGTGGTGAATACTGGTACACCTACCCTACCACTTCCTAGTTGGTTCACAGGTTCCGCGAGTGACTTTTCCGTGGTCATACCCCTTTTTCTTACATTATTGGCATCTTGAATGGTTTCTCTCGCCAAAAGCATGCCGTCTGTCGTCTGCAATCGCAGCTCGTCGTCGTTCTCAAAGTGTGTCAAGGCAAACGCTGATCGTGTTGGTTGACCAGCTATGGTCCCGTCTTGTGCGCGAGATCGCTCGATCTTAGGCGAGCAGGGGCGTAGCCAGGATTTCCAACAGGTATTTTTATTATATACATATGGAGCCATCCTTAGCCGAGTAGTTAGAGTCTTAGGCGAGCAGGGGCGTAGCCAGGATTTCCAACAGGTATTATTATTATATACATATGGAGCCATCCTTAGCCGAGTAGTTAGAGTCCGTTCAAAACCCAATTTTCTTGATAAATCTCTACCTAGAGCAATGATTGGAGTATTGTGAGTGAAAATCCTGGTCGAATTCTCGAAAGTCTCGTGAGATGATTCTTGTAGAAATCCTTTAATTATCTGAAAGATGTTTGAGGAACTAATAAAGGAATTAAATGAAAATAAACTTCTAAATGGCGTGACAACATTCTCAAAAACCACAAAACTTTTTCAACGAGTTTTTAGAAGCATCGAAATACATATTTTGTTGATAAGAGTAATGTCAGCTAGAATCCCCAAAGAAAATTTTAAGACAAGGAAACCTCCAATAGTTTATGAAGTTCATAATATCAGAATCCCAAGAGTAATATCAAGGCAATTTTTAGTGAAAATCTGGAATTACTGAAGATAAATCCAAACAAATTTAACAATGAGAATAAGACAATTATTGAAGTATTTCTTCAATATATATAATTACTAATCGAGTGTAAGACGGAATGCACGAAAAAAAATCTTGAAGAATAGGTTGAAAATTCCTAGGGAATCCTAGGCGAATACCAGAAGGAATCCTTTCAAACTTTCAAGCATAGTTTTCTAGAAATCTTAGAATTATTCATGAACAATTTCAACAGTTTTATTAAAATTCCGTTAACTTATTTTTAGAGTAGTATTGAATGAAATTCCAGAAAGAATTTATGGACGAACTTCTGGAAGGATTCCCAAAAATACATTTAAGTGTTTTTGAGGACTTACCATAAAAATTCGAGGATTTATGGAACATTCTCTGGGATGGTACATGCAAAAGTTTCTTGAAAAATATCAGGAACAATATCTAGAGGAACATTTCCTGCCACTCTCTGGCTACGCCCATCTGTGCGAGCAATCGTTTTTACTCCACAGCGTTCTCACCGGGACCGTTTCGGATATTATTAATGGTTGAGACCCTTTTCCTTGCTGGGTACCTTGAGGGGCCCGACCGAAGTCGCGTCGACTTTTTGTTTTAAATAAAAACCAAACATAAATCAGTTCATCACCTGCAAGTTACAAGGCAGAGCACATAAACCACGGCCACGGCAAATGGAACGGAATCGTATCAAAATTGAAGGCTTCGAGGATAATTACGTCACCATCCTGGATACGATTTACGGCTGTGCTCCAAACAAAGCCCAAAGCCGGCTACCTTGGAGTTCTCCATGGCAAAAACAATGAACCACCTTCGGGTCGAGGGGGCCATTACCGGCACATTAAGTAATGTATGGGTACAAGTACCAGCAGGAGGTCGGGGGTTGAACGAAATTCGAAATGTTTGGCTGCGGCAGAAACAAAACTTTCACTTCCCAGCCGGCGATCCTTCGCGTTACGTTACGGGCCGATAATTTGTTCTTTAGGGGGTCGTTTCCAACCATGCGAATCCGGGGTGATATATCGTACGGATGGATGAAACACGCGATTATGTGACTCATTTTCACCTGGTAACATATGATACTTACAGAATGACCACATGGATGTAGAACATTCAGAGTAACATTAATGAATATGGCACATCCCACATATCAAATGGCTATTTTTCATATTAGTATTGCCAGAAAAAAGCAAACAAAGATTTTTGACATCCCTGAGGTAACTCAGGTAAGTCAGATGTGAAAATGATTCTATGACACTACCCCGAACGCCACTACCCGAATGCCACTACTCCGAACGCCATTACCCCGAAAGCCATTACCCCGAATAGGTCATTACCCCGAACGCCACTACCCCGAATGGGTCACTACCCCGAACGCCATTACCCCGAATTGATAACATTTTGAGACATATTCTAGTTAGAGAGTGGGGAGATAATTGTACGATTCCTTTTAAGTATTTCACGAGTTTGGGTCAAAAATGTTTTTTTTTATATATTAGAAGATAAAAAAAGCAGCTAACTGTGCACCAAAATAATTTTACACACTAAGTTTTGTCCTCTAATTTTGGGGAAGATCCACACAAGCCCCACATTGCAATGCTCTGAAGAACAGCCTATTTCTAAAAGAAGGTGAATTTATTATGAGAAGGATAGCTATAATATGCACAAAATTAGGATGTAGTAAAGTCTCTTATTGACGTCGGTAGCCACTCCTTTACTCATTTTTTATAGTGTCGGACATTAAGATTAGATCTTCTTAAAGTTTTTGTTTTGTTCACCCTGAGATAGTCGCTGCAAGTGTTGTTCTATGGAACCCGCCTAAAAACCAACCTAATAGACTGACGTTCGCTATATTTTTTTTGATTCAACGATAATAAAGAAATGATATGGCAGAAAGTGGTGAGAAATCCATAAGAGACCTGTCTGTTCTTAATACAAAAAGATAAAGAAAGGGAAAATTTCCGCTTAGAATTATAGCAGGAATCACTTTAGTGAATGCCTTCAGATATAATCCTTTATAAAAAGCTGTTCTACATGGAAATATTAGTGACTAGCTTATCCAACAAAATCGTGAAAGAACAGCCTATTTAAAAAAGAAGGGCAAATTTCTGGTGAAAATGTTTGCAGCTATGACGTGAATGATCACTGTAGCAACGTGATGCTATGACACAACCTATATTCATAAGAAAGAAAAATATTTGTTCAAAAAACAAAATTGAAACATGAACACCACCAACAAGTCCAAATACCGGTGATTACGCATCTGTTAAGCAACATCATATTAAGGGTTATGGATTCGAATTCCTTTCAGTCAATAAAAGGCTTATTTTATTAAAGCCCATTCACAAATTTCGTAACGCTGAAGGGAGCAAACAAGTTTGTGGGTGGTTGTCCTCAAAATGTTACAGCCCATTCACAATATGTAGAATTTCCATACAAAAAAAAAGTACGAGGGGGTGGGTAGGTGTTAAAATGGCAATTTTTGGCTAAATGAAATTAGTGAATGAACCCTTGAATTGCGAAGGTGCCCACTGAGCTGATAAACAGGCACTGTCTCAGAAAGAATGAGAAGAATATAGTTGCCATCAAGATATTTCGAAAGAAATAGCTGGTATATAAAAGAAGGGAAAATATATGATGAACATTTTACCGACGAATTTTTCGTGCCATTGATTACCAGCCTTCATTAGAGACGCATTTTTGCACGCAAAACAAGATACTGTACTGTATCTCATACTATTCGGGGTAATGGCTCATTCGGGGTAGTGGCGTTCGGGGTAATGACCCATTCGGGGTAATGGCTTTCGGGGTAGTGACCCATTCGGGGTAGTGGCGTTCGGGGTAGTGGCGTTCGGGGTAATGGCGTTCGGGGTAATGGGATGGAGCCGTGAAAATATTGTATAATATTGGTCCCAAAATGCCTTGAGGAACACCAGCTCTTACAGGAAGTCTTTCAGATCTGGAGTTCTGATAATTAACCTGAAGTGTACGATTTGACAGATAACTATGAATTATTCTAACATGTATGTTGGAAATTTAATGTTTTTTTTAATTATATAATCATGCATGAAACCTTACATGCTTTTTCTATGTTTAGAAGAGCAAGACCAGTAGAATAGTCTTCAGATTTGTTGGAACGGATCAAATTTGTTACACGTAAAAGTTGATGAGTGGTCGAATGTCCATGCGGAATCCGAAAGTGTTCATTGGCAAAAATGAATTTCGATGACGTGGGCCATCCTTCTGTTCAAAATGACCTTTTCAATAGGTTTACTGATGGAGGAAAGCAAACTGATTGCACGATAGCTAGAAGCTTCTGCACGATTTTTGTATGGTTTTAAAATTCGAACAACCTTAGCATTTTTCCATTTGTCAGGAAAATATGCTAATTGAAAACATTTGTTAAATATATCAACTTAACCAAAAAGTGATGTTAATGAAAGTCAGCCGTTAGCTATTGTTTTCATATTTACAAAAAAAACAATTTCATATTCAGAAGGACTCGCATTAATCAGAATATATGAGCAAAAACAGTCTCGATCGAAGTACTTTGACGGTGCTTTTCAAATAAATCGTGCCTCTTGAGCCGGGCTTCAGCTACATGTATTAAAGTGGATTTTGCCCTCGGCAAGCAACACTCATACATGGGGCCCAGATAGCTGTAGTGGTAAACGCGCAGCTATTCAGCATGACCATGCTGAGGGTCGTGGGTTCGAATCCCACAGGTCGAGGATCATTTCGTAAAAGGAAATTTTCTCGATTCCCAGGGCATTAGAGTATCTTCGTACCTGCACACGATTATACATATGCAAAATGGTCAATCGGCAAAGAAAGCTCTCAGTTAATAACTGTGGAAGTGCTCATAAGAACACTAATCTGAGAAGCAGGGCGTTGTCCCAGTGGGGACGTGACCCAGAAAGAAGAAAGAAGAAGCAACATACATAACAAATTAACAAGCGATCGGACAATTTATATAGCTTTCTAGGATCAAAGACTGATTTTCAAGTTGAATATGAAAAAAAAACTTGCAAGCGCCCTGGAAAAGTGCTACGGCGCCACCAAGGCGCCGCGACGCACAGTTGGCAAGTACTGTTCTTAGAGGCTTTCTGTCAGAATTCTGGGGAGTCCAGAAGTTAAGGACAACATTCCTGAAATATATCTAGGGTAATTTCTAAGAAGTATTCTGATGAAGCTTCTCGAGAAATTTGTTTTTTTTTTAAGAGTTTAATTATATTTAATTTTTTCACTTCTAGAGAAATATTATAAATAATCACTTATCTTTTGTTGTCCATCTTTCGTTGTCCGTCTTTTGTTATCTATCTGTTGTTTCTACTTGCTTCAATATTCTGTTGTTTCTTCTTCATCCGAATATTCTTTAGAAATTATTTATATAATAATAAACAATTTTGAAAAAATCTGGGCAGAAACGTAGTTAATTCTTGTATATTCCTGGAGAAGCAGAATTTCATTTGAAAAAACATAAACGCAATTTGTGATGTATTTTGGTAACATTTCTGGAAAACTTTCGATGAACTTCGCGAAAGAATTTATATGAAAATATTTGCAAAAACCATTTGAAAGAATTCATTGAATAATTTCTTGTTCGACTAGAAATTTCTCAATGAATTCATTGAATCAGCTAAATTTTATCCTAAGATATGGATAAGATTTGACAAAACAATGGATTTTCGCAGGAACCGCGAGGAAAAACTTTGAACTTTTGATGGATTAAGAAGTTTTTTTAATTGGGCCCGGGAACATATTCCAGAAAAAATTTGTGTATAAAAAGTAGGCATAGAAAGAATGGCTGTCCTCTAGGAGGAATTCACTTCGAATTCATTCTTTCACAATATTATATGGCTAACTTCCAAGAGATTCAAAGCAAAGTTCCGGAACCACCCCTCGATATTAATTGGGAATTTTGATTATACTAAAATTCATCAATATCGATTTATGGCTTCAAAAAGTTAGCTACAAATCTGTCAGAAATAAATCAAACGTGTTCTGGAATTTCCTAACCATTTCTTAAAAATTAATATACGGTAAGTTTCCTTGAAAAAAAAGTACAGTGACTCAAACTCATTTTCGTACGGGGCACTGTTTTCACATCAAGTAGGTTAAAACTATTAAATGATTTACGGACTTCGATATACGTCACCAATTACGAAGATCGTAGGTGTCATCTATTGCTTGGCAATCATACACTCTATTTATTCGCTAAAATATTTGGAATAATGGAAAACTATTGAATTTGTATCTAAAATTAAGCCAATCTCATATTCGTACACCTAACAGACAGCATTTTTTTTATGTGCTAGATGATTGCTCAATATCATCATTACGTTGTTCAGACGTAGTAGAGTATATTTGGAAAAAAAATTAGCGGACATATTTGAAACTTAAGTAAATTTAAGAAAAATACCGCTTTTTCAATGTTTTCTTCTAATAAATCCAGTAAGTCAATCAATAACGTATTTTTTCCAAGTTCACTTCCTGAACAATGATTAGTACGACTACAGAACGAATTTCAAAAACTTTCAATCAGTTCCAAATTACTTACGAGTGGATATCAGTATTTCATACTCCACAATATTTCAAATATAACATTTATAAAAAATCTAAAACCAAAAATTGTAGTTAAAATCTTTCAGTTTGGCTCTTCAATGGGATGTACATAATCCATAGTTTATATTCCCATATACAAATTGCGCAACTATTATTTTCATTTCATATTTTACCATCAAACATAATGATTATGATATTGATAGAATAAATATTATTGCCGTAACAACAACACATGCGTTTTGCAAAATGATGAAAACAACATAATCTAGTAAAAGTATATCAATGCTCTCTGCTCACTCGAAAATATTATGTATTTTAATTATAAAATCAATGAAACGCAGAAATAGAATACTATTTAGAGTCTCTTATGATACTAGTTTCGCAGGCCGTTTTTTAACAAAATATAAATGTTTTTATACTCACATTATCGTCTAGGCTTATATTTGTGGATCTAGCTACAAAACTTGGTTTGGTTGGAATTGGCCGCTCAGAACCGAAGCCGAATGGACCAAGGTTTGGCCATTTTTGAAAGAGCATCTGTAAGGGCAAAAAATGGTATTCAATCAAACGATTAGTTGTTCAGGACACTATTTGTTACCAAGTGGCCAGAGGGCCAATTTCGGAGACCATTGAACGGTTCACACGGCATCCGGATTAGTGGCCAATTTATGTTTTTGGGTAGAACCAACCCGTGCGAAACATCAAATTTTGCAGAATTTTATAACAAATTGATCCAAGACATTGCTACCTGAGTATGGCAATATTGTTAACATGGGTTACTATAGCAGATCCTTGGGTTCCCTTGGAAATCCTGGGATAGTGGCCAATTCAATCATTTGATAGACCATATCTTGCGACCTATCAAACTTTTCAGAATTTCATATTGATTCATGGGAGATGCCTTCAATTATCTGTGGCAACATTGGCCTCCTATTGGTTCCGTAACAGTTTCTGGGATTCTCCGAGAAGTGTCAATTCTTTCATTTGATGCAACCATATCATTTTCTGCCTAGCGGTTCCGTTATATGTTCCGGGATTCCTGGGAAATTCGTTCATTTGATGTAATCACATCATGCGACACATAAAACTTTTCAGATTTTCATACAGATTTCATGAGATATTCGTTTAGTTACCTTTGTGAATATTGGTTACCCTGTGGTTCCATAGCAGGTTACGGTATTCCCGGTTAAGAACCAAATTCAAGCATTTGGTAGAATCCTTGTGGTACATCAGAATTTTTAGAATCCATGGAGAATTTATCAGTTGAATTTTCAGTTATGTAAACCAATGTTGGCCACCTAGCGGTTCTGGAATAGGTTGCATGATGCTCGAATAAAAGGGCAATTCATCAATTTGATAGAACTGCAGAAATTTCCAAAGAGAATTCACCAAGGATATCTTCAGTTATGTAAAGTAATATTGGCCAACATATGATAGAACTAAACCGTAAGAACACATCCAAATTTGTATAATTCTATACAGAATTTATCAGAGATATTTCAGTTACCTAAAGTAACATTGGACACCTAGTGGTTCCGCAGCAGATTCCGGGATTCTAGAAAAAGTGATTAATCCAAAACATTTCATAGAGCTGAACCATGTGAAATGTCAACATTTTTTAAAATTCCATTTTGAATTTATCAAAAATATCTACAGATATATTTAGTAACATTGACCACTTAGTGGTTCTCTAAGAGATTCCAGGAAAGTGGCCAATACAAATAGATGATGATTTTTTGAGCTGCTATCATAAATATCTGAAGCTGTCTCATTCAACATTTGGTGTATGTGCTCAGATCAACATAAAAATGTAAATAACTGATTAGAAAACTTCACCAGCTATCTTGTCTGAAGAAATATTGGTCACCTGGTGCTTCCATGGACTGTCTGTATAAACTCGGAAAAAAGGCACCCTAGACTGCTCCCATCAAATACGATCGTCAGGTTTGATGAAAGGCATTGTTACCAAAGCAGTTACGCATTTTTGAAAAGTTATTACTGATTTAGATACACGTGAAACAAACGTGAATAAAAATGTTATTAAATTTTACAGCAAAAACGATATAGTTCTATGGTTTTCTGAACAGATTAGTACACCATTAATTTATAATTTTCATCTAGAAATGTCTGCGATAAATTATTTTTGAAATTATATAAAAATGGGTGTGTAGAATTTATTTCAATTGACCATTAGTTCAAAATATAATCTTCTTCTTCTTTCTGGCATTACGTCCCCACTGGGACAGAGCCTGCTTCTCAGCTTAGTGTTCTTATGAGCACTTCCACAGTTATTAACTGAGAGCTTACTGTGCCAATGACCATTTTTGCATGCGTATATCGTGTGGCAGGTACGAAAGATACTCTATGCCCTGGGAAGTCGAGAAAATTTCCAACCCGAAAAGATCCTCGACCGGTGGGATTCAAACCCACGACCCTCAGCTTGGTCTTGCTGAATAGCTGCGCGTTTACCGCTACGGCTATATGGGCCCCAAAAATATAATCCTAGACAATAATTTGGAGTATAAAAACATTTATATTTGTTTAAAAAACGGCTGCCAGTGTCTTGTACGAATATGAAATTGGGCTACTGTATTAAACTTTTAAACTCATTGGTTGAATTCTTTACTGATGCGAAATTACTCAAAAAAAATAAATAAAAAAGCAAAATGTATTAAAGGATTTATATAAAAAGAAAAGAAATTAAAAAAAATATGGAATAAAAAACCAATGGTCGATTTTGTTGAACTTTTGGCTTAAATAGCGTTACATACGGGACGTATGGTCAGCCTTATTAGTAAACTTTACTAGAAGTAGGTGCATTCAATTAGAATTTTCCGAAGAAGAGAACCAGAAATTACCGCCACAACTTCGCTATAGGAGTTGTCTTGGGTATTTCTTCAATTGTCTTGGGTATATTCTTCAAATTGAAAAGATTCGAGCAGTTACCCGACGAAAATGTATGTAAATGAGCATGATTATACTCTACCTGATAGGTATGCTTATTCAACAAGCGATCGTTAACTGAAAAATGAGAAATGCCTGGGGAATTCCTGGCAATCCCAAAAGTTAGACTAATAGTTGCCCCCGCAATTTGTACATACACACTTTTTGATATCTTCCTTCGCATGACAGACGACCGTGATTAGAACCTCCGCAAATCATACATTTCGCATCCATGTGGCAATGTTCAATACCATGACCCCACTTTTGGCACCGATGGCATTGAGTAGGGCCTCTAGAAATTTCTTCCAGGTTTCTGGAAATGCTCCCATGTCACATCGAACATAAGTCTTGCTTTTCTAAAGCTTTAATATTATTTCGATAACCCATGTTAAAGCTAACTAAATAATATTTTTGAGTAAGCCCTTTCTGACAACTGCAAGATTGGATTCTTATCTTTATAATGATTTATTGGACTGGGGAAAATCCAAGTAAATCATTTATTCCATTTTTGATCTCTTCAGGTGACTTATAGTCACTTGAGAGACCATTCATGGTGGCCTCGACAAACGTTCAGTTTTGTTGTCTTTAGTAAAAGTAGTAGCAAGTGTTGTGCCTTTTCTTTTCAAGATGTTTGAGAAAAAGTTCACCATCTTTAAGAGTTTCCGGCAAAACACGACAGTCTCCTTTCTTTGGAATTTGGAAGGAACCCATGAAAATCCTAATGGAGTTTGAGATCTCCCGTCAAAATCCCCCAAATTCGGAGCAACTGACCACGATTGGTGGCACGATTTTGTTTTCTCACTTGAATCTAAGAGCCAGGACTAGAGGCTGCTTCGATTCGATTTTCGGAAAATTTGTCTAAAGTGTCGAACTGATTGCTTATTTCGATGCAATTATCAACATTATCCATTTCACCCTTGGAACAAAATGCGCATTCTTTCTTCCATTTTTGGCACGTTTAGCAACAGTTAACCATTTTTTGGAAGGAAATTGTGAATTCAGCAATTCACCCTCCCTTCTGTTCGTTTTTGCAACCATCTTCAGTGATTATTTAGAACTTCATTTAATTGAGATTTAGACTGTTCAACTCTAACATCGTTCTTCTCTTATTTAAACTTCTGCTGCAGCGTAATTTTGCTACATAATGACAATATTTTTCTAAAAATATATTAGTTTAACTTAGAGGCCGAGATCAACATCAGAGTAATGGAACTTCCATTAGTTGTGAGCAAATAAACTTTGAAACCTGTATGACCAGCTATCAATGAACGCAAATGTGCACTCGGTATTGAGTTGGGATCCAAATGCGTGTGTACCATTAGATGTCCAATCTGAAAACCCATTTAGCCCAATTGCGGCAAACACATGTATTATCTCGTCCAGGCAAATTGCAGATGGTATTGATTTGTCCCGGAATCTAATACCTCCACCGCCGGTGTGGATTTGTGCAATTGGATGTGAATATACATATGCTGAATCATAGAAATGTGCCAGCATTATATACCTGAAGTAGCCTTGTCAGAATTATAGAGAATTGTATAACGAAATCGGTTCAACATCGAACTCTAAGAACAGTGGTTTTGATTGAAAACTGTTGATAGAAAATAATTGTAAGGTGAATTTATAATAATTATTGAACTTTATTTATTTCTGTTAAGGTATCTGGTTTCGATTCCCGATCGTTCCAACATCTTTTCATAATGGTTATGTTCTGACTTAAAAATATCAAATTGTATTTAGTTGTTGAACACAGTGTTTCCAAGTATGTATTTTTATTAATTAAATGAATGCTAGAAACACTTAAATCGCTGCGCATGGGGTGATCGATCTTTGTCATATTTTGTTCAAGTGATGATAAACTGATGTTGCGGAATCCTTTCAACGAACCACTGTGCTCAAGCATGCGTCATCCTTCGTCCATCGTTAATTACATGGATACAGGATGTTGTCGTTTGAGTCAAAAAATAATAAAACAGCGACACAAGTGCGTATGCATGTTTAATGATGGGACGGAGTTGACCAAAGTGCAGGGACATGGTTCGATGCAGTTGTGTGAATTTGCAACGAGTCCTGCGCTTGTTGTGACAACCGGTTTTATCAATAATTACCAAATCCCTGCATAGCCAACCAGATATCGGCCGACGACGCAATGCCCGTATCAGAGTGCCTTGATAAAACATATTTTTAAAATACTATTGGTTCAATGGTAACAATGCCATATTTTAACAGGCTTATCATAAAACGAATCTTTGGCTTCACAATTCTAGAAAAACAGTAGAAACATAATTAAATTTCTTTATACAATAAAAAACAATTGTGAATTTATTGTGAGAACGATAAATGATCAACTTTACTGAAATAAATTACCATGCACCCCCGCTAATTTGAACGGTACCGCATGCAAACCATCGGGGTTCATCTCTAATTTGAACTTCTAGTTACTCTATGCACAACAAAAAAAAAACGTGTTTCTGGTCACCTCATTGGCTGCTTTATTTTGATTCTGCGCCCCGTTTCACAATGCTCCTTTTCATTTCATTGCCGTCCATGAGCTCAATGACGTTTAAACCATTTTTACTTTGAACGATGTGCCAATAAGCTGGGGTGAAATTGAAAAGTAGTCAGATTAAAGGCGGTCAAAACAACGGGGGTTCCCGGTACTCTATTGTAATCTATTAGTGTATTAAGTGTATTAAGTATTAGTATCGGTCTATTAAGTATTCAATATCAACTATTGGACTAATGGTAACTATTTTAGTCGGGTATATCCGCTGCACAAACTGACCGGGGTCGAGATTTTGGTGGCTTTTCCTGTGACCGGATGCCTCAGTCAGTTGTGCTGCACCGTCGTATCGCATGCGAGTGATTGTGAATGTGATATTGAACGCACGTCGAATTGGTTCGTCCTTCCGACCTCCTACATATGCGTAAGCTGACTGAGACGGGGTTGGTGGGTTCAGTGCATGCGAGGAGGACTTGACTCGATAATGCCAGTAACACTTGGTACACGGTTACTTGTTATGGATTTTCAATGGGGGTGGAGTTTATTGTACACAACATTAAGGTGAAGAGGAATCGAAGCCAAACTTCAAATTTTCAAGAGCACGGATCTGGAGAACCGAACACCCGTTTAAGCTGAAAACTCAATCGATTGGTCCCTACCAGCTAGTGTCCAATCGATTAAGTTTTCAACCTGAACGGATGTTCGGTTCTCCAGATTCGTGCTCTTGAAAACTTGAGGTTTGCATTCGATTCATCTTCACCTTAATAAGCGAAATCGATTTTTTATTATTTATGCGTTGGTTTCCATTGGTGAGCATTTCCATGATATTCGAATTGCAATCAGATAAACAATTGTCAGTAATGATCACTTTCTCTTTTAAAACGAAATGGATTAAATCCTTTATTTTTTAATTAGTACCATTTCAAGCATTACAGTCTTTTTTATATACAAATGTTTTGAATGAGGTAACAGTATCATCCTGTTTCGGAAAAACTAAATAAAGCGTTGATAAGCATTTTATTAACAACATTTGCCATAGCAGTTCAGAATGTTAACAGGTGAGTTGATTCCTCCTGGTTATAAAAGAAAACACTTTCAATTAACTTAACTTAAATAATTAATGTTCTAATCGTGGCATTAGAAGATTGCAACGATTTTTGGTTGAAATTGATAATAGTTGAGGGTGAATTGCGAAAGTTAAATTTTTATCTAGCATGAGCTCTAGATACTTTACTTCCACTCTCATCGTGACAACATGTTTACTTGAAAGTGTCAAATAAAGAGCGTTTGGATTATGTGCGAATATTATAATTTGAGCTAAGGAAACATCAACACAAATCTGAAAAATTCGTATGTTTGAAGAAAAAGTATTCAAACTTTTTTGCAATCTAGTACATATGATTGGCAGGCTTCGTCTTTTGGCGAAGAGATCAGTGTCATTCGAAACCAAATATTTTTGACATCCGTGAGGTAACTCAGGTAATTCAGATGTAAAAATATTATATAATATTGGTCCCAAAATGCTGCCTTGAGGAGCACCAGCTCTTACAGGAAGTTTTTCAGACTTGGAGTTCTGGTAAATAACCTGAAGTGTAAGATTTGAAAGAGAGCTGTGGATTATTCTAATAATGTATGTTGGAAAATTAAAGTTATTTTTTATTTTACAATCGATCCTTCATGCCAAACATTGTCGAGTGCTTTTTCTACGTCTAGAAGAGCAAGACCAGTAGAATAGCCTTCAGATTTGTTGGAACGAATCAAATTTGTTACACGTAAAAGTTCATTGGCAAACATTGAATTTTCATTGATGTGGACCATCATTATGTTAAAAATGACTTTTTCAAAAAGTTTACTGATGGAGGAAGGCAAACTGATTGGAATCCTTCTGAAGCTTCTGGAGGATTTTTGACTGGTTTCAAAATTGCTACTACCTTGGAATTTTTTTCAGGAAATATGCCATGTTAAATATTTCAACCAAGAATGATAAGTAACTTCTTTGAATTTTCTGGATGACGATGTAAAAAATTTCATCATCGCTAGGTACTTTCATAATTTTAATGAGAAGCCCCCACTTCTTCCAAATCAGTCCGTCAGGAATTTTCAAAAACGTTCAATTAGGATTGGTGACCCTAATTTTCATTAGGATTGGTGACCCTAATTGACTTCATTTTCCCCAATATACCTCATTACTAAATCCCATAGTTACACTTCATTGGCATAATCAATGCATTTATCGAACGTATTCGGCTTGTGTTCGCAATTACACGCAAGTAATTATAACATTAAAAATATTTCCGCGTATCCAGCCGCAACGACGGAAGCTCTGACATTACACCTCCGAACACTGTCCGAACAAACCTTCCACCCATCGAGTTCCTACCGGTTACCAGGGAGTATAAAATATGCCCACCACCACCGCCATCATCACAGCTTTCGGTTCTGACTCCATATACGCTCCAATGGTCTGTGGTCGGATTGGGTAGCATAATTGATCCTTTTTTCACTCCTGAATCGAGTTCGAACAATGACGGTGCCTCCTCCGCTGCATCCCTTCGTCAGGTCACTGGGGGCCCCGGTACAAGGCACAATGGTCGAAAGTTTGGCCAAAACTAGTTCGTCATAACCGAAGAAACATCTCTTATTTATATGCTATCTCTCAAAAAAGTATTCTAATACAATCAAACCTCTTTTGACGTTATGTGTTGTTTCAAATTCCGATCACTCGATTTCATATGGAGATTTTTTTGAAACAGGTATTTCGCTAAAATGTGTCATCATTTTTCTAGAGAATGATGGTTAATAGCAACTCAATTTAAACGTATTTAAATATTAGACACAGGAAGTTATTAAGATTCTTGATATCGAGGAATTTATTCGCAAAATTATTTATCAGCATATTAATTGGTCGGTGTTAACTCCGAGTGGACCAGAGTGGAAATCGCCCCACTTTGGGAATCACTGGTCTATACGGCAACCTAAATTTCATTTACGTGGTATTACGTAAAATGAATTATTATGCATTTGAGGCCGCAGCTTTAGTTTGGTACATTCTTGTGAATGTTTAGTATACTCAGAACATAAAAAATGTGCTAAACCAAAGGAATATCTAGGTGGTCATATCCTCCGTGATTATCCATCGTCTTCTTTAACTGACGAAGTATGTGTATTCAGATTATAGAGATAACCAGTGCTTATTGGGAGCTTTATCATTGAAATTCATGTTCACATAAGAACAAACAACTGTGATCAATTGTGTTTTCAGTTCAACACCTATCTGAAATTATCCAAGATTACTTCAAATCAACATGTATAATCAATGACCTTTCCGACGTTATTAAATGAGGTTTACATCCAAATAAGCTCAACCAATTATGTGATAACAAGATTCGAAATCAATGTCTGTTAACATTTACCCAAAAACGTTTTCAAGTAAAGACCCTTATATCTTCATGCGTAACCAGAGATCTTTCAAATGTTTAGAAACAACCCGGAAAACCAGAATGTACGTATAACCAAATCACCTTTTGCGTTATGCGATGCTTATATGTGCAAAGTTTCACGTATAACATGTCGCGAAAAAGCCTTATACGTACAAAAGTGGAGGCGATATACGTGCATATTTTATATGATAAAATATAACATGCAATGCAAGTGCGTAGATTTTCTTGCGAATTAGTTTGTACTCTTATGCGACTTAATTTATGATAACAAAATTTATTTGACAGCTGCTACGGATTGATCCGACTAACTTTGTACAAGTATACGGGACGAAACGGAATGCACATATGAACTCATAAAATAGCGTTTTATGCGAGGAAACTCATCGATCAAACGATTTCATTCACAATGTAGTGCGGGAGTTATGCAGTTTGTACAAATAAGCGACTTTGTTCGTATACTGCTATAAGACTTCTGGTTGTCTGGGAAGATTTATACCCAAGCAGACTTAAACAAACATAATCTCTCACGTTTAGAGGGCTTTATAGGGTTATCCAAGCACTCAGATAAGCCTAGATTTTCAGATCAACAGTTGTAACCAGTAATCTCTTAATAATAAATCAACAAGGTTTACACTCATGTGGGCTCAAACAATTATGGCAAACCAAGTTTAATATTTTCCGGTAGTCTTCTTTGAGAAGAGGCTTGCAGATCTACAAGTGTAACTTGTAACGTTTATGACATTTTGAATAAGATGCACAGCCAAACAAGCTTAATTAAATATGCACTATCACTACATTAAATTTCGAAATCAACGGCTGTTTACGGTTATTAAAAACTTCTTTGAATGATCTACAGACGCTACCAGAAATCTTTCGGAGATTTATGGATAAGGTTCATATTGAAGAAGAATCGAACAAACATATGATATCAAGTTTCGAGTTTAACCTTCCAGCCGTCGCGTGGTTTGCCACCGTCAGAACCACCACGCTGCTGTTATGAACGAAAAGCGAGGTTTTTTCAACAGTGTTGTACAAAATACAACAGCGCGACGACTGAAGTGTTAACATTTTCTAGGGTTTTACAGGTACATGTTTGAGCCTAATTCGACTGATAAACAAACGTAACCAGTAATCCCTTGCGATAAATCAATAGGATTTACAGTCATGTGGGCTCATACAGATGCATTCCATGTCAAATAAATAAATAAATTTTGCACATGTTTTTGGTATGGTATGTTTTCCATAGAAAAATCGATTATATATTCGATCGATTTATTTGAAAAATGTCAACCCGAAACTGTTGACTTTAGAGAAAAATGTTCTGTGAAGAAGTTGTATTGAATCGTTTGGGCCACAAGAAAAAAATATACACTGAAAAAATATATTATGTTTTTTTCATGAAAAATTGAAAAACAAAACATAAATTGTAAATTACACACAAGCCCCGTTTTTAATATTTTTTATTTGAAATTTTCATCATAGAATCTTGATAGTAAACAGATGTTTAGGACAAAGTTTCATGATGAAGAAATTTTTTGTAAACAGGTTTTTATAAGAACAACTTTTAGTCGATTTTCAAAATTTTGTTTATTTTTTAGTCAAAATAAATACGTTCTGATGATACAATAAGAATCTTGAAATGAGTCTTAACCATAATGATTATATGGATAACTTCTCATCAATTATCCATATAGCCATTTTCGAGTTATATGGAGATTAATGCAAAACAAAATATTTAAACCGGGGCCCAGATAGCCGTAGCGGTAAATGCGCAGCTATTCAGCAAGACCAAGCTGAGGGTCGTGGATTCGAATCCCACCGGTCGAGGATTTTTTCGGGTTGGAAATTTTCTCGACTTCCCAGGGCATAGAGTATCTTCGTACCTGCCACACGATATACACATGCAAAAATGGTCAATTGGCATAGAAAGCTCTCAGTTAATAACTGTGGAAGTGCTTATAAGAACACTAAGCTGAGAAGCAGGCTTTGTCCCAGTTGGGACGTAACCCAACTGGGACAAAGCCTGCTTCTCAGCTTAGTGTTCTTATAAGCACTTCCACAGTTATTAACTGAGAGCCAGAAAAAAGAAGAATAATATTTAAACATTGAAATAGGCCATTTTCATAAGTTAATCGTGATTCTCCGTCAATACGATTTCAAGATTAAAGACCATATTTGTTTCCATTTACTAATTTTCCTTGATGGAGAATCGCGAATCACTAATGAAAATGGCCTATTTGAATGTTTAAATATTATTTTGTGATTTTAAATTTGAATTTTGTTTTATAATTTTTAATGAAAATAAATAAAAAAAAATCATTGTATATTTTTTTCTTAAAATCCAAACGGTTCACTACATCTTCTTCATAGAACTTTTTTTTCTAGAATAAGTTGAATACAAATATTTATAGGCCATTTTAAAAGGTTATTCTTGAGTCAAAATGATCATTTTTTACGGAAAACACTTATTCTACCATACTTGAAACATGTGCAAAATTTAATCCAAATCGAAGCTTATCGAGCACGATTTTCATTTTATTCTGGATGGAATTCGTCTATACCCAAGTAACAATTTTAGTTTTACGAATTACTTTCAGGATGCTATAAATAAACGCCCATAAACCACGGTCAAAGTACTTTTGCCTTCATCGCATCCTCCAAAACCTCTTTTAGACTAGAAAACCTAAATATTAGGTTTTCATTAAACGTCCGGGTTTATTGATCACTTGCCTATAAATCCGGACAGCATTTGAGGCAGCTTTTTTTCACATTAAAAATGCTTATTTTCACAGGTTTTCTCACTCTTTCTTGCACACACTTGAAGATTATTACACCATACACTTCTTAAAGACGTCAAGTACCAAAATTGTTAAGTTTAGTAACTTCGTCGCAAGTCATAAGTGGCTGATTTTGTAGTCGAAATTTTTACTGCAGGATTTGTTTCTTTGCAGGAATGACACCGAACTGGTGAAACCAAATTGTTTATATTTTTAATATACTATTGCAAAGGATTACTAGATGAAACAATGAATTAATATTATCAGCAATATTGAAAGTTAAAATTATTAATTACAAACCAATATTTATTGTTCGATTTCATATATAATTTAATATATACAATCAGAGTGTCCGGATATTAGTACCGTCTGGACTTTGATTCACCACAGTACTGTTATGAAGATAATACGCAAAAACAATGAAAACGGACATAAGTTTGGCGTTTTACCATCAAGAATAAATATTAGTGAGTAATAACGCAATGTTAATGGTGCTATGTTGGGGTGGTGAGTAATAAATTCGCTATGCTAAGAGTCCAAATACTGATTTAAGAGGTATAAATAAGGTAAGTATTCAGATTCATGTGCAAGTCATCCAGTTTAAAAGCAGCTGTTATGGCAATAAGGTGTGTCATAGCTTTATCATAGCTTTAACAAATAAGTGTCGTTCAGCCACTATATGCAGTTTGAATAAGGTATTATATGATGCAATAAAGCTGGTATTGTAGTAAACAAATTTTGACTTTATAATATGTCTTTAGAAGGTTTTGAGAACAACTAAGAGCTGGCTTACAAAATATAATCTTTTAGTATCGTTTAATGTCGCTTCTAGCTATTATAGCATTCACGTAACTATAATAAACCATTAATAAATCCACACGAATGCCAAATTTCTGTGGAATTGTTACTAGGGCAGTTATGATAACCCAAATTAAACTTTTTTTTCGGTTATCATTGAACATTTTTCAAACCGATTGTAACTGACATATGCGCGTAACGCCCAGAGTTTTTATGATTATTGTTCTTGGAAACGTTTGTTTTTGTTCATGATATTTTGTGTTTTCGTTATGATATCATGAATTGGATTCATGGTTTCATGAGATATTTTTTTTCATGATTTTCCTATTCATGATAACGAGAACAGATATTTTTTCGTGTACTATGTAATTCGCACACTGGTATCCCAAGATTCACAATGAAATTCCGGGATCCACACTGAAATCCAACAATTCCCACTGGATTTCCAGAATCCATACTGGAATCCCAAAATTCACACTGTAATCTCAGGATCCACAAGAAAATCACTGGATCCACACTGAAATTCCTGGATACACACTGGAATAATCATAGGATTCATACGGAAATCCTAGAATCTACAATAGAACCGCAGAATTATCTCTAATCCCAAAAGCCACACTGGCTTTCCAGAATTCATTCTCAGGATTCTTAAAGGAATTAATGATTTGGAAACTACACTTATTGTAACATAACACGAGTATGGTGATGCCGTCAAGAGCTGCTGACAAATCAGTTAAAAAAAACCTGCCTTTAGACTGTCCCGAGCTCTTCCACAACTTTGCCAGAGATACCATTCTTCTAATTTGTGAAAAATCTGTATTCTGAAAAGTAACTGATCTCAGAATAGATCACTGAGCGTTAATGGATGAAGAAAATACTTCATTCTTCTTCTTCTTTCTGGCGTTACGTCCCAACTGGGACAAAGCCTGCTTCTCAGCTTAGTGTTCTTATGAGCACTTCCACAGTTATTAACTGAGAGCTTTCTATGCCAATTGACCATTTATGCATGTGTATATCGTGTGGCAGGTACGAAGATACCATGCCCTGGGAAGTCGAGAAAATTTCCAACCCGAAAAGATCCTCAACCGGTGGGATTCGAACCCACGACCCTCAGCTTGGTCTTGCTGAATAGCTGCGCGTTTACCGCTACGGCTATCTGGGCCCCTACTTCATTATCATTGCTTAATTACCGTCAAGCTACCATTCTCCGTGCATTTAAAAAAAAACCTGCACTTCAAAAAATCATATAATTTTTCCAAATGATGTAAAGCGAACTAGAATACCACTACGAAGCGTGCAATTACACCATAATTCAGGGAAAAATATAAAATCATTGATGTATAACAAAAATACTCAAAAATGATTTTACAAATGTCATGTTAAGGTAGCCTCGTACCGTTTTATGTCACCATTCACCGTGCACTCTGGTGCACCATTTACCGTGCATATAGTTTTCGTGATGATTTATTTTCGTCAGTTGAAAAAACGTTGTTGGTGGAGCAACAATGTTGCTGGTAGTGTGCGCATTCATTTTTAAGGGTTATCAAATCTTAATACACAATAAAAGCCATAGAAAGTTGAAAAAATTGGCGAAAACATTATTTTTTCATTAAAATGTTTATAGGAGGTTTGACTGTATTGTCCAAAACATTTCATATTCGCTCAAAAACTTGATATGAAGTATTTAAATAACCACAGAACAATAAATCCAATATTAAAATAACAATAATTATAATTATAATAAACGCAATAATTTCAAGCCCTTAAGACAAATTCACGGTAATAGAAACCATACATATTGAAAAGGGTCCATTCACCGTGGATTTGTGTTTCGACTGAAACACAATTAGAAAATCTAATGGATCATACGGTAAAATACATCTTACTAGAAGAAATTATGAAAAATGTTATACTCTTACGTTAAAATGAATAATGTGAATTTTTGGCGTTCCTATTAAGAGTGTTAAAAATTCGCATTATTAAACAGAATACACATGATTTTGACTACATTGACTAGTTTTTTCAAAATGCTTTGTGACAAAAACCACTTAATTTAATCAGTTTTATCTTATTTAGCTGACAAAAGAATAATTTGTGAAAATTTTATGAATATTCTGTTGGAATTTGTATATGTGCACGGTGAATGGAGACCGCACGGTGACTGGTGACTTAACGGTATTAGTTTTGCACCTGATTTGAAACCACATTTTTCAATTTTTGGACATTTGCATATTTGACGTTTCATATGGTCATCATATCGTCAGAGTGTTTGCGATTTTAGTACAATTTTAATCAAAGATCTCAAGAATGTAACAAATAAAATATATTTTAACATGATAAAACATTTAGAAATTACGAAATAATTTTTTGTATTTTTTTCCGTCTTTTGTCCATACCAACCCGACCATTGTCCAGCGACAAAATTTGATTATAATTCCGACCATCCGACTACAGTCGCGCGGTCCCGGGTGGAATTACTGGTAATACATTATGGCGTGATTCGATTCCGGTGTATGCAAATGCGTTGCTCATCATCATTGTCATTAATTTCGGAAGCTGTCGGTTTGGGAAGGGGGGCAGTGGGCTGAGTTTGAGGTGGGTGGGTCATAAAAACAGAGTAAACCTGGGTTATTTAAGCGCAAGGACTGACTGGGGTGAGGGGTCAGAGTGCGAACAAAAGCGGATCGATACAAATTTTAATGCAATTATTTATCTTTTGTCTCGGGGTGATAGGTGATATTTAACATTATTCATTTAAGCATGTTTTCGGAGAGCGGTAATTTGATGTTTGCTCGCAGTGGCGGAGCATTAATTGGTTTTATTTTAATTTTCTCGAATGGAAACAAAATTATCGATCCAATTTCGCGTACCTACCGGGATTCCTAATGGGGAAAAAGTTGATTGAAATGAAATTTAGCCATTCCATAGAACGGTAACATTGTTGATTTTTTACTTACCTTGATATATTTTTTCATCTGATTTACAGATAGCGTTACATTGGATTCATCAAACAGGAGAGATAAACGATGGACTTTTTTAATGCACGCTGTGTACTTAATTACTGTTAGTCAATACGATTGAATAAGGTAGGTAAATTAATTATTTTATGATTAAATATATTTTACTATCAACTCAATAAGCATTAAATTTGGTTGTGAGCTGATTGGAGTCGCAATGGTTCGATCTGAATAGAAAGAAAAATCAAAATAGCTTTCCATAATCATTATTCAGATACCTGTAATATTGATCTGTAGAAATTTAAAACAGTTGATTTCTTGTAGTTTTTTTTTCAGTTTAATCTGGAACATACATAGCATTTTTGTAAATTTCTCATATTACACAGCGTAACAATAAATTTTTTGCGTAGCTCAAGATTCAAATTATGTGTCTCCAGTAAATTGGGGTTATTGTTTCTCGATCTCAGAAGTGTTCCAGCATATCACAATTTTTAGCTACAGGTCGCCAAAGTTGTATAAAACACTTTTTTCATTGTTGTTTACATTCAATTTTAAGTATGATTTGCCAAACTTTTTTTTGTGATCTAATCCACCAGGCATGCATTATATGACTTGAACTTTCATTTCAGATGTAATTGGGTTGAAGTTGTACGATTAAATTTAATTTCAATCGTTGTTCCCAACATGCTTGAAGTTTTCATACAATGTTTTTCGTTTCGCTTATATAGCAAAATGCAATACTTTTCGAAACAATTAAAACATTCTTTTAGCGTTAGCGTTAGCGTAGTTACGGTATACTTCGTAGATTGGATACTAGCAACATTCATGTTTCTTTTTAATAATCTCATCCTGACTACTTTCAAGAACAAGGCAGGGGAGTATACCTTGTTCAAATCATAAACAAGAATACTAAAAGCATGAATATCGCTATTCCCGGCCACGCCCATCTTTACCGTAACTTGGGATAGGGGAAGGAAATGTTGATGTAGCACTTACTTAATGAGAGGCCACAGACTCAGCGACACCCTCATAAGTGCTACGGAGTTGGAGGTTGGGGAAAGTATATTGTCAGGATTCGCCTAGAAAGCTGGCGATAGACCATAAATATTTGTTGTTTAAGCGTTTTCAAATTAATCTTTTGAATGCCGGCAATCAAAAGATAAAACAATAGCTTATTTATAGTATAAATAGTATTTCGCGAAATGCTTGTCGATTGTGCAGTGATATTTTTGCTCAATAACCAGTAAAAAGCAAAACCGATCCCTCCAGGGTCATCGGATTGTATAAAATAACGATACACGTAAAAAAAAATCACGCCTATTGAAAAACTGTACTGGGTGGTACTGTATTTTTAGATAATCAAAAAACGAAAGGAAGCGCGTTCGAACTAAACACCCTAGGATAACACAGTCGGTTTTTCTGCTCAAAATTATACGAAAAGCAGAATCGATCCCTCCAGGGTTATCAAACGGTTAAAAAGCATCCACAACCGATTGTTAGTTGCGTAACACCCGCCCGAACACGAAACAATTAAAATATTCTTTTGAGCACCGAAAGTAACTTTGTTGATAATAATTGTTTTACACTTGAAGTTTGAATTCTGTAGCAAATTAAGCGAACTAATTACCATACAAGTATTTAAAAAAAGACACGGACACCGCCTTCAGTCATTTAGCTGCACAGACTGTAACTTAACACTAGACAACGGACAAGCATGCTCCAGTGGCACAGCCAAGAAACATTTCGAGAAAAGTCGAGAAAAGTTTCAATGGCTGAAGTGGGAATCGAACCCACACCCCATTAACCGATGCGCTTAAATGCCTGACGACACAAACCGCACGGCCACGAGGCCCACAATTCCGCAGCGCGTTGACCATTTTTGCTGTTTTGGTAATAATTGGTCCTCTATGGTTTATCGATTTTTATTGATCATCCAAAGTAAATTTGTTACATATCTCTCGCAGTTTACAATATTCACCAAATCCAATAACAGTGGAATGGAGGTAAGGTTATTTCGCATCTAATGAAAGAATAATCATTTATTCCAAGTTTTGTACTTTGTACATTCTGACTTAACGCCGACCATACTTACTGCCAAAAATAAATCAAAACATTAAAAAAGGAACGTTGTTTAATTTCCCTAGCATTTCCTCGAAGAAGTGCTTTTCTGCATCAGACCCTGCTAATCGGTAAATCCAGACAAAGCATATGCTCCCAAAATCTGCGGACCACGCTTTTTCTGGGAAAACAAAGAACCCGTCGAGACGAGCAGAGAGAGCGCAGCAAGAGAGTTCACGAGTGTGAATGACACTACTGGTTCGCCGTCGTCGTCTGTAGATATATTCTTACCATCATTCATTTGACTGCCGCTTGCGAAAAGCATCTTTGTTTCGCTTCCCGAAGGAAAAAGGACAAAATTTCCACACTTTGTTGTCGTCCGCGTCGTCGTCCCCATCGCGTTCCCCCATTCTGTACCAAGAGTTGAACAGTTCCGTCTGGATTTCTTCCTCTTTGCGCTATCAGACTTGCACTTCCGGTGGTGCGAAGCTTTCCAGACTCGTTTCTGGCTCTGTGGACGAGATTTCGATGTGTTGGTGTGAAGGTCCTTGTTTGACGAGGGGTGTATCGATGGGTCTAATTTTTGAACAATTGACATGAGACATAAGAACAATTAGCTGTATTTGAAGTAAGAAACTAATTGAGATATTTTTTACATTAAAAAAGGCGTAATAAATCAAAATCCAATACCTTAACTGAACAATACATTTAGCGGGTGTTTTAAGTTGACTGATTAATAATTACTTTTTTAATTATAAAGTACTCCAAGACATTTTTCACTTTTATAGAACACTAAATTGCTTGGATATCAAGTATTGCAAATTACGAAGATAATATCATATAAACAATCAGGCTGTCCGAAACTGGAGAACAAGAGATGTTTGATCAAAATTGTAGTTTGTGCACATTTATTATTGAAATATGGCTCAAAATACATTTATACTTTAAAATTTTGATTGTATTCAATCATGCTTGCGTGATCCAAATTATTTAGCCATATTCAAATTTATGACTAATTAGGCTCAAATTTTAGGCAATTTTAAACTTATTAACGATTTTCAAACATCTCAATTTTTTTTAAAAAGGCTTGCATGTTTCAATGATGTGTTATTCTACGCAAACATATCTGTCTCAAACTGCTCATTCTATCGCTCCAAGTCAGTCTAGGTCCACTTTACTAGGGACTAGCGATGGGCGATTTTGAATCGATGTTCCGAAAATCGATGTTTTCATTCCGATTAATCGATTTTTTGAATCGATGTTTGGGGCATCTGAAATCGAGTGAATCGATTCTCTTTATTCGATTTATTGATTCGATTCATTTTGTTGAAAATTATGAATATTTTTTAATGGCATGATGAAAAATAAATCAAATTTCTAATAAACCTTTTGCAATAGTAAATCTGTTCTGTTGAGTTTCAGAACTGATTTAATTGAGGTATATTAAAATTGAATGTAATTACATTTGGCCTCATTTCAAACTATATTCTAAATTTGAATTCGATTCGAATCGATTCAAAAACATCGATTCAAGAGATTCGATTAAATCGGTGAATCGATTCAGCAGTTCAAATGTGAATCGATTCAGTAACATCGATGTTATAGACAATTTTGCCCAACGCTACTAGGGACCTGAGGAGAAATTTCGTGACAGTCTCGGTCGCTGAGAGGACTACCGGATCTATACGGACGTCCACTAGGTTCTGCTTCATTTCCTCCGCCAAGTCATGGTACTCTGCTATATTGTTGGAGAACGTTGTTTGAACATTGTGGTCCAGCGGTACAGCGATGTCGATGAGTGTTATGCAGCCCACAGACGCCCAGACTGTTTGACCAACATTGACTCCGCCCTCAAGTTAGTCAAACCGATTTATGTTACTGCAACCGTTTGACCGACTGTTAAAGTTCGTTGCAGCAACACTATATTTCTTCGCATGTTTTGAATGATATCCACAAGTTTATTGAATATGTGATTGTTATTTTTTCGAATTATGTTTCTGTGGGGGAATATTTCTACGATTTTTGGGCAATAATCGTAGTGAGGAAGACCAGAATTTTCAAAATTTAAGAACCAGAAAAAAAATGATATTTATGAGGAATTCCAGTTGTAATTCGCACGAAGTATTCCGGCAAAACTTATAAATTATGAGGGGTCTCTGTTGATGATTATTTTGAACAGTAATCGATTTGAGAATGGCTATGGTAATATCTTCAAAGATTCTATCCAGAATCTTAAGTGGTTTCCTCTAGTTATTCTACTCTGAAGTTTTTCCAGGAATCCATGGATTATAGTAGAGACTCCACCAGAAATTCTTCCTGGGATTCTACCAGAAATCAAATCAGTAGTTCCTCTAGAAATTAATACACATATTCAACCAGAAATTCCTCCGGGGATACTTCTTCGGGCATACCTTCAGGTGGCATTCTTCCAGAGATACCTTCAAAGGTTCCTCTACTGATTATTCAGGGACTCCTCAACTGATTTCTTCAAAGATTAATCAAATAAAAATCTCGAATAATATCTTCAGTAATTTAACCTCCAAGAATTCCTCCAAAAATTGCTATAACATTTTTTTTAAGTTTCCTTCAGGAATTCCTTTAATTCAGATACCTCTCAAGAAATTCCCCCAAGCATTTTCTCACCATCTTATTTCAGGGCTTACTTAAGAATTCATTCTAAATTCCACCGCGAGTTGATTCAAAAATTCTAAAAGAAATTTCTTCAACGATTCTTTCTTGTAATTTCTACAGAGTCCTCCAGGGATTTATCCAAAACCTTCCCAAGGAATTTCTTCAGTGATTCATCCAATGCTTCCATCAAGAATTCCGCCGAAAATCCTCCAAACATTTATTTACGAACTCCTCCAGCGAAACTTCAGGAATTTCTAAAAACATTTTATTAAGATTCTTTTCCTGCGATTCCACCAGGAGTTTCTCTAGAAATCCTTAAAAAGATTACTCAATGAAGAAATTAATACAAGCATTCCATCAAAAATTCCACTAGGAATTGTTCCTATCAAAAATCTTCCAATGATTCTTCTACTGATTTTTCTAGGAATACCCCCAAAAATACTTCAGCGATTATTCCAAACATTCTTGCAGGGATTGCTTCCATGATTAGTTAGTAATTTTCGCTAGAAATTTCTTCTAAAATTCCTGAAGAAATACATGCAGAGATATGCTCCAGGAACTCCTACAGTGATTCTACCCAGAATTTTCCATGAATTCCATGAATATTACAGTACAGAATACGCAATGGGATAACAAATGTTAAAAAAAAAACAAATCTAAGTACCTAACACTTATAAAATGATTTAGCCGGAAAAGGAATGACATATTAAGAAGATAATGTATGTGAACTATGAAATGATTCATATATTTAACAGTTTTTTCACTCACTATCCCATTAGTCAAATAGTAATTTGATGAATTATTTATTTATTTATTATTTATATATATATATATATATATATATATATATATATATATATATATATATATATATATATATATATATATATATATATATATATATATATATATATATATATATATATATATATATATGTATATATATATATATTAATCTATTTACTTTCTTATTTATTTACTTATTTATTATATATTTATTTATTTATTAAATTATTTACAAGAACATCATTTACAGAAAATTCACGAAAAATAATTCAATCAACACATGTCCACATGGCACACTGTCACGCTTATTAGTTACGCTACTCCATGCTCTTCAAATTGAAACGGATCGTAATAGTGGTTTACCTATAATAGTGTACCCAGTGTATATACCATTTTTATGCGTAACGAATCGATCTGAAATACTCACAAGATATTAGAGCATTTAGACATTCAACAACTTATGAAAATGTTATTTTCAAATTAATTTTAAGAAATTATCTCATAATTAAACATTGTTTGTTACACATTATTATAATTAAATACTGGTTGAATTGAAACTCGTTTTTTAGATGATGACGTAAGATAGACAGAATGAGAGGGTGAAGGGAAAAAATAGTGAGTGGATAAATAAATAAATATATATTAATAGGAGGATGTTATAGACAAACAAGTTCACATGGAGGGAAAAAAGGAAGGAATAATGTTACTAGAATGAAATAGTTGTTCAATAAAGTATCGACAAGTTAGGATTTACCGGTAAGAATCGGTTTTTTTAGATACTCGTAAAGATCAATTTATAATCAATGAGAAAACAAATATAAGGATCAGATAGGAAATACAATAGGCTAGTTTTTAAGTGTATTTCACAGGTTAAATAAATGGTGATGCTGGCTCAAATTTTGACGCAAGGTACTGGTGGTCGGATTATTAAGGTAAGATATTGATTATTGATAAATTATATTGAATTGTTCAACATACTTAACATAGGGGGGGTAGAGAGGGAGGGTATCAGACTAATTGCAGACTGGATGAGGGATTCGTGGAAACCAGGCCCAAGTCAAGGAGGTGATCGCTGCTATGGCCAAAATTCTTGGATTTTGAACATAATTGATGATGTCTTCTAACAGTCTGCAATTATTCGACGCACCCTATAGGCAATACCTTGTTACAAACCACCAGACGGAAATCTTAATATGTATTGCGAGTTGCTGAATCATATAATATGATCAGTCGGTTGGAAGGAGATTCTCTACCCCTGAAGTGGATTGCGATTAGGTCTAAGTACTTATGGGTCCACACTCCATTTTGGCCCTTCATACAACCGATTAGAGAGTATTTTATAGTCCAGCACCTTGATCTTGCTATTAAGAGGAACCGTACGACATGGCAAGTCCTGCACTGGTGGTGGCTTTATATCACATCACATCACAGAATTTTCCATGAATTCATCAAGAGATTCATCCAGGGATACAACCAAGAAGCGTTCGGCGATTCTTTAAGAAATACTATATAATAATTCAAAAAACTTCCTACACTGGAAACAACCATGAAGTCCTTTAGAGATTTCGCTTGAAATTTTTTGAGCAGTTCCCCCAGGTTATTCTCAGGATTTTTCCAGTGTTTCCTTCAAAGATTTTTCCTTGTATCCATGAAGGGACCTTACGAGGCATTCTACCTGGGATCTTTGAAGGTATTACTTCAAGAATCAACCAGAAATATCTCCGAAGATTCCTAAAGGAATTGATCCACCATTTCCTTCCAATATTTCTTGAAGGAATCCATTAGGATTTAGATAATCCTGTAGGAACTCCTTCCGGGATTGCTTTTAAATTTCTTCCAGAGCCATATTAAGGAATTTCTCCAGGGAATTCTCTGGGAATTTCTCCAGTTATTTTTTGGGTGATTTCTTCAAGGATTTGACAATACATTGTTCCATGATTTTTTCCACAAATTTTCCAAAAAATCCTTCCAACGATTAGACCTGAAGACATTCACAGAAAAGCTTTGTTAAAACCTCTGAGTTAATATCAGTGGAATCCCTGGAGAAATAATCTTTTGGATATTTGTTGATGCCTTTCTGATGGAAAACCTAGAGTAGAGAAAGGAAGAATTTCTAGTTCAACCCTTCGCGGAATTCCTGGTCAATTTTCTCGCGAAAGTATTGGTGGTTTCTCAGAAAAAAAAGTTCGTGTACACTTGTGGAATTTTAAGTTAATTCTGAACACCCTGAAAAATTCTGAAAAGGATAATCCTAGTAATACCATTGAAGTCACGGTGTGTTTCGTAGAGCAATTCCTCGTAGAACTTCTGGAGAAACTCTGGTATATTTTTCTGATGAAATTCCTTAAAGTAATCCTCACTCGGAAAATTACTGGTGAAATAATTGGAGAAAATTGGTGAAGTCTCTGAACGAATTACTGGTGCATTCTTTGTTGGAAATTGTAGTCAAATCCCATAAGAAATTCGTTATGGGATTCTCGATCATCTTGGTGGAACCCTTGAAAGATTTTTTTCCAGAATATTTTAGAAGAACCTTTTTATTTTTTAAATTTTCAGTAAAATTACCGGAAAAATATTGGTGGAGTTTCTTAAAGAATTTCTAGTGAAATTCCTATGAAAATTTCAGCTGAAATCCTTGAAGGTTTTCCTGATAATCATGGAGAATTACCTGGGTTTTATTTCCAGATGCAATGCATGGAGGAACCGTGGTAGAATCCTTGGAGGAAATCCTTGTACGAATTCCTAAAGATATTAGTAAAGCAACTCCAGATGAAATCATGGAGAAACTTCTGATGAAGTCTCTTGAAGAGCTTCTGATGGAATCCCTGGAGGAATTCCTGATAAGATTCCTGATACAACTCCTGATAGAATTCCTAGAGCAATTCCCTATGATATACCATGAAAAAATCCTGAAAGATTTTTTTAGGAACTCCTGATGTAATCGTTGGAGGAATTCCTGATGTAATCTTTGGAGCAACTCCTGACGGAATCTCAGGAGAAAATCCAGGTGGAATCTTTAAGATTTTTTTGATTGATGAACTCCTGATGAAATCCTCAGATGAACTCTTAGAGGTACTCTTGATAGAAGCCATTTAGGAACTTTTGATGGAATCCTTGGATGAATTCCTAAAGATATTCTTGAAGATACTCCTGATGAAATCATTGAAGGAACTTCTGATGTAATCTCTAGAGGAACTCCTGAAGATTCTCAGTGGGAATCATGATAGAATCCCTAGAAGAACTCCTTATGGTATCCCTAGAAAAAATACTGATGGAATTTTTCGAGGAACTCTTGAAAGAATCTCTGGAAGAATCCCAGGTGAAATCTCAGAAGGAACTCCTGACGGAACTCTTGATGAAATCCCCAGAATGACTCTGATGGAAGCCCTAAAGATACTCCTGATGGAATCCTCATTAGAACTCATGATGGAACCCCTAGAGAAACTTCCAGTGGAATCCCTAGAAAAACTTTCGATGGAATCCATAGACGAACTTTCAATGGAATCCCTAAAGGAATTCCTAATGGAAACCCTGATGGAACTCCTGATGTAATCTTTCTTGGAATTCTTGATTAAATGTTTAGAAGTACTACTAATTGAATTCCTGGACGAAATTTTGTTGGAGTGTCTGGTGGAATCTCTGATGGAATCCCTGGAAGAACTTTAAAAGGGAAAAATCCTGATGGATTAATTGTTAGGTTTCCTGGTACAATCCCTGGAGGAATTCCGCTTAAAAACTTGATGAAATCACCGGTAGAACTGCTGCTATATTTGCTAAAGAAATACGTTAAAGATTGTGGGAAAATGCCAGTGGAATATACAGAACTAACTCAAAAGCGCACGTTTGATAGATCACCATGTCGTCGACGCTGTGTCAATTCACGCATATTGAGTTGCCAACCATCTTCATTCGCAGTTCATGAGACGTCGAAGCTTCAATTTGACATGCTGACGTCGATATTCGTGCAACATCCCTACAGACGGTACGATCAGTTCGTCAAACATTTGGTTTGAGCAGAATTAAACTCGTTTGGTTTTGGCCGACCGATTCGCCAACCGTCAAAGCGGTTTCAGAAACTGTCAAATTGGTTCGTCAAGCAGCATCACACACGGTCAAACATAGCACAAACGCACAAACATGAGCATCAACCTGGGGGCGGAGTCAATGTAGGTCAAACCGTCTGAGCGTCTGTGGACTGTATTACTCTTTTCATCCTTTTGTCGTAGACTACAATGTCAGGGCGGTTGGCACGGATGAGGACGTCCGTTATGATCTCGCGATCCCAGTATAGCTATATGCAACTATTTTCCAGAACCGGGTCAGGCAGGTATTTGTAGTAGGGCACAAACCTGGTGAGCGGTTGTGCTTAAGCGCAAGCTGTTGGTGCACAATCTTGGCAACTTCGTTGTGGCGATCGGGGTAAGTTGATCCAGTACTGAACAGCCGGCAACGACATGCTCGACAGTCTCCCCTAATAAATTGCACTTCCTACAGCGATGCTTATGTCTTCGTGCAATATGTAGTGCCAAAAGTTCTTCGTCGCAATTACCCGGTCCTGGATGGCTACCATGAAACTTTCTGTTTCTGAGAAGAGGTCACCCCGCACCAGCTACGTGTTTGACGCCACCTTATCGATGTGCTCGAGCTCCAGTTGATGGGGGTGCATTCCATGCAACTCCTTCTACTTCAACGTTGCGATCACCTCATCGACGGTTTTGATATCGCAGTTTAGTTGGTAATCCTCCTACACCTTGGTCTGCTTCGCATACAGTGCGGTCAATTTCGTGGCGGTTCTGGCTTTCTACGAAATATGCCCGCAGCTGATGGATCTGGGAGACACATAGTGCCTGGATATCGGTGAGGCCTCTCCCTCCTGCTCCCTCCTGTGCACAATATAGGAAGTGAATCCTATCACCCAACGATCCTCCCCATTAAAGAATATCCCTCCCAGTAACCTTTATGGAGATGCAGAGGTAAACACGGTCTCTAAATAGCAAAGGCTACACACTTACATTCCTTCCCCAATCCAACCTTACTGCAAGAACGTGGCCGGCGCTGTTATTCACCCTGTATAAATAGAGGTGCTGAATTATGCACACTGAAGAAGATTATGGCCAAAAAGTCGAACTTCTAGTTGATTCTTTGTGCATCTTCACTGACTTCGGTCAATCACGGAATAGCAACCATTAATATGTGTAGTCAGTCTAAGCTGAACTAAGCTTTCATCCAGGACAAATCTTTGAATGTCGTACCCAGGTGTTTTATGCGTAAAAGTACATGTCTTACCCACTGCCAATAATTGCTCAATAATAATTTGCTGGATTTTGAATGCTTGCAATTCTGATACCAGTTATCGCAAGAACGACGTCATCCGCGAGCTCACCGATCTCGAATCCATTCGGCACTGTCAATATTAGCATTCCATCATAGATTATATTCCATAGTGTTGCACAAATTATGGAACTCTTGCCATGACTTTTGTTGACACCCGTCCCTGACTTATATCATGAACCAGATTCTGAAAGTAGCTTTGCAGAACCTTATACGGATATTCTGGAACACGCATTCTATGAATCTCCAAACTGATAAACGCGTTATTGATATCTATCGTTACCACTGTGCAGCATCGATCTCCTCTTCTCTTTAGCTTGGACGCTTTCTGCGCTCATGCAATGATCGTTCAAATAGCATCCACAATCGAAGTCTTTGTCCGGAATCTGAACTGCCTCTTCAACAATCCGTTTTTGCATTCTGTGTAAATCGTTCGCCTGATAAGGATGACCTTAAGAACGTTGCTATCTTACTTCTCGATTTAAACATTGAAATCTCCTCCGATGATAACCGATGTTCAACCAATAAGCTTGTCAGTTAGCACATCCAACACCTGAGTGTACTGCTCCATTGTTTACCTCGGAGAGCATGACGGCTACAAACGGATACCACCTTGATGTTGACGATCACGAAACCGTCGCATGAGCGTTCGACTACTACTTGGATGCAATATCGGCCCATTACTTGGATTGCCATCATCCCTGCTCTGATTGCTACTCTATTGCCGTTATTGCAAGGAATCCGATACGATTCTGCAATGATTGCTTCTGTTGTTGACTTCCATGAGTTGTTGTGCGGCGTCGCAACGACTGAAGTATACCTGGTGTATCATTGTTGCTTTTCCCTGGTCATCAAGACGAGCAGCCGAGGAATCCCCGCCAATCAACGTGACGATTGGTGTCAACGGTGACATTCTTGTCGCCGGCACCATAGAGTGTGGAATCTCTGCACAACAGACCGCCATACCGATCAGCGAGAAGATCGGTACGGTCAAAGCTTTCGATTGGTCAACGAGCCGCACATTAGAAGCATCCGTTCTCCCTGGTCAACCAGGTGACCAGTCGAGAATATCCTGCCGAATAGTGAGAGGTTCGACAACATCGAAACCTTCTACTGGACAACGAGGCGCACAGTAGAAGCAGGACCCGTTTACCCAGGTATTAGAGGTATTCGTTGATCAGTAGAAGCAGACTTTATTTCTTTATTTTACTTTAGGCGTGCAGTAGATACGGCATCTGTGTTCAGTGGGCAACAAGGCGAGCATTCGAGAAAGTTGTCAGTGAACCGACTGACAGTGAGTAATCTCGAACCGGTCGATCTTCCCCATCTCGCCAAGAGCTGTAACACCCCGCATGGATGAGATACAGAAACTTATCCATATACGCGACCAAGTCACCCACCAGGTCACGTACATCATCCGTAACCTAGAGAAGGCCCCCAGCAACACACATGTTATAATTGTGTGTTATGAACTGATATATGACTAAAACTAGTTTATATATAAGTTGACAATACAGAATTATAACATGTGTGTTGCTCGGGACGAGATCATCCCTGCTACGAGCTTACGAGAAGAAGCTGGAAATGTACTATCGAGAGTAAGTTAACCTTCATCAGGAGATTCTGGAACGGATTCCTACGACGGAGTTCAAGGATCATGATGAGCTGCAAATACGGTTCGAATAGCTTCACACCGAAGCACTTCTGAGGATTGAGCAGCTATCCGCGAGCCTGACTGGTAAGTTGGTAATGGGTGAGAGTGAACGCCTAGTGTTGGAAAGCTTTCAAAATAGGCAGCGGTCAGACTACGGCCATAAGAAGCGCTCTGACATGTCCAGCGTGAAAACGCCACATCGCTTTGTGACGGGTGAAAATCAAATAAAGTATAAGTACTCTCATCTGTCCAGCAGGAAGCAACTGGACTGCACTGGAATCCCTAATAAGTTGCCACAGGAACCGCGAGATAGATTGCTGTCAGAGTCCGCTCAGAGAGAGCTCTCTGGCTCATCAAGAGTAAAGACACCGTACATCACTGCGAAATTCAAGATCCAGCTGAAGCCGTCTACCGTGAGCACGCTCGTTGAATCTACCGCCAGCGAGGTTTGGTTTTCCGATAGGACCCGGAGTTGTTACCGATCGGAGTCTGCTCAAATGCTCCAACCTGTTTTTCATAGATGTGCTAAGTACAGCAGTGGCATCTGTTCGAGCAGCCAAGTCCTATGCTAGTGAAGTATCCCGACTTTTAGAAGTATCCCGGATTCATCGTCTGCCAGAGCTCATCGAAGAAGAGGTCTCCGAGTCATGCAGTGCCGACTCACTCGAACGCATCGATGTCGGTCTGGGTCCGATTTGCCCAGAGTAGATTCACCGAAACGTACTGTGCCAGAAATCAGGAAAAATCAGCGAAGTGATTGCCGTGAACACCGTCAGGAGTCGACTCGAGAGGAGGCGTCCAAACAGCCAGATGTGGATTCATCGATCGGTGGACATGTGCCGACCAAGTGGTACCCGCTACCGAGGAGCAGTCCATGCATTCCAGAGAAAATCAGTCACGCCATTTGTACGTTGAGACTGTGACGGCTGCAACTATGATGATGAGTCCAGAGTCCACTTTGGATGAGCTCTCTGGACCGTCCTGTGTGAAAGAGCCCTTTCCATTTGCCAAACAAACACACTGTGTCTACTGATTACTAGTTCTCAAAAGTATGTTTCAGACATACCAGTAAATCTGGTATATGCCAGTAAAGGGAAAACATTCATTAATATATCCCGTGTTGCGTCCTCCTGGCGCAGTTGGTCGTAGAGCGTGCGACCGCACTGAGGGCTCAACGCATACTGAATTTCGTGCCGGCAAGTATTCGGCTTATAGGTATGCGGCCAATATATCCCGATAAGGCTACCAACGAGTCACCGGCTGTCAAGGAGGTAACAGAGTCTGTTCGGGAGGAACCCTCTTATCAGTCCTTTGTGACTCAGCGTCTCAATGAGGTGATTACTGCTGTACAACCAGATATCGATCATGGAGAGCGTTACCTGCCATCCAGTGGAGCTTCGAAGGAAGGCACTGTGGCTAATACCAACCAAGTGGAGCTCATTGCAGAGGAGCACGACAGACTGTCGTTTGTAAAGCCATTGGGTGTTACGACAGTTACCAACCAATCGGAGCTCGCTCTGAAGGAGCATTCTGAGCAACCAGCGAAGGTGAAGACATCAGCAATTCAAAAGATGTTCTTCATTTATCCGAGATGTGATTTAGTGGTTCATAACCGTCTACTCAGAGAGGAGTGCCCTACATCGGAGCATGTAGATTAGGATGCTGACACTTCCAAATCAATTGTGTTCCTGGAAAGGAAACGCGTTGCGGATGAGGCACCAGGTCTTTATCACCCAAGGACAGCAAGGAAATGATACATTAAGCCAACGAAACCACCACCAGCGACCATTGCGAGCCATCCGAGATCTGTAGCGGACATTTTTCCTTCTTTGTCGGGTGTTGAATCACTGCGTCCAATTAACTTGAACTATTGTGATATCCCCTTTTACTGTATGTATAGTACATACATCATCCAGTGACATGTATGTCACTAAATGAGCTATGTACTTCTGAGCTCATGAACACCTTATTATTGAGAAATAATGGTCCTAAGCTGCATTGTGAGAATTCCCCCAGTCTGGTGCAATTAGCTTAATAAAGCCTATAACATTGCTGGGGGTTGCGATCCTTCCCACACAACCAAAATGTACATATAACGAAATCACCTTTTGCGTTATGCGATGCTTATATGCGCAAAGTTTCACGTATAAGATGTCGCGAAAAGGCCTTATACGTACAAAAGTGGAGGCGATATACGTGCATATTTTATATGATGAAAAGTAGTATGCAATGCGAGTGTGTATTTTTTATTGCGAACTAATCTGTACTTTTATACGACTTAATTTGTAACAACAAAGTTGATTTGACAGCTGCTACGGATTGATCCGACTTAGTATGTATGTGTATGCGGGACGAAACGAAATGTACATATGAACCCATAAAAAAGCATTTTATGCGAGAAAACTCGTCGGTCAAACGATTTCGCACACCATGTAGTGCGGGTGTGATGCAATTTGTACTAATAAACGAGTTTGTCCGTAAACTGTTATGCGACTTCTGGTTGTCTGGGTTATATCGGCAGGCTTTAAGAAGGGCTTACCAAATATCCTGGACCTACGATGGATTTGTGCACTGCAATAGCAGATGAGGTGTTCTGATGTTTCTCGCTCATCGTCACAGAAGCGACAGTTGGAGTTTTGAACAACACCGATCTTTTGTAAATGGTATCTGCTGGGGCAGTGTCCTGTTACTAGACCAGTGTATAAACTGAGATCCCTTTTGCTGAGACCTAATAGTTGTTGGGTTTTCTTTGGGTTTATATTTACAAGCCTTTTTGACTGACTTGTATTAGGAGACGCATCCCAGTTTGATGAGGTCTGGCTAACCAGCCAGTTGTTCAGTTACATTTTTAAGAAACTGTCTGATATTCCGAAGAATGGCTCGGGGCCAGTGAACCTATTAGCAGATCCGTTTCTGGCCAGCTCATCAGCAATTTCGTTTCCCTCTAGACCCGCATGCCCTGGGATCCAATATAGGTTAACTCGATTGCAGAGAGCTAGTTTTTTCAAAGCTAGAATGCATTCCCACACTAGTTTTGAGTTACACGTGTAAGTGTTAAGCGCCTGAAGAGCCGCTTGGCTGTCGGAGAGAATACATATACTTGCGTGTCTGTATTTCCTCTTCAGGCATAGTAACGCACATTCTAAGATAGCATATATTTCTGCCTGAAATACTGTAGACCACTGTCCTAAGTGAATTGAGGTTTTTGTTCGGGGTCCGTAGACTCCAGAACCTGCCAGATTATTCATTTTGGAACCATCTGTGTAGAATTTAATAGACCCTGGAGGGATGTTGGGTTCACCTTCTTCCCATTCTTGACGAGAAGACATGACCACCTGATAGGGTATGTCATAGTTGACTACCATTTCCATCCTGTCACTACACTTTTCTACAATTGGATTTATAGAAAATTCATTTAATATACTGAGGTGACCCGTAAGATCACCTGATAGTAGGGTTTTTGTTCGTTTCAGCCTCAACGCACTTTTCTCAGCGTCCAGCTTTATGAATTGATCTAGCCGGGGCAGATTAAGCATCGCGTCTAAGGCAGAGGTGGGTGTACTGCGTGCTGCACCAGTAATTGCTATACAGGCAATACGTTGGATTTTGTTTAACTTTGCCCTTGCCGTAGCCTCTTTTGTTTTAGGCCACCAGATAAGAGGAGCATAAGTTGTTCTAGGACGAACAATGGTTTTATAGATCCACATAATCATACTTGGTTTCAGGCCCCATTTCTTACCAAGTGCTCTGGAGCATACCCAGAGTGAATTGAGGCCTTTTTGCACCACTGTTTGAAGATGTGAATTCCAATTTAGCTTGGAGTCAAGTATGACACCAAGATATTTGGATTCTTTTGAGCAAGTCAGTTGTGTTTCGTTTAGGAGAAGGGTTCTCAATTGTACCTTCCAACGTTTTGTGAAAGGTACAATGGTGGTTTTGGAAGGATTTATTCCTAGTTGCTCTCGTTGACACCAGGAAAAGGTATGGTCAAGAGCTAGCTGCATCCTTTCGAATATAACGTCTTCAAATTTGCCTCGTACAATAATGACCACGTCATCTGCATATCCTACCACTTCGAAGCCTCTCCTTTCTAACAAAATTAATGCCGTTGTCGCAATATATGGTCTTTGGAACACCTCGACGCGCAGCGAATCTCTTCAATGAAGCGATGAACGACTCGGATGATAAATTGCCTACCAATTCAAGGTGAATTGCCTTGGTTGAGAGACAAACAAAAACTGCTACGAACACCTTCAGTGGGGCAGCCTTTCTTGAATGCGGTCGGAGGTAGAAAGGACCGCAGAAATCTACTCCGGAATTCAAGAATGGTAGAGTTGGTGACACTCGAACGGGTGGGAGGTCCGCCATCAATTGCTCGCTCAAGGTAGGTCGGTTGCGGAAACAATTGACGCATTCATGCGTGACCTTGCGCACTAGATCTCGTAGTCGGAGAGGCCAAAATTTTGACCGAATGATGGCGGTGAGAAGTGTAGGGCCCGCATGCAGCCGATTCAGGTGATAGTACCGCACAACCAGAAGGGTGAATGGGTGCTTGTTATCCAGAATCATTGGCTGCTTTTGAGCAAACGATATGCCTGCGTTGTTGAGGCGACCTATTGTACGAAGAACTCCATCGATAATCACGGGCGACAAAGCTTTCAGTTTGGACGTAGACTTCACTTGCCCGGTGGTGCGAATCGAATGCAGATCTTCCACAAATGATTCTTGCTGAGCAAGCTTTACCAGACTCACTAAAGCTCCATCCAGTTCAACTGTCGATAGGGCTCCGCTGCTTCTAGTTTCCGGGTTGTGCTTTTTCGCATTGTTGCAGAATCTTTGCATATAGGCGACCAGACGAACCAAACTCGTTAGTGACGACTTCAAAGAAAATATGCTGCTTTGAGCAACTGCAGGAAGGGCAACAGTTGGTTTCTCTTGAAGTTGCTCTCGCTCGAAATGATCATCCGCTGTTCTAACAGGGTCGGGCCAAAATCTATTCGGCTGTTGTAGCCAAATGGGTCCCTGCCACCATAGCGAGTGTTCCACGAGCTCCTTCGCTTGCATTCCCCGCGAGATAAGGTCTGCGGGGTTCTCGACGCCCGGTACGTGTCTCCATGTACCAGAAGCTGTGATCTGCTGGATTTCTGCAGTGCACGACAATCGTAGAATCAGTCCAAAAGAATGGACTTGCTTGGATTTGTAGGCTGCTTTCCACCTTCTCGAATATGTGGCTCAAGAGAAGAGCTCCACAGAGCTCGAGACGCGGCAGCCGTATGAGTTGGTCCAATTTTTCGGTTCCTTTAGGCGCCACTCTAGACTTTGCAGTAATCAAGTGCACAGAGATGCTTCCACCATTTGAAACCATGCGAAGATAAATGCATGCACCGTACGCGCTTTCGGACGCATCGCTAAAACCGTGGAGTTCAGCTTTCACGGGATCCTTCGCAGATGCCGCCCACCGTGGAACGGAGAATTCATCAAGGACATTGAGGTCGCTTCGGAAATCTATCCAAAACTGCTGTTGTGATTCACTCAATGGAAGATCCCAGGAAACTTTCGATTTCCACAGCTCCTGCATGAAGAGCTTGGAGCGAAGAACGATTGGCCCCAATAGGCCCAGTGGATCAAACAAGCGAGCTGATTCGGAAAGCACCAACCTTTTGGTGATGGGACCCTCTTGCGACCAACAAGGGATTTTGAAGCGAAAGGCGTCTTCGGTTGGTTGCCATAGCAAGCCCAAGGTTTTAACCGGGAACGACGACGAATCGAGTTCTAGAAGACTGCGATCTTCTCGAAGCTCAGCAGGAATATTTCGGAGTATGTTGGGGCTGTTTGACGCCCATTTATGCAGTTTGAATTCAGCCGACCGTAGGAGATCGATCACAATGTTGCACAATTCGATTCCTTCTTCTTCAGACTCTACCCCAGAAAGCAGATCGTCGATGTAGAAACTTTTCGACAGCACTTTGGCGGCTTTGGGATGAGTTGATTGACCGTCGGATGCCAGTTGCTGGAGGCAACGGGTCGCAAGGTACGGTGCCGATGCAGTACCATAAGTAACCGTCCGCAACTCGTAGGTTTGGATCGGTTCAACTGGTGAGGAACGAAAAACTATGCGCTGGAGTGAGCGATCGGAGGGATACACCAAAACCTGTCGGTACATTTTCTGCAGATCAGCAACAATGACGAAACGAGGGATTCTGAAGCGCAGGAGAATACTAAACAGATCGTCTTGAACGACGGGGCCCACCATGAGAGCGTCGTTTAATGAGACACCAGAATCGGTGGCGCATGAGGCGTCAAATACGACGCGAAGTTTCGTCGTAGCGTTATCCGGACGAACGATGCAATGATGCGGCATGTAATAAATTTTCTCGCTAGGCAGCAAGACTGCATTGCTAGGGTTGATCGGTGCCATATGCCCTAGTTGAACATACTCTTGTATGAACGCTTCGTATTCTTCCATCAGCTGGGGATTCGAGTGAAGTCGACGTTCAAGCGACATGAAACGACGAATGGCAATGCTTCGAGACTCTCCAAGCTTCTCGAGAACATCGAGTTTCTTCGGCAGCGAAACCACAAACCGTCCTGAGGGATCGCGAGTCGTGGTTTCGGAAAAGTGGGTTTCGCATTTCCGTTCTTCCACTGAGAGGGACTCGTCCGCGTGACAAGACTCAACCTCCCAGAAGCGAGCAAGCTGCTTTTCCAAATCTGCGTTGGAGCAGACGAGAGTGACGGCGGAACGACTTGTCTCCAACGCGTCGCATTTACCGGAAACTATCCACCCAAAAACGGTTTCTTTTAGATGGGGAAGTTCTGGTCCAAGATCAACAAATCCTTTTAGTAGTATGCGATAGTAAACCTCAGCTCCAATGACAATGTCGATCCGATTGGGTTCAAAGAAGCGAGGATCAGCGAGTTGAACGAATTGTGGAATTTTCCAACGATCTGTGTGCAAACGGTTTGATGGCAAGACGGGTTTGAATTCCGACAGTATGTGGAATTTGAGATCGACTACGTAATCCGTACAGCGTGAACGGATGGTTGCCATCGTCGATTGCTTCGATGTTGCAGCATTAGGCCCTACGCCTTGAAGGGAAAGGGGTTCGTGCTGCCGACGAAGATCCAGTTTTTGCGCCAAGCTTTCGCTGAGTAAGTTGCGTTCGGAGCAGCAGTCTAGAAGTGCCCTCGCGAACTGAACGTTTCCTTTTTGATCTTCTATCTTGACGACAGCCGTTGAGAGGAGAACGATGCTACTATTTGACGGTGCGCTAGCAGGAAGAGCGACTGACGGATGGCTGGAGGCGGAAGACTCGAACGAGGTAGACGGGGTGGTGGCGAATGCTTTCGATTGCGAGGTCGAGGAATTGTTTGAAGCTGGTGCGATTTGAGGCTGACCTTGTGGAAGAGTGGGTTTATTGGGTTGAGGTTGCGAATACTCTTGTCCTTGGCTGGATCCATTGTTCGAAGGGCGCAGATGCAGCATCGTATGATGCCTTTGGCCGCAAACACGACAAGCTGAGCTAGGACAAGCCCGTACCAAATGAGAAGAGGAAAGACAATTTAGGCACAAACCAGCTTTTTTGACCGATTCAAGCCTTTGGGAGGGATTCATGTTGATGAAGGAGTTGCATTTGAAAGGAGAATGTAAAGGGTTTTGACAGTGTGGACAAACTTTCTTCGGCGCGGCAGTGGTTGCGAGTGTCGAACTAATTTTGGACTTCTGCGCCTTCTGGTCTGGGCGGAACTCTGTTGGACGAGGCTTCGAGAGTTGTTGCCAAATGATCACGCAAAAACTTCAGCAAGTCTTCGTAGGTGGGTGCTTCTCGAGAGTTGTGTGCCCGCTCCCAGTGTCGTTGTGTTTCGGCATCGAGACGTGTGTAGAGTATGTGGGCCAACAAGTGGGACCACCCCTGTGTGGGTAATCCGATTTTCCTTAGCTGAAGCAGATTGCGCTCGTACGAATCGATGAGATTGACTAGAGCGTCGTACGATTCCCGCTTAATCGGCTCAGAGTCCAGAAAACTGTTCATTAGCGCGCGAGAGATCATTTTCTTATTCTCGAACCGTTGTTCGAGCATTTGCCACGCAACATCGAAGTTATTGGCTGTAACTTCGATTGATTCAACCAAAGTTCTAGCTTCCTTGGTGAGCACCGAGAGAAGGTAATTAAATTTGTCGAGCGGCGACAGCGTGATGTCCTTGCCGATCGTATTCTGGAAAGCATCGCGAAAGCTTAACCAGTCTTTCACACTACCGTCAAAGGAAGGGATTTTGAAAACCGGGAGGTGAATGCGGGATGTAGGAATTTGGCCGGGCGGAGAGGAGGTGGAGGAGGAGGACGAAGTTACAGCTGTCGTGTTGATGCGTTGCGAAACCAAAAAATCTTTCACATCGAAATAACGATTTTCAAAATCCAACCGTGTCTTCCGATTCGACGCAATCATGTCTTTCGTCAGCTGCACTTCCTTCACTGCCTCTCCCGAGCGCGATGCTGCCAAATCTTGCTCCTGCCGTGCTTCCACTTTAGCCCGATTATCGCGGAACTCTTTGAAAAGCGTTTCCAAATACTCCAGGCGCGAAGCGATTCTTGATTGATCGCGCTGCGGGTCGAAGTCAGCCACAAATGATTCCACATTGTGTAGGGAATCGAAGTACCCACGCTCGGCTTTGGTTAATTCGCGCAATGTCATGCTGTCCAATCTTCTCGCTATTTGTCCAAACCGCAAACCCTCTCAAATCCCAAAAACAAAGCCAGGTAAATTTGCCCAAAAAATAATCGCAAACAATTTCCTTACGAACTAAAGTAAAACTCGCATGCACAGTGTATTTTTCAATTGCTTTTGTCGTACCTCAGTCTTTTTGTACTCACGCTACCAGCTATTGTTCGCCAATCCAAGCCACGCTAGCTTTGCCGCAGACAGAAGGAAGGGGGTGAAGCGCGTCCCGTAACGCCGATACTGCTTCGTGTCCGACAAATGAACCGTGCCTTGGTTCGAACCTGGTCCGAAGAAGATGATCCGATAGCTCGATCGAATCCGCACTCGTCGCTACGCAAACGACGCCGATGGACCAAGGGAGAACAAAGCAACACGCTGGTTGCTGTATGTGCTATTATCACTACACAATAGATCACTTTGTATGCCACGTGGTGTCTACTGAAAATTCACAAATCCGGCTCGAAGGACCATTAATGTTCGGAGCTGGTTCTCCGGATTTGTGTTTCACTCGCGGCGTAAAGTGACCTTTGGATGTGGTTTTAGCACCGAAAACGAAAAACGCGACGAATTAATAGTGGTAGGAGGTTTTCACTGCACTGAGGGTACTCGGACGATTCTTGCGAGCGATAGAGGATCACATGTACACTGTTTGAACGGTTTTATTCAACTGCTAGGTATTCTAACTGCCGATACTGGTGATCGGTAGTGAGAGTTAAGTGCTAGACAGAAAGAGCTTAAAATCTACGTTACTCTTCTCCGCTTTGTATGAAGTTGAAGTTGAGATTGAGTGTTTGAGTTCCATTAGGGTTATTACAAATATGATCGCCTGTGCCCTAACACATTGCTTTCATAAATTTAGAATTTATGTATTCGCACAATACCTTTTCCATGATTTTAAGCATCACGGATGACAAACTGATCGGCCTAAATGCTTTGGGATTTGTTTTGTCTTTTTTACCTGTTTTAGGAATGAAGACAACTCGAACTTGACGCCAATCATCTGGAATATGCCCTAAAATCAAGCTCGCCCTAAAAATCTCTACCATGTGTGGGATTAGCGTTTTCTCCGCTTTTTGGATTAACGCTGGGAAGATCCCATCCATGCCAGCAGATTTGAATGGCTCAAAAGATCTCACAGCCCTTTCAACTCTGGCACAAGTAAAAGCTTCTTTGGCAACCTTAATTGCGTCTCTTTTTGTCCCAGAAACCAAAGATATGGTCTCTTGTGGAACTGAAACAGCAATCTCAGTACCTTCGTCACTTATTCTTGATTGAGGAATTGAGTCAGGGAAGTGAATTCTTAACATTTCACTCACTGTCTCGCTTGGCTCTACAGTGAATGAACCGTCGACTCTACGAATACTACCCAGAGCATTGGAGTGTTCTTTTGAGAGTGTTTTTTGAAGCCTGGCTACCACGGGGGTCATCTCTATGTTCTCGCACATACTAACCCATGATTTCCGTTTTGAGCGCCTTAGCTCCTTATTATAGTCTGTTAGAGCTTTTTTGTATAGGCTCCAATCGGAAGTATGCTTAGCGCGGTTAAATTCTCTACGCGCTGTTTTTTTGAGCTTATCTAGAGTTTTGTTCCACCATGGAACATCTCTACTCGAACTAGTTGTTCTAGTCGGGCAACTCTCTTGATAAGTATTAAGAATTTTGTTTTTAATGTAGGCGGACGCCGATTCCAACTGCATTATGGATTTAATATTATTTTCAATTATGTATGATTCAGATTGGAGAATTGCTGAATAGGTTTCCCAATCAGTTTTCTTAGGATCTTTAAACGTTCTTTCTATCGTTAGACCCCCTTCCCAGTCAAATATTATGTGTTTATGGTCTGACATTGATGTTTTATCAGAAACATGCCAATTTTTTATTTTGTCGGAAATAGATGGACTACATAAAGTCAAATCCAACACTTCCTGTCGAATGGAGTTTGAAAATGTAGGCTTGTCGCCAACATTGCATATATTGATGTTTTTGGAGGAAAGAAACTGTAAAAGATACTCACCTCTGGTGTTGATATCTGTACTTCCCCATACGGTGTGATGCGCGTTCGCGTCGCAACCAATGACGAACGGGATGTTGTGGATACGGCTGTAATGGACAATCGCAGCTATCTCTGGTGGAGGAATATTCTCCGCATCGCCAGGAAAATACGCTGAAACCATGAGGATCTCAGATTTTCCCCTAGCGGTGGGCACCTCAATCCTGACTGCCACGATGTCCTTTTTAATGAATTCTGTAATAGGAAAACATTTAGTGTTATTGCGTATTAAGATAGCCGCTCTTGGAGATAGCTGGCTATCATCATATACCAACTTACATGAGTTTAGTTGAATACCTAGTATCCTGGTTTTATTGACCCACGGCTCCTGAATAAGCGCCACCGTCAATTTTTCTTTTGTGAATCTCCGACAGAGTACATCTGTTGCACTCTGTGCGTGGTGGAGATTCACTTGAACTGCCTTAAGCGCCATATTTAGGAGTTCCGATTTTATCCAGGCGAGCATCGCCCTTCTTTGGATGTTGCGGATCATCACGGTTTTGTTTCGGGTTAGGTTTCAGAACTTTGTTTTTCCCACCCATCACATCCAGGCCTGCGAGTTTCGCCCCTATGGTCAAGACTTCACTCATTTCTTTTCCACTGCTAGTTTTAGATACCTTTGGGTTGGTACCACTTGAGCAGGGAATTGAAGCTGAGCTCGGAACTTTTCCTTTAGGAGCGGACACGCTAGCCTTCATGGTGGTCTTTGGGCGAGAAATTGCGTTCCTTTTACCTCTGTTTGAATCAGGGGCTTCCTCAGAATTTTCTTGGGCCAGCTCCTTATTCGGCTTGTGGTTGGAAACGGAGGGTGTCCACTTAATTTTCCTCAACTGGATTTCTCCAAATCGGTAGTTGAGGATGAACTTGGATTTCGACAGCATGTCCATTGACGATCCATCTACCGTAAAGATCCATTCGACATGGATGTCATTGAGGATGGACCTTTTCTCGATACGCCAATTCGTTGTTTTCAACCCGTTCTGGCTCTCTATGAGAGCCTTAATGCGTTCGTCCGCGAAGGATGAGCTTTGAGGGAAGAATGCTCGAAGAAGCTCTTGGCGGGGAATGTCTTCCTCGTTCAGTGCAACCAACTCAGCACCTTCCCAGGTATTTACTGAAGGTGTTATTTCTTTCACCCACTCAGCTGTCTCTTGATCCTTGCAAATTAGAACCATGTAGCCAGATTTGTAGACAAGGTTACAGAATTTGGGTTTCAGTGGCTCATCACGCTGTTGTTCCACTTTAAGCAACAGAGCATCCTGTAGAACGTCTAGTTGAGCCGTCGTGAGCTGGGCGGTTGGAAAGACTTTGGGTATTATCTCGACCTTCACACGCTTGGTCACATCGCTGTAGCTCTGACCATTGGCTTGTCGTTTGGACCCACCTTTTTGTGGCACTGAGCTTGAGGATTTTTCAGCGCGCTCTCGGGGATCTAACTGGTGTTTCATCTTCTTCGGCTTTGAATCCTCTTCAACCGTAGCAGATTTATCAAGGTCGTTTCTCGTTCACTTAGAAGAAGCAAGCACAGTACCCTCTTTAGCCAGGATTTTGGATAAAGCCTCGTTTCGGCTTAGTCCGCTTTCCCGGAGAGCTTTGAGCTGCTTCCTTTGTGAGCGCGTTAGGTTTTTTCTGGGAGTTACATTGCCTTCAGCTTCCTCACCATCCATAGGATCGTCCATTTTGGGTCCTTTTTTGGATGGTGCAGGTTTAGGGGTGTTGATAACGACCTTGATTCCATCATCCTTGTCGTCGTCCGTGTTCACCGATTCAATCGACGAGGGGATACCAGGATCTTCTGAATGTCCTGCGTTGGACTTGCCCGGTGCGTTGGGTTTCTGGGACGGAGTAGATTTCATCTCCTCTTGTGAACTGCACAGTAGCTGGTCTTCTGTAAGCCCAAGCTGGCTTAGTGAGTTCTCCACTTCCATCTTTTCCGACTGTGTGAGGCAGTCGTCACCTTTGATTGGTTTGCTAACACTGGTATTCATTTTGTTGGTCCCACGAGTCGCTAGCGAAATAATGGTCAACTGCATCATTACCCTGCCATAATGCAGCAAGAGCTTCATACTGAAGAGTTCGCCCTGGTGCTCTTCAGGCTCCGTGTGTGATTGAGCATTTATGAAACCGCCTCAACCATTCTTCCATCGGCACGGGTCGCATCACACCTTGGCGTTGGGGTTCATTGTGGGGGGCCGAGATTCGTACGTCTACGATTTCGAGACTAAACGGATTTCGGTCCCCCACTGTATCCATTTTCTTTACATGATGGCCATGGATAACAACCATCACAACCATCCACACTTTATCCGGGCTTTGGACCGGTAGCTCTGGTTCTCAATAGTTTCATGTTCATACGGACAAGTTACTACAGGGATCCGTCATAGCGTCAACGGTGTTATCAGACATAGTATTGTCCAACTGGTTTGTGAAGGAGACCCTACGGGAGGAATGGTTCAGCCTAAGTCTTTCAGAACCGGTCAGCAGTGGAGTACCCTGTCGTTAGGATTGAGTCTGCTGAATAACTATACAACTTCCCCGATCAGCGACAGTCTGCACTCACAAGGGAAGTGATGGTCGGAGACACTAATTAACATGCATTAACGTGTCGTGTCATCCAGTGATGAATGCCGAGGAGTTTGGGGTAGAACCCTGCCGCCATATTCCATCGAGCAGAGGAGGTCCTTTAACGTACAGTCAATGGTTAGCTGTGTTACACTTTGAAGCACCAGAGATAACCCTGGAAATCCCTACTGCACATCGAAGACGAACAAACCTGGTGTGTAGCTCAGCGAATTCTCGTGGAGGAATGTCAGAAGACTTCCGAGTGGTCGATGAGGAATCATCTATCGTCGGAATCGAACTATAAAACTTGCTGTTTTGTGATGGTCGTTGCCATATGGACAACTTCTCTATGGCTTCCTGACATGTGTGTCCTAGCCCTGTATCGCTTTCTGTCTGTCAAACGAAGAAAGAAAGATTTTGCTACGAACAATCGGGAACCAGAGAAGACAACTGTCATCAGTATGCCAGTGCTTCTGAACTAGTTCTTGCCAGCTCGGAGGGAATATGTTCCAGCCTGAATCGCCTACAAATTAGGGCGAATCTGGTTATGCAATAAATAATACTTTCAAATATATTTACATCTATTTTAATTCGAAATGGTAGATGCACCATCCGACTACCCCCCGGTAGCTCTAAGGAAGACAACAAAAAAGTACCGCCGCGTTGGGACATGGTGATGAGAGTGCATTTTTATGGCGCTAGTTTGACACTCCATCGTCTCTTCGGAGCACATGAGTAAAAGTGGGGAGGGGGCAGACGGTACACTGACGCACCAATACATCCAAAGTCCCAACCGGCGTGGTATATGACCGTTGTTGTCTGCTTTCGGTCTGTGGATTGCTTGGTCTCTATCACTCCGTTCCGACAAAGGTAGCCACCCTTCGCTTTTCCAAACCCCCTAGAATCTACAAAATGCAAGAAAGCGAAGAGAACGGAAAATGTGCACACAAACAAGGACGTTTGCGCCACACCACCCAAGCGAAGTAAAAATATGCACCAGCATGGTAATGTGTATTCCCACCACCCAGGACTGGCAGCGGGCAGATTGCAAAATATCAGTGACTTTAGTGAGCTCTCCCTAATTGCGAAAAAGCTCAAAAACTTGTTGTGCAGTTTGAAAGCGCGCACAATTTCAATTTAGGATTCACTAGTCCAATTGAAAATAAAGTTACTCAGGATTTCGAAAGTTATCTCAACCAAGAGAACGTTTTCAGATATTCCTGGAAGACTGATTATTATTAAAAAATAAATAAATGTATGAAATCCCCTGGCGATGGTGTAATACACCATTACATCCTCATCAAGAAATTTCCAAAGAGAAGCTTTGATGGTTGATATGTTTAACAAATGCTTTCAGTTGACATATTTTCCATGCAAACCGGATAAAAATCGTGCAGAAGGTTCTGGATATAGTCCAATCAGCTTGCTTTCCTCCATCAGTAAACTTTTCGAAAAGATCATTTTGATAAGAATGATGGTCAACATTAACGAATATTCAATTTTTGCCTATGAACAATTCGGATTCCGTCATCATCAACATTTACGTGTAATAAATTTGATTTGTTCAAACAAATCTGAAGGCTATTCTTGGTCTTGCTTTTCTAGATATTGAAAAAGCATTCAACAGTGTTTGGTATAAAGGCTTGATTGTAAAATTTAAAAATTTAAATTTTTCAACATACATGCTTTAAATAATCCAGTTATCTGTCGAATAGTACACTTCAGGTAAACGTAACGAAAATAGTGTCTGTTACTAAAGCATGACTCGGTACCAGCCCTGCACCACAAGCTCAAGGATACTGTTTCCATTCCTTTGTTGCTGTTTTCGTCGATGTCCTGCGTTTTCCTTGCCAAGCGGGCGAGCTTGAATGGGGAGTCACAGCGCCAGTTAGGATTCGGAGTTATCTTCCCGACGAGTTCCACACGGACTGACTGCTGGGGCTGTCGTAAGAATAAGTGCGCGTTTTCCGACCGGTGTGATCCTAATTCCGAGATAATGAGCCGTTATCCGAGTGGTCCTGTGATTACGTATCCGTGGTTCCGGTGCGGTCAACAACAGCCACCGCGGCATAGTGGATTGTATCGGTTGAACAATTTTATCAGCGATGTGGTGTTCAGTGAATTGAATCGTGTTCGCAGTCAGCTGCAACAACAACCTCCACCCATGGTGACAGTGGGTTCGCCACATTTGACCCAACAACGCCGGGATATGAGCTGGAACGGTTCCGCCATGCGCCTATCGGATAGGCAACAGGAAGAGCAACAATTTTTACTCAGCAACTTGCAGGCGCAATTGGCCTACGAGTACTACCACCAGGTGGAGCCCCTAGCGTCCGTGAAGCCCCCCGTCACTTCTGTGCAGCAGCAGCGGCGATGGAATGAACGCCGTTTAGGCGATTTGTTGACACCGTTTTTATTTGTTTACGTACCACTGCTCAACAACGTGGTTGTTCCTTCGGTGACAGTGCAACCGCCGTTGGCCTCCCAGCAGTATCAGCAAACACGAGCTGCCAACATGTTTCCAACCAGGTTAGCAAGCGTGAATTTCAAACGCTAGGAAAACAGTTCTACTTGATACTTTTTTTTTATCATTATCGGTTTCTGTCGCACAGTGATGGGCTGAATTATGCGCCTTTGAACGAGTTCACAAGGCCCGAATTAGTTTCCATTGTGGATTATTTGGCGTTGATACAAATTTGCAATTTTAGTAAATATGACCCATACTGATCTTCTAATGCTGCAAACCTTTACAAGATACTAAGGTTTATTGTTACATATCCTTTATTTTTTGTCGACACTGTACATATGTTTAAAACCGCAATCAGAAAATGTTTTCCACATTTTCCGTCTGCAGTTCCAATGGGTGCTATATCTATATGTTGTGTTCTGTGGCTGATTATACCAAGCGGAGGTTTACTCTTGTTGCAATGAGTTTACAGACAAGTATCAAATTCATCGAGAAATGTATTTTTCTGCATGGAAAAGTAATAGGGCAAACGCTCCCTTAGTGGAGGTAGCTCCAATAGTGGAGGTAGTGTGTTTTGGCATGTTTCGCGCTAATAAATGATTATGTGATATTTTTGTTTTATGTACGATGCGAAAATGATACAAGTAATCGAATAATATTCATGAAATTTAACCGTAAAACTATTTAAAATAATTATTTTGCTTAATTTTTTTGCTCCTTTGCACCTATAGTGGTGCATCAGTACCCATAGTGGAGGGTCCCATAAGAAATCAATGGTTTGCGCCATTAAAGGAACCATCCTTAAAATACACCTCCACTAAAGGAACAGCGTTCCTATTATTGGTGCAAGGCTTTTTGCAGGGAAATTTCAAATGAATCGTGATTTTTATACATTTGAATGATAGAAGGATTTGAGATCTATCGAATGATACGTTAAAATCATATATTTCATGATCTTAACACCGTGTTTTAGCAGTTTTCCCTTAGGTGCACCACTAATGGTACACTTGTCCTAAGTCAATGCTCATTGGTTTCAAAGCCATAACTAGGAAGACAAAAATGATTGCGCCTAAACCGTAAATTTAACAAATATGTAGATGAAAAAACCGAATTTAGTACTAACTCAACTGTAAGGCCGTCTTCAGTGTCGTGTACTAGACTCGACTTCTCGTACACGACACTGAAGACGGCCTTACAGTTGAGGTCGAAATACGCGTATCTGTCAAAGGATACAAACTCTAGTGGAATTAAATGGTATAGTAAAAATTCGGTTTTTTTCATCTACTTATAGGTATTCTACTAAACAGCTCGAAGATTTATTATTAACAAATATGTTGTCTTCGACAAAGCTTCTCCATATTTTTCAGACATTTTTTTTTAGTAATTTGAAATTAGGGTGGCCCACATGGTTTTCCGAGATCAGAATATAAGCTTTTTTTGATGACGCATATAGGCTTATACAATGTTCTACAATATTTTAGAACTACAAATTGGGAGCAACTTTGCCGAAGAACCCAAATTTCTATCTCTTATGGTTCGCGAGTTATGACTTTTTTTTAAACTAACGAGGGGTGGTACTGAAAAATCAGTTTTATCTTGATAAACTTTAAAACGATAATTTCTAACAAAAACATTAATCCGAGCAATCTAGAACTTTTGATTGCGCAACTTTTTGCCGAAGAAACTACTGTTCTATCTTTTATATCATTTTTTTCTTCTAAATAATGATTGTTTTTAAATGCCGACTCTGAAAGGCGCAAACGGATTCCCAATCTTTTGTCGCCATTAGAAGGAATATCCTTTTCTCTATTCATAGTGAAAAAACTGTGAGGGCGGTTTTTGCTTGAAGATTGAATTTTTTTTAAATACACTGTCGAAGCTCGTTATAACGACAACTTTTATAGAGACAAAATCTCTCTATAGCGGTCCCTTGAAACATATTTTAATGTTAAAGCTATTCTCTATAGTGACATTTCTCTATTACGACGGTCGTTATAACAAGCTTCGACTGTAATATGTTTTTAAGCGAAAATTGTCCATAAGTTTTTTTGGTGCTTTCAGCAAAAATGTGCAAAATTGAAGTTTCTGAAAGTGTTTCATAAAAAGTATCCATAAAAAATCAACGCTTTAAGGTGTAGATGAATCGAAGCCAAACTTCAAATTTTCAAGAGCACAAACCTGGAGAACCGAACACCCGTTCGAGCTGAAAACTTAATCGATTGGTCACCACCAGCTCATGACCAATCGATTAAGTTTTCAGCATAAACGTATGTTTGGTTCTCCAGATTTGTGCTCTTGAAAATTTGAGGTTTGGCTTCGATTCATCTTCTCTTAAAGATATATTCAACCTAAACCGAAATTGATATGGCAAAGATAACGAATTTAATTTAGATTTCATAGTACAGAAATGGGCGTTAATACTTAAGGTAATTATAGAACGAAGCCACACCTCAATTTTTCAAGAGCACAAGTCTTGAGAACCAATCAGCACTCCGCGTTGAAAATTTATCCCATTGGTCACCACCAGAAAGCAAGCAATTTGATTCATTTTCAACGCGAACTGTTGTCAGATTCACCAGTCTTGTGCACTTGAAAAATTAAATTTTTGGCTTCGTTTTATAATCACCTTAATGAGTGCTAACAGCAATACTCTTTTCATTCCTTTTTTATTTCGTAATAAATTTACCCAGGGTACTTCCTTAGCCGAGTGGTTAGAGTCCGCAGCTGCAAAGCAAAGTCATGCTGAAGGTGTCTATATACGATTGGGAAATTGGCAAAGAAAGCTCTCAGTTAATAACTGTGGAACTGCTCATAAGAACACTACGCTGAGAAGCAGGCTCTGTCCCTGTGAGGACCGAAATGCCAAGAAGAAGAAGAATAAATTTACCTTATAATTTATAGTTTATATATACTTAATTAACTTTTTCTTTGATATATTTAACAAATGTTTTCAATAAGCATATTTTCCTGACAAATGGAAAAATGCCAAGGTTGTACCAATTTTGAAACCAGGATAAAAATCCTGCAGAAGCTTCTAGATTTCGTCCAATCAATTTGCTATCCTCCATCAGTAAACTTTTTGAAAAGGTCATTTTGAACAGAAAGATGGTCCACATCAACGAAAATTCAATTTTCGCTAATGAACAATTTGGATTCCGCATGGACTTTCGACCACTCACCAACTTTTACGTGTAACAAATTTGATCCGTTCCAACAAATCTATAGGCAATTCTACTGGTCTTGCTCTTCTAGACATAGAAAAAGCATTCGACAGTGTTTGGCATGAAGGATTGATCGTAAAATTAAAAAAAAAATCTCTCATTTTCTAACATACATTGTTAAAATATTTCAATGTTATCTGTCAAATCGTACACTTCAGGTTAATTATCAGAACTCCAGATCTGAAAGACTTCCTGTATGACCTGGTGTTCCTCAAGGCAGCATTTTGACTTACCTGAGTTACCTCAGGGATGTCAAAAATCCTTGTTTGCGGATGACCCAGGCCTCTCCACCAAAGGACGAAGTCTGCGTGTCATCTGTAGTCGATTGCAAAAAAGTTTGGATATGTTTTCTTCATACTTGCAAAAATGGAAGATTTCTCCCAATGCTTCTAAAACTCAACTAATAATATTCCCACATAAACCAAAAGCTCTTTATTTGAAACCTTCAAGTAGACATGTTGTCACGATGAGAGGGGTTTCAATAAATTGGTCAGATTAAGTTAAGTATCTAGGGCTCATGCTAGATAAGAATTAAACTTTCAAAAATCACATTGAGGGCATTCAAGACAAATGTAATAAATATGTAAAATGTTTATATCCCCTTATTAGTAGAAAATCAAAACTTTGTCTTAAGAACAAGCTTTTGATATTCAAACAAATTTTCAGGCCAGCCATGTTGTATGCTGTACCAAAATGGACTAGCTGTTGTAATTTAGATTTGAAGCTTTACATAGCTGCTGTGATGCGTTCTTCCAACATGCTGTGCCCAGCGTATCTCTCAGGATACGAAACAGTTTTAGCCTGATTACGATGTATAATTCTTACCAGCTCCGATTAAGCACGGAGTAGTAACCATTGACATGTACGGTCAGTCTATCGTATGAATGTAGATCGTATACCAAACACGAATATCTGCTAATACTTTATATTCGAAAAAAAAAATCAAACCAAAAAGAATCTCGACTGCACTGATACTTGTATGAGAGATCGTTTTCTGCTGAAATTTATTGTTTTCCGGATTGTATTCAGAAGAGAATTTGAAATATTGAGTTAATATAAGAATTTCCTCTGATTTTTTTTTAAATTTTACGTGATATATTTTTTTAAATTTTACGTGATATATTTCGGAGGAATATTTGGGACTTTCTTTGGAACTGCAGAATCGTTGTAGAAGTATGGTAGTTTTGTTATCGTACTGGAATCCCGCTTACCCTTCTCGGATTCTTGTGGATTTGTAGACCGGTTAACATGCATGGAATTCACTTGTCACAATGGGATATTGTTTTGAAATACTTTTGAATCCTATGGAAATCTATGAAATCCGATCAATACCTTTGGGATTTCTAAAATACTTTTTGAGATTTCGATGGGATTCCTGTAAACTGTGGTGGGTATTTATGGAATTTTGATGGTTTGTTTTGGAATTATTGCAACAGTCTGTTAAGTTCTTAGAGAGAATCTCCAAGATTCTGGTATAAACCTTTCAAATGTTAGTCAAACTTTCTGGATTACGAGGAGAATCTTTAAAATATCGGTTAAAATTTGAAGGTTTCAAGTAAGATCCTCACTGAATTCCAACGACTTGCTCCATCAGTAGCTGAAAAGTTCTTAAAATCCTAAAGATTTCCCTTAGATTCTTAGGAGATCGATACGAATCCCAGAAATTAAAAGATTCCCTCAAAAATCTCCGGGATCTCACTGGAACTCTACGAATTATAACCGGAATCTCAAAAATACCACTGAATTCCTAAAGATTTAGACTGAAACCCCTGGTTTTTCTACCATCAGAAATCCAGAGAATCATACCGACATCTGAACACAACTGTTGGAAAATAATTTTAATCTTACAAATTCCAGGGATATTCTCAAATTACTGGACTCAAAGGATCCTCGAAATTCTATCACAAAGAATCCTCCTTAGTAGAATTCCAATAGAGAAACAAGAAAGTAGATTGGAGTATTGTATTTGTTAAGAAAATTTTCCGAGTTTACGATAGCCGCAGAGTTTTACCGCAGACTTTGAAATCATTCTATCATTGAAGCAATCAATTAAATCATAGTATGCTTGAAAAAGAAAACGCTATGGAAAATAGAATCGAACACCAATCATCAAGACGGTATCCAAGGTACTATTGAAGCCTTTTCATGATTCACCAAATCAGTGATGAGACAACTGATGTTGAATCGCAAAACGGAAAGTTTTCCCTTAATGTGCAATACCTTGTACCTTTTAATTCCGCCCTAATTGCTTATATTTGACACGCGTATTTCGACTACCACTTGTAGACTTCTTCAGCAATCAGCTAAAACCCCAAAATTGTTAGACGCAAACTTTGGCAAACACGGACAACCAATATCAGTTGACAGTTTTCTGCTACAAGTATGTAATACAAAACTGGTACGTACTACATGTTCAAAAAGTATTTAATTTATATCCCGATATTTTTGCAAGATTTGCTATATCGTACCGCCGTCGAACGGATGTCCAAGAAACCGGCTTGACAATTACCCACCAATCCATTTGCTCTTGATGACAGAAGACGGAAGATGATATTGGACACTTCTTTGTAGGCGGCCTTTTTGAAAAGTGATCGCTCGATAGTTTTCGAATTCCAGCTTGTCGCTCTTGATTCCACTAATCTGGTAGCTGTTCTATCTTTTAAGTATATACTCTGACTATTATCCAACTTCTCTGGGCCCATCTTTACAAGTTCTGTTCCGATATCATCCTTTCCTTGGCACTCTGGAGTTGTTGAACGTCATCCTTAAAGTGTGAGCTGGTTCGTAGCTATTGTACTACATTCCGACGTACTCATTTCTCCTGCTGCCCTGAACCTCCATTCTTGTGCCCTCAGTGCTATTCAGCTGTTTGTTGTAGTGCTGCTTTCACTTTTCGATCACATCATTTCCGTCCAACAAAATGCTTTTTCGCGTTTGTTGGGTTCAGTACAGAAACTGCATTGCTTCACACTCCGCTTCCTCCAGACAGTTCTTTTTTGTGGGTGGAAGCAGACCTATACGTCTATAGCATTACTGCCCATATTTTATTCTTCTTTCCCATAAACTGTCTGCATTCCTAATTTGCCTGCATCTGTTACATTCCGTCTAACCAATCGTTCCGTCAACTCCGTTTAACATACCCGACAATGTTCTCGTGTAGTCAATCCTCTTCTAAAACATTTGTACGAGTTATCGGGCGTATGCTGTGGTTACATCCAGTTGCTTCAGCCACTCAATGCTATAACGCCTGTACTTTGTTAACGACTTAGAGAGTCACATTACCAAGAAGTAGTTAGATCTGATGGTAGCGCATGTGGTGACTGGTGATCTCTGTTTAGCCAACTTTGTTTCAACAACATAACCACTCTCGAAGCTCATCCAAGTTGGTTCATCAGTCACCTTAAGTTCGATCGATGGTCAACGCCACCCGAATCCCAGAATTTCCAACGAGTTTGCTTTTGCAAACCTGGAGCGTCTGTGCTCCATGTTAGGAGCAGCTTCACGACAGCATCTGTTCCCCATGTCAGGGGCGGCTCATCGTCGTCCGAGTGCCAGAGAAGGACTCTAAGCTAAACTGTGCACTATGGCTCTCCGAATATTTAGAAGGAATGGTCCTCTGGAAATCTTATGGGTTGGTGTCAGGCCATACAAGCCAGCCGTAAAAAGACAAGCAAGGAATGATCAACGAGAGAATACAATCGGCTGAGACCACAGCGACGTAAAGCGTTTAGAAGCTCGGTACGTCGAATTGTAAATCTCTCAACTCCGTGTGCTCCCGACACGCATACTCACCGATGTGCTGAAGGACCGCGGAATCGGCATCGTAGCGTTGCAGGAAGTGTGTTAGAAGGGATCAATAATGGTGCGAACGTTTAGAGGTTACTATACCATCTACAAAGCTATGGCAACACACACGAGCAGGGAACAGCTTTTATAGTGATGGGTGATATGCAGAGGCGCGTAATCGGGTGGTGGCCGATCAATGACATAATGTGCAAGTCGAAGATCAGAGGCCCGTTCTACAACTTCAGCATAATAAACGTGCACAGCCCTCACTCCGGAAGCACTGATGATGATAAAGACGCTTTTTACGCACAGCTCGAACGCTAGTACCACAGCTGAACGAGCCACGACGTCAAAACCATCACAGGAGATTTAAACGCTCAGGTTGGCCAGGAGGAGTAGTTCAGACCGACTATCGGACAGTTCAGGGCCCACCGGCTGACTAACGAAAACGGCTTACGACTAATTGATTTCGCCGCCTCCAAATATATAGCCATTCGTAGTATCTCCAACACAGCCTTCCATACCGATACACCTGGAAGCCACCAACCGGATGTCGCAACTGCATTTGCGAAGCACCTTGAGGCTGTATTACCGGAAGATGGTGAGCTGAATAAAGCCCCTTTTGAGGACTGCTGGAGAACAGTGAAAACAGCCATCAACAATGCAGCTAAGAGCAACGTCGAGTTCGTGGGACAAAGTCGACGTATGTAGGCGGATGCTGGAGAAGAAGAATGCAGCGCGGGTGGTTATGCTGCAGCAAGGGACCTGGCAGAACGTGGAACGTTATAGACGGAAACGGCACCAGCAGACCCGCCTCCTTCGAGATAAAATAGGCCTCTAGAAACACAAAAACTCTATCAGAAGCTCAACGCATCTCGCATTGACTTCGTGCCGCGAATACCAGGTCCCAACGCATCACGTTTTTATCGATTTCAAGAGGCATACGATAGTATCGACAGCGTAGAGTTATGGAAAAGCATGGACGTGAACAGCTTTCCCGAGAACCTCACATGACTGATAAGAGCAATGATGGAAAATGTGCAATATTGTGTGAAAGTTTCAGGCGAACATTCTAGCTCGTTTGAATCTCGCTGGGGACTACGACAAGGTGATTTAGTGCCTGTTGTTCAATATGTTATGCGAAGAGACGGGCTTAACAGTGGGGGTACGAATTTTGTGAGATCCAGTCAATCTGTATGCTTCGCGGATGATATGGACATGGTCGGCCGAACATTTGAAACGGTGGCAGACCTGTACACCCGCCTGAAGCGCGAAGCAGCGAAAGTTGAACTGATGGTGAATGCGACCAAGACAAAGTATATGCTATTTATTGGGACCGAGCGCGACAGGGCACGCCTAGATAGCAGTGTTACGATATACGGGGATACGTTCGAGGTGGTCGGCGAGTTCGTCTATCTTGGATTCTTGCTGATGGCTGACGATAACGTTAGCTGTGATCATCATTAGTCGGCAGCGCATCATTAGTGGAAGTCGGGCCTACTATGGCCTCCACAAGAAGCTGAGTTCAAAAAATATTCACCCCCGCACAAAATGTACTATGTACAAAACGCTCATAATGCCAGTAGTCCTCTATGGGCATGAAATGTGGACTATGCAAGCACTTTGAAGTCTTCGAACACCGGATGCTTAGGACAATCTTTGGCGGTATGCAGGATAACGGTATGTGGCGGCGGAAGATGAATCACGAGCTCGCCCAACTCTACGCTGAAACCAGTATCCAGAAAAATCCGATGCTGGAAGGATGCTACGGATAGGGCATGTTGCAAGAATGTCGGATAGCAACCCTGCAAAAATATTGGTCGCTTCGAATTCAGTTGGCACTATAAGGCGTGGAGCATAGCGAGCTCGGAGGCGGATCAAGTGCACGAACGAAGGGAAGAACAGAGGATGGAAGAGATGCGGCCACAAACGAAGTATTGTGGCATGACATTGTTGATTCAGTCTTATTTGTTTAGATGTTAACTAAATAAATGAAAAAATAAAATATCTGCAGTATAGAATCTCAGTAGCATAGTAGGAATTTAATTGTTACTTTCAGTGAGTTAATCTTCACAGTTTTCACACTACAAAAAATCACCTACACATGCAATCACCACGGTTTATTCGAAATTGAGAATCATTGCACCGTAATTTTCCAACCAGACCACCGCCGAATGTGACAGCATCCAATAAACGTTGATGAGCATCGAACTGTGAACATCACGATTCGAAATGAGCCACACCCAGATGGTGCGGTTGAACCGATGTGGAAAGTTCTAATCACCCATTAGTTGTATTTGATCGTCAAATTAGCTAATGTCCACCTCACTCAAATGAAAATCGACCAGTTCCAACCACGTTTGCATTTTCGTGAAAAAAGAATTGAACACCATTTTGCATTTCTTAGTGGCCAAGGCTGGTCCTGGCGAACGACTAGCGATAATAATTGGTTACAAAGTATGAACTGCGGGAAAAAGCAAAACCGTCTAGACGGTAACATTGATTTGATGCATCTTCCCATCCCCCACCTTGCCCCGTGGACCCGAAGGACAGTGTTCGTAAACACCGGCGTTGTCTTCACCACAACCGCGCGGCGGTTTCTTTCTCTCTTTATTCAGCAGCTATAGGGGGACTAGGTGTAAAATAAAATCCAAATGCGTCATATTTGCTCAGAAACCATCGATGAAATTCAAATTATGCCACAAAACCCTAAACTCATACGAAACAACTGCCTGGTATTTAATGCATACATGAGAATTTGAAAAATAAGTGAATTGTGCCACAAATAATTAGTAGAAATTGAATGTTTTAGATATGAGTTCCCCAATCCAATGACGGTTTTCATGAATTGCGAGCTTATTTATGCGACCAATTAGAATGAAATTTTCGGCGAAATTGACAGTTATTATTGAGATTTTCCTTAGGAGGCGCATATTACACCGGCATCCCTTACTAGCTTTCCTTTCCTCTTCGGCCCATTCAACTAAAGGGTGGCAGCATCCAACGACGGAAACTGAAATGGTATCCTGCTCTAGAGGATATGGGTGATGTGGAAAGGGATGACACAGCTCCTGCCCTGAAAGTTCTCAGAGAGAGAGACATGCGGTGGCGAATTTTCGCACAACCCATTTTCCGCACGTTTTGACTGACCGACAGAGCTGAATTGCTGATGACAGAGAGCGGTAACGTTCTTCAAAGGCGGTAAATAAGAGCATTTTAAACCAGACAATTTGCCTCTTGGTGGGAATGACCTCCAGGATAGATGACGAAATTATAGATCTTTAAGACAGTCTATGCTGTTTGATGTGCGAGTTCAGATGGGAGCAATGAACTTGAAGTACTTAAATCCAATTAAGGATCTTGATACCTATTGACCATATATTTCGTTCATTCTACCAATTTTTCGGAAAACTTTATAAATATGTGAGCTCTTTTACAGTTTTCGGTTGTTGTTTTAGCCCTATTTGGTCTCAAAACGTACGTTTATATGTAAAAAAAAATGATAATGTTTCTAAATAAATAACACGATAGATAAGCATCACCCGAACGCATAGGCGCATAGTGACTCATTATGAAGAACATATTCATCTTTCTTGCACTACGAACACTTCCTTAGTTAACTTGGATTTTGGTTTTTTCAATTGGCCTTTTTAACATTTTTATATTATGCTACAAGCACGTAGTACTCCGTGATCTGGGAAATTGAGAAAATTTCCATTTTTAAAAGATTCTTGACCGGCGGAATTTGAATCTGCGACCCTCAGCTTGGTCTTGCTGAATAGCTGCGCGTTTACCGTTATGTATTTTTTAAGCGCCTAATAAATATGGTCATATGTAAAACATTTGTGTATGGTCGAATCACCACGAAGAATACGAAGGTTTCTTAAAATTCTAAACAAATGACCATGTGGTTCATGGATGACCCAACCCCAACTTGTATATAATTCCTCACTACGATTTATTAAGGCCTTTTGGTGCGTCATCACAAAATGGCTTCTTCTAAAATCATTAACATATTGTTATGATAGTATTGGTATTTGTAGCATTGATGAAATATAACTGCTCATAACCTGATTTTATGGTTAATTTATACAAAGTAAAGTGCTTCAGGTGGCATTTCAATATTTAATCAACACTTTCAGATACAACATCATCAATTCAGCGAAATTATACATAAGATTTATATTCTCAAAAAAAAAATCTCCAATCTTAGGCCGCATTTTATTACCTCACACAACTATACTTGTAAATAGATGGTGCTTACCTTTCCCATTGTAATTCTGCAGCAAACATTTGTGCTTTGGATTTCATATTGCGTTCACAACACTTCCACTAAACAAATCTTTCATTTACTTTACTAAAAGGAACACATTTCGAACAGTAATCAAATATTTATATAGTTTTATTTACCGCAACACTCAAAACTATGATGGTGATGTAAATCGACCATGCTTAGACTGACTACACATATCAATGGTTGCTATTCCGTGATTGACCAAAGTCAGTGAAGATGCACAAAGAATCAACTAGAAGTTCGGCTGGAATTGGCCATAATCTTCTTCAGTGTGCATAATTCAGTGCCTCTATTTATACTTGGTCAATAACGGCGCCGGCCACGTCCTTGCATTCAGGTGGGATTAAGGGAACGAATGTTAGTGTGTAACCTTTGCTATTTGGAGACCGTATTTTCCTCTGCATCTCCACAAAGGTTACTGGGAGGGATGGTTGTTGATGAGGAGGGTTGTTGGGTCACAGGATTTACTTTGATAAGCGATTAGACCATGATAAACGATTATTTGTGAGATATAAACATGCTTAGGAATATAATATTTTCAATTGACATGGAAAATTTCCAAACAGGAGTAAATAATGTCGTTACTTGAAGTGACGAACCATTCAAAGTTTGTTGAACAAATAGCTAAAAGAAACATTCCTACAGCCGTTAGGACGAAAGCATGTGTAACAATATATTACTCAAATTGAAAAAATAAATCAATTGGCTGGACCATCCCATAACATTCTTATGCCGACACTAACAGTGGCGAACCATTCAAAGTGTTTTGAATAAAATGAACGTTTTGCAAGTCTATACTTCTAGCACAGACAAACAGACCAAACCATTCAAAGCTTTTTTTTATAAAAATAAAGGCAAAAAGCAAGCGATTTTATATGAAAAGATAAAACAAAAAAATGAATTAGAGTTTATGCCGACACTTACAGTGACGAACCATTCATAGTTTGTTGAATAATCATATTTATGTCCCACCGTTGTAGCGATTAAAAGTGCGGTATATTATAGATTTAAAAAAAACATGAAACGAGCTCACCAATTGATCCTTCTTCCTTGATTGAGCAGCCACAATTTTCAGTTTTATTTGAAGCATACATACTAACTGAGAAATAATAATAGGGGCCCAGATAGCCGTAGCGGTAAACGCGCAGCTATTCAGCAAGACCAAGCTGAGGGTCGTGGGTTCGAATCCCACCGGTCGAGGATCTTTTCGGGTTGGAAATTTTCTCGACTTCCCAGGGCATAGAGTATCTTCGTGTACCTGCCATACGATATACACATGCAAAAATGGTCATTGGCATAGTAAGCTCTCAGTTAATAACTGTGGAAGTGCTCATAAGAACACTAAGCTGAGAAGCAGGCTCTGTCCCAGTGGGGACGTAACGCCAGAAAGAAGATACTAACTGAGAAACGCGAATCTCTTTTCGCACCACGCGGACCGAAAACAATTTGTCTTGATTCCGTCGCTCGTCTTGCAAGAGCATGCTATGCAATCGGAAGACCACACGCTACTCCAGAAAGTTGGGCAAAGCATGGAAACTAGAAACTCACACGTTATTTGTTTGCGATTGTTTCAAATTACAGAAACCATCTACGAAACATACAATCATACCAAGAGTTTAGTAATTTGAACCAACCAAAATAATGACAAGCTCCACAGTGCGTTGCGTTGTGAAGCTTCCAACGTGAATCATCGCGATTGTTGAGCGTAGTGATGTCAGAGTTGCTATCTGTAAAATCATAGCATATAATGTGAATTGATAAAAAAATATTGAAATTTTATAAAATCAGTGATCTTGTAATGAAAAACTTTTTGCAAAATGGAAAGTTTTTATAATTTGTAACAAATGCTTTGATAAACAAGCATATAACAATTGGTAGAAAAATCTGTCACCTACCATCTGGCAACACCGATATCTCTTGCGAACATAAACCAAAATATGCATAACAAAAATATGTGATAAATCCAACATAAAACAGAGAGATTCCATTGCCCTTCATTAAATCGTAGTGTTTCATTTTGATATGTACGATTGAAGAGTAGATTTTCATTTCCAATACTCGTCAATTTACTAAATTTCTCATGTGCTTACATAAAAATATGCTTAACAGAAATGTTATATAAATACATGTTTGTTTGTTTTGAAAATGTACAAGGAAAAGTGACACTACTACTATTACATCAATGATGGTTCTAATGATAATTTGAGTTACACGCCGCCTCACCATAAGGTGAAGATGAATCGAAGCAATACCTCAAATTTTCAAGAGCACGGATCTGGAGAACCAAGCATCCGTTTAAGCTGAAAATTTAATCGATTGGTCACTAGCTGGTGGTGACCAATTGATTAGGTTTTCAGCTCAAACGGGTGTTTGGTTCTCCAGATCCGTGCTCTTGAAAAATTGAATTTTGGCTTCGATTTATCTTCACCTTAACGGCCATCTGTGTTGACAACAAAACATGTCTTAAATAGTACAATCATGGGTTGAATGCTGAGAAAATCAGCTACTGCTAGAGCTCTGATTATATCGGGGGATAACAGTGTATAATAAAACCCATCTAAATAAGCTTCAAACCAGGAAGACATTACTGCCATCAGATGTTTGGGGATTGTTTATCATGCCATGCGAATAAAATGCCTTCCCGCAATGGTAAACAAGCGATTTGTTTTATTATCGTTCTCTCTTTGGAGCTCTCCTTTACTACTGCTATTTATCATTCTTTTTACAACTTACTAAACGTTGCCGATCATGGACAGATACAGATGCGATGTTTTTCGTCGCGTGCTTCGATCATACAATCCACTCTCCACATCTCGATGTTCTACATCTCGATATCTCTCCCTATGTCGATGATATTTTCGGTCCCTTAATTATGCATACATTTTCACTCTCCATATCTCAATATCCTCCTTATCTCGATATATCCCTATCTCGATGTGATTTTTATTCCCGATTTTCTCTCCGTATGTCGATATGCCCATTATTGAAGGTTACTGTACTAGATTTTACTGATCCCAAATAATTTGCGAAGACGAACTGACGTCTGTTGGTTTTTAATTTTCCTAGTAACGGAGTGATTTTCAATCTAGCATTCATTAAAAATTTGTTATTTGTCTCGATCTCTCCCTATCCCGATGGCCCACACGATATACGAATGCGAAAATGGCAACTTTGGCAAGGAAAGCTCTCAGTTAACAACTGTGGAAGTGCTGATTGAACACTAAGCTGAGAAGCAAGCTCTGTCCCAGTGAGGACGTCATTCATTCATTTATTGGTATTACATTATTACTATTACAATAAAACCACGTCAACAATTCCACGCCACACAACTCGGTTCGCAGCTGTCTCCCTCCATCCTGGGCTGCGGCCACACTCGCCAGATCTTGCAGCCCTAATCAGCCCACTGTGCTCGCTGATCTCCTCTTGTACCTGCAGGATCGGAAGCGAACACCATTTTTGCAGGGTTGTTGTCCGGCATTCTTACAACATGCCCCGCCCAACGCATTCTTCCTGCTTTTGCTACTTTCAGGATGCTAGGTTCGCCGAAGAGTGCAGCGAGCTCGTGGTTCATCCTTTGCCGCCACACTCCGTTCTCCTGCACACCGCCAAAGATCGTCCTAAGCACCCGACGTTCAAAGACTCCGAGTGCCTGCAAGTCCTCCTGGAGCTTCGTTCACGTTTCATGCCCGTAGAGAACTACCGGTCTAATCAGCGTTTTGAATATAGTACATTTGGTGCGGGGACGAATCTATTTTGATCGCAGGTTCTTCTGGAGCCCATAGAAGGCACGACTTCCTCAGATGATGCGTCTCCGCATTTCACGGCTAACATTGTTGTCCGCCGTCAGCAAGGATCCAAGGTAAATGAATTCATCTACCACCTCGAAGGTATACCTGTCAATTGTAAAGCTGGTTCCTAGGCGAGTCCTGTTGCGTTGGGTTTCGCCCACCAGCATGTACTTTGTTTTCGACACATTCACCACTTGCTTCGCGTTTCAGACGGGTGTACATTTCAGCCACCATTTCAAATGTTCTTCCGATTATATCTATGTCATCAGCAAAGCAAACAAATTGACTGGACTTTGTGAAAATCGTGGCTCGGCGGTTAAACCCGGCTCTCCGCATGACACCCTCTAGCTCAATGTTGAACAACAGGCACGAAAGTCCCTTGTCTTAGTCCCCGGCTAGACTTGAACCAACTGGTGTGTTCGTCCGAATTTTTTACGCAGTTCTGCACAACGTCCATCGTCGATCTAATCAGTCTTGTGAGCATCCCGGGGATGCTGTTCTCGTCCATGATTCTCCATAGCTCAATGTGTCGATACTGTCGTATGCCGCTTTAATATCAATGAACAAGTAATGCGTTGGGACCTGATATTCCCGGCATTTTTGGAGGATTTGCCGTACTGTAAATGTCTGGTCCGTCGTTGAGCGACCATTCACGAAACTGGCTTGACAACTTCCCACGAACTCATTTGCTATTGGTGATAGACGACGGAAGATGATCTGGGATAATATTTTGTAGGCGGCATTGAGAATAGTGATCGTTCGAAAGTTCTCACATTCTAGCCCTTTTTGTAGATACGGCATAAAACCCCTTGCTTCCACTCCTCCGGTAGCTTTTCTGTCTTCCAGCTTCCTCCGGCTTCTCCGGGCCTATCCTAATGAGTTCCGCTCCGACACCATCCTTCCCAGCTGCCTTGTAATTCTTGAGCTGTTGAACGGAATCCTTAACTTCTCTCAAAGGTTGGTTGCTCAGGTTGGTTGCTATTGTCCAACATTCCGATATAATTATCTCTTCCACTACCTTGAGCCTCCGTGCCTTTGCACTCAGAGTCATTCAAATGTGTTTCCACCTTTCGATCACCTCGCGTCTGTCCGACAAAATGTTCCCATCTTAATCCCTGCACATCTTGGCTCGCGGCACAAAGCCTCTGCGGGATGCGTTGAGTTTTTTATAGAACTTTCGCGTTTATTGGGTGCGGTGCAACAGCTCCATTTATTCGCATTCCGTCTCCTCCAGGCAGCGCGAACGTTCCACGTTCTGTCGAGTACCTTGCTGTAGCATTACTGCCTGCGCTGTGTTCTTCTCATCCAGAATCTTTCTACATTCCTCGTCGAACCAATCGTTCCGTCGACTTCGTTCAACGTACCCAACAATGTTCTCGCCTGTGACGTTGATGGTTGCTCTTATTGTACTCCAGCAGTCCTCGAGAGGGGTTTCGACGAGCGAATCCTCTTCCGGCAACGTTTGTTCGAGATGCTGGGCGTAAGCTATGGCGACATCAGGTTGCTTGAGCCGCTCTAGGTCGTACCGGGGGGCCGTCGGAACCGTACGTTATTAACGACGGAGAGTTTTGGGCACAGTTTGACCATCACCAGATAGTGGTCAGAGTTCATGTTAGCGCCACGATAGGTCCTGACGTCGATAATGTCGGAGAAGTGCCGACCATTAATCAGAACGTGGTCGATTTGCGATTCTGTCTGCTGTGGTGATCTCTAGGTGTATCGGTAAGGAAGGCTGTGCTGGAAGTGGGCGGCAAAATCAATTAGTCGTAGGCCGTTTTCGTTCGTCAGCCAGTGGGCGCTAAAATTTCCAATAGTCGGTCTGAATTCCTCCTCCTGGCCAACCTGAGCGTTTAGATCTCCTATGATGATTTTGACGTCGTGGCTTGAGCTGTCTTACTCGCGTTCGAACTGCGCGTAAAAAGCGTCTTTATCATCATCAGTGCTCCCGGAGTGAGGGCTGTGCACGTGTATTATGCTGAAGTTGAAGAACCGGCCTTTGAGCCTCAACTTGCACATTCTCTCATTGATCGGCCACCACCCGATCACGCGCCTCTGCATATCAGCCATCACTTTAAAAGCTGTTCCCAGTTCACGTGTGTTGCCGCAGCTCTGGTAGATGGTATAGTTACCTTTAAACGTTCGCACCATTGATCCCTTCCAACCCACTTCCTGCAACGCTACGATGCCGAATCCGCGGTCCTTCAGCACGTCGGCGAGTATGCGTGTGCTTCCGATGAAGTTGAGAGATTTACAGTTCCACGTACCGAGCTTCCAATCGCTAGTCCCTAGCACCTAGCATGCGTAAAGGGACTAGCACTGATAAGTACCGTTTTAATTTTAGTACTGAAAATTACTGCACAGACAAACAGACGTAACACTCGAATTATTTTCATCGTTCATCAGAATAGCGCCCAATTCTGTTACTTGGTAGTTGGCCGACGGGTCACTCGTGGTGCTCATATAGCTTTTGTTCGAGCTTGACGTTTGTCTACTACCGCCACCTAGTTCGTGGTTGGCCAAACACAGTGTTTTTAGCATTGGGCGTTAACGTTCGCGAGACTATGCTTTGAATTGAAAATTATTGTAGCTGTTATGTCTGTTTGTCTGTGATTACTGTTTTTGTAGCACTGAAAAGTACTGTTTTATTGCTTTAGGTAGTTTTTAGAAAATTTCCAAGAGCAGAGAGAATTCGTGTACGCACAGCACGAAGGTACGATGCGCACTAAACGAAAAAACTTGTTTCTGATCATCTCATTGGCAATTTTGTTTTGATTTTGCGTTTCGTTGCACAACGCTCAACTTCGCTTCATTGCGCTCCATGAGTGTTTGACGAATCAGCTAAACAAATGAAATAAAAAACATACTAATTTGGGCAACTGTGCCTGTTCATGAATTCTAATAAACATTGAACAGTACAATGAAATCGTCTGACGTCTACTTTGTTCTCTGAAATTCATTTCCTGATATTTTTTTCATTTACAGGTAAGCAACTGGTTTTCACATATATAAAGCAAGTGAGTATAATTCTTCTTTCAAATGGTATAAGGCTATCCATGAGAGCAGTGTGATGGATTTTACTAAGGTGGCGCAGATCATTGATGCGTGCCACTAGTTCTCTCTTTCATTCTCCCGCTGTTCTTATGCAGCGCAAACAGTGACGTCACTATTTGCGCTGCATAAGAACAGCGGGAGAATAAAAAAGAGGACTAGTGGCACGCATTAATGATCTGCGCCACCTGAATAAATTTATCACATTGATCCATGAAGACTTTCTGCGATAGGACTGACAGCCAAAAGTGTGCAAGTAACCGAAACTTAACGGTACTGTCAAACGGGGTAACTTGCAACAATTTTCAACTTCAAAGCTATATGGATGAAAAATTTGAGGATTCCGATGAGCCAAAAACCATCTAGTATCCTAATCGCCACGTGAATAATACCACGCGGTATAAATTTTATCAGTATTTGGTTTTCTGGGAGCAGGAGAGACGAAAAATATACATTTTTCATGCTACCCCTGATGTGGGGTAACATGCAACACACAGTGCTACCTGAAGTACACTATTGAAAACTTAACCTATATCGTGTTATTATGATCATATAATAATTTTCTGCAATAAAAGTATGACGATAATTAGAAACGGCTACTGTACTCTTACAAAACTAATTATTATTGATTGAATTATGAGTATTAAACCAATTTGATTGAAAACTTCATTAGTATTGCATAGGGTGTCCACACGGGGATATTCTAGCATATTATAAGTCTTGACAATAATTGGAAGACCATTAAAACGATTTGATGCAACTTTTCAACAAAAACAATTGTAATTTAGGATATGCTTCACATAACTTATTGTTTATACAAATTCAAATCAAAGCGACGTATCACGTATTTATATGTATACTTTAAAATGGTCTCTATTGGTGTTCTAAAACAACTTTTAGCATACTTCATGCAGAAAGTCCCCAATGGCAGATCTGCAAGTTAGTTTTTGCACAGATTTTCATTATTTTAATGAATAAAAAAAAACTAAATCTTATAATAATGCGATTCATGTAAATTTTTCAATATTTAGTACCAAACGTGTATTGAATTAATTGCGGTACAAAAATTTTTAAGTTACTGAACAAATTTATGTTTAATTTTGCCTTTTTATGTGTTTTCGATGATAAAAGGCAAAAAATATCAAACAATTGAGATCAAAATAGCTGTTGCAAGTTACCCCATAAGGGTAGTCAGAAAGGTTTTTGAATTTTTATAGTGTTTAAGCATCAAATTATCAAAACTTTTATATTGTCAATTAGTACACTACTTAGTACTGTAGCTGTTAGCAAATGCCTCGAATTACAAATTTAAACCGGTTTTGTGGTACGAGGAACGTTTTTCAGCATAAAATTTCAAGCAATTCAATGTTTAATATGATTTTTACCTCCAGCAAACCAAGCAAAAAAAAACAATACCCAAACCCTTGCCAAAATCTTCTGTTGTATACCTGAGGTCAATAAGTGGCGGAATAAATTTTAAAAATTAAACTCAATGCTGAACAAAACGATAATTCGGTTACATGTCGAAGTGTTGCAAGTTTCACTCCTGTTGCAAGTTACCCCGTTTGACGGTAAACAAAACATGCAAGTGTTATCGAAGCTTTACATTTTCCTTTGTAATCGAATGGTCACTCCGATCACGAAACGTCAACAGATCTTCTTCTTCTTCTTGGCATTACATCCTCACTGGAACAGAGCTTGCTTCTCAGTTTAGTGTTCTTATGAGCACTTCCACAGTTATTACCTGGGAGCTTTATATGCCAAAGTTGCCATCTTCGCATTCGTATAACGTGTGGAAGGTACGATGATGCTTTACGCCCAGGGAAGTCAAAGAAATTACCATTGCGAAAAGATCCTGGACCAACCGGGAATCGAACCCAGACACCTACAGCATGGCTTTGGTTTGTAGCCGCAGATTCTAACCACTTGGCTAAGGAAGGCCCGTCAACAGATCATGATAAACAAAAAACCAGCTGATCGCGGCCGTTTCATGGATTGCCTTATTACATCTCAACCATCAACTGTTGAATGGTAAAAACTTTTTAACAAATTAGGCAAATTCCCTACCAGCACTGACAACAACTTCCAAAAGAGATGTCTTCTAAATATTGTTTTCATTAAAGTACTCGAAAAGGCGTTTCCTAGACGTGTCATACTTACTAGAATACAAGTTTTATAAGATGTGCCATGTAGTGTGGGTTCGGTGCCCGCTTCAGCCATTGACATTTTTCGTTGGGAATGTTTCTCGGCGGTGCCTTTCGACCATGCTTGTTCGTTGTCTAGTGTTAAGTTTCCAGTTTGTGCAACCATTTAGGTGAATACGGTGTCCTTGTTTTTTTTAAATTTTAATTTAATTTTCCCGGAAAGCATCTGGGAATTGGAAAACTGATTTCGAATGGACACCCTGAAACCATCATAGTTACTACGTTTTACGGTCATATAAAACACACGATTTCAGTTAATTTTTATTGCTTTGCTTTATTTTCTCATAATTAAATATCATCACTCATATCGCAAACACTGTTTAATCCAACACTCACGGCTCATGGTCACTCAGTACGCCCCCAAAAGTATCTGATGCATATTTTTGAATGAGCCCTAATATGATTCTCTAATTATGATTTCATACTGATTTCTAAGCTATTTCTAAAATTACTGCAATAATTTTCAGATATTGTGAATAATAACCTATTAACATTCCTGGATTATGTTTTTAATCCAATTCCAAAACCCAAAATGAAAGAAAAATATGGAAAGTTATTTTTTCAATTCATTTTTCAATGCAATATATCAAGAAGGCATTTTTTTCTAACACTAAGAAAAACTCAGATTTTTCTGACGTTCAGAAGGTTAAAATCCGACGCATCTTTTATATTGCTTTAAATCTTTTTGTTTTTCGTCTTCGGCATCGAGCGGTTTTATCGTAAATTTTGGAATTAGTTAAGATTGGAATTGATTAACCTTCAAATGAGTGTCTTCCAAAGGTTATGAGTAATTATTTTCACAAGCTCCCGTGTTATTTTTTTCGTCCCCTTTCTGGATTTTTCGCTCCCCAAATTCTGTTTTACAAATTTTCGCCCCTTTGAGCCTGAAAATTGATCCGGGGGGGGGGGGGGGGTGAATTCACCCACTTTGGGAATCACTGGTCTAGTACGTCCACAAAAGTACCTGACGCTGCTATTATGGCGTCAACAATATTCGTTATAGAATCACTGTCAATACCCAAACTTTCTAAATACGGTGCCACAAGATGTACAGGTAATGCAAGAATTTCAAGTGCTGCGCCATATACCCCTGCTACAGTTGAAAGCAAAGCTACACCGCTCGCCAATAAGGTATTAATAATAGTTGCAGCAATTGGTCCTGTTTCCATTGTGAAGCAGTCATTGATAATTCGAGTGACGAACATGCAGCTGTCGTAGCCCTGGATTCGGATTCTGTCTACGCATGCTCTAGCGTTGTGCTTAAACGATGCCTCGTCCACCTTATATCCTCCACACTGGACGTACAGACGTTCGAGATTTGGTTCACCAGCTGCACTAAATAAACCCTGCCGTACAGTAATACAGCGCAACAGACACCGGGAACGGTCCGAAACATCGAACTTGTTGCGTGCGAAGTAGTCCATCTCTTGTGGGTTCACCTGTAGCATCTGGGCACACTGAAGAATTGTGTTGGTGAGTATCAGCTTCGGCATGGGAACAAGCTGTGGAGTTCGAACGAGGTTTCCCCACTGTTCCAAGTAGCACTGCTTGTAGATCGAAGCCTTGGCGCAAACAGCTTGACATGGAACTTTGGCCATCCTATCGTCGAGACATTGCAGGGTGCGATTCAGATAAGTCACATCGTTGCGATCCGGGCGGAAGTGGCGGCTGAACGAGATGTACTGCAAACCGGAGCTGTCGTTCCAGGACCGAAGCACCAGAGCTTCACACCGAGCTTGACACTGCGGTCTTGCGTTGAGATACTGATTGCACTCGAATGTGGCCCGCTGTAAACTTTTCTCGACGATATTTCCTCTGGTTGACTCGCCGGGGAACACTAAACTGAGTGCCCACAGTAAACCTGTCGTCAAGTACTGATAGTTCATCCTTAATCCGCGTTAGGAAAACTAAGCCTGTTTACGCACCTGGTGAAGCTATTTATTCAATTTATGGTTAATGTTACAACTAAAAAGTGGAACGTGTCCAATCTAGAAGGCACGTTGCGTCGATAAAGTGGTTTCATGTTATGTTGTAAAGGCTCCGGCTGCTCGTCCGTTGACGAAATGGTCTGCAATATACAATGCACAGTGGTCCAGGAATCAGTTTTACGCGGAAAGATGCATTTTGAGCTTTAGAATGAAACATTAGACAAAAACGGTCTTCTACAAAGTTGTTTGTATTAGTTAAGCCCTTTGTTTGGTGTTATTGAAAATTAGGGTGGACCACATTTTCATAGAAATTGTGTAACTAACTTTCTTATTTATAGAAATTATATTATACATGCTTAAGCAAAGTTGTAGACCATTCAATTTCAAGCAAATTTGCCAAAAAAAGTTTTTTTGTATCTCTTAAATTGACCGATTTAGCGCTTTTTTTATACGGTGACATAGGGTGGTCCGAACAAAACTTGTTTTCTGGCTCTAGAGTTTTCAATTCAAATTTCTCATCAAAGTAGTCCAAGAAACACTTTTAGAGCTTTGAAAAATGCGTAATTTGGTGAGTGAAGAAACTCGCTATCTCCTTCCGTTTGGGAGTTATTGTTGCTTTTCTCTCAAAAACATGCCTACTTTGATTGTGAATATCTCTAATTGGGGCAAACATAAAAAATATCTTTTGACGGCATTCAAAAGACAAAATAAAATTGTATATTATATCAAAAAATTACAGATGTGTTATTTTTGTAATTCTAATAAAATGCCTTGAAAAACAAAGGATTTTAAACAGAAAAACTTTAATAACTTTTGAACAAAAATAGATATCATCAATATTTTTGCATGAAAATTTGCGTTTTGTTCAGTTCTTGAAGTCGTTCTTAGACCGCTTTGACGAGAAATCCGAAATAAGAAAGATAGGGCTCTAAAACTATTTTGAAGATTTTCATAGTATGTATTTCTTTATTATTTTGCATTTTGAGCATGAAAATGAAATTTTAGACAAAAATGATCTTCTACAGAATTGTTTCTAAAAATGTAAGCTAACATACTGTGTCATTTAAACTAGGGTGGTCCACAATATCACACATATCATATAATCAACTTTTTCATTTGCAAAAATACTGATATATGCTCTTAGGCAAAGTGGTAGAACTTGAAATTTTGATCAACTTTACCAAAAAAAGTTTTTCTGTAGCTCAAAATTTGACCAATCTAGAGCATTTTTTCCTAATCATCGCAGGGTGGTCCAACAAAAATAAGTTTATCAACTCTAGTTTTTTTAATATTATTTTCTCATCAAAGTCGTCTATGAACGACTTTTAGAACTTAACAAAACGCAAATTTTCATGTAAAAATATTGATGATATCTATTTTAGTTCAAAAGTTATTAATGTTTTTGTGATAAAAAATATTTGACTTTCAAGACGTTTTATTAGAGTTACAAAAATAACACATCTGTAATTTTTTGATATAATATACAATTTTATTTTGTCTTTTGAATGCCGTCAAAAGATATTTTTTATGTTTGCCCCAATCAGAGATATTCACAATCAAAGTAGGCATGTTTTTGAGAGAAAAACAACAACAACTCCTAAACGGAAAGAGATAGCGAGTTTCTTCACTCACCAAATTACGCATTTTTCAAAGTTCTAAAAGTGTTTCTTAGACTACTTTGATGAGAAATTTGAATTGAAAACTCTAGAGCCAGAAAACCAGTTTTGTTCGGACCACCCTATGTCACCGTATGAAAAAAGCTCTATATCGGTCAATTTAAGAGATACAAAAAAACTTTTTTTGGCAAAGTTGCTTGAAATTGAATGGTCTACAACTTTGCCGAAGCATGTATAATATAATTTCTACAAATAAGAAAGTTAGTTACACAATTTCTATGAAAATGTGGTCCACCCTAATTTTCAATAAAACCAAACAAAGGGCTCAACTAATACAAACAACTTTGTAGAAGACCGTTTTTGTCTAATGTTTCATTCTAAAGCTCAAAATGCATCTTTCCGCGTAAAACTGATTCCTGGACCATAGTGCAATGCAACGTACGCATTTAAGACGAGTATCCTACTGTGAAATGAAGTGGAACGTGTGAAATTCCTAGTGGCCAGGTATGGATTGCATATTTACCGCAACTCAATGACGCATTACTAGAAGAATCCAGACAACGCGTAAGAGCAGTCGCATTATTGTAATTTTTCTTTGTTTTTAGACAGACAAATTCCTACAAAGAACGGTTGTTAATCGACGAGCGCAGCAAAACAAACAATGAGAACCGTTGTTGAACTGATTCCTTTTTTAGTAGTGACCAGCTAGTGACCAATCGATTAAGTTTTCAGTTCAAACGGATGTCTAGTTCTCCAGATTCGTGCTCTTGAAAATTTGAGTTGGCTTCGATTAATCTTCACCTTAACGATGTTATATCAAATTATTTGATGCCACACCAAGTAAATAAATAACAAAATGTTAAAAGATTAATTTTGTTTTATCAAAGTAGAACTAACACAGAACATCTGTGGCTTCGATTCATTTTCACCTTAACGATGTTACGCCCAATTACTTGGTCTCTTCAACTTCAACTTCAGAACCTGTTCCACCTTATCAGGCCACCTCGCTTGTTGTGCTCCTCGCCATCTTATACCAACAGGATTCGACATGAACACCATATTTGTAGGGTTGTTGTCCGGCATTTTTACAACATGCCCTTGCCATCGCACCCTTCCGGCTTGGACCAGCTTCTGGACACTGGGTTAGCCGTGGAGTTGAATCTTACTCGATCGCAGCTTCTTCGGGAGCCCATAGCATTCGACCTTCACTGATGATCTGTCTTCGTATTTCATGACCATCATTTTTGGCAGCAGTAGTCAATGATCTGAGGTAGACAAACTCATAAACCATCTTGAGAGTATCCCCGCTTATACTGACACTGCTTCCTAGGCGGGTTCGCTCGCGTTTGATTTCGCCTGTCAGCATGGACTTTGTTTTAGACGCATTCACCACCAAACCAATTTTTGTCGCTTCAAGTTTCAGACGGGTGTACAGATCAGCCACCGTTCCAAATGTTTTGTCGACATTATCCATATCATCCATGAAGCAAACAAATTGGCTGGATCTCGTGAAAATCGTACCTCGGTTGTTAAACCCGGCTCACCGCATGGTACCTTCTAGTGCGATGTTGATCAGCAGGCACGAAAGTCCATCACCCTTTCGAAGTTCGCCCGAAAGTCGGAGTTCATCTCGAAAGTCCATCACCCTGCCCTGTTTGCCCGAAATCTTCACGTTATACTGCAAACCGTTCATCGTTGTTCATCGTTGATCTTATTTGCCTAGTGAGTTTCCCGGGAAAATGTACTCTTCCATAATTCTTCATAGCTCTTTGCGGTCGATGCTATAAAATCGATGAACAGGTGCACTATGGGCGATCAGGTTTTCAATAATCGAAATAATAACTTGTTCTGATAGGTTCTTCTGGTACATCAATACATAATTAACACTTGTATTAAGATATTTCTGGAATACTAGAGCAAGGTCCTTTGTAGTTTCTTTTATACAGTATGCCAAAGTTAGAGTTTTTAAGAAAACCAAATAATTCAGTACAAATACAAGGTATACATTGGATGGAATATACTGCAGAATCGTAATATTTCACGCATATCTTTGTACACTGTTCGAAAGTTTACTAAAAAAGCTATCTTTGGAAAATAAAACTAAATAAAAATTCGTACTTTAGTTCAGGTAAATGTGGGGACTACACTGAAAAAAAAACATATACGACTTTTCAACCAAACTTTACAAGTGGTCTAGTAAATTCTTGGTTTACTGAAGTAATGTAGGTCGCAATAATACCGATTTTCACAAATTTCGTAGTTTGCATAGATTTGAATTAATATTTTTTGTTTGTAATTTTGTTTCATTTCGCTGCACATCAGTAATACTTGCAAATTTCACACTTGAGAAAATGTTAATTCGTTGTCCAAACCAGTGAAAAAAAATACGCATTTCTTTTTGATTTATTTCCGTATTTTTTCTATGTATTCTCTAAGAACTCCTCTTCCAGTTTTTACTGAAGTCCTCCTGGAATTCTCAAATAAAAATAATCCCGGGATTAGTAGTAATTTTTCAGAATATTTTTTCCTGAAATTTTTTTAGACTTTCTAATGCTAACAGATAATTTCTCGAAGAATCTGTATCAAATAGCTTAAAATAATCTCTTGTACATTTTCGAATTTTGAATATTTTTCAATGAAGGTCCTCTACGTACTTATTACACATAAATTGTACAGATAGTTTGAACTATCATCCTATTGTTCATTGAAAATTTAATAATCACCAAAAACTTTTTCAAGATCGCCAAGCAAGGATTCTTTCCAAAAGTTCTTTATAGAGTTCACCAACAGTTTTTCACCAACAGTTGCTTTTGATATTTTTCCTACAGTTTATCCTCAAATTACTTCTACAAATATTCAGGAAATCTCCCTGAAATACTTCAAGGATAGCAAAAAATATCAAAATATAGTTCCAGATTACTCCATGGATTTCTCCTAAAATTCAACAAGATTCAATTGGGTAAATGTTCTTAGTAGTTTCTCAAAGAAGTTCTGCACATTTCTATCTCACGGTGCTCCAATTACCGTTATTATCAAATAAAATATACCATTCAAACGGCAGTCAGCAGTTGATTCCTGACGTTGTTCTGCACCTCTGGGCCGATTTTGAAAAAAATCCTTAGTCAGAATTTTGAGTTATGCCCTTTTGAAGTTTATATGATAGAAATCACACAAAATATGCCATTTTTACTTGTTTTAACAAAGAGATTATACAGAAAAATGTAGTTTTGATTTTTTATCTTTTTTTTTTTTTGAAAAACAAATTTTTCTTAAACAATTTAGACCGACATTTGAAAAGGGCCAATGCTTTGCTTAGCTATTACTTATCAACCAATACACGAACAATTATATCTAACAATCTAACGCCAGATAGTGATTTTAGGAAATTGTCCAAAGCATTCAAATATGAATGAATAATTCTTAGACAGGATATGCAGATACGCCCTTTTGAAGTGTATGAAAAGAATATTGCATGGTGAATTCCGTTTCATCTATAATCAACGGTTAGTTACATACATAATCATCACACCTTTGCGGTTGTTCTTATTTCATTAAATTTAGCAAGTTGCATAAAATTTACACGTACACATATTGTCTAGATTGACATTATAAAAGGGCCAAAGTATAATTGAAATATATACACATCAATATAGCTGAACATCAAAGTTGATCGCAACATTGGAACATAACATATCTGTATCTACTTAATTCTATATTCTATTAAATTCTATTTAATTCTTTTCTATTCTAATCTGTTCTATTCTATTCAATTCTACTTAAATTTATTCTATTTTGATCCACCCTACTTGTTCTTATACATATTTTTACAAATGCCAATGTTGTAATCAACAACTGCATGCAAAAGAATTGAACGGTACACTTTCGATGTTTGTTCGACTTTATAGCGCTGACAGGTCTGTGAAACAGCGCTATGCACAGACTCCGACGCCAGCTCATTATGTCAGCCTAGTCCTCGACCAGTCGCATTGCAGAAGTCTTTTACATGAAACTTGGTGATATGATATTTCGAAGATTTTGTCAGACTCTGCTCTTCCCAGCTCTCGACAAACTTGTTCAAATTACCTTTAAAACAAGGATCCAGCTCAAATGAAAAGCATTTAATACAAAATGCTTCAGTTCCTTTAAATACATAAAAACTATCAAACAAAAGTTGAAACCCTTATTTAGACTTACTGTGAAATAATAATTCAAATGTTCATGAGAAGCAAGGAGTCAGAATCTGTGCATAGCAATTTTTTACAGAGCTTGGAGCGCTAAAAAGCCGTAAAAATATCGAAGGTGTACCGTTCAAATCTTTTGCGCGCAGTTTTTGATTAATACAGTGTCCATTTGTAAAAATATATATAAAAACAAATAGGGTGTATCAGAGTAGAATAAATTTAAGTATAGTAAAATTGAATAGAATAGAACAGATTAGAATAGAAAATAATTAAATAAAATGGAATAGAACCAGATGTATAATATAGATACAGATAAGAGTGTTTCGGTCAACATTGATACAGTCATTGTTCAGCAATATTGAAATGTGTATATTTCAATTAGGGTAGGTGTACCAATTATGGATGCAATATGTCAACAGTAGTAATAAAAATCAAGTTGTAACCGCGTTTCTAAAACGCAAGCATGACTTGTTGGTGTCAATTACTAGTTTAAAGCCTTGCGAATCTGTTGATTTAAACAGTTTTAGTACTAAATTGACTTTAAGCTTCTAAAAATGGATTTTAAAAAGCGATGTCTTTGTACCAATTATGGCAATAGCGTTCCTAGCATTCGACATAAAAGTGTACCAATTATGGACTATCGAATATTTGCACGAAATGAACTCAAACGCCATAAAGAGCGAATGATAATGCAACGCTTATATGTAATGAAGATATCGCTCATAAAATTTTCCAAAATTTTTGGGTTAAATAGATGTTAAATCATTTTTTTGCAATGGGTTCATGGGAGAAAATTAATTTTCGAAAAAGAAGTCAAAATGTAGTGTAAATGCAAATTATGATATCTACATGTAGTGTAGTGTAAATGCAAATATCTCACATTACCTTTCCAGTGCCAATTTTTAACGAAAAAAGAGGAAAAATTCAAAAATCGAGTGTCGCTGAAAACCCCTCTCTATCATGAAATTAGCATCTTCCGCTCGCGAACGTTTTCGAACGTGTGATTGAAAAATCTTAGTAATTGAGTACAAAACATGAAGATAATGCTTTACCGAACCGTCCCGTCGTGGAAGTCACCCGTAAAATAGCTTTACTTCTTTTATTTTACTGATCAAAAAATGTAAACAAACCGCCTCCAGAGTATTGCCATAATTGGGCTCTCATACACTCTTTGTACCAGTTATCGACATAGTGGAAATAACACGATTTCCAACTTAAAACAGTAGAATTGATTGCATACCAGCTAAATTTATTCATTTGTTCTCACTAGGTAACATACATTCATCGGTTGAAACAGTTTATCCGGATGAAAACATACATTTCGTAACGAAGGTCCCTTAGCCAACTGCTAAGAAGGTGACATATATGTGAGGCAAAATTTTCAAATGTTCATTTTTCGAAGCTTATTGCACGAATGTTCTTTTCAAGGTTTAGTCACCATCAAAAACAAATAGTTTAATCATTCCTGTGAATATAAGCCATTATAGTCTAGTGAAACAATAAGAAAAATCTCTTTTTGTTCCCACTATTGCCATAATTGGTACTATAGCCATAATTGGTACTTCTACCCTATACTTTGGTCTTTTTTCAATGTCAGTATAGACAAAATGTGTACGTGTAATCGTTCAAATATTACGTAACGAGGGGGTTCGCTGTTACGGTTCATACATTTTCCATACAAAAGCTGTAACGTGGGGGAGGAAAGGGGGTCTCAAATTGGAAAATTCTGCGTTACATTATATGTGAATCATTCCTTCTATGCAACTTGCTAAATTGAATGAAATAAGAACAACCGCAAAAGTGTAACGATTATGTATGCACCTAGCTAACCGTTGATTATAGAAAGAGCAGAATCCACCGTATTCCATATTCTTTCCATACATTTCAAAAGGGCGTATATGCATATCCTGTCCAAAAAAAAAATCACTACCAGGCGTTAATTTGGTAGATATCATTTTTCGTGTATTTGCTTATTATTAATAACTAAACATAGCATTGGCCCTTTTCAAATGTCGGTCGAGAAAAATTTCAGAAAAATGTATTTTTTAATGTCTAAAACCATATAAAAAATGAAAACTACAAAATTTTATTATAATCTCTTTGTTTAAACAAGTTAAAGTGGCATATTTCGTGTGATTTCTATCGGATAAACTTCAAAAGGGCGTAACTCAAAATTCTGACTAAGGATTTTTTCCAAAATCGGCCCAGAGGTGCAGAACAATGTCAGGAATCAACTGTTGACTGCCGTTTTAATGGTATATTTTATTTGATAATAACGGTAATTGGAGCACCGTGCATCTGTATGTTCAAAACAGGAAGTTCTCAAAGTGTTTCTTAAGTATTATCGAAAAATCAATCAATTCCGCGGAATAGTTTATTAACGTACTCCGTGAGAAACTTTATAGGAATGTTGTTTTATTATTTTTTTAATGTTCAATTCGAAATAAAATTAAAAAAAAACATTCCTATAAAGTTTCTCACGGAGCACGTTCAAAAACTATTCCGCGAAAATACTCATAAATTTCCTGAGAAATTTTTTCAGCGTATTCTTTAAAGAATTATATTATTGTTTCACCTAGGATGTCCTCCGAATTCTTTCCGATTATTCCAAAAAAATCACCAGTTTCATCAAAGTATTTTCCAGAGATTATTTTCTTTAAAATGTATTTTTTTTCAAGAAATTTTTGAACAGATTTAAAAAAGGATTTTGCAATTCGTTCTTGAATTCCTCAAAAAAAAAAGTGAGCATGAACATGAACACGAGCATGAGCATGAGCATCGATGTTCGTACAATTCGTAGTTGCTACTCCGTGATTGACCCGAATAATTGAAATTGTACAGTAGGGTGCGGCTTATTTTTTGAACGTTTTCAAAACCGTATGCTGTTATGAATTCAAATCACATTAGAAGAGAAAACCTCAAAGTTTGAGCCAAAAATATTAAAATTTAGAGGTGGCGCAAGCGTCTTGTAGGTAAATATTCAAGTTATAAGAATTGGCCATCAGTGAAGTCACCATAACTTCGATAATATCTAACCAATTTTAAAACTTTAAGCATCATTATCTCCAAAATAAAATTTATAAAAACTTTGTAGAATATCAAATCTGTCTAAAATCGAAACTAGTCTAAGTTAAAAGTAGATTTTTCCAATTTTTTTTTCATTTTACTCAAAATGTCATGTATGTTTGACCATAATTTCATAAATACTCAATAGATTGCAAATCTTTTTGCATGATTATGTAGCAAACTTAGTTGTTTCCAAACTGTTCATCATTTTTCTAAAAAAATGGTTTTGACTTAGTTTTGTAGCAAAAACTACCCAAGAACATGATTTATAAATGAAAAATCCAATTTCTTTGGATCGCCAGAAATTATAAATTTCGTATAAAATTTAAGTTTATAAAGCATCTTGTTTTAATTACGAGTTGAATAGTGGATATATTTTTAAACATGTGCAAAAATAGTTTTGTTTCAAAATTATTTAAAAATTGTCGCAAAGTCATTTTCAAAGGTTTAACAAATGAGTACACCAGTTTCAGCTTTAAAAATATTGTGAAACTGACAAAAAATTGAAAAACTGGAGTTTTTCGTAGAAAAATCAGGTTTTTGTTGAAAATCATGGTCAAAACAATTTTTGAGTGAAATGTGATGTATGAAAAGTTTGAAAACAATTTAATAAGCTTTTAAAGTATGTTAAAATATTTGGAATCGGTCGAGTATATATGAAGTTATAGTCAAACATATTTTTTTAGTAAAATTAGGAAAAATTTGTAGTTAACTACTTTTCATTGAAACTAGTTATGATTTTAGACAAATTTGGTGTTCTACAAAGTTTTCATAAATTTAATTTAGGAGATAATGGTGCTTGAAGCTTCAGAATTGGTTAGAAATTACCGAAGTTATGGTGACTTCAATGAAGTCCATTTTGTATAACATGAAAATTCACCTTCAAGATGCTTGAGCTGCCTCTATTTTTTATATTTTTGGCTCAAACTTTGAGGTTTCTCTTCTAATGTGATTGAAATTCCAAAGAGCACACAAATTTTTGGTTTTCTGAACTTTTGAAAAATAAGCCGCATCGTATTGTACAGGGAATCAACAGATGTAGCTTGGGAGTAGCATACCATGCTCAATGTACACTGTCGAGGACTTTGAAATAAGTAACGTCAATAACGGCGATCATCGGGGAAGGGAAGGAATGTAAGTGTGACATCCATTGTTACTAAAGACCGAGCATACCTCTGAAACTTCATGGTTGTCGGCCGAACGTCATTTGGCGATTCATAAGAGTAACTTATCAGTGAATAAATTTGATGATTTTTTTATGTGATGGGACGTCATGTTTATCTATAAAGAAATGATAAAAATCGATCCGTTAATTCAGTACGAAGTTGTGAGTTCCCCATACCACGTCAAAACTCTAGACTGAATGTTGATTTGTCTGTGAGTTATCAGTTAGGCTTTCGAGTGTTTTTTAATTATTTCATCAGAAATATGTTCTTCTTTTGAACATAGGCTCTTCTTTCGAGTTATACTGGTTTCATTACAATTGACGATAATTTTGCTCATATGTTGATTTAGAATTTTTCCTTCTTTAAATCATTAGCAGTTTTTTGTATTTATACTGATCTAACGATTATTTGCATTACACTTTTTCAAATTTATAAAATAGATTTTTTATTATTTTGATTATATGCAGTTCTTTCAAGAGAAAAAGTATTTCTGATTGTAATTGGAATCAAGGCTTAAAATACGTTTATAAAGAGTCTTACTCAAAACATACTTTTTTGGCTCAAGGGTTAACTTAGGAAAGATGTCATTCCTGTGCTAGATTTTTATTGCAACGTGTGAAACATCATTGCTTGTCTATAGCAGTAAACCGAACAACTCGGTGAAAACATGCATCATATAAGTTCACTGTTTCTCCGTTGAGGAAAGAAGAAGCCAAAACATGTGATAGCTAGAACTACGGAATAATATCCTCAGTATCATTCGAGCGATCGAAGCAAACCAATCCTGTAGAAGAACGAATTAGTCTTGAACCGATTTAGCTGTCAATGCTGACAGCTATTACCGCTACCAGAGAAGTGAAAAATTGCTTACGTTTAGGAAGTTCTTCTTTCAACAATGACTGTTTCTAAATACTAAAGAGCTTATTATTTATAAATCAATGATGATTTATCTTTTTTCAAGAGTAAGCTGAATTAGTTCTTTAAAGGTCAGCTTTGAAATTCATTACAAATGCATACTAACTATTGTTTTCAATTTCGGCCAAACGGCATTCGGCCAAATGACCCGGAACCAAATATAGAATCTTACAAAATGCTTTTGGTTGAAGAACAAAATAGTTTTTCCAGGAACTCCTGAAAAAACTGTTCGTCAAGGGTAAGCATTATTTTTCGCATAACAAAAATCCTCATTTTTATGAACAAATTGTTTATTGATGTCCTTTACTATTCTACTAAAGGTAGAACTTAAGAAAAATCAATAATATTCCACATCCTCTGCCAATAGGTCACTCTAGTGATTTATCATTTATGGCCAAATTTGTCGATACACCATTTTTTTACTCCCAGCATAAAAGTAAAGTAAAAAGCGTGGTAAAAATTGTTCTAGATTACTAAACAAACTGTATTTGCATAAAAAAGAACTAAATCGTGAGTTTTAACCGAATTCTTAGGTGTAAATTTTCTTTTTATGGTCGCTTTATGAAAAAATCTCCTACTTTTAAAATCAAATACGCATATGTATCGACCTGTGTGTGTGTGTGTGTGTGTATACAATCCACCTCCCACTGACCGGCAGTGCTTTTATGGAAGAAAATTGTATGCATGTATTTATTGATACCCTTCGATATCTTCATATCTGCAGACAATTTTAGCCCAGGAGATGAAAGGTGATAGCTCTACTGAAATTCCAACGACCCATTTCAAGAATGGCAGTAAATACACACACATTCTGAGGTCATTTTCATATACAGTAAGCCCCGCATAAAAACACCCAGATATCAAATGGATATCTGAAATATTTTTACACTTCCCGAATCGAAAATTTAAATGTTCGACCCTGGCACGTATTTAGTTTCATATGGAAATAGGTAGGTAAATAATAATAAAGAATGATTTTACCAGGATGTAATGCTGTTTCTTCCGTCGCAGCACTGTGCTTACCGCAAAATACAACGCACTTTTTCACTGCACTGCGCGTGAAACACGATTAATCCTGCTTGACCGCTTCACCCACCCCCGCAGGAGCAAGCGGCACGGTCAAAGGATCACACACTACTCATACGCATATGTATCGACCTATAGCAAAAAGTAAGCGTTTTTCTCTGAATATCTTGATAGGTAATTTCAGTATAACATATTATGAAAATAATTTATGGAAAATAAATTCAATTTCATGACAGTAGTATTCCCAGTTTTGATGATTGTTATTGTGCATTGAGAGGTCTTCTGAAAAAAAAAAAAAAGCATTTGCATGCTATGTCTAAACCAACAGATTATGCAAATCGAATGTACCTCGGATTTTTTTTCCGCTAGAGTTCACTAATTTGGTGTACCAGTTTTGGCCACCCTAAGGAAAAATATCGTTTATACATAAATCAAAAGACCTTTGGTTACTGTCAATACATTAAACGAAAGCTTTTAATTTATACTCAGCAAAGAAAAAATAAAAACCAATCAGAAACTTTGTTTTTGTATTCAAAATGGGGGTGACGAATACTGGACCACTTGCACCAGTATTCGCCACGTTTTTAATTTCAGTTCCTGAACTCGCCACCTACGTTGATTTCTTGTGGAGGGTGGCGAATCATGAACACCATGGCGAAAAATAGGTGAAAAAAATTTTTTGAGGAAAATGATTTTTTTCTATTATTTTCTGAGCAAATTTTGGCAGCCACATATGTCGTAAAACGGTATATAATCCGGGGTGGCGAACAACTGGTACATGGCGAATACCGTTACACCTTCCCTATATTCAAAATCGGAAGGTTTTTAAATATTCCATCGGTGAAATTTTGATTTTTGCCACTTTTTAGCTATTTTTCCATGTACAACCTATGAAAATGAATGAAAAGCACGTTTTCCTACACATTTCAGCCCATACAAAATGGGTGAAATTTCACCGACAGAATATTTTGAAACCTTCTGATTATAAAATTATAGACCAAATACTGATATCTAGCGGGAAAAAATCCGAGGTACATTCGTTCTTTATAATCTGCTGGTTTAGACATAGCGTGATTTGTTTTTCTATTGTGCTTAAAATATGACGTGAGAACTTAATAAGCAATCAGGGATGGGAAATGTACTGTAGCAAACATTTACCACCTCGACATTCACATTTTTCTACACGATCATCAAAATCCAAAGCAAACCATGACCGTTCAAAACAAAAAATTGTCACGGCTCCTCAAAACTGTAATCTTTTTCTTCCTAACGTTTTTTCAAACCCGAATGCGAAATGACTCGAGCACAGTGGTGACACGATTTTCCAGGTTTTCGAAGTTTTGCATTTTTGATCGATAAAGGCAGCCTGAAATTGAACTTGTTTATATGTATCGCAACGGAATGATTGTGCTCTTGCTATTAGCGCTAATAGATTTCAATTAGTTGAAAACACAAGCGAAATATCAGCGATTGAATTATTTAACATTTTTTTCAATCATTCACCTCGAGATGGCTGCTCGCAAACGATCATAGTGGAGAGACAAAAACATTCAAGCAGTGTGTGAACCGTTGGCCGCGCAACGCCTGATAGTATTGATGCCGCTGCTGCATTGTGTTTTGGTTGACTGGTAGAATCGATGAACTGTGGTAAATAGTGGTCACTGTTTCCAAGCCTGTAAGCAATTCTATGAAGGCGTAGGTTTTTCAATATCAATACTGTGTTATTTCTTCCGACAATATGTACTTTAAATCTAATAATTCTACTCGCATCAGCTCCATTGAAATTGAAAATATTTTTCTTTAAAAAACCTCGGCGAAAAATGATTTATGATATCTGGAAAATTGTTGCTACTAACATTGCTTGATATTTTTCAGCAGGCTTCTGATTGAAAATGCTCTCGAAGAATAAGCCTTTTTTTAAAACAAAATATATAGATTGTCGAATTTTTCAGCCAATTTCTAATAATCATTGATTGATTGAAATTGATCGTTCTAAACGTTGTGCCTTATAAGTGTGAAATTTAATTATTTTGGTGGCTTTTTAATTATCACAACAGCGTACAATATTAATAAAATGATGTACAGAAAACCGATTGCGCGTTCAATGATAATTTGAAAAGATATAGCATGTACAAGGTGTCCACTTTATAAAATGAACAGTCCTTAATTTTGTTTAGATTCTTAAAAACTTTGCTTCTTGGAGTATGGATAGTTTTTTTTTGTACGAAGTTGCTCAGGAAAGCGTCATGTGAAGGAGAGCAGAAACAACAAAATGTTGAAACAGGTAGAAACAACAGACGGATAACGCAACTTCTAAAGGTATGTGATTATTATTAGTCTTTTCTCTAGAGGTGATTGAGTACAGGATAACCGAAACCTCTCTAACGAATAAAATAAATTACATTTCTCAAGAAGCTCCATCAGAATCTTTTTTGATTTCTGGATTTCTCAGAATTCCGCCTTGAAATTGCGTTTCCAGAATATGGATAATTGGCAGAATTGATAAAACTATTTCTGAAGTAATGTTATATGGAAGATCCTTCCACAGATTCCATTACCGCTATGCTTATTTCGTAAGCAAAAGTATGCCTGGGATTTTCTAACAAATTTCTTCTGGAGATTCGAAGGCAAGAGGCATTCCAAAAATACTATTCGTAGATAATTCCTGTATAGACTGGCGATTTGAAGTATTTTGCAGAAAAAAAAGTGAGAGAATTTGTGATGCAATTTGAAAATATTCCTGAAAGATTTTTTATGATTTTCACAAAAGAATTTGTAATGCTTTTTTAAGGTAACTTTATGAAAAAATTTGACAGAATTAATGTATTTTTGGAGGAATTGTGAAGCAGATGTTTGAAAGGTTTAGAAGTAGGGAATATATTCTTGAATAAATTTGTGGGTAAAAGTAGACGTAGTATGAACAAATCTCACAATATTATTGAGGAATTTGATTACACGAGAATATTAAACTTTTTGTTGTAAAAACGTAGCTTAGAGTTCAAGCAATAAGATTATTCATGCAATGTTTTTTGAACTTTTCATATACATATTAAGTTAATATGTTATTTATTGCTATGTACTTCCGATTCCTTGAAGATTAAGATATTGTACGGTGAGTTTTGGACTTCAATTGAAAATTTCACCAAACAGGTCTTAGCGCAACCTGTGCCAGTAACCATGCTTATCGAAACCAAAATTATCTTTCGTTTATTGATATGTTCTATCGAATTTACGAAGATTGGTACGTCGCACGGTATGTTTTGGACATAAAACGAAAATGTCCCCAAGGGCGCCCTGGCGGAATCGGCTACGGTGTTCCAAAACGGTTCACTAATTCAAATTATGTTTAAATGACGATAGATGACTTTTACTTTATGTGTAAGGAATTCAAGAAAATTTTCATTACGAAAAAATCCTGGACCGAGCGGGAATCGAACCAAGACACCCTCAGCATGGCTTTGCTTTGTAGCCGCAGACTTCAACCACTCGGCTAAGGAAGGCCCCTGGCACCCCCGTAACCCCGATACAACTCGGAATATCTCCAGCATGGTTACGAAATCAGCATTGTCCATTTATGGCAAATAACTTGCCCTTTTTATTTAAATCAGCTGAGAATGTTTTAAAAAAATCGAATGGGAATTGACGAAATGCCAGCTGTTTGAAAATGCCTTGTCGGTGGTTGGGTATGTAAAGGTAAACGATAGAATCGTTCATAAAATAGCAAGCAGACGAGCAAGCTCTTTTCTAGTGGCAATGTAGTTGTAAAAAAAAAAAACATTTGAAATATTTGAACAGCTACTGCACTTATTCTTGAGTATTCATTGCCAAACACTGTCCCTTAATAATAAACAAGTTTGCCCAACTGGAAACCTGGCTGCTACGCGTGTCAACACACATGCTGGTTGATCCAGACCACTAATTTGCGAATGTAAATGAATTCGAGTAATACTTATCATTGTGCATGTCATACCTACACGTATCGGCTACGAAAACGAGATTATTACCCCAAGCCATATGCTCCCGACGCATGGAATTCGGTTTCTTGGATGACTACCCTCTTACGCAAGACAATGACCGTTAAGGGTGTGCGATATGGATTTTTCGTGGCTAAATGGAACGACAAAACACACGGAATCCCTAGCATTAGAATTGGCGGAACGATACAAAATATGAAAGTGTTTCGTTAAACTCGATACAAAAGTGAAAGATACTCGGAATTTTTCGAAACGAAACGAAATTTTGATTTTGTTTGAAGGAACATATTTTCCATCATTATTCGGGTTGTTTTTTTCTTCGCGATAGGTAAGAGAAAACATATGTATGTATCCTTCATTATAAGACATACAAAATTAAGATAAAACGGAGGACCGTACTGTTCTCTCTTTTCTTTGTCGCATTTCCATTACTTACTTATTTGGCTTTACATCAATTATCTTGATAAAGCCTCGCCAACAATATTTCGCCAATTCCCTCGGTTCATGGCCGCTTCTCTCCATCCTCGACTGTGACCCACGCTCTCCAGGTCCTGGTGTACCTGATCAATCCACCTAGCTCGCTGCGCCCCACGCCTTCTTGTTCCGACCGGATTCGTGGCGAACACCATCTTTACAGGGTTGTTGTCCGGCATTCTTGCAACATGCCCTGCCCAGCGTATCCTTCCAGCTTTAGCTACCTTCACGATACTGGGTTCGCCGTAGAGTTGAGCGAGCTCGTGGTTCATCCTTCGCCGCCACACGCCGTTCTCCTGCACGCCGCCGAAGATCGTCCTTAGCACTCGGCGTTCGAAAACCCCAAGAGCTTGCAAGTCCTCCTCGAGCATAGTTCACGCCTCATGCCCATAGAGGACTACCGGTCTTATGAGCGTTTTGTACATCGTGCATTTGGTGCGGGGGTGAATCTTTCTTGACCGCAGTTTCTTCTGGAGCCCATAGTAGGCACGACTTCCGCTGATGATGCGCCTTCGTATTTCCCGACTAACATTGTTGTCAGCCGTCAACAAGGATCCGAGGTAGACGAACTCGTCCACCACCTCGAAGGTATCCCCGTCTATCGTAACACTGCTTCCTAGGCTATTGCTATAGGTTTGCTATAGGTGATAGACGACGGAAGAGAATCTGGGATAGCACTTTATAGGCGGCGTTTAGGATGGTGATTGCACGATAATTTTCACACTCCAGTTTGTCGCCCTTTTTGTAGATAGGGCATATAACGCCTTGCTTCCACTCCTCCGGTAGCTGTTCCGTTTCCCAGATTCTGACTATCAGCCGATGCAGACAAGCGGCCAACCTGTCCGGGCCCATCTTGATGAGTTCGGCTCCGATACCATCCTTGCCAGCGGCTTTGTTGTTCTTGAGCTGTTGAATGGCATCCTTAACTTCCCCCATCGTGGGAGCTGGTTGATTTCCGCTATCCGCTGTGCTGACGTAGCCATCACCTTCGCTGTCCTGACCTTCTGTGCCTGTGTTCTCTGCGCCATTCAGGTGTTCATCGTAGTGCTGCTTCCACCTTTCGATCACCTCGCGTCCGTCCGTCAAGATGCTCCCATCCTTATCCCGGCACATCTCAGCACGCGGCACGAAGCCTTTGCGGGATGTGTTGAGCTTCTGATAGAACTTCCGCGTTTCTTGAGAACGGTACAGCAACTCCATCTCTTGGCATTCCACCTCTTCCAGGCGGCACTTTTTGTCCCGGAATAGGCGGGTTTGCTGTTTCCGCTTCAGTCTGTATCGTTCCACGTTTTGCCGCGTACCATGCTGCATCATTGCAGCCCGCGCTGCATTCTTCTCCTCTAAAACCTCTTGGCACTCCTCGTTGAACCAATCGTTTCTTGAGCTCCGTTCCACATATCCGACAACGCTTTCGGCAGCGTCGTTAATGGCTGCTTTGACTGTCCTCCAGCAGTCCTCAAGAGGGGCCCTATCGAGCTCGCCCTCATCCGGCAACGCTGCCTCAAGATGCTGCGCGTACGCATTGGCGACATCCGGTTGTTTCAGCCGCTCGAGATTGTACCGGGGCGGGCGTCGGTACCGTACATTGTTGATGACGGATAGTTTTGGGCGCAGTTTGACCATCACCAGGTAGTGGTCGGAGTCAATGTTGGCGCCACGATAGGTTCTGACGTCGGTTATGTCGGAGAAGTGCCGTCCATCGATCAAAACGTGGTCGATTTGCGATTCTGTCTGCTGAGGTGATCTCCAGGTGTACCGATACGGGAGGCTGTGCTGGAAGTAGGTGCTACGAATGGCCATGTTCTTGGAGGCGGCAAAATCTATCAGTCGTAGGCCGTTCTCGTTCGTCAGCCGGTGGGCGCTGAACTTTCCAATCGTCGGTCTGAACTCCTCCTCCTGGCCAACCTGAGCATTCAAATCTCCTATGATGATCTTGACGTCGTGGCTTGGGCAGCGGTCGTACTCGCGTTCGAGCTGCGCGTAAAATGCGTCCTTGTCATCATCAGTGCTTCCGGAGTGTGGGCTATGCACGTTGATTATGCTGAAGTTAAAGAATCGGCCTTTGATTCTTAACTTGCACATTCGTTCATTGATCGGCCACCACCCGATTACGCGCCTTTGCATATCACCCATCACTATGAAAGCTGTTCCCAGCTCGCGTGTGTTGCCGCAGCTCTGGTAGATGGTATGATTACCTCTAAACGTTCGCACCAATGCTCCTGTCCAGCACACCTCCTGCAGCGCTACGATGTCGAAACCGCGGGTCTTCAGTACATCGGAGAGTATGCGAGTACTTCCAATGAAGTTGAGAGATTTGCAGTTCCACGTACCGAGTTTCCAATCGCTAGTCCATTTTCGTCGCTGTGGTCTTTGCCGATTGTTCCGGTCCGTATTCTCTCGTTGACGTTCCTGTGCTGATGTGTTTTTACGGCTGGCTCGCAGGGCCTGACACCAACCCCCTAGATTTCCGGAGGACCATTCCCCCTAAATGTTCGGAGGGCCATAGTGCGCAGTTTAGCTTAGAGTCCTTCTCTGGCACTCGGACGATGATCAGCCGCCCCTGACATGGGGAACAAACGCTGTTGTGAGCCGCTCCTAACGTGGAGTACAGACGCTCCAGGTTTGCAAAAGCATTCCCATATTAATTATAATAACTTTGCAAAAGAAAATCTCGAAAATGAACCTAAGAGAGCCGAAGGAGATGTAGGGTTGTGAAGGAGAATGTGGGATCGTGACGGACTTTGATTTCAGGTTGGCCAATTGCGCTACAGAGTCGTTACTCGTTCTGTGGCGTAGTTGGTTAACGCGCCCAGTGTAGCGTATTGGGAGTCGTGGGATCAAAGCCCATCAGAACGATTTCATTATTTTTCACAATTTTACATCTCAATTGATTTTTGTGTACCGTTTTGACTCATATTGCGAACACTTAAGGCCAACAGTGACTTCAAATGCATCTGATAGGCATACATTAGCTGATATTTGTGAAAATTTCAATTTCTTCGTAAAGTCTATCTGTTAGCTGTTGGGTTTGCCGATAAAATTGTTTATTTTAACTTGTTTAGTATTGTTTTTACGCAAAAGTATGGAACAACATATTGATTCAAATGCCGAACACTGTGTTCATTCTGTCTCATATTCCGAACACCTTGACGCATATTCCGAACAGCACGAATAAATCGCATTCAACTGAATAACTTCGCGAATAAACTTATCTTAGCTAGTTTTACTGGTCTCGAACTAGAGGATCATTACTAGTCCAGAGGTATAGAACAGATAAGAAGAGTTTAAATTGGATTGCAATAGACTGCCATTTCCTTGCAGTTTGATGACATATTTCAGCGAAACATTTCAACCAAATCGCCATACAAAAACGGAGTGTTCGGAATATGAGTCTGTTCGGAAGTTGAGACAAAACGGTATACGAACTTCAGTTTTTTTCGAAAATGGAACTGAAAATGTATTGGGTTGTGTGAATTAGTTCGTCTGTTTGATCAACTCTTTTAATGAAGACAATTAGATCGTTGAAGAAGGTTTTGAATAAATTATTGAATGGATTTTAGGAATTCCAAAGGAAAGCCGGGCCTATTATGTCGTTTGCATGAGTTCGTAGTTTTCTCAAGGTTTTTTTCTAAATAAATTTACCAGAAGAAAATGAAAAATTAGATATAGAAAAGTCTAAAAGTGCCAAACAAATTCAGTGTTTTCAGAGGATCCTAACGAATCTCAAAGTTGACATCGTAAGGTATTAGAATTTTTCAATTGGTTTCCAAAAAGTTATCAGCAGCTTTCAAAAGGTTACTAAAGGTTTCCAATGTGTTTTTAAAGCTCACAAAGGGTTCACAGAGGTTTCTAAGGTTACCAAAGAGGGCTTTTAAGGCTTCCCCTACAAAGCCATCTTTGAAATATGCACCTCGGATCAGGTATTGCAGAATTCGCTTTCATTTGATTTTGAGGCACAATCAAAGCAAAGCGAAGAAAAACATCCCATCTGTTGCGGTCCGTGATTAGTAATGTATCGCAAGTTGTAACAAGTCTGATGAATAGGAGCAGCGAACGAGAGCCCTAAAGAGAGAGCGATGATAAAATCTATTTATCTCGCTTGTTAACCGTTGGGGATAGGTGTTTTACTTTACTGACACGATAAACAATCCCCGAACTTTAGATATACAAGGAAACTGTTGAAAGTCACTTTGAAACATTGTAAACCACTGGGATCCACTTGAAATTATCTGAAAATGCTTTCAGAACTCTTGGAAAATGCTGAAAGCACATTTGAAATCGCTGTGATGACTTTAGGGTCTCCTGGGAAACTTAAAAACATTTCAAGAAAAAACAGAAAACTTCTAGTAGCAGCTTGGAAACCCTTGAAAAACTCTCCGAATTCCCATGGAAATCACCAAGAACCTTCGAAAACATCCACTAGGGGCCTTCCTTAGCCGAGTGGTTAGAGTCTGCGGCTAGAAATCAAAGCCATGCTGAAGGGTTCGATTCCCGGTCGGTTTAGGATCTTTCCATAAAGGAAATTCCCTTGACTTCTTTGGGCATAGAGTATCATTGTATCTGCCACACGATATACGAATGCGAAAATGGCAACTATGGCTACGAAAGCTCTCAGTTAATAACTGTGGAAGTGCTCTAAGCTAAGAAGCAGGCTTTGTCCCAGAGAGGGCGTTATTCCAAGAAGAAGAAGCCCTCCGATCTTCTGAGTTTTTTTTTGGGAACTTTTGGAAAGTTTTGTGAAGACTGTAGGAATCTCAAGTGTAATTATTGATACGCCTTGAAAACTAATCGGATGCTCCCGGGATCCCCTTGAAGGCCACTGTTTACTTCAGGGATCTGCTTAGAAATCACTGAAAAATCCTTTGGTATGAGTATTATTTAGTAATCTCCAACTCATCCAGAAAGCCTACAAATTCTACAATTCCAATCCAGACATATTATACAGATACGTGTCAAATTACCACAACAAATTGTTCTTATTTGTCTAGCAAAAGTTGCAGTTTAAAAACAATTTTTGAAGAACAACAAAAAAGATGTCAGAATAAACATCTCCAGAGAGGAATCGATTTCTAAAATTTAACTTCAAAGTTAAAATTTTACAGTGTGAATTCAATTACGTAAGACTTTGTAAAACAAGAGTTCAGTTTACAAATGAAAGTTGATGTTCCAAATTTAATATCCTTTCCATTACAACTGTGGAGATGCAGAGGTTTACTCAGTCTCTCGTAATAACGGTTGCCTTACTAACATTCCTCCCCTTCCCCGATGACCGTAAAGACGTGGTCGTGGACGTCGTTATTGACTTTTAAATTTTGATTTCTCGATTTGTGCACATTGAGAATGGTTAGCTAATCCTAAGCCCCATTTATTAAATCTCTGTGCATCTTCGATTTTTCTGTTCAATCACGGAGTCGCATTAACATACTATATTATTTTACTGACTTTTAGTCCAAAACCCCAAAAACCCAATCGTTTCGAACGATAGTTTACGAAATATCGCATACCCTTTATAACCGGGGCAACCATCGATCGCACTACCCTGATCGAAGAAGGAAATGTGTCCGCTTGGATGACGACCTTCGCGGAAGAGGGGCACGTCATCCATTCCATTCAGGCCCTTGGTATTAGCCTCTGCTCGGCGTTATTTTTTCCTCTCTCGGTTGGGTAGGTCAGTTGTTGATTTACGCTATCTTTTTTATTGTGGCGGCGTTCCACCGACTGTTTTGCCTACCAACATGTGTTGTAGTAGTTATACGATGGGATAGGTTTCACGTGGTTGCACATGGAACGGGTCAGCGAAAAAGCAGCAACTCACAAAAAAAACGTGGTTTTGAATTGCACTCTGCCAATGCGGGCATGATGACAATTGACGGGTTTAATTTGCATTATGCGATCATTTTAGAATGATCTCAAATTGGATCGAGCAGCGGTTGCTTCAGGCGAACAGGTATGTTTAATAGTCCGAATTTCCCGGTGTAATTGAGGAACAGATTCGATCATCTGTGACGAATTGCTGATTGCATTTTATATCAACAAACATTCAAATTCCTATTGGAGTGTTCAACTATAGTATTGCTGATTATGACACAAATATAATTTGTAGTGTAACATCTGTTTCTTTTTAGCGTTACGTTCCAACTGGTACAGAACCTGCTTTTCAGCTCATTGTTCTTATGAGATTTCTTTAACAATTGATTATTTTTGGGTTCATTCATAAAGATGCTAGATAAAAATGTAACTTTCAAAAATCCTGTTCAGGGCATTCAAGCCAGAAATTACAAATATATATCATGTTTGTATCCACGTATTAACAGAAAATTGAAACTTCACCTTAAAAACAAGTTTTTGATCTGCAAACAAATTTTCAGGCCAGCCATGTTGTATGCTGTACCAATATGGACTAGCTGTAGCAATTCCAGGAATAAAGCTCTGCAGAGGATTCTGAATATAATTTTGAAAATGATTCTGAAGTTCCCTCCCTGGTATAGTACTAATGAGTTACAAAGACTATCCAATGTTGAAACATTGGAACAAATAAACAAATAAAAAGTATTAACCCGTATAGGCCTGAGTGAAAACAGAAATACTGGATTCAAATGATTTTAGTCAGTTCACTGTTACACATATCTAATTTCTAGAAGTGGCCATAGGAACTCGAATATATTCATGTGGCCGGAATTATTCCGATGGGTCACTGGGTCAAGTCGGATAAAAAAGGGCTATTTTTCTATGACATGCCAAGTTACATTTATTTATTTGCAATGACAATCATTTTAATTTGCATAAATCATTAAGATCTAATATTCAATATTATAAATGAAGAGTTTTGCACCGATTAAAATATACTGGATTTGGCCATTCGGACGTAATGTCCGGAAGAACCGGCTATAGATATGTTGGATACTAAACCGTTTCAATCCTCGAAAAGTAGAAATCAAACATAATTGTGCACTAAAATGCGTTCCCATAAGCTTGACACAGATGTTCACATTTAAATTGGTCACTTTATCGTAAGTTTGAGGCGTCCCGGGACCCAAAAATGATCATTTGTAGGAATAAAAAAAAAATGCAAAACTCATAGTTATCTAATGCTATTGTTTCTCAAAAGGATTACACCGATGCAATTTTCTCAAAATTTCGTCATGTAATGGCCACATTGTAGCCGATTCTGGAAATTATGTGATTTGAAATTTGCCTACTTTCAGGGGCACAAACGCACAGTACCCTTCTCAACCGACCTGACCGAGTGATCCACCGGAATAACTCCGGTCACATGAATATTTCCGCGTTCCTCTGTCCACTTCTAGAAGCTAGATATGTGTGCCAGTATACTGATAAAAAATCATTTGAATTCATTAAGAATTCGCTGAGCTGTGAGGGTTTTAGAATTTTTGCTTTCACTCAGGCCTATACGGGTTAATAATTTTAGACTAAAATTGTTGCAATCTTTTATTGCGTTTTTATTTCCTCTTATAAGCAGGTGAAATCAACTCACCTGTAGAAAATCTGACCTGGTACGGCAAATGAAATGTAATATGTTGTTAACAAAATGTTAATAAAATCCTGAATTTGTTTTTCCAAATTGGAATGATAGTTTTTAATAACACAGAACACCTGAATATAGGGAATGAATGTCATGTTTTGAATAATACTAAAAAATAATTCAGCATAAAAAAATTGAACAACTGTTATAGAAGAAACGATTATTCAACAGTATACTGTAACGGTTCCGAAGGGATGGTCTTGTGATGAAATAAAAGAGCTTATCAAAAAAAAAGTTTAGAAGCCACTCCACTCCCCAGGCTGACATTGAATGACCCATCCCCGAGCCAACCTTCTAAGACCCTGTCCGAGGGCCGTTCGAGAAAAGCATCGAACCGCATCCAATTTTCTTCGCCCGAGAGAGCTTCATAACAATATCTTGTGCTTCGCGTGTTTGAACATGGCGATTCAGCTCCACCAGAACCTGAAGTCAGGCGAAAGAAGCCCACGGATTCCCACCGTCAAAGATTTACTCCCACGGCGTGCAGCGACCGGTACAATCTAATTTTTATGAGTTCCTATCTAGCTTCCTCTCCCCCTTTCGGACAAATCACTGCCACTGCTTGCCCTGTATATTTGCGCAAGAAACAGTTAGAAAGATTCCATCATCAGATTTATGTAAGTCAGTGCCCGGGAAGCTAAACCGGGAAACGACGGATCGGCTGGATGCACCCGATTCAGCACTGGCTGTCAACGTCTTCTCCGGGGCTGCTCTTTCTGGATTATGTTCATGGGCGAAGTCAGGATTTTTTTTTTCTAGTGACCGCTTCCAAATTCTTGTTTCACGGAAGTGATTTCGGTCACAATGATTACAATTTTCACATACCACACCCCCATAGTTATAGAGCAATTCATTTTTATTTTTAATTTTCCATTTTCTTATGTTTAAAAGTGAAATTCACAAATTCTCATGGAATAGGTATTTTGTCTTAAGTATTTTGGCCTAAAAATGTAAAGTCCAATGCTAAAATTGACAGAGTACTACTTTGTTTGAAACAATTCATAATTGACAAACAATAAGTTCTTGGCCCATATTTTGGATCCCCAGCAGCCAGAAGTCGCATAAAAGTTCACGTAATACAGTCGACTCTCCACATATCGATGTTCTACATCTCAATATCTCTCCCTATGTCGATGATTTCATAAGTCCCTTCAGTCTGCATACATTATCTCACTCCATATATCGATATCCTCCTTATCTCGATATCTCCATATCTCGATGTGTTTCAGTTGATTTTTCGTTCTCAATTTTCTCTCCGTATGTCGATATGACCAATATCGAAGGTTACTAGACCAAAGTTTTGGGATTCAAAACAAATTAGGAGCGCAAAATGACGTTTGTTTGTGTAGGGGGACATGGGGCAAGAAGGACACCCGGGGCAAGAGTGCCACCTCTAATTTCACGTAGTTCAAATCAATTTTTTGATGTTTAACACAGGATAAGAATAAATTAAGTACTAATTGAGGGTTGTGTAAATATTACAGTTAAAAATGTTTAGTACAAAAAAATAGAAAAATGTATTTAACTTACAACGCAAAAAAATGCGAAATATTATAAGAATGTAAGACTGGAAAACAAGGTTTGACTCCCAATAAATAAAAAACATATTTGTTTTTCCGCACAGTATTGATGATTTTCAATTGTTTAATATAGCTGTTAGGAAATTTTTTCGAAAAAGTTCGTTTGACATTAAGTTTTACATATATAGAAACAGTATGTCTTATGGGGCAAGAGGGACACCGCAATTTTCTCATATAAAATTATTCTTGCCCCATACGAGTGGCACTCTTGCCCCGTGCCTCGTTGAAAAACCTCATAAGAAAGGACATTTTCAAAAATCTCTAATCATCATGTAATTCTTATATTTTTGAAATCTATCGATAACATCATTTAGAACAAGAGGTGAGCTTGCCCCTACACTGGAATAATCTTCAAAAATTGTGCTAATCAACCATGATTTGAACCTATATATCTTAAGGTGTCCTTCTTGCCCCCAGCCCCCCTACTACATTCTTGGCAACGGAGTGTTTTTCAATCTAGTATTTATCAAAAATGTGTTCTTTATCTCGATCTCTCCCTATCTCGATGGTCCCTTCGATATCGAGATGTGGAGAGGCGATTGTGACTTGTTTATTCATACAAATTACATCAAACCCGCAAAACACCTCGCATAAAACGCTTTTTTTCTGAGTTCATTTGTACATTTTGTTTCTTCTCGTAAACTTGTATATTTCAATTATACTTTGGCCCTTTTCTAATGTCAGTCTAGACTATATGTGTACTAGAGATGGTCGGGTTTCACATTTTTCAAACCCGAACCCGACCCGTACTCGACTTATTTTATTTTTGCAAACCCGGGCCCGACCCGAACCCGAGGCAATAATTGAAAAGCAAACCCGGACCCGACCCGAACCCGAAAAAAATTCGCTGTTCAAACCCGAACCAGGTCTGTCCCACTCGGGCTCAGATTTGGTACCACTTCTAGTACTGCATTTGGTCCCTCGGCAGTGCAAAAGGTACCCAAGTTTGACAGATCGCAGTACACTTTGCACGGCATTCTAGATTATCTTATGAGCCATAAAATTTTGGGCAACTGCAAGGGACATGGAGGTCTTTAATGTGTCTTTGAGTCGACTCTCCACATCTCGATGTTCTACATCTCGATATTTCTCCCTATGTCGATGATTTCATAAGTCCCTTCAGTCTGCATATATTTTCACTCTCCATATCTCGATATCTCCATATCTCGATGTGTTTCTGTTGATCTTTCGTTCTCAATTTTCTCTCCGTATGTCGATATGACCGATATCGAAGGTTACTAGACCAATGTTTTGGGATTGAAAACAAATAGGCCATTTTACGAGACATTCGAATGACGTTTTCTGACAGGCCGCTCATTGTTTGTTAAAAAAAACTAGCCTGATATCTCAATGGCGCTGCAGCGCGCTGGTCACATTTTTGTTGACGATGACGTCTCCGTCAGCTATTCAGCATGTCCATGCTGAGGGTCGTGGGCTCGAATCCCGCTGGTCGAGGATCTTTTCGTAAAGGAAATTTTCTCTATTCCCAGGGCATAGAGTATCTTCGTACCTGCCACACGATTATACACATGCAAAAATGGTCAATCGGCAAAGAAAGCTATCAGTTAATAACTGTGGAAGTGGTCATAAAAGAACACTAATCTGAGAAGCAGGCTTTGTCCCAGTTGGGACGTAACACCAGATAGAAGAAGAAGAAGACGTCCCCGTCTCTTTCAGCGCATGCTTCTACTCGGTTTACATGTATTACAGGTAACGTAGATGAAAAATATCTTCCCTGTCTACTGATTTACATTTTACATGCTAAAATAAAAAACTTTGTTGCATTGCCACCAGCGCCATTGATGAATATGCTCCGTCCAAATGTAGCGCTAGATGAAACGTAAATAAATCGACCCGCCATAAACTTTCAAAGCTGGTTAACAAACGGAAACCATATGATTCAAAACGTCTCATAAAACGGCTTATTAGGAGCACAAAATGACGTTTGTTTGTGTATTACTTTCTTGGCAACGGAGTGTTTTTCAATCTAGTATTCATCAAAAAATGTTCTATAGTAAAACCTCCATGAGTCGATGTTCCATGGCTCAATATCGACTCATTTAACAATACGAAAAACAAAATTTCATGGTTACTATGATGGTCCCCTCAATCCCCTTTTCAAAGCATTTCTGTTCCATTACTCGATATTTCCATGAGTCGATGGTCCCTTTAGATATCAGCTCATGGAGGTTTGACTGTATGTCTCGATCTCTCCCTATCTCGATGGTCCCTTCGATATCGAGATGTGGAGAGGCGACTGTACAACATGAGTTAACCTCAAATCATTAATTGATCTGATAAAAAATTGAAAATGTATATTTTTTGCATTTAAATAATATACCTAAATGCATGAAAATCCAATCAAGTATTAGTGTTTTAGCATATTTTCATCAAAACTTCAAACTGTTTCAGACGAATTCCATCCACAATGAGTCGAAAAAAATGAAAATCGTGCTGGATAATCTTCGATAATCTAATATGGAGCAAATTTTTTGCACATGGTTTTGGTATGATACAATGAGTGTTTTCCATGGAAAAATCTATCATTTTGACTCCAGAATAAGTTTAAAAATGGCCTATAAATTTTTAAATAGGATAGGTGTACCAGTTATGGACATAGTGGTTCCCTATTTTGCCATACGTGATTTCTTTAATGTCTTCAGCTTTTGAAAATTTTGTGTGTTGTAGTAATTAGATTTAAGATAAACCTTGATGATACAACATTCAAAAAGATTTAAAATGTAAAAGTTAATAAAATTTTATATATGGCCAAATAGGGAACCACTATGGCCATGACTGGTACACTTTCCCTACATCTTATTCGAAAAATTCCTACTCCAAAATTGTTGATTAAAGAGAAAAATGTTCTATTACAGCCATTCCATGAAAAACCGATCTAGTGGGTCTCCGAATTCCGTGCAAATTTGCTATTTTGTTCCTTATCCGAAATAGGGATACACTTTTTTTGGATTTTTTGATTAGGGTGACCATTTCCGAAATAGGGTGACCAGAAAAATCGCGATTTTGCAAAATTTTTATTTTTAAAAAAATTATAACTTTTGAACCGTATGACCGATTTTCAATCTTTTTGGACGAAATGAAGGCTAAAGATTTTGAATTTTCGGGAAAAATATAAAATTTCACAAAAATTGTGTTTTTCTACATAAAAAAACTCAATAGTTTCCGTTTTTTCGTGTTTTGAAGGCTTCGGGACCAAAGGGGCTATTGCTGCTCTCATTTTTTCTTAAAAGTTCAGAAAATTTTACGTAAACTGTCAAATTTTCAGCGATGTATGTTTTTTAGTTTTTGAGATATATTTTTTTGAAAATAAAAAGTCAGTCATTTTTCATCGGCACACACTGTAGATCTCAGCGCATTGGATTTGTAATGTTTAAAAAAAATCATTACTTTTGAACAGCTCAACCGATTTCCAATCTTTTTTTATGGAATGAAAGCTTAAGGTCTCAACTTTTTAGAAAAAAATGGAAAACTTTGAAAAAAAAAAATTTTTTTTTCACATTAAAATATATGAAAATTTCTAAAAAAAAACTAGAATTTTCATATATTTTTTTCACGTTTAAATATATTTTTATCAGATTTTTCAATTTTGTCTGAATAGTTGAAATTTTAAGCTGGTTAACTGGTTTTTTATTTTCAAAAAAATATATCTCAAAAACTAAAAAACATACGTCGCTGTAAATTTGACAGTAGGGTAAGTGATCCATTAGTTGTGGGTGTTCCTATAGTTGCGGTAGTGCCATTTACACTGATTTAATTGAACTAGCTGCAGATCCGACACCGCCAATCGACGTATTGGCTCATTGATACACGAAATAGCTGAAAACATCGTGCAAATTACTTCAAAATTGATGAAATACCACCAAAACTGCTAAAACTTTTCTCACTTGTACCAATAGTTGCGGTAAAGTGTTCCTATAATGGAGGATCCCATAAGAAAACAACGAACACCGCAACTATAGGAACACAAATTAAAAATTTACCTCAACTAAAGGAACAGTGTACCAATAGTGGAGATATTATTTTTCACTGACATCCCGATGGTTACTGCGATGAAATTAATTTTCTCATTAAGTAAATGGTCGTTACTTTCCGTTACAACAATAATATGTACATTAATTGCGTTACTTGAATTTTTAGGGGTTAAATGAAGTTGAACCGTGCTTAGTACCTCCACTATTGGAACATTTACCCTATACGTAAAATTTTCTGAACTTTCAAGAAAAAATGAGAACAGTGATAGCTCCTCTGGTCCCGAGGCCTTCAAAACACAAAAAAACGGAAACTATTGAGTTTTTTCATGTAAAAAACACAATTTTTGTGAAATTTTATATTTTTCCTAAAAAGTCAAAATCTTTAGCCTTCATTTCGTCCAACAAGATTGAAAATCGGTCAAACGGTTCAAAAGTTATAATTTTTTTAAAAATAAAAAAAATTGCAAAATTGCGATTTTTCTGGTTACCCTATTTCGGAAATGGTCACCCTAATCTTCATGGAATGGCTGATGAAGAAGTTGTAGTTACCCATTTGGACTACAAGAAAAAATATACACACTTAAAATATATTTAGTATTTTATCATTAAATATCAATTTATAATTACACAAAAACCCCATTTTCTTTATTTTTAAGTTTTGACCATAGTATCTTGATAGAGAACAGATGTTTGGAACAAAGTTTCATGATGGAACTTAAAAAAAAAACAACTTTTGGTCGATTTTCAAAATTTTGATTTATTTTTTGTCAGAATAGATACATTCTGATGATACAATCATAATATTGCAATCATTCCTAACCGTAATGAATATCATGATCACTTCTCGAAATGTAGCCATTTTCGAATTATATCGAGTTTCATGTAAAAAATAATTCAGTAATAATATAGGCCGTTTAATTACTTATTCGTAATTCTATGGTGAAAATTAAAAAAAAATATTATAAATGGGGTTTTTGTGTAATTTAAAATTTAAGCTACAACTTCTTCATAGAACATTTTTCTCTAAAATCAATAGTTTCGAAGTAAGAATTTTTCAAATGAATTGCATACATTAACTTATAGGCCATTTTCAAAAGTTTCCTTGAGTCAAAATGATTGAATTTCAATGGAAAACAGTAATTACACCCTACTGAAATTTCACCGTAATCTCAACAGCTGAAGGTTCGGTGAAAAATCACCGAACAATCTGTAAAATCGTTGAACAAAATCATAAAGGAAAACAAGAAAATGGTTCGACCGGGAATCGAACTCCAGACCTGCCGATCAGGAAGCAGGCTTGCTACCACTAAGCCAGCTTGCACTGCTTGTAGGTTGTGTGCAAAAACTGAAACAAAGGAAGCTTAAGCCTGCCAGAGCGGCTGTCACACGATTTCACAGAAGCTCGGTGAAAATAATGCTTTTACCGAACTGTTCGTTAGTATTTCACAGGGTTACTGTAAAATGGTTTGTTCCACGGATTTTTTCCGGTAAAATAGTAGATTTCACAGGAAAATCTGTATTTTTACTGTTTACAGTTCAATTTCGGTGATTTATTTCACAGGATACTGCGATTTATTTTAAGTGTGTGTATGCATTTTTTGCATCAAACTGCCTTCAAATGTTTCTGAATCTATAGAATTACTTGTAGAAATTTGTATGCATTTTTTTTATGTTGTTTTCTTCTAAACTGTCTCAAAAACACATATTGAAATTTCTTTAAAAATGTGTTATTGGTTTCTTTGAAAATTGAAAAAAATCCTATGAATTTTCTAGCGGGATACTTTCTTCTTTTAAATTACTTACTTTTTTTCCAGAAAATTGTACCATTGTTTCCTCTGAAATTTCATCCTCAGATTATTCCAAAGCTTTAACAAGAGTTTTTCCTGAAGATTGGTAAACATTTTCTGAAGAAATTTATCGAAATATTGTTTTAGAATTTAATCGAGAAATTCAACCAGATATTCCTCAGGTTCCAGAGATTGTTCAATGTTTTGCCGTATGTTGATCCCGGAATACTTTCTTAAAAAAGTTGTGGGAATCCATCCAGTATCCACATTTTTCCAGAACAACTACTCTAGGGATTTTTAAATAATGATTCTATGGATTTTTCCACAAATTGCTCTTGGAATCTAATTTTTGTACATTTTTTCCTACAAATATGGTATACAAATCCACACGCTAAAAGAGAGTAGGTGCCATTGCCATTTTTTTTTTCTTTGGAAAGCGAAAATACCATCACTATTCCGATCCTGTGTCATCTAACTCGGCTTGGATTGTAAGTTTTCTAAAAAAAGAAGAGAATGAAACATCTTCAACTACAATTTTATCAATCCTTCGCGTATTACCTGCATCGCGCATTATCCATTCTTATTTCTTTTATTTCACTCTTTCCGCCCATGACAGTGATAAAAAATATTTCCTAACTTTCATCACGTTATTTTCACTCAAATGTTAGTAAATATCAAATGACAACAGTTTTCATTTTATCATACATTTTTGATCCAATGAAATTTAATTTCAATTAGTTAACAATTGGTCAAATTTAAAGTAATAGAGTAAAGTGGGCAAAAGTTCGATTGGGGCAAGATTTTTAAGATTTCTAGCTGAGTCCAATTGTTTAAAATGTCATGGTGGTTCAAATGCTATTCAGATAAGGAAATTTCGCTCCAATAATTATAAAAATCGATTGATTTTTGGAAAAGTTATGGCCATTTTTTGTATTTAAACGTGAAAATTTAGTAATGATGCTTTGACATGATTAGTTTAACATTAATGCTTCTAAACCATTTTTGGCCCATAGTGGGGCAAAAGTTCGAATAAGCGGGGCAATGTTCTAGCCATATATTCTCTCGCGGAAAAACTTACATAAATGTCTTAAATTCACATATTGTCTTTGATTTAAGCGATCATTTACGTTCGAAAAAAGTACCAACATTTGTCCTTTTTACATAGTTTTGTGAAAAACTGCTATTTTGGATATATTGTAATTAACCCTGTTTTGGGTAATTTTTTGATTAAAATGTAGTGTGTATTTCTCTGCAAACATAAGTTTATGGCTGGTGTAAAGTAAGCCTGTCATAAAAGTATCGATATTTTGTGTTTTAGAGAGCGACTTTTGCCCCACACTAGATTCGAACTCTTGCCTCACCGGTTGGGCAAAAGTTTGTTTCAGACAATGAATTTTAAAATTGTTAGAAATAAAAATGGGTAAATATATTGACAAAAGTTTGTTAAGCAATATTGTAGCAAATATATGAATATTCCCTGTGTGGTATTTATTTCTTTTTAACTGTTCTAGTTTATCTGGAAATACAGATTATTCCACTAAGGTCGAACTTTTTCTCCACCTTAATGTACCGAAAATATTATTTCTACCGAAAATTTTGTTGTTTCAAAAATAAGACTGTATTGAATAGAACTAATAGGTAAATGGATCAATTCATTGGGCCTATAACTGATTATTTCTAATGACCGTGTCTTTACAAGCAAAACAGCTGTTTTTTCTGCGTTATATATTTTTCCAGGTACTATTTCGAGTGGTTTTTCTATGAATACTTTTGAGGCTTTAGCTCCAGAGAGTCTATTCAGAATTCAAAACTACCCAAACGGAGATATCAGATCCACAGATCAAGGGGTTTCAAGCATAATTTCCAGAAAAATACAAACACGGGTTTTTGGTGCAATTTGTAATGTATTTTGGAAAAAAATCTGAATGTCTTATGCTACTTTGATATTTAAGACATCCATATCAAGACACTTGAGCTTTTTGCGTCGTCGGTTTTTTTTGAGTTTCGCGTTTTGCCGGGCACCTGTTTGTTGCACCGTCAGGGATGGAATACCAACTGGTGAGCTCGTTTCATGCTTCTATTTCAAATAAGTTAAAAATGATGGTATTAGACGTGAGACAATAAAAGGGATACTACGTATGAAAAATGATGCGTTATTTCTGGATGATCTCTAGGGTTCTTACACTTAATAGTGTCTTTAAGCAAGACGTATTCTGCAATTCTACCCTCTCTCGTTTTCCAAATTCAGAGTGTATTCTCGTGGAAGTGCAGAGGGCTCAACAGCTTTCTTTAAGATAGTAATACGTCAACATTCCCTTCCCAACCGAAACCCATACAGAGAAGAGCATCTGGAATTGGAAGCTGTTAGAAATATGACTCAGAATGGTATAAACAAATGTCACAAATTCTTCGACGAATTCCTATCAGATTTGTAGCAAAATTTCTTAATCTATTCTTAGATATTCCCTAAGGAGTTTTTGCCTAATCAGTTTCGAAATTTCTTACGGATTCATAATAAAATTGAATATCTTGGAAAAATAAGTTTAAAATTCAAGGGATTTGGCAATTTTTACAAAATAACTTAAACAATTTGAAGCGAGAACATATAATGCAACTATTGCCCCTATTACTACGCCAATGATCACGTCCCGGTAGTGATGGCGCTACAATTGAAGCAGTGATGGCTAATTTATTACTTTTTATATTTAAATTTCCCATACAAAGCCCAGGCACAAGTGGCAGAATTGCGTTATAGTTATATCGCTCGTAGGAACACCATCCCATCGCATCGCCGTGGAAGAGCATTAGCATTAGGAAAATCTCAATAGGAAAAACAGTAAGGCGGAACGGCACCGCCACCGCCCACCGCTAGAACAAATGATTAGCCCCAAATGATAATAGGTGGAAAGTCATTTCCCATGACGTGGTTCCGGAACCTTCAGCAACAGCGCGCCCATTATCATTGTATGTGGAGGAAGACACACGCGTACTTTACGTGCCCATCTAGTAAATAGTCTAACAGCAGTTGCGCCCAGGCGAAGTACCTTAAGATCGTCTCAATTAAGAGCTGCTTGGCCGGAGAGACCTTCGAGACTTCGAGGCTGGACTGGAAGATGCCTTCGGAACCGTCCGTCCGTCTTTGGGGTCTTTTTGCGGGCCAGTACTTTTTTCCGATTCGTTGAGTACTCAGTCAATCATAGAGCCGCCGGCATCGTCGTCGTCGTCGGTTTAACCGCAAGCTCAACTGCTAATGCTGGTCAAGTTCTACGCGGCGCTGAGGAGTAACTTGAACGAACTCGTGAAATAATTTGAAAAAAAAAAGTTATTTGGTCCCGCTTAAATTTGTATACAAAGTTTAAAGTACACAGTAACCTCAATTTACGAACTAAGTCGGAGGTTTGTAAATTAAATTGGTGCGTAAATTGAATCAGTTCGTAAAACGAGTTTTTTGCCTTTCGAAGCCTATTTGTTAAAAAATAGTTTTTATTTTTTCCATAAATAATGCTTTTTCAGTATCTTAATCATATTATTGATTTATGTGATTCTTAATCAGGCCAAAACATGTGCAAGTCAAGTCATAATAAGACTATTAACGACAGAAAATAATTTTGGCAATGATTGATCAAAATTGCTCCTGCGTGCGCGCCTTCAAAGCCGGAAGGGGCAAATCTTGGGCGGCAATGTGTCGTGAAGCTTCAGATGTGACCAATGAGTGGACACTTTCAAGCGTGAAAATCTTTACGCTAGGCTGATTCATCTCGCGGAATCGATTCCAACCGGGCAGCAGAAGAAGAAGCGTTTGAGAGGAGGGGACCTTTTGTTCTACGGGTTGAGGTTTTCGATGGGCAGCCATGGGTGAATCGGATGGCTGGATGCGTTCTCGTTTGACATCGAAGGCTGCTGCTCAGAGGCTGTGATTCGGAACGAAATAATTCCGATCTAATTGTAATCTGCCTTCGTGTCTGGCGATTGATTTGAGCTGAGTGGTTGAAGATCAACTGAGAATATCTATTTGTCAACATTGTCGTATATGTTAGAAATCTTTATAAATTTGTCTGAGAAATACATATTTGTATCATTCTTTAAACGGGATTAGAATTTTCACACAGTTGAAGTCAAGTTTATTTTAATGTTTAAATTTTGACAAGAATTGAAACCTAGTGCTAATTTTCTACCTCGTTTTGATTTCATAAACGCTTCCAGGTTATCCATGAACTACTTTGAGTATTATTAGTCTTCGGATCAAAATACAAGTGTAAGCAATGATGATTTCTCAAGCCACAGAATTTTTATCGTCCTCGGATGTTCACTCTTCGAAACAATGCAAGTATGTTGTGGAAAAATGAAGCAATCTGCTGCAGCCATTTTTGAGTAATGAGCATTAAGACTTCTGGTACCATGCTGGCCAAATTAAGATCTTGAATACTTCAGAAAACATCATATCGTAATTTTCAGATATCTTCGAGCATACTTTACCGATTTGTATGATTTTTTTTCAAAGTAGCTCCTTATAACCTGGCATTGTGAAGTCCACATTTTAATTTTTTTTTTCAATAAATTGGTCACCAACAAAATGATCGCCAAAGACATTTTATATGAAGAATGTCGGTCCCCCAAGGAACATAGAAATATCTTCAAAACCCGATCACCAATGATTGATATTGACACGGATTCTTAAACTAGAAGAGTTTTTTTCCGCGTGTCAAAAGACAACGCTTAAATGTTGGCAACAAGTATGTGATATTTCATCTTAAGTTCTTTCTTCCTTCACTTAATACTAAGTGTTGTCAGATTGTGCAAGATGTATCACTTACAGTATTTGGTCAGAACTTCCTATTTACGTCACACTGGGACAGAACTTTCTTTTTTGCTATAGAGTGGATATCACAACTGTGTTGATGTGGATGAAACTGCAGAGCATGTTGTACCTGGTCCTTTCACGGTGCTGCTGACCGTTATTATCAGAAAAAAAACTTCATTGAATATGTCCTCACCAGTCGTTTTCTCTAGCTGAGCTGCATGTCTGAGCAAAATTTAAAAAAAATCGTAGGGCCCATTTCAAAGTTGCGCCCTTTTGATTCTTTATGTTCACAAATTCAAAGGATATCTGAAATATTTGAATGGGTCTTCATTGGCCTTGATTATCATAATAAATTTAATATTAAAATTTTTATGTAAGTTGGTTTATATAGTTAATTGTAACTTCTAGCCGGAATTTTGAATGACAAGATCAACAAAATTTGGAGTTACGCCCTTTTGGAGGTGTAACCATTTAAAACACTAGTATTTAATAGAATAATTAGGCATTCTAATACCGTTAAGCATGTTTAAATGTTTTCGATGACACATTGCGTTTACATGCCGCAAAAGTCTTTCACATTCAATTGCTTTTTAATGGGCTCAAGTGCTATAAGGCTTTACGGAGCTAATTTCATCGTGTAACCAAATTAGTTTTTGTAGCTCAAAACTCTGTCTAGTTTTGTGGACCCATGTACTCACGATTTCGGACTTTCTGACTTAAGTTTTCGGTTATGGGTTATGGGTAGCAGTGAATGAGAAAAAATAAGTCTTTAGTTATGTAGGATACAAACCATGTTATGATTGGTAGACCAGCAGGTTACCAACAGGTCCACAGAACAATTCACAATTTTCTGTTAACGAAAACTGGGATTTACGCAGAATCCAACGAAAACTCTGTTTTACCATATATTATGTATCTTTTTAAAATTATAACTCTTATCTCTGAATTCCATTATCCCGAATACCATGAACCTGAAGACCATCACCTTGAATTCCAGTTCGTAGAATGATATTACTTCGAATTCCATTACACTGTTCGACAAAAAAAGTCGATCTGAATGCACAGAGACCGGACAACCCGGGCTTGAAAGTATAAAAATAAACAAAAATAATGGCTTTTTCAGAATGTTCGTGTCTGCCCCAGGTCATTTTTAAAATATACTTGAACATTTTGCATTTTTTATTTAAAAATCTAATCTAATCAATAAACCGACACAGTGTTTTATATTCAGGACAGCGGAATTCATGTGCCATATAATGTTTAAAACGTTAAGTCCAATATGAAGAGTTGTAATAAGATTTGCAGGAAGCCCTCCCCCTTTTTTTGCACCCTCCCCATTTTTAAAGTATCGCAAATGATGGAATATTTGATATACAGGGGGTTGTCAAAATAACTGGGATAGGCAAAAATTGGGCCAACTTTGGAATGCTGTAACTTTGACAAAAATTGATCGATTTCAATTCTTTAAGAAGTAATGGACGGGTCAACTAATCTAGTTTTGAGGTGAATCCACGGAGATGAACTATGACCACCGGATACCGGTGATAATCTGGATTTCCGGAAGCATGTCTTATGCAGTAAAATTATGACATGTTTTTAGCAAAGGTCTCGGCTAAAAATTCAAAATTTTACTACACATGAAGATAGAAGATCAAATTCTGAAGCGATTGGTGCGCCAAGTATTAAGATCGATCCAGAAACAACCAAGATATGGCCATTTCCCCGGAATCGGTGCCGGTAGTGGATCCGAATTGGGATCAAACAATTTATTCACTCAAAATATGTCGCGCAATATTCTTTTCTCCCTAGCTTATCATAAAATATCCTATTATAAATTAAAAAAGAGTCTTGTACAGATTTGGCCACTCATGGCGCCGCCAAGTGCCCCGAGGGAACCTTGCATAGGGGACATTTCGATTTTGACACCAAAGCATATTATGCGACGGCTCATTCTTCATGTCTTGTCGTAAATAGGGCAACTGTAGACTCAAAACGGATAGTTGACTACAGTGACTACTTCCGGGACCACCGGATGTTCCAGAGGGAACCTGTTATTAGGGACAATTGAAATTGAACTCCAATACATATCGTGCGATGGTTCATTTTTCATGTCTTGTGCTAAATAGGGCTATTGTAGACCTTAAGTGGATATTTGACTACAGTGGCCACTTTTGTGACCACCGGATATCCCTGAGGGAGGCTGTGATGTCCCCAATGACAGATTCCTCCGGGAAATTCCGGTGGTCTTAAAAGTGGCCACTGTAGTCAAATATCCACTTAAGGTCTACAATAGCCCTATTTAGCACGAGACATAAAAAATGAACCGTCGCACGATATGTATTGGAGTTCAATTTCAATTTTCCCTAATTACAGGTTCCCTCTGGAACATCCGGTGGTCTCAAAAGTGGCCACAATATTTAAATATACACATTGAGTCTACAGTTGCCCTATTTACGACAAGACATGAAGAACGAACTGTCGCATGATATGTTTTGGTGTAAAAATCGAAATGTCCCCAATGATAGGTTCTTTAGGGAACTATAAGAGGTCCCCAAAGTGGCCATTCTAGTTAAATATCCATTTTCGGTCTAAAGTTGATCTATTCATGACTAGACATGAAGAATGAGCCGTTGCACGATGAGTATTGGAGCTCAATTCCAATTGTCCCCTATCATAGGTTCCCTAGGAGACACCCGGTGGTCCCAAAAGTGGCCAATTCAAATAAATTCCCATTTTGAGTCTACAGTTACTTTATTTACGACAAGGCATGAAGAAAGAGCCGTCGCATGATATGTTTTGGTGTAAGAACAGAAATGTCCCCAATGACAGGTTCCTCCGGGTCACTGTAGTCAACTATCCATTTTGAGTCTACAGTTGCCCTATTTACGACAAGACATGAAGAATGAGCCGTCGCATGATATGCTTTGGTGTCAAAATCGAAATGTCCCCTATGCAAGGTTCCCTCGGGGCACTTGGCGGCGCCATGAGTGGCCAAATCTGTACAAGACTCTTTTTTAATTTATAATAGGATATTTTATGATAAGCTAGGGAGAAAATAATATTGCGCGACATATTTTGAGTGAATAAATTGTTTGATCCCAATTCGGATCCACTACCGGCACCGATTCCGGGGAAATGGCCATATCTTGGTTGTTTCTGGATCGATCTTAATACTTGGCGCACCAATCGCTTCAGAATTTGATCTTCTATCTTCATGTGTAATAAAATTTTGAATTTTTAGCCGAGACCTTTGCTAAAAACATGTCATAATTTTACTGCATAAGACATGCTTCCGGAAATCCGGATTATCACCGGTATCCGGTGGTCATAGTTCATCTCCGTGGATGCACCTCAAAACTAGATTAGTTGACCCGTCCATTACTTCTTAAAGAATTGAAATCGGTCAATTTTTGTCAAAGTTACAGCATTCCAAAGTTGGCCCAATTTTTGCCTATCCCAGTTATTTCGACAACCCCCTGTATATCAAATATTCCATCATTTGCAATACTTTAAAAATGGGGAGGGTGCAAAAAAAGGGGGGAGGGCTTCCTGCAAATCTTATTACAACTCTTCATATTGGACTTAACGTTTAAAACATTATATGGTACATGAATTCCGCTGTCCTGAATATAAAACACTGTGTCGGTTTATTGATCAGATTAGATTTTTAAATAAAAAATGCAAAAAGTTCAAGTATATTTTAAAAATGACCTGGGGCAGACACGAACATTCTGAAAACGCCATTATTTTTGTTTATTTTTATACTGTCAAGCCCGGGTTGTCCGGTCTCTGTGCATTCAGATCGACTTTTTTTGTCGAACAGTGTTATCACGGAACAATGTCATTCAAGGTAATAATGTATTCGGGACAATAGCATTCAGCGTAATAATGCGTTCATTGTGATGCCACTTGGGTAAATGACATTCGGGAAATGAAATTCGGGGTTAAGGTATACAATCATCTTGAGAAGGTTTAGATTTTTAAGGAAAACATGTTAAATTAAGCTCTGCAAGTGTTATGATTTAAAATTCTATTATAATGGGTATTTCTTACTTTTCTTAAACGTTTTTCAAGTATGAGACTTTCTCTTCACGAGTTGGTTTGAAAATGTGTTAATTGATTTATACAATTCTTTCACTTTTGTATTTATCCAGGACTCTTACGTGTTTGTGTAATCGAAAAGATCTGGCAACCTAGAGGTAAAATTGTAGATTTGTGAAAGATCTAAATGTAGTAATGTTTACTACAAATAATCACTGTTGCTTACCCTATGTCCACACAGCAAAAATTTGTGAATATTAAACAACACGCAATTTGGACATCGACGGAAAATTGTGGCAGGCATTTGAAAATTACAAGCATTAGTCAACAGCTGAAGCAAATATGACCATAAATAAAATATAATAAGCCTGTTCACAGCATTCCTCGGTTCGCTGGTTGGATTCAGCCTTTCCCAACTTCACCAAAGCTTCTATCGTTGCTCAAACGCCCTTCAAGTTATTTAGCGTAGGAGAAATCTGTCAACCGCACCAAATACCGAACGAATTCTTCAAAACTCAATTGATAGATATTTGCAGGCACTTCCTTTTTTCTCCTTACATGCACTGAAACTCCGAACTTAGGATGGAACTACGAATTTATTTGAACTGGACTAATTTATTTGATTTGCGTTACAGGTTGAAACCGTACTTTATTGCCCGACAATCTGTTGGCTACTGACGAGCAAAAGTAATCTTAATCGCATCTACATATGGATTCGTTTTCTTATCTACACCTATAACCGAGTTTTAAATGTGTGTTATGTATTCATTTTATGTGTGTTATCAGTAGATGCATGTGTTCAGTGTTGTGTAGTTCAATCGTGTGTATAACAGTTTTATCTCTTTTAATCCTAGCTGTAAGTTTTAATTCACTGTTAGGCTTAATAAATTCAAATTATAAATTAAGTAGATATTCGTGGGCACGGTGAACATTACCGGCCCCCTTGAACTAGCTTCAATAACTAAATTGAACATAGCAAAATCTTATTTCTACGAATTCAAAATTCTCGATTATGCAAAGATCTTAGAGTAGGGAAATACAAATCGTCGGTGGGCAATGGACAGATACGGTTGACTGCCCTCTTGTAAACTCCCGTCGCCGTTTTCACTGTTACAACTCGCACAATTCCGTCCAAACCTGGGTGTAAGCTAATGATTCTAGCTAGTGGCCAACATAGCGGTGGCAGGTTGTCCTCTCGTAATACAGCGATTTTTCCAACTTGAATGGGGTTGACTGGCAAGTTCTTCGTTGTAACCTGCAGCTGCGTTAGGTATTGTTTACTCCATCGATGCCAAAGGCGTTGGAACATTTGCTGTACTTGCTGGTAGTGGTCCAGACGGTTTGTGGGAATGGTCGTTAGATTGGGCTCAGGGAGAGCTTTCATGGCTGAACCAATCAAGAAATGAGCGGGGGTGAGGGCTTCAAATTCAATGGGGTCATCTGATAGAGGCGACAGAGGTCTAGAATTCAGTGCAGCGGTGATTTGCACTAGAAGTGTGGTGAACTGGTCGTAACTCAATTGTGTCAAGCCAACTTCTTTCTTCAGCGCAGTTTTCACAGAGCGTACGGCAGCCTCCCATAAGCCTCCAAAGTTGGGAGCCCGTGGAGGTATGAAGCGCCATTTGATACCTTGCTGGGACAGCTCCTTGCCAATTACGGAGTAACGGAGTGGATCATGCAGTAGGTCGTATAGCGCTTTTAGTTCGTTGTGGGCACCTGAGAAATTTTTAGCATTATCCGAGTGTATTTCAGCAGGGATTCCTCGGTAGCCGATGAACCTTCGCAGGACGGAGAGGAAGCTCGCAGTAGATAAATCGCTGGAAATCTCGAGGTGCATCGCTTTTGTTGAAAAGCAGACAAACACTGCAATATACACCTTAGAAGGAGCGGTATTTCGACGTGGAGGCTTCAAATAGAACGGCCCGCAGTAATCGACACCAGTGATCAGGAAGGGTCGTCCTGGGCGAACTCGACCAACCGGCAGCTGCCCCATCGGTTGTTGAATAGGCGTTGGGTTAGTTCGAAAACATCGAACGCACTTATGAAGCACAGCATTGACAACGCGTTTGCCGTGTATGGGCCAAAATTCCTGCCGTATTTCAGCCAATGTTAACTGAGGACCGCTGTGGAAGTTCTGAGAGTGGAAGAACTGTATCACAAGATCCGTGAATGGGTGATGATTTAGCAAAACAGCGGGATGCTTTACCGCGTAGCTTTCATTTGAAAGACGCAGACGACCTCCAACTCTAATGACTCCATCTTCATCGAGGAATGGACAGAGTCGTTTTAAGCTCGATTTATTATCAACTCGCTGTTGTCGTTGTAAACTTTTGAGCTCTTCTGGAAATCGCTCAGATTGTGCCATGCGGGTTAGTGCCATCTTCGCTGATTTGATGTCTTCAGCAGTCAAATCAACAGAAGCCATTCTGTTATTCGGGTATCGACTGTTGTGGGCGAACCGACGGCAATAAGCGACGATACGAATTAAAGAAGGCAATGATGAACGCAGGCAGAAAAGTTCGTTGGGAGGTTCGGCGACTCTGACCGTGTTTACATTCTTACGAATTTCCAAGTGTTCTTCGCAGGGAGTACGATCTCCATCAGAACAGGGCCATACATCCTCGCTGTCACGCAGCCACGGAGGTCCTTCTTTCCATAGTTGACTATTCAGAAAATCATCTACTGCCATTCCTCGCGATACTAAATCAGCAGGATTTTCCTTCCCTGCTACGTGACGCCAAGAATGCGCGTGAGTGGTGATTTGAATTGTCGAGACTCTATTGGCGACAAAGGTTTGCCAAGTATTAGGCGGTGATCGTAGCCAATGCAGAACGATCGTACTGTCGGACCAGAAAATAGATTGTACATTTCCCATGGAGAGAGATTTAGTCACTTTGGGGCCGTCCACAAATGACGTAGCATTTTTTCACTGGTTTTTTACACCCCCCTCCCCCCTCGTAGCATTTCGTCACAAAAGCTGATACCCCCCTAAGAAAATACGTAGCATATTAAGCACCCCCCCCCCTTATTTTTTTAATTTGTTTTCCTCAGCGATTGGGCTAAAACAAAACTTTAAAATCCAGAAATTAAAAGTTTGATTTTAATAACTGACTGAAACGTCAGGATAATCTGTCCAATAATAGTTTGCTGTAGCGTTGCGCTCAAAAATAATTTGGAAAACAGTTTTAACTAACTTATTTTCTGTTACATAATTTTGGTTCGCAGTTTAAATTTAATTTGGTTAAATTTAGGTAGAATTTGATGTACTACAAATTACAATGTTGCTATTGTTAAAACCTAAAACAAGTTCAAATTGATAAATCTATCAGCAATGAGTAAGGGATCAAAATATTTGAAAATATATTAAAGAGAAATTTTATTATATTGACTGTTTAACGATAAACTTGCGACAATCGACGCGCCATCATATTTCATATAACGGAGGGTATTAGAACTAACTTAGAGGTGATGATTTGGAGGTTATTTGGCAATTTGGAGGTTAAAATCCCCTCCAAACACTAGCAATTTTGCGGTGGGATGTTGAAGTTTGATGACGAATTAGAGGACTGTTTTTTAATTTAATCCATTCACCAAACAGTGGCTAGATAAAGAAAAAATAATAATTGTAATATTTGAAATTAGCCGATTCTTATAAAATTATCTTTATTAGTATTTCAACTATACTTCATCTCCCTCTTCAATACTGCAATATTCTCACACAAATTGAAGTCAAACAAGTTCAAGTACACCATCTTTATTAAGAGAACTTGTAAAGAAATACAGGAACAAATTTGTAATGAACAACCTAAAAGAAAATAAAATACACGAAAATCCTGAAAATAATGGTAAATGAGGATTCTGGTAGTCCTGAGAAGATTATTATTATCCAGGCTGTTCCATCAAGATCACTGATATATTAAAACGAATTGTAGAGTTGACTGAGTGGAAATCTCCTGTACCATGAACGCACTCAAATATGTTTTACTATACTAACGTTATTATTATTATTATTATTATTATTATTATTATTATTATTATTATTTTATTAACGAGATTTGCAGCCAAAGGCTGGCTCATCTCGGAATACTAACGTTAATATTTATCTAAATGAGCATATTATTCCATTTGAGGAATTAAAGATCCGACAAAAAAATGTGACTGAAAGTAAAACAGTTTATTCTATGTCTTGTTAATAAATAAAAAAAAAACAATATTTTCCAAGCCAATAAAGCATTATTTTTTCTTAACTTATTAAACTTTTATTTTGTTTATTTATAAATAAAATAGTTCAGAAACAAATACAATATAAAGTTCACATAACTATTTGAAGTTTCATAAAATCTGTTTGATTGTCAGGAAAACTACAAATTTCTTAAAAAAAATTGAAGTTTATAATATTGATGTTTTGGAGCTGAATCATCATTTTTAACTTATGTTTAAAAATTCAGACCAAAAAAGTTTGATATAAACTGTTTGTTATTTTTTTCTACTCTTTTCAACGAAATTATTCAAAATGCTACGTCCACAAGTTGGGACCCCTCCCCCCCCCTTCGTCACACATCGTCACAAAATCGAAAAGACCCCCCTCCCCCTAAAATGCTACGTCATTTATGGACGACCCCTTTCGAGTGTAGAAGCGCAGCTTCTTTGGCTGCACATAGTTCGAGCCGTGGTAGCGTCAATCTCTTGAGCGGCGCAACGCGCGATTTCGAAGCCAGCAGCTCTATCCGGACATTTCCAACTGCATCCGTCGTCCGCACATATAAGCACGCACCATAAGCCAGTGTGGAAGCGTCAGCGAAGCAGTGGAACTGAACACTAACCTAGTTGGAAACGAAGGCGAATCTGCTGATTCGCAATTCGGAAATTTTGTACATTTGGGAGTGGAACTCTTTCCACTTCTTTTCGATGTCGACGGGAACAGGCGTATCCCATCCTGTATTGAGCAAAGCAAGCTCTTGCATCAGCATTTTGGCCGTAACAATTACTGGTGATATCAATCCTAAAGGATCGAAAAGTTTCGCTATCGACGACAGGATGTTTCTTTTCGTCCAAGCTTGCTCGCTATCTGTTGTATCGTAGAAGAATCGCAACTGATCCGTCCCGGGTTCCCAGGTAATTCCCAAGGTTTTCACCTTTTCGTCCGGATTCATCTCAAAGGAAATGGATAAATTGGTGCCAAGTTGATCGGATGGTATACCCTTTAAAACTTCCGGCCGATTGGAACACCACTTGCGTAAAGCAAAACCACCCTTCTTCATAAGCGTATCGAGATTGTTCTGTAGCTGGATGGCCTTTTCTACGCTGGATGCACCGCCGACGTAATCATCTACGTAAAAATCGTGCACTATTGCCTCAGTAGCGTCCGCATATTCAAATCCTTCATCTGTTGCCAGCTGATGCAGAACGCGAATCGCTAAGAATGAAGAAGGTTTTAAGCCATAGGTGACCGTCGTTAATTCAAATACCTTTACGGGTTCTTCTGGGGAGAATCGAAAGAAAATACGCTGTAAACTGGTGTCCTCGGAGTGCACCTGCACCTGCCGGTACATCTTTTCAACATCCCCGACTAGCGCAACTTCGTGCTTTCGGAACCGAAGCAGCAGGCTAAGAAGCTCATCTTGGATGACTGGGCCTTTTAGAAGAGCGTCGTTCAACGAGTAGCCACTATCCGTGCTGGCTGAACCGTCGAAAACAACACGAACCTTTGTTGTAGTGCTGGATTCCTTCAGCACTGCGTGATGGGGTAAGTAGTAGCCCTTTCTGGGGCTTTTTGCCTCTTCTAGAAGCTCATCTTCGCTGACCTGCCTCATGTGTCCCAGATCCAGATATTCTTGCATAAATGCATTGTACTGAAGGCGCTTATCCGTATTCCATCCTAGTTGCCGTTCCAATTTTTTGAATCGCGATAGAGCCATCGCGCGTGAGTCTCCAAGCATCTGATCAAAATTCACGTGTTTCGGTAAACGTACGACGTACCGACCCTCCTCCGTGCGACTAAACGTCCGTAGAAAATGATTTTCGCTATCTTGTTCCTCTTTAGACCAAGCAGGCCGATCCTCATTGCTCTCGATCTCCCAAAATTTGTGTAATTGGGCTTCCAAACTATCTGGAGCAGACGCTACGCAACAGCTAACTGCTTTGCTCTTTACTTCGGAAACTTTCCCCGTAACAATCCAACCGAATACTGTATTGATCAACATCGGCAGCCCCGGACCTAGCGTAATCCTTTTCGTATCTCTTTCAAACAAGAACCGGTAGAAATGCTCTGCTCCAATCAGAAGATCGATTCGGTTGCTAACGTTGAAGCTCGGGTCAGCCAATTGAATGTCAGTTGGAATCTTCCAGTGTTGCACGGGTATATGCACTGATGGCAATTCCGACGTTACCTTCTGAAGAACTAGAAATTCCATCCCGACGGAAAAGTCTTGGACCCGAGAGCTGACAGTAGTGTTTACCAGGAATCTAGCTCGTGTTTCCGCTTCACCAACACCACTTATTGGCACATTTATCGTCCTCCGTTTGAGGCTCAGCATCTGACATAATCGCTCACTCATGATGTTAGCTTTCGAACCGTTGTCTAGCAATGCTCGAGCCATCTGTTTTCCTCCATGCTGGTCTCGAATGACTAGTACGACCGTAGATAATAGAACATGTGAAATTCTGCTACTCTTGGTCCCTACGTTGTATGATCCAACTGCTCCTTGATCGCTTTCGTCTTCAGATTCCATCTCGTTAGTAGCTACGTTGGTTGCTACCGGTTTTTCGTTCCGTGTCTTCTCCGGTTTGCCTACAGTATGATCGTTGTTTACAGCACCGCTACTGCTCAACGGAAACCTTGGATGGATCAGCGTATTATGCTTTTTCCCACAGTCACGACAGCTAAACTTTGATGTGCAGTCGCGTACCCAGTGACCAGACTTCAGACAATTACTGCAAAGCCGTTTACTGTTGACGAACTGCAATTTCTCCTTCAGCGTCATTTTCGAAAACCTGCTGCATCGTCCCAAGAAATGCGACTCTCCGCAACAACATCAAGCCGAACCACTTTTCTCGCCATCAGTAGCGGCATGAACGACTACCTTCTGTCTCTTGACTTCCACCTTCTGCATACTGCTTTTCAATTCGACGTTCGATGAAACCGCCTCCAATACCCTAGTCCGCTTCTCGAGAAAATTCACCAAAATTGTGAATGTCGGGTCCTTCGTAGACGCTGCGTGGTCTTCCCAAAGTTGCAGTGTATTTGCATCCAACTTGGAGCACATCCAATGGACGACCATAGCACCCCAATCGTCAGTCTTCTCTCCTAACTGTTTCAAAATTTTTAAACGCTGCTCGAATTCATCCACCAGAGCATGGATTGCTGTAGACGACTCCTTCTCCACTTTCGGGTACTCCATCAGCGCCTGTAGATGCCTCTTCTTCAGCAGGTATTCGTTGGAATAACGCTTCGTGATCGTGTTCCAAGCGATCGAATAGTTGTCATTGGTGAGCGTAAGCGATTCGATAAGTTTGGCCGCTTCCCCCTTTAGAGCTGATTTCAAATAATGAAACTTTTGAACATCGCTAAGCTCTCCGGAGTCATGAATCAGCGACACGTATGTTGATTTGAAAGATAGCCATCCTTTGTAGTCACCGTCGAACTCCGGTAAAGAAATTTGAGGTAGGCGAACTCCAGTGTGCGCACCCAACGGTGGACCATTCCGCGCTAACGTGTTGTTCAAATCAGCAGCAGTCCCCTCCGTTGGTAGTTTCGCCAGCAAAGCCGCTCGTAGACGATAGTATAGTTTCTCAAACTCCTCGTAGGCTACGGTGCAGTCTTCCTCATAGATGCCTTCCACGTCCAACTCCGAAATTTCCTCCTGAACCTCCTCAAATTCCTCAAATTTTGCCTCAATTTTGTCCAGTCGAGACTGAACTTCCCCCGTATGAATATCTGGGTTGAAACTACCCAGAAATTGTGCATGTCGTTTTAATGACGCAACAATGCGCTCCCGCTTCTTGATTTTTTCTCTAATCTTCTTCTCAGTCATTTCCCACAACCACTACCAGCACAGCAAATCGAAGTACGAACGATGACAACCGGAAATGAGAATGGAAACGAGCCAAGAAGCACTGCAAAACTCCAAATGAGGCTGCTGGACAGGTACTCACCTGAGGCCTGTCTTAAATAGGCCTTGTATTCAAACTAATGCAGCTTTCGTCGGCCCCCGTATGATGGCGCAACTTGGAATGATCGTTGTCGTACTTCGAATTGAGGCTTGTCGAAAAATCTTGAAGAGTGCAACCAGCAATGCAGACCGTGTTGCAGCAAAACTCCTTTTGATGCAAGAAGCTCCAAGAAACCCAGCAAAATTCCAAAAAAGGAGAAAAAATCCAAAATAGCACTGGCTATAAAGTAATAGCAATTTGGATAGGTACGAACCTTGTACCTGTCTACAACAGGCCTTGTATGTTCAATGAAATTCGCCTGCAGCGAATGCAATTCCCCAGGAAATAGCAATGGTTCGATACCACTGACCTTATGTTTTGATGATCGAGTCCTCTAGCGTAAATCGTCCCGTTGAATCTGGCTCGTCTCGTAATACCCACTGCACTTAACGTGTGATGTCAAGCTTCCCAGCAGTTGGACCGAATCACTCCTCAGAGGTACTAGTCCGGCTGTTGAACACTCTAGTACGAACCGATCCGTGGGTGAAACTTCTCCAATCGTAGCCAAAGATCACGCGCACCAAAAAAGGGTTAAAAAGTATCTTATAGCACCCCCAAATATGCGTATAGTTATTGGACAGGCACTCACCTGAGGCCTGTCGACAATAGGCCTTGAATAACAAAAAATTCCAAATCACACTCCAGATGCAGTTTCACACGACGAACGAAAGTACTACCCAATCCGTCCAGGGGTTGATTGAAGCTGTACCACAAGTCGTCGTGTGCGATGATGAAACAGCTAATTCGATGTTGCAAACCAAGTCGCGCGACTTACAAGCAGCAGTTGAACCCAGGGTACATGGAACCAAACAAAACTCTCAAAAGCACCCGCAAGCCAGCAAGATAGAGATGGAAAGCCACTCACCTGTGGCCTAAGCGATAGAGGCCTTGTATTTACTTTTACAACTGCAGTGGTTGTCGCGTGACACAGTACGGAAGGCCTCCAACGTATGAAGCACGATGGGTGGATGTGAGTGCAGTACTTGGGAGAGCAAGTTCTCCGCCCGTTGATGAGTACGGTAACAGAAGATCCGTTGTCCCAAAGATGGCCTCCGAACGGGTATTCTTTTTGAGAACAATGTACTTGGCCGAATAAAGACTTTCTCCAACCACAAATCCTGGTCACGGCACCATTAAATGTTCACAGCATTCCTCGGTTCGCTGGTTGGATTCAGCCTTTCCCAACTTCACCAAAACTTCTATCGTTGCTCAAACGCCCTTCAAGTTATTTAGCGTAGGAGAAATCTGTCAACCGCACCAAATACCGAACGAATTCTTCAAAACTCAATTGATAGATATTTGCAGGCACTTCCTTTTTTCTCCTTACATGCACTGAAACTCCGAACTTAGGATGGAACTACGAATTTATTTGAACTGGACTAATTTATTTGATTTGCGTTACAGGTTGAAACCGTACTTTATTGCCCGACAATCTGTTGGCTACTGACGAGCAAAAGTAATCTTAATCGCATCTACATATGGATTCGTTTTCTTATCTACACCTATAACCGAGTTTTAAATGTGTGTTATGTATTCATTTTATGTGTGTTATCAGTAGATGCATGTGTTCAGTGTTGTGTAGTTCAATCGTGTGTATAACAGTTTTATCCCTTTTAATCCTAGCTGTAAGTTTTAATTCACTGTTAGGCTTAATAAATTCAAATTATAAATTAAGTAGATATTCGTGGGCACGGTGAACAAAGCCAAATAAATCCGCTAGAAATTTACATGAATCTGCCACAAAACAAACCCAGCCACGCTCAACAATCACGCGACCGAGAGAATGCTCCGCATTGTTGACTGCTCTTTCAATCACTTCTCGATGAAACCGCCAACCGTCGAAGCGATTCTATGATACACTCATTTGACGCAGAACGTGTTCAACTTTTGTCAGCCACTTGCCAAGGTGGTGAGACAGCCGAGAGAGCTCGGGCGTGTTGTTATTGCTCCAGAGGTCGCGAGTTCATATCCCGTCTAGATCTTTTTTTATATTATATTCTTGTTTGGAAGCTATTTATAGCTCATTTTCGAAACCAACAACAATGTAATTTTAAGATCGCACATAATTTTCTATCATATATGATGGAGTCCTTTTGTTACATTCGATTCGCTATAATTTAACAGGTTTCGTTCGTACTGTGCAGAACGAGATGAATATCAAAATTTTACATCTAATACTTGCTTATTATGAATTAATTCGCAGGAAAATTATAACTCTCAGTATCCCACAGAATCTACGTGTCGGATTGAGTTCATAATTTTGGAAGAAATCCCCATTTCCGTATAATTGTTACTGTATGTCAACAATCACAAAAGTATTGACAGCGGTCTGAAGTGTCAAAGTTTAGCCAATACTGCATTACTAAGCAATTGAAGTTTCGGTTCTAGGACAGTACAAAAGTGTGCCGGAAAAGCCGAGGAGGTTACCAGTTAAGCTATAGCAATATTTCTTTAATAATATTAGAGAATTGGCTGCGTAATACCTTATAGCACTTGAGCCTATGAAAAATCAGTTGATGGTAAAATATTTTCGCTGCATGTAACTGCAATATGTTATTGAAAACATTTGAACATGCTTAATGGTATTAAAATGTGTAATTATTCCCGTTCAATTACAATGTTCGACAAAAAAAATTGTTTGGATGGATCAGGGACGCGTTTATATGGGTCTTGAAGTGCAAGAAAAGTGTAGAAATAGGCCGTTTTCAAATGATTTGTAGCACCCTTACATTATTTTTTGACAAAGTTTGAAAATTTTGCATTTGTTATCAAAAAAAGCGTAATAAGCAAAATGTCAATATATTTTCAATTTCAATTATTCAACCATTGAATTAGTCAAATCAATATTGTTAGCACTAGATCGCTTCAGGGAAACGTGCACCATTTCAGAAGAATATTGGCATCATTTTATATATGAATTTGGAATGTTAACGATCATTAAACAAGTATAGGAGGATCTGCACTTGCCATAAAGTCTTTTGTTCTTTTGACTTTTACTGTGCGCCGTGTGTTGGTGCTGTCTCGCGCACGGTGTCTCTGGTAGAACAACATTATTATAAAAAAAATCATTATCGCTAAAACATCCACCAAATGAAAGCTTAGGCATTCCCCTTTTATTTGAGTTTCTTTTGGAAATGTTCTATCGGGGGGTCCTGAACATTTTTTTCAAATCAGTACAATGCCGTTGTTTCAGTACTGATTTCTTAATTTTGGTTCACACAGTTATTTTCATTCATGCTTATCTAGGTAGCCATAAGAAATTTTACTACGAATATTTAACCAATTAATAAAAAGGATTTAGCATTATACCATTCTATTTAAACCAATTACATACACGACATAACGATAAAGTAAATACGGATAATACGGCTTACAACTGCTCACTATTGTACATCACTACAGCTTAAAAAAGCTGTCGATTATACGCTTCGGAGTTTTCCGGAACCTTAAGGTGAAGCGGCGTGTAACTCAAAGAATCATTAGAATCATCATTGATGTAATAGTAGTAGTGTCGCTTTTCCATGTATATTTTCAAAACAAACAAACAAAAAATATAACATTTGTGTGAAGCATATTTTTATGTAAACACATGGGAAATTCAGTAGATTGACAAGTATTGGAAATCAAAATCAACTCTTAAATCATACTTATTAAAAGATAACATTATAATTTAATAAACGGCAATGGAATTTCTCTGTTTTATATTGGATTTATCGCATGTTTCTGTTAAGAATCGGTACGGTTTATGTTTGCAAGAGTTGACGGTGTTGCCAGGTGGTTGGCGACAGATTTTTCTACCAATTGTTATATGCTTATTTTTGGAACATTTGCTGCATATTATTAAAACTTATCATTTTGCAAATAGTTTTCCATCACAAGATCACTCATTTAATCAAATTTTAATGATTTTTGTGATCAATTCACATTAAATGCTATGATTTTACAGATAGCAACTCTGACATCACTGCGCTCAACGATTGTGCACACACGATAGACGCGTCCCGACGCATTGCACGGTGGAGCTTTTCAATTATTTTGGGTGGTCCAAATTGATAAACTCTTGGTATGATTTTATGCTTCGTAGAGATGGTTTCTGTAATTTGAGAGAATCGAAAAACAAACAACGTATGAGTTTCAAGTTTCTCTGCTTTTCCCAACCTTTCCGCACTGAAAATTAATACAACAGAAAAAAGTTGGATATTTTAGACTATAAACACAGGCATGTCTCAGTGTGCGGCGGCGTGTGTTTTGAGTGTTGCGGTTAATAAAACTTTATAAATATTAAAATCCCGGTGGAAATGTGTTCCTTTAAGGATATTGAATGAAAGATTTGTTTAGTGGAAGTGTAGTGAACGCAATATGGAATCCAAAATACAAATGCTTGCCGCTGAATCATAATGGAAGAGGTAAGCACCTTCTATTAACAAGTGAAATTGTGTGAGGCAATGAAATGCGGCATAAGACCGGAGATTTTTTTTTTTGAGAATATAAATCTCATGCATATTGTCACTAAATTGATAATGCTGTATCTGAGAGTGGTGATTTAATATTGAAGTTCCACCTGAAGCATTTTTCGTTGTTTAAATTATCCATAAAATCAGCTGATGAGCAGTTATATTTCATCGATGCTGCAAATACCAATACTATCATAACAATATAATATTAATTTTAGAAGAATCCATTTTGTGATGATGCACCAAAAAGCCTTAACATGATTTCAAGCAACTTGAAAATCGAAATGCACGGTTTCACTGGCTTGTTTCCCGTATTTGCTCAAACCACTTTCTGTGATTTTAAAAAACTCCGGGATATGATTGCGCAAATATGGAACTTCGAGCTATTGGGTAAGCAATTCACATTTTTGATAAGTTCTCAACATTTCTGTAAAATCATCAACCGGACTCGTTTGAAAACAACTTTTATGTGCCTGATCAGAACGATCAAGCGCCTGAAATACATTTATTCATTGAAAAGAGATAATTTACAGAACAGTACGATAAATTACTATTACTAGCAAACTTAGATCCCATTACACTTCCAAAACATGCCGATTTTTCAAAACCAGCTGGTGAATCCACATTTGTTGTGGCGTTGGCAACTGATGATCCTCACCTGTAATAAAAGAATTAATTTTAAGGTCATCTTTATGAATCCGCTAGTTTATGGTCCAAGCCGAGACGTTTCCATTTCGCGGACGCGTATGTGGCCAAGTATTCGTGGATGACCAGCTACTTTGGATTAATCCTTTTTGTGTGGTACAGTATGGGCAAGGAAATGTTGAAATATCTCCCATTATTATGCAAAACAGATTGAAGATTTTCAAATCTCCAGCAATGAAGCACCTAAAATTATTCAAAAACAACAGTGTCTTCCAGATATTCTCAATATTGCCATATTTTTTCTGGAACGCCAGAAGCAACAGCAAGCAGCAACAGTGGGTGGTATGAATAAAAAACTTTGAACTTTACTACATGTAGCATCTACTCAAAAACAAAATCCACAAAGTTTACTACACTTTTGGTATGAATAAAAAACTTTTCGAACATGTAGTACTTACTACTTTCGAACATGAGCAGTGACTGAAGCTGCACGTTAAGAAATTTCCATTCAGAGTGCAGAGTGATTCTGCACGTAAAGAACAATCTATTCAGAGTGACGCCTAAAATTAATACAATCATGCATATAAAGAAAATGCATGGAATCTAATCGATTACGCGACAATTTGCACAAATCATGAAGGTACTGTTATTTGACAAAATTTGTAGTGTAATTTTGCGATTAGTCTGGTATTCTCTTTATGTCTTAGATTTTATGATGATGGTACATCAAAGAATTTTCTGGGTGGTTTTCGGCCTTCGCCAACGCCAGTGATTGATGATTTTTTAAATACTAGCTTAACATCTATGAAGAGATCTTGAGATTACAGCTATCAAATTTGGAACCACATATTTTCTAGCACCAGTACTGAGATTCTGGTGAAATTGCGGTAGAATTTTGATGCTCCCCGTGTGTTTTCTTAACAGCATGTTGAATTCCGGAAGTTCTAAGTGATTCTGCGATATTCTCGTTATTTTGGTGGGGTTTCTGATAGTATCCTTGGAATGTCTAGAACTTAGAATGTCGATATTTTTATGGGAATTGTAGTGATTCCATTGGTAGTCGTTAGAATTCAATGAGGATCTCCCCTATAACACCAGGGTTCCCTTTGAAATTATCAAAATTCTTGTCGATTTAACAAAAAATCCCATTGAAATCTATAAAATATTTACCGACATTCAAATCGTTTAAATTAAAGCTTTGCTTTGAAATTCCAACGGAACTGGAGATCAACGGAATCTTAAAGGTTTTTACAATAATTACGAAGATTGATTTTCAGAATTACAAATATTCACACAATAATTCGCAGGAATCCCACCGCAATCTCATAGATTCTTACAGAAATACCGTCTCAAAGATACCCACAGAGTTCCAAGAGATTAATATTCGGAATCCCATTCCCGCCCCAATTCTACAGTTTTTACCAGATTCCTAATATTTCCGCAATATTCCTAGAATGGTATTTAAACCTCCAGAATTATCATAAAAAATCCGACATCCATATCGGAATCCCAAAGTTCCTACAGGAATTCCGGAATTCAAAAGGAAATCTGAGATGTCAGAGTTTACAAGTAAAATTCCAAATTACATTATAAATATCTGAATTCCTACCGACATCCTAAAATTCGTAGAAAATAACATAATTATCGTAATGCCAGAATTCACACGGATATTACAAATTGCTACTGCCGGTAATCTTACCGGAATCTCAGCATTGGCGGGCAGCAATGTTTTCGTAACCTCAGAATTCTTAAACAAAACTCACAATACCTTCCGAAATAACAAAACTCATATCGTTTTCCTATGATTATTACTCAAAAGTAAATTATTCCATTCAATTCCGCAATCTCAAAGCATGTGTAGCAACAAAGCATGTGTGACGCTAACTACCAGTAGATTTGTAGTAAATGCTACCTTTATTCATAGCAATGCGTTGTTTGTAGTATGTTCGAAAGGTGTAAAAAGGAAAATGACACAAACATGTTTCACTCGTGTTCCACATATAGCGTTTACTACCGAGAATGTAGTAAAGTCAACTTTACTACATTTTATTCATACGGCCCAGTATTTTTACGCCAGTATCCTTACATCGGCCATGAGTCCCGATGACGTCGGAATTATGTTCGATAATCGACAGGGTAGAGGATAAAAGGACCCTTCTCCATCGCTTGCAGATTGAACTGCCCAGGCCAACCCCCTTTTTTGGACGTCACATAATCAACTAACCCCTGAACGTTATTACAGTATATTACAGGTTTTAATTTAGTTTATGAATTATCGTTTAAATCAAAGTGCAGATGTGTTACCTCTAAAAACCTCTGAACTGATTGGTTAAGTCTCCTGATTTTGAAAGCGATGTTTGGGGCGATTGCAACATCAAAACCGCTTAGACAGCTGCTCAACTGCAACGCTTATCTGGTGCTCAAATCACTTTTTTTAAATCAAAAACAAGTCATCAGCGAACAAATGGTTTTTTTAGGTTGCACAGATGTTGAATTAGATTCTCAATTGGGTGGTAAACCGTGTAGATTCGACAACCAACCAATTCAATTGGCACTTACTTGTTGTGGTGAGATTGTTGTTCTCACATCATTACATGCTTCGAGTGGTAGTTAAAACCTATTTGTATTTATATTTATATAGTACTATATTCGAAGGTTTAAATTGGTTACTGAAAGAATAAACGTGCAAGCTCGACATATTTTTGTAGGACACTACCAGACTGTAATCCTGATGTCGTGAAGAATGTGCTGTTCAAAAATATCAACCACTATTGCTGATAATGGTTGCAGACACATATTCTTTACACACAATACGCAAATCTGCGAACGATTGTCTTCGTGGCTTTTCGGTTTCATGTTTTTGCTTATTTCTAATCGTAAAAACCAATATCTTATGAAAATATATTTGAATTTTAAGACGGTAGCATACAACTGAATCTAAATAAGGGTTAATTGTTGAAAATCTTTTAAATCTCAAAACATTTTTTTTATTTAAAATTTTAAATACTAATTACAACTATTTTAATTTTGTATAAATAAATAAATTTTGATTAAAAATATACAATTTTACTATTTACTGAACCTAAAATCAACTGAACAGCAACACTGCTAAAACAAAAACAAGCTTGTTTTATGGAAATCTGGACAAATATTTAAAAAGGGCACATCGACATTGGTAAACAATGGCTTTGTAAGACGCTGTTGAGCCCAATTCAACTCGATCACGCTCACCAATACTACTATCAGGAAGAGCTAACACTAATCTTTCTGATAGTGGTGTTAGTTTGCATGGGCGAGCTAAAAAGGGCTCAACAGCAACGTTTCTGAAAAAAGGCTCAAGACCTCTCAAGCCCTTTCAAAATGTTTGTCCAGAAATATTTGTCATGGCCTTCTACGGTTCGATTGAGTTGTCATCATATGGTACAAGCGATTCATTGTATCATACTATTGGTGGAAGAACATCACCTATGGTACGTATCTCTTACTAAAATAAAAAAAAATGTTCAGGACCCCCCGATAGAACATTTTTAAACTGGTCTCAAATAAAAGGGGAAAGCCTAAGCTTTCATTTGGTGGGTGTTTCAGCGAAACTGATTTTTTTATATTAATGTTTTCTACTAGAGACACCGTGTCGCTCTCTCTCACGAGCAACTTGAAAACAGGGCGCACAGTAAAAATCAATCTTTTTATAGCATGCATAGGCTCATGATCGTTAAATTGTCCAAAGCCTGTTGAAGCGTGACGTAATTTGTGCATGACCCCTTTATGCAGAAGCCTAATAATCCATATCTACACAAATAAAAATATTCAAATTCGAACATACTGTAAACTGAGGCATAGAGTAAAAAGAAACCAAATTCATCTATTGTTACGGCATTTCATTTAATTTCCAAGTAAAGATGCTTGAATGGTACATGATCGTGTAAATTTAAAGTGCATTTGATTGAAAAATAAGCGATTTATTGTTGACATTTCAGTTTATTTTGATGCTCCAAATATGTGCATGAAAATTAATTTAAATTTACAACATATTTTTAACTGTGTATGAAAAATACTTCACTCTTAAAAGAACAGCCTATGATCAAAAGAATGAATAATCTCTTATATAAATTTAAGCGAGTGTAATGCAAATATTAGTTTTATCAGTATAACTACAAAGAACTGCCGATGATTTAAAGAAAGTAAAATTCACAATTGAATTATAAGCTTAATTATTATCAATATGAATTAAACCAGTTTAACTGGAAAGAAAAGCCTATGTTTAAAAGAAGGAAAAATTTATGATCATCTAAAATACTTGAAACCTTAGAACACCGTTGATAACCTAGAAACGAATTAACCATCAGCTTCAAGTCTTGCACAATGTGTGGAGTATACAACTTTGTGAATAGACGATTAAATTTTATCATTATCGGGACGCCACATCATGCAAATCAACAATTAAAGCGTGGTAGCAAATTGATTTTTGTTTCGTTATATGGTCAAACGGCATTCGGCCAAATGGCGTTCAGCCAAACGGCATTCGGCCAAACGGCGTTCGGCCAAATGCCGGACACCCTTTTTAGAATCACAGGGAGCTGATATAATTTTTTTTCGCAAAATTGTGTACGACAATCGTGGTGGTTACTTTTGCCCCGTGAGTGAGTGGTTTTACCCCATCACTATAAATAATCGTGATAAGATAAAGCTTCAAGAAATAAATATTTTTTTTACAAATACAACACCTGTGGTATGTTTTGATCATGCCTAAGGCTTCAAAAAACGACATGCTGCGTCGAAAAAGGATTTATTGTTTCTTGATTTTGACATATTAATTAAATTTCTTAGGTTGGCGGTCTTACCCCGTCTTTCCCATGTTTGACGGTACCCTTTGCTTCCTCATTTGAATTAAAAAGCCTGGGATAGAGGCTGCTTTGACTCGTTTTTCGCGTAATTTGTCAAGCATATCAAATTTATGTTCCATTTCAATACATTTTAAATGTTATTCATTCTGGTTTTTCAAAAAACGCACTCGTTTTTCCATTTTTGTCACATTTTGTGACCGTTTTAACCTCACTTCTTTGTTAAAAAATGTCAAAACACCATGCTTAATCATATGGAGGTTTCAGCTGATCAATTTTGAATTAAATGCTTTAAGGACGACACCTGATCTATAAACTATACTGCACATTTGCCAATACGTGGAGGATTTCAATGCCTAGCAAGTTCTCACGCAACCAACGTCATCAATGAACGCAAATAACCTCCAGATTCGACGACAGATGACCCACATTTCCCCGTCCCGTTGCCGTGTCGTCATCATGGCTGGGTCGTCGTCACTGATCTGAGCCTTCTGCTGCCGCCGCGGGAAAACAAAACACCACTCAGAGCTGCCTTTATCAGCGCACAGTCATCGTTCCGCTTCGGTGCTCTCCCACATAGATCAGCGCGATGGTGTGTTATAGTTTGTTCAACATTTGAATTTTTACCACCCGTCTCTGACCGTCATGTGGCGCTTTATGATTGATCTAGGAGGGTAACTGTACGGAACTCGTTTGGCACTTAACAGCTGAGGCGCTTGCTTGTCATCTTCGTCAAATTAGCCCATTTATAATTCGCGTGGCGCTACAAACAGCGATGCAGGCAGGTGTCAAAAACTGTTTCCTCGTGCAGGTGGATGCCATTGATCTTTCACACAAAAAAGCTCAGCTGTAAACGAAAAAAAACGAATAGCTGAGACTTGGATCAAAACTACAAAGTCAAACACAATTCAACATAGGTTAACCGATTGGGGGACCATGTGGTGATCCCCTCGGTTCAGTAATCTCCTGTCGCATGCGTTGATCATTCGTCTGTAAAGTCAAACACGTGTTGTGGTGATCATTTACACCTGTCTCCGTGCCAAACGGAAGCGAAAGGAAGCAAAAGGATTTTTTGCAAGCGATCCTGGAATGAAGCAACTTTAACTTGGAGCTCGAAAGGTGCTTCTTATGGTACATGTGTTTCTTACCATAATATAGAGATAATCCACATAAGGTCAAGCAAACAAAGAAAAAAACAAGAGAGCAGCTGAATTAACCAAATTCAACAAAACACGACCGAAGCCAAGCAGCAACATGAAGAGCTAATGAATTCATTAACCATTTACATACTTGCAGCAATTTAAAAATTTTACGCATGGTGTAGTAATTATAAGTAATTTCACAAATTATTGAAATGGAATAAAAATTACTGAGCCATTTCTAAATAACAATTCTATGTTTTCGAAAAGCTATGCAAATGGTTTATCATATTGGAAAGTGGACTTTATTTTTAAGAAATGTTGGAGCAATTATACATTAGGGAGCGGCTTATTTTCCGAAATGTCATAGAACCAAGAACTCGGATGCTCTAAATTCAATTCACATAAAAAGGGAAACCTTAAATTTTGAGCCCAAAATATTAAGATTTAGAGATGGCGCAAGCGACTTGATGATACATTTTTGAGTTATGAAATATGACCTTCAGTAAAGTCGTCACAACTTTGTTATTTTCCAACCAATTTTGAAACTTTAAGCATCATTCTCTTCGAAATTAAGTTTTGACGAATATCAAATTGTTTTAAATCAAAACTAGTCTTAGTTAAAAATAGTTTTCTTTAAACTTTTCCTCTCTTTGCCAAAAAAAACATTTTTGTTTGACCATAACTTCATGAATACTCATCCGATTCCAGATCTTTTGACATGCTTTTGAAGCATAACATAACATAGTTATCTATCAAATCTTCACTTCAGGTTAATTATTAAAACTCCAGGTCTGAAAGACACAGACCTTTCCGCCACAGGTCTCTGCGCTACGTGTCATTTGTAGAGGCAAAAAAGTTTGGATAAAAAAAAGATAAAAATTTAACTCTCAAAAATCACATTGAATTCAAGCTAAATGTAACAAGTTTGTGAAATGTCTCTATCCACTTATTAGGGTAAAAGCACCGGTTTTGGCCAGCCTAAGAGAAAATGTCAATAAAACTGAATGGGAAGACGTATTTATACAACAAATATGTCAAATGCAAGCTTTCAATCTATATTATATGTGTAAAATATCAAAACTTAGCCAAAACCATTTTTTCGCTTTGAAAATCCCGTTGGTCAATATAGGCCAACGGAACCAGTTTCGGACAGAGATTTAACTTCGGTCCTAAATTGGCCAATTGCATTGATTTCTCATGAGAGTGGCCAAATTAGGAGTGCCCTGGCCAAATTGGGTGTATGGGAGTTAAAATCATAAGGAAAATTAATTGTTTTCTTATGTTTTTAATCAATTTGGACAAGTAAATGAATGTAGCTCTATCATACGAATGTGATCTACTGCACACAAAAGGTTTCATGTTGATTCTCTATGTAAAACGGTGTATAATCCACTATGGCTACAACTGGCGTAACCGGTGCTTCTACCCTAATAGAAAATCAAAACTTTGTGTTAAGAAAAAGCTTTTGATCTTCAAACAAATATACAGGCCAGCCATGTTGTATGCTGAAACGGTAAATGGCTGGGCATGGCGTATCGTTGGTACCTCGCGTACCTGCAGGAATAAAATAGACCCCTTTGTGTGGTCCTTAGCCTTTGCCCAGCGGCTGATTATCGTCCGAGTGCCAGAGAAGGACTCTAAGCTAAACTGCGCACTATGGTCCTCCGAACATTTAGGGGAAATGGTCCTCCGGAAATCTAGGGGGTTGGTGTCAGGCCCTGCAAGCCAGCCGTAAAAATGCAACGAATAATCAACGAGAGAATATAAATCGGGACAATCAGTGAAGACCACAGCGACGTAAAGGGACTAGCGATTGGAGGCTCGGTACGTGGAACTGTAAATCTCTCAACTTCATCGGGAGCACACGCATACTCGCCGACGTGCTGAAGGACCGTGGATTCGGCATCGTAGCGTTGCAGGAAGTGTGTTGGAAGGGATCAATGGTGCGAACGTTTAGAGGTAACCATACCATCTACCAGAGCTGTGGCAACACACACGAGCTGGTAACAGCTTTTATAGTGAGGCAGCGTCCATTTATCACGTAACGCTAAGATTGGAAATTTTTGACCCTCTCCCCCCAACGTAACGCTTTTTGTATGAGCTGTAACGCTTGAGCATACTTCCTCCCTCCCCCTAGAGCGTTATGTAATTTGTGGATGACGCCTGATGGGTGATATGCAGTGGCGGGTGATGGGGTGGTGGCCGATCAATGAAAGAAGGTGCAAGTTGAGGGTCAGAGGCCGATTCTTCAACTTCAGCATAATAAACGTGCACAGCCCTCAAACCGAAGGCACTGATGATAAAGGCGCGTTTTCCGCGCAGCTTGAACGCGAGTACGACAGCTGCCCAAGCTACGACGTCAACATCATCATAGGAGATCTAAACGCTCAGGTTGGCCAGGAGAAGGAATTCAGAACGACTTTTGGAAAGTTCAGCGCCCACTGGCTGACGAACGAAAACGGCTTACGACTAGTAGATTTCGCCGCCTCCAGGAATATGGCTATTCGTAGCACCTACTTTCAGCACAGCCTTCCATACCGATACATCTGGAGATCACCACAGTAGACATATTCACAATTTGACCACGTTCTGATTAATGAACGGCACTTCTCCGACGATATCGACGTCAGGACCTATCGTGGCGCTAACATCGACTCAGACCACTACCTGGTGATGATCAAACTGCGCCCAAAACTCTCCGTCGTTAACAACGTACGATACCGACGGCCGCCTCGGTATAACCTAGAGCGGCTCAAGCAACCGGATATCGCAGTGGCATACGCGCAGTCCCTCGAGGCTGCATTACCCCTCTTGAGGACATATGGAGAACAGTGAAAGCAGCCATCAACAATGCAGCTGAGAGCAACAGTACCCGACGTGGGACGGAGTCGACGGAACGATTGGTTCGACAAATAAATGTAGGCAGATTCTGGAGGAGAAGAATGCAGCGCGGTCGGTCATGCTGCAGCAAGGGACCCGGCAGAACGAGGAACGTTGTACACGGAAACGTCAATAGCAAACCCGTCTCTTTTGGGAGAAAAAACGCCGCCTGAAGGAGATGCCTGGATATGAAACAGCTGTGCCTTTATCAAGAAACACGTAAGTTCTATCAGAAGCTCAACGCATCCTGTAATGGCTTCGTGCCGCGAGCCGAGATGTGCAGGGATAAGGATGAAAGCATTTTGACGCTAGTCCGTGAGGTGATCGAAAGGTCGAAGCAGCACTTCGACGAACACCTGAATGGCGCTGAGAGCACAGGCAGTTAAGTACAGGACATCAGTGCGCATCGTATGTATGGTCGTTTGTTCAAAGTTGTCTTGAAAGGTCTCTCAAGTGACTATAAGTCACCTGAAGAGATCAAAAATGGAATAAATGATTTACTTGGATTTTTCCCAGTCCAAGTAATCATTATGAAAAAGAAAACCCAATCTGGCATTGTTCGGAAATGGCTTTCTCAAGAATATTATTTAGTTCACTTTACCAAAAAATATCTAACTAATATTAAAGCTTTAGATAAAGCAAAACTTATGTTCGATGTCCGTGTGACATGGGAACATTTCCAGAAACCTGGAGGAAATTACCAGAACCCCACTCAGTGCCGTCGGTGCCAAAAGTGGGGTCATGGTACAAAAAATTGACGCATGGATGCTAAATGCATGATTTGCAGAGGTTCTTCTTCCGCCAAGGACGTCCGTCCAGTGAAGGAAGAGACCAATAAGCTCATATGCGCCAATTACGGGGGCAATCATAAGTCAAATTTTTGGGCTTGCCCTTCACGTAGGTGTGTCGTCGAGGCTCGTGCCAGGCAGATGAACAGTAATATTCGTTACGATAACGGTCGTTTCCGGAATTTTCCTGATAGAGTATCGAACAATGCTCATTTTTCAGTTAACGATCGCTTGATTAGGAATCCTACCCATCAGGAAGATCATAATCATGCTCATTCACAGACTTATTTTAATCCATCGGGTAGTCGTTGGAATCTTTCAATTTCGAAATTATCTACCCACGGAAAATCCTTTGCCGATATCGCAGCAGGAAATTTGAACATTTCCCCTATTCGTACTATGAGTACCCATTCTAATTGTTTCAAATCAAATAAAAAAAAATCCCTACCGCAACAGGTAACATCTACTCCGCCTCTTCGTCTACCGAAAATTCTAACGGAAAATCATCAAATGTACCCACTTCAAGTGATACGTCTGCCTCTGATTTCAATTTTCTAACTGAACAATTGAATCTAATAATTGATTCAATGTTCAAAGCCACCACTAAGGCTGAAGCAGTCCAAGTTGGTGTAAAATTTACAAACAAATTGTTATTGGATTACGTTTTTCTAATGGATCCAATAATTAAAAATTTAAATATTTTAAATTGGAATGCTCGTTCCTTGAATGGTAAAGAGGACGAGCTGTTTAATTTTCTTAAGCTAATAACGTGCATTTAGCAGTTATTACTGAAACGTATTTGAAACCTGAATCCAAACTTGAAAAAGATTCCAACTCTTTTGTTTATCGTAATGATCGACTTGATGGGGCATGTGGGAGAGTTGCAATCAGCATTCATAGGCGTATAAAACATCAACTGTTTTCGTCATTTGAAACTAAAGTTTTTGAAACTTTAGGTGTTTCTGTTGAAACACAACTTGGTAAATATACTTTCATAGCTGCTTATTTGCCTTTTCAATGCTCTGGACAGCAAGTTAATTTGCTCCAAACTGAATTGCAAAAATTGACTCGCAATAAGTCTAAATTTTTTGTCATGGGTGACTTTAATGCCAAATATCGGTCATGGAATAATTCTCAAAGTAATTCCAATGGTAGAATTTTATTTGATAAGTGCTCTTCAGGAAATTTCTCAATTCAATACCCTGATAGCCCTACATGTTTTTCTCTTCTAGAAATCCTTCTACGATTGATTTGGTTTTAACCGACTCTAGTCATCTATGTAGCCAAATAGTTACTTATGCTGATTTTGTTTCTTATCATGTCCCTGTTACGTTTCAAATATCCCATGAAGCGATTCTCTATCCTATCAGCTCCACTTTCAATTATTTTTGAGCTGACTGGAATATATATGAAACATATCTTGACTATAAACTTGATATTAACATTTCTTTACAAACTAAACTTGATATTGACAATGCTCTTGAAACTTTAACAAATTCCATTGTTGAAGCCAGAAGCATTGCAATTCCAAAATGTGAAAAAAAAAATAAATCCGTGATTATAGACGATGATCTTAAACTCTTGATCCGTCCTAAAAAAAAAAAAAACGTGTGGAGAAGGCAATTTCAACGTACTCGTGATCCTGCTATGAAAATTATATGGCAGGATTTGCAGAAAGAAATCAAGAAACGTTTTGCAAAATTAAGAAACAAAAATTTTGAAAATAGAATTTCTCAATTGAACCCTGGCTCTAAGCCCTTTTGGAAAAAAAACTTCAGAAGCCAATATCGCCATTGAAGGTAAAGATGAATCGAAGCCAAACCTCAAATTTTTAAGAGCACGGATCTGGACAACCAAACATCCGTTTAAGCTGAAAACTTAATCGATTGGTCACTCGCTGGTGGTGACCAATCGATTAAGTTTTCAGCTCAAGCAGGTGTTCGGTTCTCCAGATTTGTGCTCTTGAAAATTTGGGGTTTGGCTTCGATTCATCTTCACCTGAAAGAGGAAAACAAAATATTACTAATCAACTGCGAAAAAGCTCAAAAACTTGGTATGCAATTTGAAAGCGCGCACAGTTTTAATTTAGGATTTACTAGCCAACAATTGAAAATCAAGTTACTCAGGACTTTGAAAATATTCTCAATCAAGAGAACGTTTTAGAAAATTCCTGGGAGACTGATTTGGAAGAAGTGAGAACTATTATGGGGGCCTTCCTTAGCTGAGTTGTTAGAGTCCTCGGCTACAAAGCAAAGCCATGTTGTAGGTGTCTGGGTTATGGGGCCCAGATAGCCGTAGCGGTAAACGCGCAGCTATTCAGCAAGACCAAGCTGAGGGTCGTGGGTTCGAATCCCACCGGTCGAGGATCTTTTCGGGTTGGAAATTTTCTCGACTTCCCAGGGCATAGAGTATCATCGTACCTGCCACACGATATTACGCATGCAAAAATGGTCATTGGCATGGTAAGCTCTCAGTTAATAACTGTGGAAGTGCTCATAAGAACACTAAGCTGAGAAGCAGGCTCTGTCCCAGTAGGGACGTAACGCCAGAAAGAAGAAGAAGAAGAAGTGTCTGGGTTCGATTCCCGGTCGGTCCAGGATCTTTTCGTAATGAAAATTTCCTTGACTTCCCCGGGCATAGAGTATCATCGTACCTGCCAAACGATATACGAATGCAAAAATGGCAACTGAGGCAAAGAAAGCTTTCATTTAATAACTGTGGAAGTGCTCATAAGAACACTACACTGAGTAGCTGGCTCTGTCCTAGTGGGGACGTTAATACCAAGAAGAAGAGAACTATTCTTAAAAAAATAAAAATATGAAAGCTCCTGCCAATGATGGAATTTTTTACATACTCATCAAGAAACTTCCAGAAAGTAGCTTATTATTCTTAGTTGAACAAATAATTTCAGTTAGCATATTTTCTTGGCAAATGGAAAAATACTAAGGTTGTTCCAATTTTAAAACCAGACAAAAATCCTGCAGAAGCTTCCAGCTATCGTCCAATCAGTTTGCTTTCCTCCATCAGTAAACTTTTTGCAAAAGTCATTTTGAACAGAATGATGGCCCACATCAACGAAAATTCAATTTTTGTCAATGAACAGTTCGGATTCCGACATGGACATTCAATCACTCATCAACTTTTACTTGTTTGATTTGATCAAATTTGACAAATCTGAAGGCTATTTTTTTGGTCTTGCTCTTCTAGACATAGAAAAAGTATTCGACAGTGTTTGGCATGAAGGCTTGATTGTAAAATAAAAAACCTAAATTTTTAACATATGTTGTTAGAATAATCCAAAGTTATCTGTCAAATCGTACACTTCAGCTTAATCATCAGAACTCCAAGGCTGAAAGACTTCTTGTAAGAGCTGGTGTTCCTCAAGGCAGCATTTTGGGACCAATATTATACAATATTTTCACATTCTGACCCATCTAAGTTACCTCAGGGATGTCGAAAATCTTTGTTTGTGGTGTACAAAGGCCTCTCCGCCAAAAGAAAAAGCCAGCGTGTCATCTGTAGTAGATTGCAAAAAAGTTTGGATATATTTTCTTCATACCTACAAAAATGGAAGAATTTTTCTAATGCTTCCAAAACTCAACTAATAATATGCCCACGTAAACCAAAAGCCGATAGGTAGAAAAAGCATCTTACTGAAAACTTTTCAGTTGCTATGCTATATTTGTTGGAAGATCATCAAACCAACAGCACTCAGTCAGCCCACTTAGCCCACTGTGATCAACAATTGCCAATGAAATCCCTCAATCAGAACGCTTTTCCGACATTAGATATTCATCCACTCCGAAACTATATGAACCAGATCGGTGGCGGCGGTGGTCATTCATTGCCGCTAAAAGTCAAATTCCTGAGAAGAGCGCCAATCGGTCGCACTTGGGAGAAAGTCATCGAACCGTGCCTTTTGGGTGAAGGGAAAATTCTTGGCTTCGAGCGCCCCCAACAACCCCAATTCAAACCCTGAACCATTCGGCTTGGATTGCCACGCCATGCCATGGTCGCCATTGTTGGGTGGGAAGAGATCTCGCCTCTTGCGCGGAAAATGGCATACGAACGAAAAACTCACACAATTTTCATTTCAATAGACGAAAAACCGTTCGTTTTCCGCCATGGGAAGATGAGCATTGGTGGCGCAGTCATTATCATTTGGCAGCGAGTCGTCTTTGCTGTTTGCTCTTAGTGCTGGACACATTGTTCTATGAGGTGATTAGGCAAGAGGTGGCAAAGTACTGGTTCAAGGTTTCTAACATAATCAAATTTTGTTTGCTAATTTCAGAAGAATTCTTGTACTGGTTCAAGTATGTTAAACTTTACGATTCTTTAACATTTCCCGCGATTTCATGTCCCAGAAAACCATCGGAAGACAAAATTAGTTGAATGGTTTGTTCACAACTTTGGATTGTACAAAGTTCTGACTGTTATAAGTGTGAAAAACTATTCGAGAAAAATCGTAGTTTTGGAACTGGCATTCGGAAAATGAATCGACATTCGAGGAAAAGTAGCAAACCAAGCTTCTGGTGTATGGTACATACGGGTCATGGTATTCCATCACCCGTTTGGTATGGCTTATTCTGGTAAAAGGTCCTCCGGTAAATTGTATTCCGGGTAATTCCGGGTAATAATTTTATTCTCAGCATCATATTTGTCATTCGATTTTTGATAGCTGAATTTAAGTATAAGCCTTCAATTTCCGCCTTACTAATTTTGTATCTCTTCTGATTTTCAGGTAACGAATTCACACCTTGATACGCGGAAACCATATGCAAATGGGTATTTCACGTAAGTGCCAACCATTCCTCGAAAACCAATGATCCTTTTACCGCCCTGTTATTTGGAATCGGAATGGGAGCGCCACGAAACTCCTACGTCGAGGTCATCCACGCCACATCAGATTCATTGTACCGTACTTTGATTCCTCCACACGACGGTGGTGCTCTAATCTTCGGGTGGTGGAGTGCTGCAGACCCACAAATAATTCCATTATAATGTAATGCGAGCGAGAGCCAAAACGCACCTCCTTCGAAATTAGTATTGACAGCAACAAATTGTGCGTTAATTTTTATAACCTTTTAAAACAACATTGGCGCTCACGCCTGACTGTTCGCGGATCTGCGGATCACGATTCGATTGAAACCACACATTGAATGTGTCATTCTGTTCATACAATAACATATGATGGATTGATTTGGCATATCGAGATTCGCCTTTAAATTTTAGTTATTTAGACTGATATTGAATATAAATTTCATTAAACCTTCAAAGTACTATCGAAATATATATTTTGTTTACACATTTTCATGAGTTCACTTGTGAACTAAACCGAAACCTAGATATATCTATAGAAATATCTTCAACAAATCATCCAAGTATTTTACAATGGATCTATTATAAAGAATTCCTTCAGGAGTTAATATCTGAAGAACTTCTTCAGGTATTCAATGAAAATTTCTCCCGGAATCGAGAAGCAATCTTTTTAGGATTATCTTCAGGAATCACATTGGTATATTTTTTCAAAGAATTTCTCCTAGAAACCTTCCTCCCCCCAACAAATATGGAGGATTTCCCACATGAATCCCAAGACACTTTTTCATGAATTAATTTATGATATTCCAGAAGGAATTGTTCTTGGTATATTGCTCCATCAATCGCTTTGATAATATCTTCAGAAGTTTCATAACAAATCCTAAAAATTCCCGAAACTCTCCAGAAGCTGCGCCTGAAATGCATCCAGGAAATGCTTAAATAATATCTCATAAAAAATCCAAAAGATCTTCCAAGTTACTCCAAGAATTTCTTTAGAAAGTTCTCTAAGAAATTCTTCAGACCTTTTTTTATTAAATTCTTTATTATTCCTTTTGCAGATCTCTACTGAAAGCCTCACTTAGAGCACCTTTTTTCAGAATTTATCCAAGATTCAAATCTTACAGAGATTCATAAACACAGACAAATTCTCCAGAAAATTGTCGGGGAATGCCTCTAGAGTTTTTCTTATGGATTTTTGGTTGACCCATTAAAATATCTCCTGAAGCTATCCGAAAAAATCTCTTCAGGAAACCTTTCAACGATTCATTAAAATATCTTTTCAAAATAATTCTCTATAACTTAATCACTTCGATAATCCCAAATTTTTCTGAATTTCTACTCTAGGAATTATTAAGAATTGGAACTTTTCCAAAAATTCATTCCTAGGATTCTTCAACAATGTTTAACACACGTTGCTCCAAAAGTTTCTGCAGTGGATGCTTGAAAATATTCTTTTTGAAATCCCTTATTTGACCAGCGGAATTGTTCTTTTCCATGAATCAGTCAAAAGTCAGAATAATAAGTCATTAAAAATTTTATGTGCTACACAAAAGATGCCGAAGTATTCCTCCAGGAATGAACACGCAAATCTTTCCAGAAACTCAAACATAATCGATTCTTCCTAGTACCTTTCCAAGAAAACCTGCTGGAGCTTTTCTAGGAATTCTTTATAGGAACCTTCCTCTTAAAATCGTTTCACAAATTTTTGAATGTTTTACTCCCAAAATTTTATCAGGAACCCAGTTTGAAAGTTTTCTGCATGGACTTCTCCTGAAATTATTCAGATGATTTCTCCACAGCAATTCGTTCAGGATAAAATTGCAAGCATTTTTTCCGAGAATTTTCAAAATTTTATCATTGAGTCCCATCTGAGATTCCTCCCACAAATCTAATAAAAATCTTTTATCTTCAATGGTTTCTTCAAAGATGTTCCAAATAATTTATGAAATTGTTCTTACGCTTTTTTCTGATGGATTTTCCAACACGGATAAAAATCTGATTCCTACACCATGATTTACAAGTCATAAAATTCATAAATTGGTTAGGTTGTGATATCAGGACGGCAAATCATGGTTTCTGGAGTCAATCATGATTCTTCATAAACGAAACATCCAGAGCTAAGACACTAAGCGGTGCACTTTGCTTCAAGTCTTTCGCATCGATCACCCATCTTTCATCACGATAGATTGGTACTGTGGTAAAGTACGTGGCTCTCGATCTGAAGGTTCTTGGTTCGTATCTTGCTCTAGCAAATTTTGTTTAAAACAAAAACATTTTTTTTTTTCATTTTATCGGGTTGACTGACAGAATTATAAATAGATCCGAAACAGATGCAACTTGTGTCGCGTTACGACAATCTGAATCATGATATCATGAGTCCAAATCATGGCGTATTTTCAGAAGATGAAAACACACTGGAATCATGATATCTGGGTGCATAATCATGATTTTGGATTCTGATTTCTACCCGTGAAGTAATGTTGCAGAAGCATCTTCAATATTTTTCATGTGAAACCCTCCACAGATTCTTCTAAAAGGTATTTCTTTGATTTTGTGTGTACTACATCTTAAAACACCGCAACTTTCTAAATTTATCTAATTTCTAAATTATCCAAATTAACATCAATTGTAAGATATTTACAAGGACTCTATTATCCATACACTTATATTCCTTAAGATTTTTTCTACAGGATATTTTCCTCTTTCAATTCTGAGTAGTGTTTGATCCTTCGACCTTGACGCTTGCTCCAGCGGGGGCCGGCGATGAGGGCAGGATCAAACATGTCGCGCGTCGGTCGAGTAAAGTGAAAAAGTGCCGCGTTCGATTAGTTCTTTTTGATCTTTCGACGTTGACGCTTACTCCTGGGCAGTGCGTCAAGAAAGCCCGAGCAGTCGTCAATTGTTTTCCCTCTCGGGTCGCGCGCCTATTTTCTCTGAGTGCTTTTATATAGCCAAGCAAACTAATGAAGCTGAAAGTGGATTGTTGCTGCTCAAGGATGACGGTTCAATTGGTGAGCTCGTTTCATGCTACTATTTCTAATCTATAAACTATGTATGACTGCACCTTTAATCGTTTAAACGGTGAGACGTAAATATGATTTTTTACCAAACTATAAAAGGTTCGTCACTGTGAGTGTCGACATAAACTCCGATTTATAAATTATTTAGGGTAAGTGTTCCCTTAGTTGTGGGTGTTCCTATAGTTGCGGTAGTGTCATTTTCACTGATTTTATTACATTAGTCACAGAACCGACACTGCCAATCGACGTATTGGCTTGTTGATATACGGAATAGTTGAAAAGAGCGTTCAAATTTCTTCAAAACTGATAAAATATCACTAAAATTGATGAACTTTTTCTTACTTGTACCAATAGTTGCGGTAAAGTGTTCCTATAGTGGAGGATCCTATAAGAAAGCAACGGATACCGCAACTATAGGAACACAAATTAAAAATATACCGCAACTAAAGGAACAGTAAACCAATAGTGGAGGTATTATTTTTCACTGACATGCCGTGGATGACTGCGATGAAATCATTTTTCTCATCAAGTCAATGGCCGTTACTTCCCGTTACAACATTAACATGTAGATTAATTGCGCTTCTTGAATTTTGGCGGTTAAATGAAGTTCAATCGTGCTTAGTACCTCCACTATTGGTACATCTACCCTATGTCTAATTTTTGTTTTTTCAAAACACCTTTTTCTTTTCACCTTTATTTTTGTAATTAAAATAAAAACTTGGATGGTTCGACACTAAAAGTGTTGACTTGCGAAAGGTTCACTTTATTCAACAAACTTTGAAAGGTTCGTCACTCAAGTGTCGGCATAATTTTTCTCTGCATAGATATTGTTCATATCAAATGAAAATATTATATTTACACTAGTGGTCCCGGCAAACTTCGTCTTGCCATCAAGTAGGCTGTCGGAAAACGTCAAGAAATCCCCCATACAAAATGACACCTTCATCTTCTCTCGTTTACCCCATTATTCCGGCGACTTTCCTGAACGTTTTCCTCGCACGAACACGTCGCATCCCTTGTGGAGGGCAACAGTGAAAAACTTGCGTCAATCCGTTGACCCGTTCTCGAGCCATTTCGTGACATATAAACACCACTCCATTTTTATTTATATAGATAGATAGATATGAGCATATTTATATCTCACAAATAATTATTAATCATGGTCTAATCGCTTATCAAAGTGAATCCTGTGATCCAACGATCCTCTCCAATCACTCTTTTCGGTACTGAAAAGTAGTACTTTTCAGTTCTGTTTTGGGTGGCGTCAACTAACCATCCCATATCTTCTGCCATAGCATCTGATGTGCGATCCGGATCCGATCAAGTCTGGTGATTCTGGTTTGGGGCTGGATCGTCCAACATTCGTAGAAGATGCATAAGGGCCCGCTACTATATGCGCCGTCTTACCTGTTCTGTCCTCCAATATGTAATATAGATCATGATGTGAAAGAGATAATTTGTGACATTCCTAGCCACTACTGTATCACGGCCTACGCGATTGAAAAATACTGAAATGATACAACACATGGATGTATGGCCACGTGGTTCTCTTGAAACGTTTATTTGTACTTTAAGAAATTATCCAGCGGAGTTTTTCGTAATAGCAAAAAGTGTTGTATGCAACTCGTTGCAAAACTCGTTGTATGTATAACTCGTGCTGAAAAAATCATCATCTTGCATCTTGTTGCATAAATAACTAATAAACGTATTTTTGAAAACAAATCATTGCTAGTATCAAATCGTTACCTCAAGAAGATTACAGCTCCACAGAACTCGTTTCGCAACATTACCGTAGAGGAAGTATGGCCGTTCACTGAGGCACAGGAAATCGGAGGAAAACATAAAGCCGGAGCCCACCGAACATAAAGAACCAATATGCTGATGACGATGGCGATGAAGGTCAATGTTACGAAAACATGCGCTCATTTACACGAAATGTCAATAAACCGGCATAACCTTCGCCACTTTACTACCGCGCGCGGCATCATCATCATCACTGGCATCATCAAAACCAGCAGCATTTATATTGCCTATATGTACGGGTTCGCGTTAGGGTGGTTCAATTTTCCAAGAGGTACAAAACTCCAATCTCGCATTGCTTCCGTACAAAGGTGAACCATAGACAACGTAGGTTTGTTTGGGAAAGACTATGTAGAAGTTTAAAAAACGCTCACACTACTATACTGTGACATAAGTACAATCTTATCATCTCAAAGTGAAAACGCGTTCTATAAAATATAATAAAGGTTTTTCTTGAAAAGAAGAATTCAATCCAAAAGACGGGATAAGAGATATTTATCAATTTGTTTGCTGTCATTTTATTCCATGTGAGTTTATAGTCCAGTAAACTCCTGGAAAAAATTCAAATAAAATAAACTCAAAAAGGATAGAGAGCACTCATCAAATTAAATTCTGCCGTTGGAATTACTTTGAGAATTATTCCATGACCGATGTTTGGCATTAAAGTCACCAATGACAATAAATTTTGACTTATTGCGAGTCAATTTACGCAAGTCAGTTTGGAGCAAATAAACTTGCTGTTCAGAGCATTTAAAAGGCAAGTAAGCAGCTATGAAAGTATATTTACCACGCTGTGTCTCGTTCAAAATTTTCTTCAATAAAACATAAGTAATAAGTTTCGGTTATTCATACTAGCATCAAAAATGATTTTGATAGTGCTTCTGGTATTAAATGTATTATTTTAGTTTCTTCATATAAATTTTCGTATAAATCTTCAACTCCTTTGACCATAATCTTTGAATCATTACCACAACGCCCGAAAATTGGACAGAATTTTATTTTAATGATCATTAAGCAAATATGAAAGATACATTTTTCAAACTTCTTCCTAGATATGAACCACCCTATTCCGTATCCGTTCCTTACCTTTACACTTGACGAGTGACGACGATGAGCCCCCCTCCGAGAGCAGACGAGAGAACGAAAAGTCAGTCAACTCATCTACCGAACTACGTCAGTATCTATAGGTACAAGTATCTGCCACAACAGTAAACAGTCTTCATCGTAATCGTTTTCGTGGTTCTTCGATATGTAGATTCCCATCTAGTTTAGCAAATGCGCCAAACATCTTGTATCTACTAGTTGGTAAGCAAAAAAGCCAATCAAAATGATGGGTGCACGTTCAGCGCCGGGAGCTGAGATTCTCAAACGGCGATGTTTGGTAGTTTGGTTGAATGCTGTTGAACCAAAGATATGTATTTTACCTTTTTATTCATTATTTGAATTTTTCTGTCTAATGATCACTTGAAGGTTACAAATAAAGAACTTTTGGTGTATGTGGAAATATCATAAGTTGAGTTTTGGAAGCATTAAGGCGAAGTAGGCCGTCATTGGAATTAGTACTGGACATCGATGATTGTGGCTAATCTGCCTCATGACTGCACATTGAAGAAAATCACTTGGTGTTGCACTGACATAGCTGAAAAAGTATCAGCATACTTTCTACATGTAAGCGCAAGTAGTGATACTTTACTGAATCAATATTACTTATGATGACTGAGTTTTATCACTTTGAAATAGCAAGCTGCAAAATCAACATGGCTGCCAGAACGAATGACGGGCTATTTAGCCTTAAGAGAAGTCTTCCATTTTTGCAAGCACGAAGGAAGAATATCTAAACTTTTTTTGCAATCTACTACGATGACACGCAGGCTTCGTCCTTTGGCGGAGAGGCCTGTGTCATCCGCAAACAAAGATTTTTGATATTCCTGAGGTAACTCAGGTAAGTCAGATGTGAAAATATTGTATAATTTGGTCCCAAAATGCTGCCTTGAGGAACACCAGCTCTTACAGGAAGTCTTTCAGATCTGGAGTTCTGATAATTAACCTGAAGTGTACGATTTGACAGATAACTTTGCATTATTCTAACATTGTATGTTGGAAAATTAAAGTTTTTTAATTTTACAATCAAACCTTCATGCCAAACACTGTCGAATGCTTTTTCTATGTCTAGAAGAGCAAGACCAGTAGAGTAGCCTTCAGATTTGTTGGAACGGAATTTGTTACACGTAAAAGTTGATGAGTGGTCGAATGTCCGTGGCGGAATCCGAACTGTTCATTGGCAAAAATTGAATTTTCGTTGATGTGGGCCATCATTCTGTTCAAAATAACCTTTTCAAAAAGTTTACTGATGGAGGAAAGGAAACTGATTGGACAATAGCTAGAAGCTTCTGCAGGATTTTAGTCTTTTTTAAAATTGGTACATTCTTAGCATTCTTCCATTTGTCAGGAAAATATGCTAATTGAAAACATTGAAAATGATAAGCTACTTTCTGGAAGTTTCTTGATGAGGATGTAGAAAATACCATCATCGCCAGGAGCTTTCATATTTTTATTTTATTATAATAGTTATTACTTCTTCCAAATCAGTCTCCCAGGCATTTTCGAAAACATTCTTTGGTTGAGAATATTTTCGAAGTCCTAAGTAACTTGATTTTCAATTGGACTAGTAAGTCCTAAATGAAAATTGTGCGTGCTTTTTTTTGAAATTTGCATTTTTGAGCTTTTTCGCAATTGGTTAGTAATAATTTGTTTTCCTCTTTCAATGCCAGTATCTGAGGGTTTTTTTTTCAAAATTTTTGATAATTTCCAAAAGGGCTTAGAGCCAGGGAACAATTGAGAAATATTGTTTTCATATTTTTCTTAATTGTGGAAAACGTTCCTTGATTTATTTCTGCAAATCCTACCATATAATTTCCATAGCAGGTTCGTGAGTGCGTTGAAATTGCCTTCTCCTCACGTTTTTAAGATGGATCAAGAGTTTCACACATGCAATGCTCCTGGCTTCAACAATGGAATTTGTTAAAGTTTTAAGAGCATTGTCAATATCAAGTTAAGTTTCTAAAGAAATGTTAACATCAAGATAAGAGTCAACGTACGTTTCATATATATTCCAGTCGGCTCGTAAATAATTGAAAGTGGAGCTGATAGGATGAAGATTCGCTTCATGGGATATTTGAAATGTAACAGGGACATGATCAGAATCAAAATCAGCATGAGTAACTAATTGGCTACAAAGATGACTAGAGTCGGTTAAGACCAAGTCAATCGTAGATGGATTTCTAGAAGAGGAAAACACGTAGGGCTATCAGGGTATTGAATTGAGAAATATCCTTAAGAGCACTCATCAAATAAAATTCTGCCATCGGAATTACTTTGAGAATTATTCCATGATCGATGTTTGGCATTAAAGTCACCAATGACAAAATTTTTTGACTTATTGGGAGTCAATTTACGCAATTCAGTTTGGAGCACATTTACTAGCTGTCCAGAGCATTGAAATGGCAAAAAGGCAGCTATGAGAGTATATTAACCAAGTTGTGTTTCAACAAAAACACCTAAAGTTTCAAAAACTTTCGTTTCTAATGAAGAAAACAGTTGATGTTTTATACGCCTATGAATGATGATTGCAACTCCCCCACATGCCCTATCAAGTCGATCATTACGATAAACAAAGAAAGTTAGGATCTTCTTTAAGTTTGCATCCAGGTTATAAATATGTTTCAGTAATAACAGCTATATGCACGTTATTAGCTGTAAGAAAATTAAACAGCTCGTCCTTTTTACCATTCAAAAACCGAGCATTCCAATTTTCAATATTGAAATTATTATTCAGATACATTAGAAAAACGTAATCCAATAACAATTTGATTAGCAAATTTTACACCTCCTTGGACTGCTTCAGTTATAGTGGTGGCTATGAACATTGCATCAATCATTAGATTCAATTGTTCAGTTAGAAAATTCAAATCAGAGGCAGACATATTTGATTTGAAATAAGTAGAATGGGTACTCATAGTACGAATAGGCGAGGAGTTCAAATTTCCTGCTACGATATCGGCAAACAATTTTCCGTCGGTAGATACATTCGAAAATGAAAGATTCGAACGGCTACCCGACGGATTGAAATTAGTTTGTGGATAAGCATGATTATGATCTTCCTGATGGGTATGATTCTTGATCAAGCGATCGTTAACTGAAAAATGAGCATTGTTCGATACTCTACCAGGAAAATTCCGGAAACGACCGTTATCGTAACGGATATTATGTTTCATCTGCCTGGCACGAGCATCGACGACTCGCCTACGCGAAGGGCAAGCCCAAAAATTTGACTTATGATTGCCCCCGCAATTAGAGCATATAAACTTGGTGGTATCTCCTTCACTGAACGTCCTTGGCGTGATAAGAACCTCCGCAAATCATGTATTTAGCATCCATGCGGCAATTTGTTGTACCATGACCCCACTTTTGGCACCGACGGCACTGAGTGGGGTTCTGGTAATGTTCTCCAGGTTTCTGGAAATGTTCCCATGTTACACGGACATCGAACATAATTCTAGCTTTTTCTAAAGCTTTAATATTATTTATATCTTCTTTGTTAAAGTGAACTAAATAATATTCTGGAGAACAATGCCAGATTGGGTTCTCTTTTTCATAATGATCACTTGGACTGGGGGAAAATCCAAGGAAATCATTTATTCCATTTTTGACCTCTTAAGGTGACTTATAGTCACTTATAGCCAAGACGAGACCTCCTAAGAGGTTTTTTCCCCAAGACAATGTCCAAGAAGGATAACTCCCGTAGCTTTCGCTAACGGGTCCAACGAAAAATCGAAGGCACGGGTCCAAAGAAGGATCGCAAAGGGATCAATAGTAGAAACAGAGTACTGAAAAGTACCGTTTTCAATTTAAGAACTGAAAAGTACTGTTTTATTGCTTTAGGTAGTTTTTAAAAACTTCCAAGAGCAGAGAGAATTCGTGTACGCACAGCACGAAGGTACGATGCGCACTGATTGGCAATAATTGAATATTCGCTGATGTAGACCATAATTCTTTTAAAATGACCTTTTAAAAAGTTTACTGATGAAGAAAAGTAAGCTGATTGGATTGCTAGAAGCTTCTGCATGAAAGAAAGCTTTCAGTTAATAACTGTAGAAATATTCATAAGAGCACAAGATGAGAAACAGTCTCTTTCCCAGCTGAGACGTAACGCCAGAAAAAGAAGAATCAAGTTTTTTACCATAACAATCAATCAGAAAGTAAACGAGCTTCAGGTCAATATAAACAATTTAATTTGCACACTTTTTGGCACCTGAAGCTTCTAGTAATTATTGGCCATTTATTTAACAAAATAGCAAAACATACCATTGACAACAAGCAATAAAACCTCTTCCGTGGTCCATGGTGCGCTGTTTTCCTTCGGTAAGTGATCCGAGAGTTTGGGGTCATTGCAAGCCGTCCGTCACTCTCGCCACATGTACATATGGCATCAATTCACCTGCTCATGGTAAAGGTCCTCGTCGTTTTGCTTGCAGTTAATTGGTCGCGTTTTTCAGTCAGTGTTTCTTCTCTGCCGTAATAATGTCGCTTCTCGGAAATGGCCATTCGCAGTTTTCGCACAGCAGGTCTTCTGCATACATCCTCGGTGAGCAAGTTCTTAACGCCATCCACCACCACCGCAGCGCATAATGAGCCGAGTCGGTGAGCGCCACCCGAGCAGCGGAAAATTGCTGCTGAATACCAAACTAAGGCATGAGCAATTCTCGCTGAAACCAGGCCGCCATCGGCACCCATCGTTAGAATTCCAATTTTATGCCACTGATAGCTAGTTTTCGATAAAACTTAAGTGTGGTCCTTTCTGTTTTCTCAAATTGGTGGACCCCTAGTTCGCCAGCAAGCTGAACAGTTTGCGAAAAGGCCGTGTTGTCAAGATGAGAGGGGTTCCAATAAATTGGTCAGAAGAAGTTCAGTTTCTAGGGCTCATGCTAGATGCTAAAATAACATTCAAAAATTTCATTGAAAGCATTCAAGCCAAATATATCAGGTATCAGAAGGCCGGCTCCAAAGGCACGTTCCCCACCAGTTGGGAGATTTGTGCCATCGCCATATTTGAGCCTATTTCATCATCTACCCGATGGGAGAGGAAAGGGAAGGGAAAGATGGGAGGAAATAGGAGTGGGGTCCCTTGAAGAGGGAAGATCGCATAAGCGAAATGAGAGCATGTAGCTCCATACCACAATGGGTTCGAACAGCGCCCTAAAAAGGGCACTGCAAAACGCATGAGCGTAAAGAGAGCCTATAGCTCATTACCACAGCGGGTTAAGAATAACAGAATGTCCTGAAGATTCAGGCTTCTGAATTCAGTTTCACTTAATAAGTGTTTACCAAGTAATTGGAATCGCATTTGCGCAAAAACTGGACAGTTACATATCAGGTGATACGAAGTTCCATAATCGGAGTCACAACTATCACACACAAATGAGTCAGCACGCTGAATATTTGCCATGTGATAGTTGAGTCGGCAGTGGCCTGTCAACGCTCTGACCAAGAGACTGCAATTCTGCTTTGACAGATTTGTTAAATACTTCGCCACCTTTGGAGATGGCTCAGTAATATACAATTTTGTTTGACGACACGACTCCAAACTATTCCAATATTGCTTGTGCTGAGTTGCCGCCCAAGAGTTTATCTGAAGCTTCACCCAGCACTTCGAAATTGGAATAGCCGGCTCAGGGCCAATGAAGTCATGCGATGCTCCATCGCGAGCTAGCTCATCAGCCAATTCATTTCCAGCGATGGAAGAATGGCCAGGTACCCATACAAGGTTTACAGAGTTGACTGAATTCAGTTCCTCAATTTGAGTTCGACATGCGATGACAAGCTTCGACCTTGAGTTGGCCGAAGCGAGAGCTTTTATAGCAGCCTGACTATCTGAACAGAAGTATATGACTTTACCCATTACGCGCTGTCGGAGTGCTGATTGCACTCCACACATAAGAGCAAATATTTCCGCCTGAAAAACGGTGCAGTTTCTACCAAGTGAGTAAAACTGATTCAGCCTTAGCTCACGAGAATATACTCCTGCACCAGCTCTACCTTCAAGAAGGGAGCCATCAGTGTAACATACTATATTGCTTGATATACTTCTTTCCAAATAGCCAGACGTCCACTCTTCCCGTGAAGGGAATTGTGTGGTAAATGTCCTGTAAGGAAAGTTACAAGCAATTGTGAGATCACTTGGAGCAAGGACAATTTTGTCCCAATTCACCAAAAGTGGAAACAACGAAGTGTGTGTAGATCTACGATTCACTGGATTTTTCTCCAGTAGATCCAGTACCCATAAACGGTAAGAGCAAGAAAGTGCTTCTTGTTTAAGATATATGTGTAGTGGCGCAACGTCGAAAAGGGCCTCGAGCGCTGCTGTGGGAGTTGTAGAGAACGCACCAGACATCGCCATCAAGCACATCCTTTGGAGATGGCCCAATTTTGATTGGATTGTTCTCACTTCGCCCTTTTGCCACCACACAAGACATCCATATGCCAATATTGGTCGAACAACTGTTGTGTAAATCCATTTGATATATTTGGGTTTGAGGCCCCAAGTTTTACCAAAGGTTCGCCGGCATTGACCGAAGGCCATGCAAGCTTTTTTGACTCTGAAATCAATGTGAGGTGTCCATGAAAGTTTGGAATCTAGAATGACTCCAACATACTTTACTTGATCAGTCACATTAATCTCAGTGCCAAAAAGACGTAAAGGTCGAATTCCATCGCGGTTTCGTCTTTCCGTAAAAAGAACAATAGATGTTTTATTCGGGTTAACCGAAAGGCCATATTGGCGACACCAACTCTCGACTACCTGAAGAGCACTTTGCATCAGGTCGAATAGGGTGCTTATGCACATACCAACTATCAGAGCTAGATAGTCGTCGGCAAATCCATAGGTTGGAAAACCGCAATTATTGAGTTGCCTCAATAGCGTATCTGCTACGAGATTCCACAAAAGTGGTGATAAGACTCCCCCTTGGGGGCATCCGCAAACACTCAATTTTCGAATCGCTGCTTGACGCAATGTCGAGAAGAGATGTCGGTTTTTGAGCATTTGATGAATCCAATTGGTAATCATTTGTAGGTAGCCCATGGTTTCGTGCGGCTTCCAATATGGCATCGAAAGACACGTTATCAAAGGCACCCTCAATATCCAAGAAAACACCCAAGCAGGATTGCTTCTGAGCGAATGCTTTCTCGATATCGTATACAACTTTGTGTAAAAAAGTCACAGTGGACTTTCCAGATTGGTAAGCATGTTGATTCACATGAAGAGGCATGTTTGCCAAATAAACATCACGGATGTGATGATCGATAATGCGTTCCAGACATTTCAGAAGAAAAGAGGTCAGACTGATTGGTCTAAAACTCTTCGCTTCCTCATACGACGCACGTCCTCCTTTTGGGATAAACTTTACAGTAATATCACGCCAGGATTTGGGAATGTACCCGGTAGCAAAACTGCTTACAAGTAGCTTTTTCAAAACATGTTTGATAAACTCAAATCCCTTTTGGAGCAGAACAGGATAAATCCCATCCGCTCCTGGAGATTTAAAAGGAGCAAAACTATTAAGTGCCCATTGAATCGATTCAGTAGTTACGATACTGCGAGCCGAGGCCAGAGACTCGTAACTACATGAAAAGACATTTGGTTCATCCGTAGATGCTATGTCCACACATCCGGGGAAGTGTGTATTGAATAAACATTCTAAAACTTCTTCATCGGAAGAAGTAAAGTCACCATTAGGTAAGCGAATTTCGTTCACTTGGAAATCTTTAGATTTTGCAAGAATTTTGTTCAACCGACTGACTTCACTCAAACTGGAAACATTTGTACAAAGGTTTTTCCAGCCGGATCGTTCAGCAGAACGAAGAGCCTTCTTGTAAGCCTTGCGAGCTGACTTGAACGACTCTGATCCAGCTGAACGGCGTCTGTTCCAACTCCTTCTACATTGTTTCCTGAGTCTAGTCAGATCGGAATTCCACCATGGGGTCCCTCTTGTAGTCTTTACAGACCGCAGAGGACATGCTTCTTCAAAAGCTTCCATAATGTAGGATGTTGTAGTATCAACGGCATCATCCAGATCACTTGGATTTTCAATGGACGGAGAATATCCATGAAATTTGGTCGCAACCAATTCAATGTAGAGTTCCCAGTTTGTTGACCGGGGATTCCTAAAACGCAAAGTCTGCGCAGTTACATTTGAATGTTCAAAGAAGATGTAGCGATGATCAGATAATGATTCCTCATCTGATACATGCCAATTCGTCAACTCGTGACTGATTCTATTCGAGCAGAGCGTTATGTCTAACACTTCTTCTCTATTAGAAACCATGAAGGTTGGGCGATTGCCTATGTTAAGTAATCCAAGGTCTGTACTACTTAAGTATTCCATCAGACTGGAGCCTCTCAAATTGATATCTGAGCTGCCCCAGATGATGTGATGAGCATTGGCATCACTGCCCACAATCAGCGGAAGGCCTTTTGTTACGCAGTGTACGACAACTCGTTTGAAGTCATCCGTTGGGGATGGTTCATCATGTGGTAAATATACCGAACAATAGACGTATTTCCTGTTGAGGTAACCAACAGAAACATCGATTGTGACAGCACATACATCTCTGGTAGTTAACTCAGAAATGAATGTAGCAACGATTGCTTTATTAACGAGCACGCATGCGCGGGGCATGGAGCGCGAGTTTGCCATTTCAAGTTTGCTAAAAGTAGCAAAAACTGGGTCCACAAGGTTACCTAGATAGAAGTTCCCTCTACGAAAGTAGGGTTCTTGAACTAGCGCCACTTGGGCTGCACCATTTTGCATGAGTCTGCAAAGATTGATCGTTGCTGTTCTTTTATGCTGAAGATTGATCTGAGCTAACCTAACCGTAGCCACTACCCAAACTAGGCAGGATTAAGCTTTTTGCAATCTCAGTACGAAAAAGACCAGCAACGAAAAAACCAGATCGGTATCTATTTAAAGTCGCCAAAGGCGAAAGAGCACAGAATACACTGTGTAAAACGCATAATGCGAATCCATATAGGTGATAATTTAAATTAAATGTCAACATATTCATAATCCCACCCTTATTAAGCCTCAGGATAGAGACTGAAGAAGGGCAGCCGATTATCTCGGAGAAACACAAGGTCACCTGCACCATTGCTCCGGGTAGCACAGGAAGGACTCAATACTGTGGAGGGCGCCCTGGTACCCCACAGGCTCCGTTTGCGGTTAGGTTTTATTTAGACCCCCCTAACCATTCATTCTTAGGCACGGTACGCATCACACCATAAATTAGGGGTCACCTGTGAGGTGGACTTTTACCACCGGAACAGGCAGTCCGTAGTGTTAATTCTTAGCCAGTTGAAACAACCGCTACCGACACTACGCGGCTATCTAGGCTGCTCGGGAAAAGGAGGTTAATATTGATGATTAACTCCTGACGTGCCCAAGCAGCCAACAACAAGATCAAGATGAGAGGGGTTCCAATAAATTGGTCAGAAGAAGTTCAGTTTCTAGGGCTCATGCTAGATGCTAAAATAACATTCAAAAATTTCATTGAAAGCATTCAAGCCAAATATAACGAATATATAAAATATGTTCATCCACTTATTAACAGAAAATCAAAACTTTGTCTTACGAACAATCTTTTGATCTCCGAACAAATTTTCAGGCCAGTCATGTTGTATGCTGTACCAATATGAACTAGCTGTTTTAAAAACTCTGTGGAGAATTAAAAATAAAATTTTGAAAATGGTTTCAAAGCTTATTCCCTGATAAAGTACTAATGAGTAACATAGAACATCCAGTGTTGCCAAATTTAGGATTACTGAACAATTCCTAAATAGGGTACGCATAGATAAGTGCGAGTTATTCGTCGCTGTTCGGGCATCCTCACGGTGCCAATGAGCTTGTCTGACCAAGCGCGGCTCACGAAGATATAGAGGCCAATAAAATAATTGCAACACTTATTGAGGTGAGTGATGCTAATTTTAAACCGGTATGCGAGCGATGCTGTAGTGCGGTGAATTTCAGACCATCGCACACAGCAGTAGCATCATCGCATTAATCGATTGGGGTATGTCGATATTGATGATGTGTTGCAGATAAGCGAATAAAAGTTGATTGAATCAACGATACGGTCTAATAGAAATGATAGCTATTTTTATTATTATGATGCAATTTTCTTAAATCTTCCTTTACTAGGCTCCTTGAATCAATACTAGCTGATTATAGAGGCTATCAATAAAATCATCAAGTTGACACTACAATTGACATGGTATGGTTTCCAATGCCATCTTTGCTCTTCACACATTGTACTAGAAACATTCCTAATTATATTTGACCACATTTGGTTGCATACAATGATCGACATTTCACCCTAGAATTACTTATGACTCTTATTTAACTTACTCATTTTATTCTTTCTGATTTTTGTTGTACAAATTTTACCGAATTCTTTTTACATTAAGGAGATATTCAAGAAATTTTCCAGTACATTTTTCCCATATGTTATAAGGGATCATTTCATATATTTCTGGGAATTCGTTCAGATTTTTTTTCAAGAAATAATTTCTAGATTGGTACAATCATTGCACATTGGTTCACGTTACGAAATTTAGTGGAATAAATCAATAACTTGAAAAATATAAGAGATTGCGTTTTGGTGTCTTCTGAACATTTGTTTATATGGTCAAGGCGCGTTATATACAAAAGTGTCCCATGCGCCAAATTTGATAGCATCTGAAATTTACTCTCAAACTTCTTGAAATGTTCTACAATGTTGTAGATTATAGAAAATATGAAAACTCTCCAGAACACCATTTTTTCTATATCTAGTAATTTGGGAGATATAGGTCACTTTGGAGTTTTCCTCAATACTACCGAAAATATCAATTTTCCAGGCCTACTATGTTCTGAAAAGTTTTAGATATGAGCAAAATACACCCTTTTTCTCTGAAGACGTCATACCTCTTAAATTTTCCCATGAAAAGATATAAGCGTCTTTGTAGTTTTTTCGTCCACTTTTCCAAGCGTAACATTTCAAAATGGCGCAAGTGAAATTAAAATATTTTTCCGCTACTTCAATGAGCATATCCTAAAGTGCATTTTAAGAAACTTTGGTGAAGGTATTCTTTTGATTATCTCCAGTAAATGTGTTGTTCTGCTGAGATTTTCTCCTACTCGGGTGTAACACAGCGGCAACACAATCCAAATCAGCCGGAAAGTCCTTTCAGTACATATGAAAATACCAAAGCGTGAATTTTATGGTACATGGAGTAGATATTTTCAACCTTTCGCGTGTATACCCTTGATTCTAACCAAGCCCGAGAATTTCCTATCAGCACTTCGAATCTGAATCCCGCATTGAAGCATATGTAAATATTTCACTGCGATTGCGATCGTGATCGGTGCCTGTCAATCAGCAGCGTAACAACCGGTATTGACTCGTTCGTTAGCGATTGACATTTATAGCGATTTAAAAGCTCGCCTACAAGTAGCAAACAAACTGGGTACATTATCATTAGAGCTACCCTAGACCTTGTCTCGAGACATTGTAGCCCCGAAAAAAATGTCTCGACTCAATGGACCTCGAATGAGTATGGAGTATGAACGGTTCGCTTTTATTGGGCACTAATTGCTTGATTGCTCAACTTAACTGAAATGATTTTGCCAACCTGGTCCTAGAAGTAGCAGTATTTTCAAGTTTCTCTGACTGCATTTAGATATGGAAACGTGTTTGATTGATCTGTTTGGAAGTGGGTGCGTTCTCGCTTTTTTTTTTTGCTGTAGTGTGGCCAAACACGTCGACGGCGGACTAGAGAAAAACATACTTTGTACTCTTGCAAGGGGTGCCTTGCAAACGTACACAATAGCAATAATTTTATCGCAGGCTTGTTTCGTGCCAATACTAGTATCAGGGTTTACCAATTTCTCCGGGATATTCATAAAAGATCATGTATTTGTATTATTTTCTCATTACATTTTATTCCAGTGAATCTGTAAAGATGACTTTTTTGTTGATAGTTTGTTTGTTTTTCATAAACGACACTTTATACTAGGGCTGTCCAACGTTCATCTATCTGTCTGCCAAGCAAGGTGCCGAAGCTTGCATACAAGTGGCAGATGGGTGGTATACCTGTAGGCGATAGTCAATACAGACAAGGAAAGAAGAAGAATGGAATTAAGAAAATGTTAAGCTCATATTACAAAAAATATTGTCTTTGGACGCCACGGCTTTCACTTTCCAACTCGTATTGTAGTTTCCATTCCATATTATGTACGAAAAACATCAGAATTGAGCTGAAAATATTTCTTTGCTTCGATAATATCGTTGGTCAATAAAGGCTACCAGAACGTTGCATACTTATTCGTTGTCTAGTGTGATGCTTCATTTAAAAGGTAAATGGTCGGTGTTTAGATAGACTGAACTAGATGATATTTAAACGTTCTAAAGATTCACCAAGGACTCAATCTATTTGGTTCCGGGTCATTTGACCGAATGCCCTTTTGCCGGACGCCGTTTGGCCGAAATTGAAAACTAATAGTGAACTACAGCTAGCATGCATTTGTAATGAATTTCAAATAATTTCAGCTTATTCTAAAAAAAGATCAAATCATCATTGATATACTAACAATCAGATTTTCAGAGTTAGGTCAAAAAACAGACTGTTGTTAAAGAAGAACATCTTCTTTAACAACTATTCACTTCTCCACTAGCGGTAATAGCTGCCAGCAGATGTTTCAGCATTGCGTTTGTAGTCAGCTTTTGACAGACGGTTTACGACTTTTCTTGAGAGAACAGCCGATGATCAAGAGAAGGAACAATCTCCTTTGAAAACTTCCGATTATTTAAAGAAGGTAAAATTCTCAATTAAAATATAATTGAAATTATTGCTAACAGTTATGAAACCAGTATAACTCGAAAAAATAGCCTATGTTCAAAAGAAGAAAAAAATCGGATGAAATCATTTAAAAACACTTGAAATCGTAGCAGCACACCGTTGGTATCCCAGAAACGAAACAACATCAGCTATGAGCTTTGAAGTGATATGTGGAGTTCATAACTTCGTCTTGAATTATTGGGTTGATTTAAGCATTATCTTGGAGCACTTATATCGCGACAAACATGAGACGTCCCGTCACATCACATGAAAAAAAAAAAAAAATAGCTGATCAGTTATTAGGCCACACTTATGAAGCCTACACATCAGCGTTGTAGCAATTTGATTATGTTTTTGTTCGTTATTCGGCCAAATGGCATTAATAAAAAAAATATCGAAAAAAATTCTCATTTGTGACCTACACCGAAAGGAATTGAATGTAAAACTAAAAGTCGATCCAAAAAAAAAAAAATGTTCATTTTTTATTTTAATGATATTTTGTCTTAAAATAGGTTATTATATTTAATACCACAAACAAAACTAAACAAATGAAAGTGGAAATAATCCCAGAATTCAATAAAGCTCAATAAGCGAGTTAATTAGGTCTAATCAGTTTACTCTAAATAATCGTGAACCCCATAAAAAGGGCTCGTGACGCGTTTCTCGACATACTCGAAAGGTGCCATAAGCATTTTATTTTCCAAATTTTTTAATACAACAGTACTGCTTATTATATAAAAAATGGATGAGACCTTATCGAAAACATTATTCTGTTATTATTTTGTCTAATACCGTACAATCGGGCGTAATTGATCAGAAGGGTGAAATTGATCATCGTATCACACGATTTTATTTATTCGTAATGGAGCACAAATATCAATGTAAGCTGCAGTAAATGAAGTTGTTTGTCGTAACTATTGTCGAATTGTGTGTTGTGAAGTTGTTTGCATTAAATAATGTTTATTACTATGAAAGTAATGTAAAATTTCAAAATCATGCACGGTGCAGTATTGACAAACACCTATGAACTTCTATTTCTAAGCAAGGATTTGAACATGGTATAAACCTGAAAGTTTGTGAGGATGCTTGAGATATATCCCCAAACCAGATTTCATCACCAAAACTCGTACCAATTAGCTCATATGGTTGAAATAATTGAATTTCTGTTAGATATCATTGAACTCTTCAGGAAATTGCATACATTTAGGCGTTTTCGCGTAATTCTTGAAATTTAACTATTCGTTATTTATATAAATATTGCATTGTTAAGAATTTGACAAGCATATTCGGATTCAGGGAGCTCAAATTTATCATGAAGAGTTGTTTTGAAAACTAACAATAATGGCATTGATAAGTGATCAATTTCACCCCGAAATAAGATCCCCTGATTTTTTATTTTAGAGATATTTGTTAACACTAGAATGACATTTGTTAGAAAATTTCGGTACATCAGTCGATGAGGCTCACCTTTGTACTTGTTTTCCTGCTTTAGTTGTTTGGCTTTGTTAACATTATAGAAAACAGACTAGAAAAAATGTGAAAAATGACCAATTTCACCCGAAATTACGGTACTTAGGGAAAATGTGATAATATATGTGGTTTTTCATATTTCGTTTTATCATACAGCCTTTCCATGAAAAACCGATCTAATGAGTCACCGAATTGCGTGAAAATTTGCTATTTTGTTCCTTATTTGAAATAAGGATACACGTGTTTTTGGATTTTTTGATTAGGGTGACCATTTCCGAAATAGGATGACCAGAAAAATCGCGATTTTGCAAATTTTTTATTTTTCAAAAAATTATAACTTTTGAACCGTTTGACCGATTTTTAATGTTTTGGGACGAAATTAAAGCTGAAGATTTTGAATTGAATTTTATTTTAGGAAAAATATAAAATTTCACAAAAATTGTTTATTTTTTTACAGTCACCCCATAGTTATGGATCAGCTTAGGGTCATTTTTCACAACAAAATGTGATTAAAAATCATGTTGACGCTGTACAAAACCGAATTACCACCCTGGCACTGCGGAATATAGTTGTTTTAAAAAATACACCACAACATTTGCGTTCATTTACGAAAAAGTGTCTATTTCGATAGAAATTTCAACCGTTGTCCATCCCACAGATGTGGATCAGTGGGAGAGGTGGTTCCTTATTATGGATCAAACCGACTCATATTATGGATCAACATACTATAACAGCAACTTATCTGCGAGGTAAATGAATGGAGTGTTAGTGAAAGTATACTTTTTGGCGTTTCTTTTGGAATCGCCTTATCTTTGATCCATAACTGTGGTATGGTTTTCAATACCCCACAGAAATGTATCAACGCTTCTAGGAATATGGTAGACATTTTATTTCGTAGGAACATGGAAAATGCGTAAACGTCCGTTATAATTGATTGCGATGCTGTATAGATTTATGGTTCACGTAGGTAAAATGTGTTCTGCGTAATTGCAACTTTATTTGATGACATATTCTTCGTTAAATCCAACTCTGATCCATATCTGTGTGCTATCCATAACTGTGGGGTGACTGTACATGAAAAAAAATCAATAATTTCCGTTTTTTCGTGTTTTGAAGGCCTCGGGACCAAAGGGGCTGCTGTTCTTAATTTTTGTTGAAAGTTCAGTTAATTTTACGTTTACTGTCAAATTTTCAGTGATGTATGTTTTTTTAGTTTTTGAGAAATATTTTTTTTGAAAATAAAAAAAACAGTCATTTTTTATCGAAGCTTAAGATTTAACTTCTCAGATAAATTAAAAAACCTGAAAAAAAATTATATGAAAAAATAAATATATTTTTTCAAAGTTTTATATTATTTTGAAAAGTTGAAATCTTAAGCTTTCATTCCACAAAAAACAATAATAATTCTTCAATACCAGTATCGGTGACAAATTGGATAAAATGTGATCGATGTCAAACCAATATCCGATAAGGGAGTCTGAAATCCCAAAAAAATGACCACGTTGTTAATAGACAGCCCCTTATTGAAATATGAAATGTTATCACATTTTCCCTGTACTAGACAAAACAATAAAGAATAAGGTTTCGATAAGGTCTCATCCAATTTTTATATAACAAACTGTACTGTTGAATGTAAATTTTGGAAAAATAAAAAATGCTTATAGCACCTTTCTATTCGAAATATAGCATCAGCAAATATTGCCAACGGATAGAAATACGAAAAAGTCATCGGGAAAACATATTCCGATGACTTTTTCCACAAGGAAGGATGATATTGGCAATACACTAAAGTCTTTTTTTACACGGTTTTTTTTGCACGCTTTATTTTTACACGGCTTTTTTTACACGCCTTTTGGAAATAACACGGTACTTTTTTTTTCACAAAATTCGGAAATAACACGGTTTTTTTACTTATTTACACGGATTTCGGAATTAACACGGCTTTTTTTCCTATTCACACGGATTTCAGAATTAACACGGTACTTTTTCTACGGATTCTTGAATTACCACGGTTTATTTTAACACAAATTCCAGAATTAGCACGGTTTTTTTTGCACGGAATTTTTTTGCACGGCACGGGGGACCGTGTAAAAAAAACCTTAGTGTATTCAAATGCCAAAGTCACGTGATATTCTATTGAACCCCTTTTGGCATAAAGTCGTCTAGCATAATGGTATTTCGGCAAAATGGCCGTTTGGAATAATGGTCGTTTGGCATAATGAGTGATCTAGAATTAATATCGGCATTTTTTGAAACTTTTACCGAGCTCAACACCTATAGCAAAAATTTCGTTCAGAATCATCGGAGTAATTCGAATTCTCTTTTCGCTGATAACTTGATGTCAAGAGTAATTTATGTATTAACAATAAAATATTATTGGCAATAACTTTCCTAATATCCTAATAGTTTATACAAGAGCATATGGTTGTGGAATAAAGTGACGTTTTTGTATCAACTGACTCCAAAATAAGCCTGATGTCGTCAGAGGGATTCAATAGAAACGGTCAAATTAATAAATTCTTGGTTTCAGACTCATTATGTCAAACGACTATTATGCCAAATGACCATTATGTCAAACGACCATTATGCCAAAAGACTTTATGTCAAATTACCTACCACCTGATATTCATGACATTTAACAGCCCAGATTATAAGAGAGTGCTGCCAACTCCGAATATAATGGGCGAGAAAAGAGTCATGAGCCCTTTCTATATGGAATTCTTTTTAATTTAAGTAAACTGATTAGACCAAATTGGCTTGCTTACTAAGCTTCATTAAATTCTGAGATATTATGACTTTTACTTGTTCAGTTTTGTTTGAGGTCATTTTCAATTCGCTTCCAATTTTTATTTAAGACACGAACAAGTTTTTGTTAGAAAATCTTGTTTTCCCTTAAAAGTGCCCATCTCGCGATTTATGGACAATTGGTAGTGAACATAATTTACTATCTTGAGACAAAATTTCATCAAAATAAAAGATGGGAATTGTTTTTGAATCGGGCCTCAGATGAGATTTTTTTAGTATTTTTTTTCAAAAAATTGGACAGTCATTTACAAGTAATATGCATACAAAACTGTTTTTGTTGCAGTTGCTATTTTTCAATAACTTTGAAAAAATCGAGTATAAAAGTTTGGCCCTTTTCAAAAGATAGTCCAGATCTCGCGTTTAGAATCATACAGGCGTGTCTACAGTGATCGATTTCTCTTCGTCGATTTTCTCTTTGGATTAGTACACGAAGCTCAATAGATTTTGGCAACATTTTACGATGCAGCATGACGAAGGACGATGAGTTCTTTCCACTGAATTGAAAATTGTATCGGCCAAGAAATAAGCTAAAGAGAAAATCGATGAAGAGAAATCAATCATTGCAGCTACGCCCTTATGATACTGAACGCGAGAGATGGTTTAAAAAAAAAGTGGCTCATTTTCTTAAGATCTACACATCCTGAATATATTATTGAAATCTGATAAGGTGCTACCAACTCGGAATACGATTTGGTGCGAAATGCGTGTATAGAGTATTTTTTCATTTAGTCGGTAAATTTGAACTCATTCGGCATTTATCAATTTCTCATGGTATTTTGAAAAAGTCGACATTAAAGGTTTGAGAACCATCAACCATATTCAATTTCATATTCATGCAAACAAGAGCTATGAACAAATAAAGTTCAAAAATCTTATTAGTATAAGTTCGTAATAAATCCATGCAACACACTTAAGAGTTGAAATAATAAAAAATAACATAAACATTTCAAATGGTAATTGCTGATACTTGGAGGCAGTAAACAAAAGTCAAGTGTAAGCTTTAGACAGAATTCTAAGGTAATTTTATTCCCTTAATCAATTCATGAAACAAATTTCTCGATAAATCTGTTACCTAATGTTGCATATAATCCAACATTAACCAGAATATCGTTGAACACTAAAATATTTTGTTTGATATTGTGTGATTACGACTTATATTCCACAATATTCTATGAGACCAAAAACCAAAAAGAGTCAATTATATCAAAGTGTTATGTTATTATGGGATCTAGTGAAATCTAAATTATACACAAGCTTTCTTTCAATACAGTTGATCAATTCTTTATTGAAATAAAATTATCCTGAGAAGTCTGGGAATCCTTTCCGAGATGGCAAACTGTAATTGGTAGATGAACTAGATATAAAATGCGTGATCGAGGTTTAACACGCCACCGCAACATCTCTAAGCTAAAAGGTGTTTTGATTGTATTCGATCATTTTATAGGATATCTTTATCACTGGTAAACATTTCTCAATTTCTACATGAAAATAAAAAAAAATCAAGAACGATTTAGACAACTATGGGAGTAAATGCCATGGGGCAAAATGCACCTTACTTAATGGTTGCTCAGAAACCATCATTGAATTTCAAATTATGCCGCAGAAATTCAAACCATATAATTCCATAGTACCTGGTGCATACATAAGTTTTTTGGAAAATAATTGGATTTTGTCCACAAAACATCCATTTAGAACTGAGTTGCGCGCTATACCCCGCTGTCTTTTGATTTCTTAGATATGATTGGTTCAATCCAATGACTTTTTTTAGTTATTGTGAGCTTATTCATGTGACATTTTTTATCTTTATTCATCTCGGAGTCAGCGGCATTAGGGCTCATTCACAAATTTCATAACGCTAAAGGGGGTGGGTGGGTATCCTCATGATGTTACGGCTCATACAAAATTTTTAGATTATCCATACAAAAAGCGTTACGACGGGGTGGGTGGGTGTCAAAAATGGTCATTTTCGGCGTTATCAAATAAATGAATGAACCCTTACTTCCCTTCCAAAGAATGTCGTAACCTGACCAAATGGAAGAAACAAGATTATAACAGAATTTGTTATATCACCAGTTGTTATAAAACATGTACCGTTAGTAGTTAAAATAACAAAAATTCTTACAAAATTTGCACTAAATTAAACTTAAATATAACAAACCCTGTTATAATTATAAAAAAATTATTACAGAATGTGTTGCAAGGATGTTACAAAATAACAAAATTATTGCAAACTATGTTACTGTTTATGACATCGGATGTTATCTGCAACAAACTTATAAAAGCTTTGTCAAAAATATAACAAATGCTGTTATAAACGTGTTACTAAAAATATAACAAGTTGTGAACAAATCCATCTTGATAACAAAACTATATCAACTTCTGTTATTTTTAACTGCTGCTGCTAGGAATGTGTTTTAATCTTGTTATGTGGTTCTGGGCGGGCACTCTAACTTTTTTCATCATAAGTAACTATCTTGGGGATAGGATTCGATCCCAGGTCCTCGGCGTGAGAGGCGTGAGTTCTTAACACTACACCAGGCCCGTCCCTCTTTTATGCGACTTTTCCGTAAAACCAATTACACAGTTTCGATTCGATAGCATTGCAAAAATTATAGCAAACAGCCATTGATTAGATTTTGTTTCAAGGGGTAGGGAAAGGAGTTTAGCAAAAATAAGCAATCTGAAGAAAATTTTTTGGAATCTCCATACAATAAGTTTGCATCGAAGAAGAGGGTAGAGGGCTGAAATGGCTGACAGTTTGAGAAACTGTTGATACTAGACGTTCCCACGTCACACACGTTGCCATCTGAAATTTGCTGGGATCCAGATCTTTGAGCAGACATGAACCCCTTCCCCACATGCAGACAAAAAGGTTAATAAGGAGTTTTATACCAACAGCCATAGGGTGATGTGCTAGTATCCATCGTATTAAGCATTGATCAGTGAGAACTGCAATTTTCCCAGTATTGCAATGAATGATGCTGACACAAACCGATGCCAAACAATTCTTTCTTAAAACGGCTTTAGCATTGTACAATAACATATTGATAAATCTTGATCTCTTTTTGGAAATAATGCAAAGAAAATGCATCTTACCATATTCTCAGGCCGTCGTATCGTTTTCAACTCCGTCGCAATCAGTTTCCAGATCCGTCTCACAACTTACGGCTCACTGTGTGTATTGAATGGTTAAAACACAACATATCAACGCTATAATAAAATGTTTTACTAGAATATATTGATCTACTGGCATCTCCCTCCATTCCTTCAGCATGATGGAATATACTAATTTCCTTTAAAATTCATTGTTCGTTATCAAAATTCAGCCCAAACATATGAACACAATTCCTTTTGACCGTACAATTAATGCATTTGCTCACAGTACAGCGAAAACAACACAATCAAAGAAACCGTATTTTTACAACGAGCGTCGCGCACACATTGATGTGCACAAGCTTTTTTTTTTCTCAGTATGACGGATTAATCTTTGTTTACATTCTCAATTAAACGCGGCGGTTGAGGAAATTTCTTAAAATTTGGTGATTTATTGAAGTTTTACGGCGTGTGATTGGAATGAAATCCTTCAGTTTCAGTACGAAGGTTTTCCATAGTGAAAATAAGTGCCCGGCAAAGTAAGTCACCCACGGGGGCGGGAAGAAACTTGTGTTGGAAAGTGGTGTGGCTCAGTCGATCGCTAAGCATTTCTCTTAAATTGTGTTCGTCCATGCGATTTCGGTGAAAAAGTGCAAAGTGGATAATTGAACTGAAGTTATTTACCGAAATACAGTAGTTTTATTGCATTTTAGGTGTACAAGTGTACAAACCATAACAGCTTTCACAAAATTACACTTGGATAATGAACCTATGTTGCAGGTAAGTTTGAATATCCGCCGTAGTGGAACATTTAAAGTTTGATACGACGAATAGTAGCGCTTACGACGAAGAAGAACAAAACCCTACGCTTATTCATAAAACTTTACAAAACAAATTTTTAACAAAAAGTTCTAATTTGGTGATGTTTTTTCTCGAGTTTGTACACTTTTGTGTTCTTGATAAACTTCTTTACAAAATGGAATGGTGTTTGTATGTCACGAAATGGGTCAAGGACTTACATGATTATTTCACTGTTGCATTGGTCAAATGTTTCGATGTGTTTGAGTAAAGGAAACGATATGGAAAATTCTCTGGAATAACTGGAAAAACAACTGAAAAGAAATCTTTCGATTTGTATGGTAGATTGCATGCCATTTTTCAATAGCTTAACTGCCGTGAATCGCAACTCAGTCCCATCTGCATTTTCGTCAAAATTGAGGTAAGCTGAGTTTTCAACATATCTTCCAATGCTCTTTCAGCTGGTCTAATAAGATAATGATATTTGTTCGAAAAAAAAATAGAAAAAAAAAACAGAAGATTACAGTTAATATTGCGTTCTGGTTGAACCCTAGATTAGCAAAGACAGGGTAACATGCTAAAAAAAATCTTCGTGCTTCTAAAAAATTAATGCAATCACAATCGCTCGATTGGTTCTTTTATTTTTCATCAAGACATTTAGTGGATCATACTTTCCTAGGTAGTAAAAATCACAAAGGAATCGATTTTGCTTCAAATTATCCGTGCAAGTCACGTAGGTCGGTTCTGTTCTAAACTCTGTTACGTCGAGCAAAAAGCTTGGGATGTGGCACAGCCAAAGTTGAGTTACCCCAGTCTTATCCGATCCTTGGAAATCTTGCCGGTAGTTGTGGCACCCCCATGCATGCGGTTGTGGTTGGTAATGCTGGCTGCGAGATATCAGCCCGGTGTGATCTTACTGGTAGTGCCGCATTGTATGCATGAAATCACATACGATCGTTGGTTGGTGAAACAGAGAAAGACAGATAGAACTTTGTATTGTACCGCGCAGCGTAAGATCAGATTGGCAGCAATTCGTGTCTGTTTCCTCCGTAAATGGACATTGACATGGGTGCCGGTGGGGTTGGCCTTGAAATACTTTAGTTATTACGCGAGGTCATTAATTCTTCGGTGGCACAAAAACGGTTTAGAAAGTGACGTCAAGTTATTGTTGTATTATGATCTCATGGTGTACAGATTGCTTGATCTGCATGCTAAGTTTGTAGCAAATGTTATCTGCACGTTGTTTACTTAAACACAGTCGTTTGGGTGAGAACGGGTCAATACATAACAAAAAATGAATTGTGATGTATTGCAGAGGGTAAGGTGGGGCAAAAGATCGAGAGGAACAAAAGTTTCTTTAGAATTTTAGAAACGTCTAACGACATTCGACCAAATGGTCAGACACCCTTACTGTTTGTTATTTACCTATAAACCAATTCTCGAAAACTTATTCAAACAGACTCAAGTCAAAAAAGTATACAAACTTACTTTATCGATTCTACGTGTTCCGCAGACGAAATTCTACACGTTCCGCTTTGAACTAACTCGATTTATCACTTTTAGAACGTTTAACTTCCGAATTTACAAAACGACAAAAGTAAGATTGTCATCTTTCGCAACCTAACCTCTACTTTCGCCACTCCGCTGTATGGAGAGACAAAGCGGCTTAACCACGAATCAAAACAAAACACACTTTGAGTCGATTTTACACTGGTAGAAAAACGTCGAAAGTAACTAAATAAATCGGCTTTAGTAATAAAATGTTTGTGGGAGATAACAGGAACTCCCTAGTTTTTAAACGCGAGCTTATTGTATGCAAAATTTAAGCAATGTACACGACGAAAAAATGTTAAAAATGTGATTCATTTTAAAACAGTTTTAGAAGACAGGTTGTGATTCTTCTGAATTAATTTTCTTAAAACCATATGGAAGTTACTTACGTCGATTTGAAAAAGTAATCGAGAATCGCTCTCTAAGATGAATCAAATACAGCACCGGACAATATAAAGTGCGCACTGGAATACAAAACTATTGAGTTAAGATACTTAAATATTGGCTTTGAGTGCTTGATTTGGCATTGAAAGTTTCACACAGTAATGAAATTATAGCTTTCCTGACACAAACGTTAGATTTGTTTGTCTAATATTGCGCAACTGCGGACTTGACATATTGTGGAATCTTTCAATGGGAATATTCAAAGCAATGTGACCTTCTGCATATTTGGTGAATTTGAATACAACAAAATTATATAATTTTTAAGATTTAAACTTTCAAAATTCTAACAACTATACAAAAACAAATTTTGATAATTTGCAACTACCATCTTTGATTACCTCGATAAATTACCGTCTCCATGATGTGTCTTAAGAATCTGGTTTAAAATTTCAACACTACCTCGTATGCTACAACTTGTAAGCAGTTTGTTCCTTTCTGATCCGTATCCAATGGCAACGAATCGTACCTATGAATCTCCTTCCGCAAACCAAAAAAACACTACTACTTAACGTCCCTCCCATTCAAGCACACCACTGGTCGCGGACATAAAAACTTCAATTATACCGCATTGAAAGTTTAGTCCACCATCGTCAGATCGGAAACCAGCAGCGTGCAAAACCGTCAAAGCTTGCTCATTCTCGTTTAATTCGCTTGAAGCTCTCGCGCGGGCGCACATTTGATCTGTTCTTCAACCAGATAGACAAGCGGCTTTTGTTTTCTGTGGGTACCTGAGGCGCACGCTCTCGGTGCTAAGAAGCTTTTTTTCAATAAAGTTCAAGGCTAGGTTTGGAGCGTTGTGGGATTTTTTGTCTGTTTGTTTGCTGTTTTGCCTTTGTGCTTAATGCTTTTGTATCACTTCTTAGTGATCAATGTGTTTTTGCTAGACGAGACTATTGCTGAACCTATATCTGTTTTCAATTGTGTTACTCTAGTTCAGGGGTTTCCAACTTGTAATTCACAAGCAGTTTTTTAATTTTGTAACTTCGTATATCCTTCCAAGGCGAAATAGATCCTTATTAAAATTTGATCATTGATAATAAATCAATTATAATTGTTGATATTTTTTCACAAAAGTTCTGAAATTCAACTGGTTTGGCACTGACACTGAAGAACAGCACATACTTTTCAGTATCAATATAACGACGAGCTATTCTGCTTTTTGAAAAACTGTTCCTCTGTGACCCGTTAAGAGCCGTGTTCTTCGGTTTGGAAACCCCTCCCCAGGTTCACGAGTTTTGAACAGCTGGTTCTCCGGAGGCATCAAGGGTGATCGACAAAACTGTGAAACCCAAACGCGTGATTGAAACTGTTGCCTAGCGGAAGACATGACCAGGCAACTGATCTCTAGAGTCTCTTTGATGCTGTGAGTGTGCGTTTTTTCGGTTTTGTTATTTGGTACAGTCTTACCGAGTGTCCGTCCAATGCGAAGGTGCTAGGAGATAATTAGATGCTAAGTGTGCCGTTGATGGGTATGATGATTTCCGAGCCGTTGCTGACTAGTGGGGATTGTATAACTGTTGTCTCGTAGTTTGAGGGTCAACAGCTCTCGGTATGTGACACAAAAAATCCTCTATACACCGATTAGTCGTAGAAGCTCAAAAACTGAGAGCGATGCATTAGCTAATACCGTCTGACAAATACGCCGATTGCTACAAAATTGCATTCAAATGTTGACCTCCACTCGGTGACAACTAGTGACATAACAAACCATTTGTTCAGCACAACCGTCCAAAAATCCTAATAATGATAGAAATGCGATATGTCAAATACGATTCGAAACATCTTTAAAACAAAGAATAGAGATAGAAGACTTAAGAATGAGACAGGTTGAACCTAATTAGTTTGAGATGTAGTAAAGACGCAGCGATTTTAATGGAACAAAATCCGCAAAACAATAAAAATCCAAAGAGATCAATTTTGGACAACGCTTTCAGTTACGAGGTGTCAAAAATCGAAATTTACATCAATGGATCTCAAACTATTATTCAATATCAAAGGAAGCTTGAAAAAAGATAAAATGAATTCAAACCTAGTTCTATAGATTTTTTGCCAGCTTAGGGCCACTGTGCGGCGGTGAGATTAACGACACTAATTATGCGCTCTCCAGTCGCGCTTGCGTTGACCTTATCGTTAATTATACCCCTGCCTAGGTGTACGACAAATAGTCGACCTGGAGAGTCTAATTGTGCACACACATATACACCGCCAGCCAACACTGTGGGTGTCCAGCTGTAGAGAGCCGTGCCTCTGCCAAGTTAACCTAAACCGACGACCTCCAAGCACTTGAGGTCTGAAGGTTCTTTTGCGCGCCACTTAAATACTATAACTATACATCGTTTAATTTTTTTGAAACCTTTCCTGTAGAATTAGATGATTTAGCCACAAAACTAACATTAGCTTTAATTAATCCTAGCGTGTCGATTTAACTGATGATATGTTTTCGATTTCCTTTCTTTAAACAAAGTTAATTACGGTAAAAAGCATCCTTCCAAACTCGAGCAGGTGGCAAAATCAAAATTTGTTGTTCCTAAGTAAATTATGACGATCATAATCAGCTATTGGTTTGTTGGAGATAAGAGATAAAATATCGAAAATATTGCTGTTTGCGTTTGACGTGCAAATCTGGCTCGAATGCATTCCAAATGCGGTAACACAAACTAGTCAAAGGACTCTTAACAACCATGATCCATATCACCGCCAACCTAGCAAAGAAAAAACGATTTTTGACTTTGCCTTCCTTGTTAAAAATCTTACCGCATTTGGTGTTCCCGCATTTGATATTTGCATTTCAAACGCACACAGCAATAATATCAAAAAATAATATGGAGAAGTATTGAATAATATCTTGTTCAGATATTATAAGATGTAAACAATATCTGGCAAATTTATTAATTGACCAACAAGTCAATATCAAAATATTATCTGACAGATGGCGAAGAATAAAAATAATCATGAAGCCGACAAACAGGATTGAACCCTAGACCTTCAGAACTATACACAGAGATGTTATTCATTCGACTATGCCTATCAGATGGAAGATCAAGGAAATAAGAGCATCATTCTCTTAGTTTTCTCAGACTTTTTGCTTCTAGAGGTTGTCCTGACATCACACTGTTCAGTTCCGCCATTTTGCTGTTTTATGTGATTTGTTTTATGTCAAAGAACTTTTTTGATCATGTTTACACGAACGGAACGAGTCCCTCCTGCATGTGATCGAGAAAAACATCGGCGGATACTACAACTGCGATGTCGGCAAGATTGGCAAGTGTGATGTGAGGAAATTGTGGCTGTGGCTGGCATTCGAAAAGGTGGAGGTGAAAAAGAAGGCAGTTCCTAAGCAAAACCCCACCTAGTTTCAAAGACCGCCGCGATGAAGCCGCCCCACAAACTTCATCGGGAGAGGAGGATTTCAACCAGTGCGCCGTCAAAATGTGTCCGTGTTACTCGAATTCAACAATTCAATCGGCCCTTTTCAGGGCCAACAGATGTGTACTGGAGAGTTATTTGTTTAATATTTCCTAATGTAACATACTTGCTGTAATCTCTTAATTCATCTCGTAGCATCATACAGTATCTGATTTATTACGAATAATTGACAATATGGCAATTTGTGGATGTTTCCAAGGACACTGCTACACACTTAATCTGTTCGGTAAAAATAACTGAGTTTTGGAACTACCGAAAAAGTCAGTAAACTAGAAAAAAATGTCAGAAATCGAGAAACAGAGATTTTTCACTGAAATTGTGCAGAGAGCTTTCTTTTTATATCATATACCGATAAAAAATAAAAAATGGTGAAATTTGCTTTTCAATTACGCGTGGCGACAGTTTTCATTTTACTGACTTTTTTGGTAGTTCCTTAACCCAGTAAAATTTTACCGACCCCAGTAATTTAATCTAAGTGTGTACATTCCCGTCAGAATGCAATAACAGTATAATGCTCATTTTGTACATCCCTTGTCAAGACATCAATTTAATTTCCTATTTAGCCCTTTTCTTCGCTTTCTGATCTTTGAAATCCGAAACTCTGAAAAAGCTTCCAAACCAAATAACAGATCTCCCTTAAAACCATAATGTAATTGAATTCTCACAATCACAGCACCTATCATCTGTCGTCAAACATCCTATCATCTGCGAAAAGCTACCGCACTGTTGTTAGAGTCTTACCCAGAATCGATCGAAGTTGTGTCCATAGTAGTCCTACGTCAACCCCGTGGTAATGTAACAGTCATTACACACCCCTATTTTTCGCATATAAATTTCAGCATCTACCAAATTTCAACATTGATAGTCGAAATGATTAATTGATTATGTTATGCAATGTCGATTCTTAGAGGCTGTTCAATAATTACGTAAGACAATTTTCGGGATTTCTCAACCCCCATGGTTAGATTTTATGTATGAAAAAATTAAAAATGAATAATATGGCGCGTAAGAAATCTCATCTTACCAGTTCCGATCAATCATGGAGTAGCAACCATTGACATGTACAGTCAGTCTATACTACACTATACACCCGATTCTGTTTTTGCACGGGGGATGCATACCGTGCAAAAAAAGTTTTCAGTTAAAAATTTCAATAACCGTGCAAAAAAAGTAACACCATTTCTCGACGTTTCATGCCAAAATAAGGCTTTGGCAAAAAAAAAGGATATGTACATGATTCTTTTCGACATTATGTTCTATTAGGATAGAGTATGCTTCTCTGGACTGCAAAATGGTGAGTTGACAATCAGGAAGGAGCGACCAACACAGCTCTGGTCCTCACAAGTTCCTACCTCGCGCTTCCACGGGTCAAATGATGACAAAGACCGCCAGCTAAGAGTTGCGCACTTACCTGGTAGTGCAGCCTAGGCACTGTTGTCCTTCTGACATCAGCTAGAGTGAGGAGGTGCGTTTTGAGCGTCTGTTCTGGCATCCAGCGGCTGAGTATGAAACGCTGTATCACGTCAGCTACACCTAAAATGGCAGTCCCATCAACGTGATGTAGGTAGCGCGACCCCGGTAAGGTAGCATACCGAATTCATTATCCACCACGAAAAATGGAGAAAGAAGAAGAAACGAACGTTATTTTCGGCAACCGACCTGGCAACGAAATAAGGACTATGATTGGAAACTCGGTACCTGGAACGTCAGGACCTTAAATGAACCTGGACGAGTGAGCCTTTTGGCTCGTGAATTGCGAAAAGTTGGCGTGTGCGTGGCTGCTATTCAGGAAGTGCGTTGGCTAAGATCTGGAGAACGTGAATTCAGAGCGGTAGACCCCATCGCTAACACCGCTTTCAAATACAACATCTACCACTGCGGTGGCGATAAAACTGAACACGGAGTCGGTTTCATAGTGATCGGGAAGCAGATGAAGCGCGTTATTAGGTGGAAGCCGATCAACGAGCGGATCTGCGTATTGAGGATTCGGGGCAAGTTCTTCAACTACAGCCTGATCAACGTATATGCACCGACTAACGACAAACCCGTTTTTGTGAAGGACGCGTTTTACGAATGTCTCGACAAGACCTATGGAGAATGCCCAAAACACGACGTGAAAGTTGTCATCGGCGACGCTAATGCGCAGGTCGGAAAAGAGGACTTCTTCCACCCTATCATTGGTAAAGAGAGCCTTCACTCTATTACCAACGACAACGGCCTACGTTTAGTGAACTTTGCTGCCACCAGGGGGATGGCCATCAGTAGCACTTACTTTGCACGCAAGGATATCCGCAAGCACACCTGGCAACACCCTAATGGCAAACTTTGCAACCAAATCGACCAATGGTAGACGGCCGACATTTTTCCGATGTCATCGATGTTAGAACTTTCAGGGGTCCTAATATCGACTCAGACCACTATCTCGTTGTAAGCAAAATTCGAGCGCGATTATCAACCGTTTCGAGTTCTAGAAATCGACAATCGTTGCGTTTCAATAACCAACGCCTGTCAGCAGATGGCGTAGCAGCGGACTACCATCAAAAGCTCGACGAGCGGATTAGCGAAATCGACGAAAGCGTCAACCTCAGCGATCTGTGGGAGTCAGTCCACGGAGCGGTGAGCACAGTAGCGCGATAAGTGGTAGGTACTGCTTAACGGAGACCAAAGAACGGTTGGTTCGACGAGGAGTGCCAGAGAATGACGAACGAGATGAACTTGGCTAGAAGCTGGATGCTGGTGTCTGGTACCCGTCAGAGCAGAGAGCGGTACAAGGAAGCAAGGGCAGCCGAAAAATGGATCCACCGCAGAAAGAAAAAGGAGCATGAAGAGGCAGTAATTGCTCAAGCGCAAGAAGCTATGGAACAGAACAACATGCGACGGTTCTACGAGTCCGTAAATGGTGTGCGGAGAAAAACAGCGCCGTCTTCCGCCATGTGCAACGACCGCGAAGGAAACATGCTGACGGATAAAACAATGGTGGCCACCAGGTGGAAAGAGTACTTCGAGTCATTGTTAAACGGAGATAATGGAAGTGGATCTGGTAGCAGAATTCAAATCGATGACGATGGACAGGCTGTGGAACCTCCAACGCTAGATGAGGTAAAAAAAGCTATCAATGGGCTGAAGAACAATAAGGCTGCTGGGAAGGACGAGCTCCCGGCCGAACTTCTCAAACACGGAAGTGAGCAGCTGCACGAACTCCTCCACCGTATCATATTGAGGATATGGGAGGAAGAACAAATGCCTACTAGTTGGTTGGAAGGTCTCATTTCTCCTCTGTACAAGAAAGGGCATCGACTGGAGTGCGCCAATTACCGAGGGATAACACTCCTTAATTCGGCGTACACAATCATGTCTGGAATTCTGTTCAACAGATTGAGACCGTATGAGGAGTCCTTTGTCGGTGAATACCAAGCTGGTTTTCGAGAGGGCCGATCAACGACGGATCAAATGTTAACCCTGCGTCAAATCCTAGATAAATTCCGGGAGTACAACTTGCAGACTCATCATCTGTTTGTAGATTTCAAAGCAGCGTACGATTCAGTGAAGAGAAACGAGTTGTGGCAAATTATGTCCGAACATGGCTTTCCGGCGAAGCTGATTAGACTGATTCGTGCAACGCTTGATGGATCGAAATCAAGTGTGCGGGTGGTGGACGAGATTTCGTCATCGTTCGTAACCTTAGCTGGATTGAAACAGGGTGACGCTCTTTCTAACTTGCTGTTTAACATAGCGCTCGAAGGTGTTATCAGGAGAGCCGGTGTGCAGAGAAGCGGTACCATTATCACACGTTCTCATATGCTCCTTGGCTTTGCGGACGATATCGACATCATCGGAATTGACCGTCGGGCAGTGGAAGAGGCGTTCGTGCCTTTCAAGAGGGAGACAGCGAGGATTGGGCTCACGATCAACACCACAAAAACGAAGTACATGATAGCTGGTGGTCAACGTGGGTCCGGACGTGTTAGTGGTAGCGAAATGGTGCTAGGTGGTGAAAAGTTTGAAGTGGTGGAAGAATTTGTGTATCTTGGAACACTAGTGACATGCGATAATGATGTTACCCGCGAGGTGAAAAGACGTATTGCAGCTGCGAGTCGGGATTTCTACGGGCTCCGTAACCAGCTGAAGTCTCGTAGCCTGCAAACGAAAACAAAACTCGCGTTATACAAGACACTGATTCTTCCGGTTGTCCTATATGGCCATGAATCATGGACATTGAAGGAAGTCGACCGGAGAGCTTTCGGGGTGTTTGAACGTAAAGTGCTGCGAACAATTCTCGGCGGTAAACTAGAAAACGGCATCTGGCGGCGTCGCATGAATCACGAGTTGTACCAAGTGTATAGAGAGGTGGATATTGTCAAGCGCATAAAACACGGCAGGCTGCGTTGGGCTGGTCACGTTGCCCGTATGCCGGAAGAACGACAAGCAGGCCGCGCACACGATGCCTTTTTGCGGTTGAGGAGGACTTAAGGGCACTTAACGTTCAGGGCGACTGGAAGCGATTGGCCCAGGACCGAGCTCAGTGGAGAAGACTCATCCATTCGGCGCAGATTCATCTTAGCGAATTGTAGCCCATCAAGTATCAAGTATAAGTACGCTTCTCAGCTTACTAAAACTTACTGCTTCTACAGTTATGAACTGATGAATTTCTTTGTCAAAGTTATTATTTTTGCATTCAAGTAAATTTATAGAAGGAAAAAAGTCTTGGACTGACCGGGAATTTATACCGGTCAGCATGGCTTTACTATGTAGTCGCGAGCGCCAAGGTTGAGAGAGCCCTAAGCTTTAGTAGTAATTATAACAAAAAATTACTTTTGTTGAGCATACAACATTCTCTACGAGTCGTTCGCAAATTACTACCTTCTGATTTCAATTCAAAACTTAAAATCGGTCAACCCTCATAAACCTTCCCTCATTGGACCGTAAAACCTATTAGGCCATCGTTTTGACATTTAATTTAAGCAAATTAGCATCATTTTCTAGCATCAAAATCCTCCCCTGCACCCATCTCAGGCCGCGATTGTCGGCAATGCAAATACACAGGCTCCAACCGACTTAAGGGGGTGTCTTATTAACAGATGTAATTGGCTGCCAGTACGCTTCTTGGCGTTTCATTCAATAACTAGTGTAGTGCACCTTCCTTCAATGAACAAACCCACAAACCAACCAGCTATGATTTACTACCGATCTCCGGCTTAGAGTGGTTCTAACCTTAAAAGAAAATCTAGCGCCAGCCGGCCATGGTGCGCCAAAACAAATTACCCAACTAAACTGTGCCGCCGAAGAGCTTTTTAAAATCCATCGATTGCCCAACGGCGACGGAGACCAAGGAGACATTCGAATCTATCCGTCCGCAGAGGCCTCGAACTACAACAGCTGCTCTTGTACCCATTCACAATAAGTCCGCACCAAAGCCCCATCAATGCTGCATCTTTGAACCTGAATGGCCAATCGTCGTCTTCAGAACCGAGCGTCTGCAATTTTACTTTTTATTTATTCACATTAATTCTAATAAATTCATTAAAGTTTAAGGTCACATTGCGCAAACCATTACCCTGGTCGTCGGTTTCAATCGCATTCGAAGCCTGTGTCTGCTGCAGTTCCGATCTGTCCGATGCTGTCGTAACAGAAGTACGGTGTGTCTTGAACCGATATAACGAAAAAATGGACGAAATTTTGAACCTACCACTCGAAATATATGGTATCTTAGCATCCTTCAAACTTGAAAATTTTTCATCGAGAGATATGAAAGTAATAGCACAGATTTCTTCAAAATCCATCACCCAGTTTACACCATTATCATCTTGTGAGCATGTTGCACGAAAAGGTGTTTCGTGCAATAAGACCGGCAGATGGCGGTAGTGTGAAACGTCAAACGCGAAGAAAAACAATGCACGCGGCTCTGGTTGTAAGATTTGTAACATAGCGAATTGGAAATGATCGTTAATTGAGTGGTCGATGAAAAATTTCGCCAGTGTTACGTCTGTTTGTGTGTGGCTAATAGTGTTTTGAAAATAAAAATCCATTTTCGAAAGATATTTTCAAGTAATTCCGTACGCTTCACATACCGTTTTGAATCATATTTCGGACAGCTTCAAATTGCGGACACTGTACTTTGTATGGGAAACATTTCACACGAAGTGTTTCGATTTTTGCTGTTCAAAAGTTCTCCCTTTCCAGGATCATTTTAATAAGCTTTTTCCATAGAAATCTATGCAAACTTATAATGTCCAACTGCATTGGACGTCTCTTTAGTGGCTTGACGACTTCAACTGATGCTTCGACTTGTCTATCAATGATTTCCATGAGCTGTCCGGAATTCGAACCAAAGTGTACGGAATATGAGGCAAAAGTGAGGAAACGTCCGGAATAAGAATCATGAAAAGGCCACACATTTCGATTTATTAAAAAAATTTCAAGTTACGGAAGTGTATTCATTACCCACCATTCGAAAGTGAAGTGTTTCCGGCTAAGAAATCATACGTAATGATTTATTTTGTATGCTTTATGCTCAGTTATACTTCACTAAGGCCTTACGTGTCCGTAATATGAATCAAAACGGTACATCATTTAAAAATTCAAACGACTATCAATTATATTAGGTATACGGTATTAGACACACCGTGGAAACGCTACCGACAACACCGTTTGGCATAGATTCTTTCCCCTCGGCAAGTCTTGGCCCCAAAAATTCTCCTCTCCTAGAAGAAGGCGGTGTTGTTGGCGGGAAGCGAACGAGCGTATTTTTTGCATGTTTTGTTTTGATTTGGCTTATTCCGTCAGTCAACGAGGAGTTGCTGATTAGCCAAACTGCTGCCGGATTAAATCGATGAATGGCGGCTGCTTAACGGCACACTACAGCTGCTGCCGCCGTCATCATCGGAGATGCACTTTTAGCGCGATGCATTCAGAAACCGCAACCTCTCACTTTCGGCGCGGATTTCGCGTTCCGATTACAATCGCTCGCTTTGTGGGTTGGTTGGTGGTAATCGACACTGGTTCGAGTGCCGCTACTTTGGCTAATGGGTGACCTTTAATGAGCTGCTGCGAAGTGATACTTCTTATTCAGTGGTTAGCTGGTGCGAGAAGATGATGATGCCGTTCGAAGTGAAGCAATCACCAGTCTCTTTTGAAGTCTTATTACGCGGGAAGTTGTTTGAAGGCGTTTCCGATTGTCCCTATGGTAAATAGCGGCTCAATACAACTCAATCATTCGCTTTGGCTATGATCGCTTAACCTAGATAAGGGATCATTCAAATATTACGTAACGCATCAGGGGGAGGGAGGGGGTCTTACGTAGTGTTACGGTCCATACAAAAATTTAAAATTTTCCATACAAAAGTTGTAACGAGGGGGTGGGAGGGGGTGTGAAATCAACATTTTTTGCGTTACGTAATATTTGAATGAACCCTAAGGGATAGCGGAATGGCATCGAATCAATGCATCATTAGTCATTTCGCAAGCAAGATTAAATGACAGTTCCAAACAACAAGGAATGTAAGTAACAAAATGGTCATGAAATTCAAGAGATTTGGAAGAATAATTAATCCTCAAAGAATTTAAGGGAGAAATCAAAATAATAATACAAGTTTAATAGCTTCTTGAGATGACTACAAACAAAATCGTTCAAAAATCGTAAAAGCATTTCGGCGAGCCATTAATCAAAATATAAAATACCTACCTTGTATCTTGTGACGTAACTTAGCGTCATTATTGCTGGATGTATTGTAGAGCTCCATCCCCGAGTAGCACACATGTTATAAGAGAAGCAGAATAACTCTTATATGACCAGATCTGGTCATATAAGAGTTATTCTGCCTCAATTATAGCATGTGTGCTACTAGGGTCTTCATCGCTCTTGGGCTAAACATCTCCAGTTGCCCCGAATGCATAAGGTCACCAGGTCCTCTTCCACTGCGTACAGCCAGCGTATTCGTGGTCTTCCCCGAAGCCGTCGACCTGTACCTGGTTCCCTACTGAATATAATTTTAGCAATATTCTCTTCCGACATTCGCACTAAGTGACCAGCCCACTGAAGTCTGCCGTATTTTACACGCTTGATAACATTCGCGTCTTTGTACACTTGATACAACTCGTGGTTCATGCGTCTGCGCCACACACCATTTTCGAGTTCCCACCAAGTATTGTCTGCAGCACTTTACGCTCAAAAACACCGAGAGCTTCCCGGTCTGCCTCTTTCAACTTCCACGCTTCGTGCCCATAGAGAGCCACCGGAGGAAACAATGTTTTATACAGGGCGAATTTTGTTTCCGTTTGCAAGCTGCGGGACCTAGGCTGGTTACGTAGTTTGTAAAAGGCCCTATTTGCAGCCGCAACACGTCTTTTCACTTCGCGGGAAACGTCGTTGTCACATGTCACAAGTGTTCCAAGGTAAACAAATTCTTCAGCAACTTTAAACACATCTCCATCGAACACTACCTCAGCACCTAAATCACCAAGCCTGATTTTATCTCTACCTGCAACCATGTACTTCGTTTTGGTAGAATTAATGGTCAGACCTATCCTCGCTGTCTCCCTCTTCAGAGGCACGAAGGCCTCTTCCACTGACCTGCGATCGATTCCAATTAGGTGTATATCGTCCGCAAAGCCAAGGAGCATGTGCGACCTTGTGATAATAGTGCCATTTCTCTGCACGCCAGATCTCCTAATAGCACCCTCGAGTGCAATGTTGAACAGATAATTCGAAAGTGCGTTTCCCTGCTTCAGCCAGTCTAACGTCACGAGCGAGGTTAACACTTCGTCTGCGGTCCGAACACTTGATTTCGAACCATCCAACGAAGCACGTTTCAGCCTACCTAGTTTTGCCGGAAAACCATGTTCAGACATTATCTGCCACAGCTCATTTATTTTCACTGAGTTGTACACCGCCTTGAAATCAATGAGCAGATGGTAAGTCTGCAAGCTGTACTCCCGGAATTTATCTAGAATCATTCGTAAGGTACATCTGGTCCGTTGTCGAACGGCCCTCACGAAAACCAGCTTGGTATTCGCCGACGAAGGACTCCTCGAGTGGTCTCAGTCTGTTAAACAGGACAGAATTTTGTTCGCCGAATTCAGCAGGGTAATTCCTCTGTAATTAGCACACTCCAGTATGTGCACTTTCTTGTAGATTGGGCGTATGAGCCCATCCAACTAGCCGGTGGGCAATTCTTCGTCCTCCCATACCTTCAGAAGTTCTCGGTGGATCGACTGGTAAAGCTGCTCACTTCCGTGCTTGAGAAGCTCGATCAGGATCTCGTCCTTCCCAGCAGCTCTATAGTTCTCCAGCTCGCTGATAGCCGTTTTAACCTCTCCTATGGTCGTCATCATCAATGTATATCCTGTTCCTCGCTACATTTCCATTTTTACCGTTCAATAATTGCTGAAAGTGATCCTTACACCTGGCAGCCACCGCCGTTTTATCGGTCAGCAAATTCCCTTCTCGATCATTGCACATGGCGGGTACTGGTACGGTATTGTGCCACTTACCATTAACCGTTGCATAGAATCTCCGCATATCATTCCGGTTCATGCTTTCTTGTGCTTCAGCTACCATACTTTCTTCGTGATGCTTTTTCTTTCTGCGGTGGATTCGCTTTTCTTCGGCTCTCGCTGCCCTGTAACGCTCTCTGTTCTGTCGGGAACCCGCCCAATGGATACGGCTTCTGGCATCATTCTTCATGTCTGTCACCTTCTGGCACTCTTCATCGAACCAGTCGTTTTGTCTTCGTCGTTGACCAGTGCCAATCACTTCTCGTGCCGTTGTTGTCACAGCTGGGTTTATTCTACGAGTGGCGTGAGGTGAGAATTGTCGGTCTCGTATAACGAGGTGACAATTGTTGACTCGAGTGAAGTGACTCTCCATTTGATTTACACGGCGTAGAATTAACCCACGCCGACAATTGTCACCTCACGCCACTCGTAGAATTAACCCAAGCTTGGTGGATAGGATCCTACAGGCTGTCGACGTCTCCAGCAACGTTGATTCATCCCAACTGCTCGTCTAGCTGCTGGCGGTAGTGTGCAGCTACCCCATCAGTCGACAAGCGTTGTATATTGAAGCGCAGCGTTCTGTCTGTTCTGGAACTCGTGATGCTGGATACCCACGCCCGAATTTTAGCTACAACGGGATAATGATCGGAGTCGATATTAGGGCCTCGGAAGATCCTGACATCTATGACATCTGAAAAATGTCGCTCATTAACCAGCGCGTGGTCTATTTGGGAGCAGGCATCGCCACTTGGGTGTCGCCAGGTGTGTTTGCTGATATTTTTTCGTGCGAAGTAGGTACTGCTGATTGCTATACTTCTAGCAGCAGCGAAGGTTACTAGCCGCAGGCCATTATCATTGGTAACGGAATGGAGGCTTTCTATTCCAATGACGGGTCGGAAAAATCTTCTTTCCCCGATTTGCGCATTTGCGTCGCTGATGACTATCTTGATATCTTGTTTTGGGGACTCTCCGTAGGCCTTATCCAGGCTCTCATAGAACTCATCTTTCATGTCATCGGGCCTTTCGTTCGTTGGCGCATATATGCTGATCAGGCTGTAGTTGACGAACTTGCCCTTCATTCTCAACACACAGATTCGGTCGCTTACCGGTTTACACTGAACAATTCGCTTCATCTGCTTCCCAATCACTATGAAGCCAACTCCACGTTCTGCTCTGTTGCCACCGCTATAGTAGATGTGGTACTTGAATGAAGTGTTGGCGATGGGGTCCACCGCTCGGAATTCACGTTCTCCGGTTCTCGGACAGCTGCCTGGTCTGTTACCATAAAATCAATCCGTTTGCTCTACTTTTGCCTTTCTTGGTTGGTGAAGAGCCTTCGATAGGCCACCTAACCAGGGTTGCGCTACCTACATCGTGCTAGAGGGGCTGCCTCCTCGATGCTGACACGATACAGCATTGTCCGTTTGTTCTTTACATGATGACCACGGTCATAGCCATCACAACCATCCACCTTTATCAGGGCTTTGGACCTGTAGCTCTTGTTCTCAATAGTTTCAAGTTCTTTCGGACATGGTGAGTCGTCATACACTAGCGGTGTTCTGTACCATTAAGCGCTAAACTGGCCGCTAGGCAGGTAATGCCCCGTGAGATGCCAAAGTTCAATGACGATCCTCAGGAGTGACCAATCTTCTACAGTTCATTCAAGAACACGACGGAGGTTTGCAGATATACAGATGCAGATAATTTGGCTCGACTGCAACGAAGTGGTGGCTCTGCATTAGAAGCAGTGCGAAGTCGTTTGCTGCTATCGGCTTCCGTGCCATACGCTTCATAAACTGTAAGGAAGACCGGAGATACTGATCAGTTCGCTTCTGAAGAAAGTACGCAATGTGCCTCCACCTAAAGCAGAGAATATTAGTTCTATTGTTGCTTACAGGTTGGCAATTCAGAATTTGGTCGATCACATCGTACTGGCCAACCAACAAACACATTTATCAAACCCAATGCTGCTTCAAACATTGATTGATAAGCTGCCAACCTCGCTGAAGATGCAGTGGAGAAACTACAAGCAAACAATGGAAACGTCAACCTGGTGACGTTCAACAGCTTCATTGCTGGACTCGTTGATCCAGCGTCAGAGCTCAAAGCCGATGTTGATTTCGCACAAAATCGCTACAAACAAGTTCGAGCAGAGAAGCCAAAGCAAAAGGAAAAGTTGTTCACTCACGCAAACGAATCTTCTGATGCTTCCAAGAAAAAGTAAAAGACGTTTGTTGAACCAACAACAGCGCAAGGCTGCTCCTATTGTGGAAACGAAAATCATCAGACCCTAAACTGTTCCAGTTTCAAGTCACTGGATATCGGAGCGAGATAAAAAGCGATGCGTCAGATGAATTTGTGTCGTTTGTGCTTTGTTCCGCATCGGAAATGGCCTTGTCATTCGAAGAAAGAGTGTGGCGTGGATGGCTGTCGTATTCGGCATCACAATCTTCTACACAGCAGTCAGCCCAGTCGAATCGAATCGGAGCAGACTACAAAGCCAACCGAAGCAGTGCATCACAACTACCACCATACGAAATCCTTCTCGTTGTTTTGATATTTATCAATCACACTCCATGGTGACGGAAAAAGTGTAGAAACATAAGCATTCCTGGATGATGGATCGTCGTCGACACTGTTAGAGGAGCCGATCGCAGCTCAGCTGGGAATTGAAGGAGAGATGGACAACCTTTGGCTAGGGTGGACCGGAAAGATTGGCAGGCATGAGAAGAGTTCCAGAAGAGTCTTTCTGAAAGTTTATGGTGCTGGCAAGCAAAATACCTTCCAGTTGAGCAACGTACGAACGGTGCATGACCTTGGGCTTCCTTGAACTTGAACTACATCGATCTGTCGAGAGTTCATCCACATCTACAGGGTCTTCCAGTCAGCAGTTATATCGATGCAAAACCTGGAATTATCATCGGTATCGAGCACGTGCATCTCATAACCAGTCTGAAGATTCGGGAAAGTGGGAAAAGTGATCCAGTGGCTACGAAGACTCGCCTCGGCTGCGGTGCATCTACGGAAGGAATCTCGGAAGCGAAGCATCCGTAGAACAATTAAACCTACACGTCGGACAAGAAATGAGCAACAGTGACTTGTACGATTCTATGAAAAAGTTCGCCATTGAGGAAGCTGTAGTGACATCGACAACTGAATCCGAACAAGACAAACTAGCTCGCAGTATTATGGAAGCAACAACAGTACGTCGTGGATCAAGAATCGAGACAGGTTTGCTATGGCGCAATAATGATGTCCAGTTTCCGGAAAGCTATAAGATGGCAATGAACAGACACTTGGGATTAGAGAAGCGTTTGTCCAGAGAACCGGAGCTTGGGAAAAAGGTGAATGAACAGATCGAAAGTTATGAGCAAAGGCAGTAAAGCATCGCAGGAAGAAGTCGACAATCTGAACCCCCACCGAGTTTGGTATTCACCTCTGGGTGTAGTGATCAATCCCAAGAAACCAAATAAAACCCGTATGGTTTGGGATGTGGCTGCAAAAGCTGGAGGAGTCTGTTTCAATGATATGCTGCTCAAGGGGCCTGATCTCCTCGTACCGCTAATGGATGTTCTGCTACGATTCAGCAGGCAGTACTAGACCGACTAGGAGAATCGAGTTCATCGACCAGTAAGCCACTGCCCCTGGACAAAGACCGAACATACGAACGCGTCCTGGGCGTGATGTGGGTGTGATCCATCAGAAGACACCTTTACGTTCAGCCAGCAAGCAGTTGAAGAGGTTCTGGATACCAGTTGTGCAGTTCCGACAAAGCTACAAATTCTTCGGATTGTCATGAAACAGTATGACCCATTGATTCATCGCACACTTTGTCGTACATGGTAAAATTTCGATGCAGGAGATTTGGCGCACAGACTGACGAACCAATTGCGGAGCAGTTACACGAGCTGTGAACTGGATGGATCGAACAGTACCGAAGCATCAACGAGGTGAACGTTCCGCGCTGTCCAGAACGCTCCAGGCATTCACTACGAAGCGAAGCACCCTATCGTGTTGCCGAAAGACCATCGAATCACGTACCTCGTAGTGTTCAGCTTCCATCAGTGGTTCCTTAGTGCCAACAGTGAAACTATTTTCAACGAATTGCGACAGCAGTTCTACATTCCGACTGTATTCAGTACTGTAAGATTAAGAAAAGTTCGATTGACTCCCTTTATTCGCCCATTCGCGTATGTTGCCGTTGACTACATGGGTCACTTCGAAGTGAAAGTCGGTCATTGTCAAACGATGGATATGTCTGTTTACCTGCCTCACAATACGAGCAGTTCACTCTATAGAGTTGGCACACAGTCTGTCAACCAAGTCGTGTGTTATGGCGATTCGCTAACCGACGAGTGGCTCCGCTAGAGGTCTGCTCAGACAATGGTACCAATTTTGTAGGAGCCAGTCGCCAGTTGTTAGAAGAAATGCAGAAAATCCAGACAATCAAAAAAGATTGCGCATCTACATTTACCAACGCTCCAACCCAATGGCATTTCAACGACCATGGGAGCGGATGGTGAAATCAGTAAAAGTGGCAATTTCAGCAATATCGGACAGTCCACACCACACCAGCGATGAGGTATTTGAAACAATAATGCTGGATGTTGAAGCAATTGTAAACTCTCGTTCGCTGACCTAAGTGCCTTTGGAAACAGCAGATCAAGAAGCACACTCCTCCGAGACAGTTGGACAGTCACTAAGGACTTTGTGGACGAGTTTTTAGGCAGATGGGTGTAGGAGTACTTGCCGATGTTGACTAGAAAGTCGAAGTGGTTTGATAAAGTGAAGCCATTGGAGCCTGGCGATCTAGTCGTATCATCGATGAGAAGACACGGAATAGGAGGACGGATTGTGGAAACGGAAGTGGTTCAAGGGTCGTGGAATGCTACCGGCAGCACTGTTGGTTCTCTCGCAACTGAGCGGTTTTCGCCGACTGGTATGACAATTCGCGCGGCGTTCAGTACAGAAAAGAAAACAGAAACAGACAGATTCCACGGCAATCGATGCATAGTTAGTCAGCATTTTTAATTCGTGTTCAAAGAATTGTAGTTTAGTGGTAAATTTCAATGATTGTAATAAGTTTAGTTGGCACTCCATCAATCAGTTTTTTTTTATTGAATTTCATTCATTTAGTTTAATGATCATCAACAGTTTTGGTAGTGGTGATGGTGGTTGCGAGGAGTCCGTCTGGCTGTCTCTGTCGAATGAAGAACTAGCCGGATGTGTTAAAATTCACATAAAAAAAGACAAAACAGACGCCGTATAGTTAGCGTAGGAATCATTCACTTGAGGTACGTTTAGAATTAAGAATTACCGCGTGTGTGAAACACCATAACCTGAAATTAAATTAATTATAACTGTAATTTATCTGTAGACTGTACAACCCACGTTTTTTCCTGATTACCAACACACCTGATACAGTAGGAGACAGAAAAATACTGAAAATGTACCATCATTGTTTGCTTACTAAAATGAAATTAATAAATTACAACTTTGTAGCTGCTATGACTGCAACTAGAAGAACGGTGTTTGTTCTGACATTCGGAAACACACGGGCTTTAGTGAAAATGGATTAGTTGAATTTTGAAGCAAAAATTTAGGTTTTTGGCCATGTTCAGCTATTCAACGTCTGAACATGTAGAAAAATATTTTTATTTTTAAATTCTCGTACGTATTCTCAACTATCTGATATAGAAGATGAATGTTTGACTTTGTTTTTCAACTAAAAACTAAGTTTGGAAATTGGGTTTTTGCCAGCTATTTTAAAATTTGGACCTATGTGCGCCTTGACGCCAGATCTCCTAATAGCACTCTCGAATGCAATAAGTTTGGCCGGAGAACCATGCTTAGACGTTATCTGCCACAGCTCACTGAATAGTACGCTGCTTTGCATTCAATAAACAGATGGTGAGTCTGCAAGTTATTAGAGTGATGCAAATTTTGAAATTTTAGCTCCCCTAGGCTGAAACGGTTTTAATTATGGTTAATAGCATCCTCCCAAAGTTTGAAGTGGTTCTGAAGAAATTTGACTGTGCACACGCCATTTGAAGTTTATATGGAGATTACTATGGAAAACGCCATTCTTTTGTGTTCAGCCCTCTATCTCTTCGTCATAATATTTTATGGAAAAGTGAACAAATTCTTCTAATGGAAAATCCTCTCAGCTACAATTTTGCCGAAGACCACTTTTTGATTGGACGTCAAGATAAATTGTTATTCATCATCATAAAGTTGGTTTGCATGTAGCATGCTTCACCAACTGTTCGGCAGGCAACAGTGGTGCTCCTGGTGGGAAGAATAGATCAAAGTAATCCAGGCTACTATGTTCTACAGCAAAAGGCAGTGTTGCTCTGAAAGTAATGGAATGATCATCTCAGCATGGTTTGGACTTTGTTATCAATAATAACAAATTATCCTTACGTCCCATCAAAATGTGGTCTTCGGCAAAGTTGTAGCTGGGACGTTTTCATATGAGATAGGTGTGTTCACTTTTCCATAGATTATTATGACGAGCAGTTAGAGGACTGAACACAAAAGGTTTGCCTTTTCCATAGTAATTTCCATATAAACTTCAAATAGCGTGTGCACAGCCAAATTTCTTCCGAATCACTTCAAATTTTGGGAGTATAGTTTTCATAACAATTGACATAGTTTAAGCATAGGGGAGCAAAAACTTCAAAATTTGCATCAGTCTAGCAAGTTATACTCCCGGAAATTATCTAAGGGATCGTTCAAATACTACGTAACGCAACCGGGGGAGGGAGGGGGTCTTCCGTAGTGTTACGGTTCATTAAAAAAAAATATCATACAAAAGCTGATATGTGGGGGAGGGAGGGAGTCTTAAAGTGGCAAATTTTGCGTTACGTAATATTTGAATCATCCCTAAGTTGGTTCGCAAGGTAAACATCTGGTCCGTTGCCGATCGGCCCTCACGAAAAACAGCCTGGTAGTCGCCGATGAATGACTCCTCGAGTGGTCTTAGTCTGTTAAACAGGATGCGTGAGGGTGCTGCCATAGTAAACGCGTCTTGTGATGCGTGCGCGTGTGCGAGCCCGCAAAGCAGAATATCAACAACAGGAAATCCTTTGATCGCATCGCGTTCGTGGACGCGGACGCGTTACTTTGGCCGCACCGTGTCAGTGTTTTTTACGCTGAATTCAGCTAGGTAACCCCTTTGTAACTGATACACTTCAGTCTGCCAACCGGTGGGCATTTATTCGTCCTCCTAAACCTTCAGAAGTAGGACTGATAGAGCTGCTCACTTCCGTGCTTGAGAAGCTCGGCCGGGATCTGGTCCTTCTCAGTTCTTCAGATAGTTTATTTAGTCTTATATAAGTACTATGCATAGATAGAGTCACGGTGTGTTTCGTAGAACAAGTTTATTACAAAAAAATAGGTAAGTCTGAAACTTCTCCACAATAAAGTCTAGGTTTCTCGCGTTCATTTGCTGCTAAAACCAAAATAATCGGTCGGGGGGTCCAGAGTAATTTTTTTTTGTTTGGTTTCGAGAGACTTGCACATATGTTTGAATTTGCCTATCTATGTGTTTGTGTACATTAGGGCGGTTCAAAATAAAAAATGTTTGAGAATTCAATCTCACATATGTTCCTTACTATCCTTACTATAAAAATAGTGTTCTGTGAAATTCGCAGCTTTCTAGGTGGTGATTTAAGGTGGCCCAAAGACAATGTAGGTTTATATGGAAATTACTATGAAGAAATTTTGAGGTATGTTCCAAACACGCTTGTACTGTAATGTAAGTACAAACTTATTATCCCATTGTAAAAGCTCATTCTTCAAACCATAATAAAGTCATTTGCTGATGAGAGAAATTCAATTCGACAGATAGCAGAAGAGATATTCATGAGTTTGTTTGCTATTATTTAGCTTAACCCCTCTACCGGCAGCCTCATTTTTTCAGCACAAAAATATATTTGAATCGCGATAACTTTTTTGTTTCTCTATATTTTTCCAATATTTTTTCACAACTTCTCAAAAAACTCTTCTACTTTTGGAATCTATGTCGGTATTGACCATTGGTCAACTGGTTTTAAAAATATTTCGGTGTTCCTTGGGGGACCGGCACTTCCCATATAAAATTTCAATATGATGTTTTAAGAAGTTTTCAAGATCTAGTTACGGCTAGAGTGGTACCAACAACATAAAAGCTTATTGCTCAAAAACTGTTACACCGATTTGTTTAATTTCTTCACAATAGACTTTCATCAAAGTTTAGTTTTGAAAAGCGAATAACCGAATATGAGAAAAAATCTGTAGCCAGCGATAATTACGAGAGTTATGGCTATGCGTCGGTCCCCCAAGGAATTTTGGAATATCTCCGAATATAGATGACCAATTCTCAAAACCGATACAGATTCTGAAAATAAGAGAGTTTTTTTGAGAATTTGTGGAAATTTTTTTCAAAAATATTGAGAAACAAAAAAGTTATCGCGATTTGAATATTTTGAAAAAATGAAGCTGCCGGTAGAGGGGTTAATATAGGGTTATAGTACTGCAAACAAGTACAACAATCCCAAACCCATTTTAGCCTCATGATGTTAGTTTCTGATCTTTTCATAAGCACTGTGCCATTAAGAAAATAACATAAAAAATATAAGATTTGAAACTTCTCAAATACCATCCATATTAGCGTATTTTTCAGCACCACCCGAGCAGAAGAAAATAACTACTGAATACCAAATTGAGGCATTCCATACCAGATAATTTCCAATACTACATACTTGAATGAGGTATGAATTAGCCCTGCATAAGAGGTAAAATACCTCAAATAATATCTCAAGCATATTCTACGAACACCAAACTGATAACTAGATCAGGTTTTGTAATACCTCAATAATACTTGATGGATTTTCATATAAAAATGAAATTTTTCAATTGTAGTTCAATACCTCCAGCAGACCTCAATAGCTGTTTAATACCTCAATGAAGTATTTTTAATTGTTTTAAAGATTTTTTTCAATACCATTATAATAGCAAATTGAGGTATTGACAACTGAACAATACCTAATTTTGGTATGATACCAAAAAATGGTATGCATAAGTTATTGGGGAGTTATTTGTTCCTCCTCGGGCATGGGGCAAGTATATTACATGCCTTATAACAAGGTTTATCACATGCGAAGCCTGTGAGACTAGTTAATTCGAATATCTGAAATTGTGTTGTTTGAAAGGCGGATAAGTCACTTTTGTATCTAGGGGTCATGCACAAATTACGTCACGCTCCAAGGAGGGGGAGGGGCCATGCTTGACAATCCTTACAAAATTATCGGAGGACTCATACAGAAAGTGTGACAAAGGGGAGGAGGGGGTCGAAAAATTTGAAATTTAGCGTGACATAATTTGTGTACCATCCCCTACGAGTAAAAAGAGAAATCTCGCATAATTTATGATCTCGTCCTAAAAGCCATAGCTTGTTATTACTGAGCAAACGAATGGATTTACACTTTATTTCACAATGCTACGACGAAGAGAAGATCCTCCTCTGTCTCCCAGCGGTGACAGTTTTTATTTTGGTCCGTTTATCTGCTTAATAACAACGAGCTACACACTCAGTTATCAATGGTTTTAAGGGTGAATATACATAGAAGCTAAACCTCGAATTTTCAAAAGCACAAGTCTAAAGAAGCAGACAACCGGTAACTCACTGGTCACTCGCTGGTGGCGACTAATCAATAAAATGTTCAACGCAAAAGGTTGTCAGGTTCTCAAGATACAAATCTACAAACAAGCTCTTGAAAATTCAAGGTTTGATATCGATGCATCTTCATCTATTAAAAATATTTCCTAATAACTTCTTACATCATTATGACCAATTTAAGTACGATTTTCAAGGTTTTTCGTGGACAATAACTAAAATGACGTTTGAGACAGTTTTGCAATTATGCGTATATCATATGTCATATATGCTTATTACAGCTCTTTTGAGCAAGAACAACTTTACCTTCCAAACCAAGGTGTTCAAATGGTTTGATCTTGCAGTTTGTCCCGTATCTATGTTCAACGCAATGTGTGTCGGTACAAAAACACATATCCATGAATACTTCACACAAAATAAAAAAAAATGTTCTGGACCCCCCGACCGATTATTTTGATTTTAGTCGCAAATGAAAGAGCAAAGTCTAATTGTTTTTAGCTTGAAATTTCAGACTTACCTATTTTTTTGTAATAAAGTTGCTCCACAAAGACACCGTGAGAGTAATATAAATTAATCTATTGTTTCTCATTTTCAGGTATGCATCAAATTTTTAAAAAAATCCAGTTTTATACGGACTACCATTTCTCAGAATAAAGGTGAGTGCTCCCGAATGCAATTTTGTGTATCAATCAAAACCCTTTATAGACATTTTGAAAAACATCAAAAATAAACCAAAAGCGTACACAACTTGTAATATTTCCAAGATTTTTCACTCGAATCTTAACTTACACTCCCGTGCATGAGTTTGGGTTCACCCCCAAAAAAACATGCAAAAGTGTTCAGTCTATATCTCTGGGATTACACGTCCAATTGAAACTCTTTAAGCCACATTCAAAAGGCAAAGAGTTACTTTTACTTTGTATGTATTTTTTTTCCAAAAACATTCTTTGAACTTTATATACTAAATTTTTACTTAAAGTTGTGACATTTTTCAAAAAAATACTCTGAAAAAACATAGCTAATTTCCTCGATCAAAATTTTAAAACAAGATGTCATTAGAATCGTAATCTTATATTCTTTGAAGAGCACTCACGAAATTTTTGCAGAAAAATCTAAAAAGTATTCAAAATCAATGAAACAGTCAGTCAAGTCATTGTGCAAAAGTATGGGTTCACCTGAACCTACTTAAATCTGTGAAATCTCAAACCAATAATGTACGCGCCATCTTTTTTGCTCAAAAAAGCTTTAAACTATTAAAATCGGTTGAAAAATGGCAGAGATATTGAAAAAAAAATGATGTGCGTGCGGCTCAGGTGAACCCAAACTTTTGCACGATGACTTGACTGACTTTTTCATTGATTTTGAATACTTTCCAGATTTTTCCGACAAAATTTCGTGGGGTTACTTCGAAGAATATAAGATTACGATTCTAATGACACTTTGATTTAAAATTTTGATCGATCCAATGCTGAGGAAATTAGATATGATTTTTCAGTGTGTTATTTGAAAAATGTAACAACTTTAAGTGAAAATTAAGTATACAAAATTCAAAAAATGTTTTTGGGAAATAACATGCAAAGTAAGAATAACTCATTGCCTTTCGAATGCGACCTAAAGAGTTTTAATTGAACTTGTAATCACAGAGATATGGACAGAACACTTTTGTACGTTTTTAAGGGGGGGGGGGGGGAACCCAAACTTTTACACGGGAGTGTATATCAATTTGAAATTATGATTGATCCAATACTGTGAAATTTCAAAGTCAATTTTGAACATAATTACAACTGGTAAAAAATTGTAGGGAATCTTAAATATATTGCGGACAGGCAATGTGTTTTCTTGGTTGTTAAGAATATTCATTTAGTTGGATGCCTGAAAAAATTATATATGCATGTCAGGGTAGTGTTGTTTTTAGCATGATTCAAATGAGTTACATATATGGAGCCGGACCCTATTCTTGGCACTTTTGATTCACTTCGGCAGTGGGGTTTTTTAAAGCTACTGAGCTTATATTTGGCACCTATATGCGTCGTACTGAAGTGCATCTTTTTGCAAAGTTTCTGACAATTCGACCGAGAGAAACCCCCCATGCCAAAATGAATCTTGAAAGTGCCCAAGTAGCTCTGCACCCTATGTTGGATCTTAGTATTCGTTTCACTGAAATATTATTTAATTATATTGTGGACACGATTTTTTACATTCGATATTAAGAATGTTTTAAATCATTAATCTGTACCTTATGTATTGTTATGTCATAGCTTTTCATTAAATATTGATTATTCGACGTTGGGCAACCTTTGCCGCTCCTTACTATTTATCTTGCTATAGTGGACATCCACATCGTGGTTAGTTCCAATCGCTACGAAAAAAATCCTTGGCGGTTGTGCATTCATCCGACATATTTTGAAACCCACGAAGATCGCCATCGACCGTGCCGCAACGGGATGATGGCTTTTTACAACCCAGTGGAGCAGTAACTCTTCGGGCCCGCATTCGATTCAGAGATGTGATTTCTTCCCACACCAGTCAGCCACCCGTCTCGAGATCCGATGGCCCTTCCGATATCGTAGTTTCTCGCTAAAGGTGACGCATTTACAAGAAGTGTTGTTGGAGGAATGTCCGGAGCCTAGAGCAACTGACTGGCTGTGATTTGACCATTTACTACACTATTCGAAGCCACCGGCGTTGTTGAAGTGGGACCTAGACCGGAACGTCTTCAAGAAAATGCGAAGTCAACAGGCGTGAATGTCTTCCCCGTAGTACCGCAGATTTTGTGAATGGAACACCAAGCCATGCATCTCCTCTAGGCTCTCTAAACGACGACGATGGTGGTGGCGATCGTTCATAGAGGAAGGAAAACTTTAAGACACCTAGCGAACCGTGATGCGTGGTTCTTTCGTCGTTAGTCTAGACCTGAGCGCCGAATTATTTTTATCGGCGGCGTATATAAGCATGTAGAAAATTTAATAAAAAAATGTTCAAAAAATATTTGATAAATCCGATAATGAACAATAGCAAACATGGCCATGTGGCCTTCAATTAAAATATGCCTAATATGGTCGGTGTTAAATCAGAGGGGACCAAGTACAAAACTTAGGAAAATAGGATTATTGTTTCATTAGATGCGAAATTACCTTACCTCCATGTCACTTTGATCAGATTTGATGAATTCTATAAATTGCGAGAGATATGAAATAAATTTACTTTGGACGATCAACAAAAAACGATAAAAGTATGCAGTCAGAGTGGACCAAGTGCTTATTACCATAACAGCGAAGATTTTTCAACATTGAATGATTCTTCTACTCGTCCATCAATAGAAATTCATAATATTACTTAAATCGAAGCATTTGATTTTGATTTTGGCCATTTAACATGTTTGAATGGGTGGTCAGAAATTGCAACAATTTCTTTGTAGACAGGGCGGACCAAATGTTGAAAGGCAATAAACTGATTGATTATTGCATCTTTTGTGTCGATTTCAGAGTCCGATAGAAGTTTATGGTAGTTCTATGGTGTATGTATTGAATGTCCTAGATCGCACGTATTGGACCAATATATGTTGGTTAGTACTCAAGATTTTCACTTGGTCCATTCTGACTGAACGCATATTTGAATATTTCTGGTCTTCAATGCCCTGACCTGCAAAACCTTAATTTCCAAGCTATCAAAATGCCACTGATTCCGGGATTGACGAAAAAAATCGTATGAGAGAATTTAAAGGAATAGGGAATTTTTAGAGGATTTCTCGGAGATATTTTCAAGGTATAGTACAAAAAACTTTTGTCTAAATGCCAAAAAAAAGTCCTTTTGATAAAGTTCAATGAAACTGGTAAGAGATATAAGAATAAACTAGAAAAGTTCCAACAGAAATCCTTCAGTAATACTTTCAGCTATTGTCACATAAGTTTCCTTGGGGATCTGACATTTTTTCATAAGTTCACTAGAATTTCACTAGAGTTTCTTCCAGGGAGTTTTGAGGCGATTTTCCCATGTATAGTCAGTGACAAAAGTAAGTAATCAAATGCTGTTTATCCACATGAAATGCCAAAATATGGAGATCTGTATCTAAGATTATGATAGTCCGAATTGTTTGAAATTTGAATAACGAACAACAAATAACTTGAAACTTGGTCTGTACTGAGTTCATTACATTTTATCAATTTTTGAGAGTTTCAGAGAATTGTTCCAAGACAAAAGTAAGTTACCGAGATATTCTTGAATCTAATTAAAAACGATAAGTTCAACAGTTTGAGATATTTCAGTGTACATTTTCGGAGGAATCCTGTCCTTGATTATTGAATAAATTAATGGAAAAAAATGCGGAAACTGACAAGATTCTTAAAGAAATATTTTGTAGGTCTCTTTGAAGGAATTCTTGAAGAGTTTTAACTCGTATCCGATTGGGTTACTTTTCTTTAAATTATTTTTAAAGAGACACCGACACGTTAATGCTTCCAGTGGGTGATTCGCCCTTTGAAGGAAGCACCACACTTGACAACGGACTAGCATGCAACACCCAGTGGCACAGTCGAAAAAACTTCCTGACGAATATTTTTCCGGACTGAAGTGGGAATCGAACCCACACCCCTTGACTCGATGCGGCTAAATGCTTGGTAACACTAACCACACGGCCACGAAGCCCACAAAAAATTGTTAGTGTGAACGTTCAACTCAACGATTTTCACTACATTCAATCCAAAGGCTTCTTGTTTCTTATGCTGGTGCAAGTGGACCAATGTATTCCCTATGACCGGAGTTATTTCCGTGTCCTCCTGGGTCAGGTCGGGTCGGCAACAAATGGGTTCAGTTGTCTTGGATATTAAGGAGGCTTTTGATGCAGTTTGCATAGATGTCCTTTCAGATCCAGTAGAAATTGAGCGTCAATTTCTGGGTAAGGAACTCACTCAAGGTTTTTCACATATGTATCTAGGGGTCTGGTTCGACTCTAAATTCACCTGAGAAAAGCACATCAGGTATCTGTATCAGAAGTGCCAGCAATGAATCAACTTCATGCATACATTCACAAGAACGTGGTGGTGAGCCCATCCGGAAGATCTGATGAAGCTATATCGAAGAACATTTCTATCGGTCCTCGAATACGGTAGCTTTTGTTTTCAATCCGCCGCGAAAACACATATCCTGAAGCTCCAGTCTATCCAACACCGCGGTCTTCTGATAGCACTAGGCTGCATGAACTCGACTCATACCATGAGTTTAGAGATACCGTACTCCGGGGGCAAATTGATCACAGGGGTGAATTTGATCAGGTCGGTACCAAATTGCCTTTCCTTTATGGATGCTTAATACTTCGTTGCCATTACAGACATTCCATGTTTTCTAGTTTATAGATGTCTTATGATGGTTTTAAACTATTTCATTTTTATTAAGGTCAGTTTTGCATATAAATATTCACAGTTTTTGAAGTTGTTAGCAACACTGTTGGAAATGTCGGTACTAAACAGTACGCTGGCGCTAAGCCTACATGTAAAATTTGAGTGTAAAAATGTTGTGTTAGCTTCAGTGTAAACTGCTGAACTCTTTTTGAAATCATACAGCATGACAAGAATAGTGTTTAGCTCATAAAACCGTTTATTGTTGAATAACGTGCTTATATCAAGGGAAATTGCATACATTTAGGCGTATTAGGCAAATTTACAAAGTTTAATTTTGCAATAAAATTATAATAAACACGAGTTGTAAAAATTTTGACTTCATTTTCAGACTCAAGAGACCCAAATTTAGTAGATAGGGTAATTTTACATACTAAAATATGCTTTATTATATAGTAATCAATTTCGCCCCAATGAGTCATTTTCAATTTTTAATATTAAAACTAATTTTATGAAATGTTAAATTTTATTTCATAAAAAATCGATTACATAAAGTGATAGAGATCAATGAAGTACTAATTTTACCAAAAAAATTTGACAAGTTTTGAATTTCTAAGGAAATCATGGTAAAAAGTTGTGAAAAAGTGATAAATTTGCCCCCGGATTACGGTACCGTAAAACGGGGTATCATTGATCAGCGGGGTGAACATTGAATGACATATCTCTTAACAAGTCCGTATCATCATTTATTGATGGAACATTTTCGAAGTATGAATGGCGTTTCTCCTTCTTATATTAATGAGCTTAGAATAAATCAGACTTTTGCGAAAATTGTGTTTACTTCATGCGCGAATTTGTCATCTTTCAAAAAAATGACTTCAATGGTTAAGGATGACTCTACCGAAGATTCATGTTTCACATTAGTTCCACTAGCGATATGAGCAAACAAAATGTTGTTCTCATTCAAAATTACATAAAACATAAAATTACGAAAACGATTCAGTTGTCAAACTTTCATAGGTATGTTCTATTAGGCAACATTAACGAATTACTGTTGTGAAAGATGAATTTACTTAGGAAATTGTCTACCTTTAGGCATATTCCGCGGTTCGAGATGTTTTTAATTCTAAAATAACTCAAGAAGTAAATGACTTGTATGCGTTTGGCTTTCATATTCGGTCTCAGGGGCCATGATTTAAGTAAATAACGACATTTTAAATATTATTGAATGTTGTTAACATAGGTGATCAATGTTACCCCATATCAGCTAAACCTAAAAATCATTTTTTTAATGTGCCTAAATCTAAATAAAAACAAAATACAGTATATAGTCAAGAGCTATGGGTGGCAGTACTTGTTTGAAAAATACAAAACATGCAACATTTGCATTTTAAAATGAAATTTTTAAGACATATTCATAAAACTGATCAATGTTACCGGATTACGGTATTAGCAGGAGTAATGCCGTTATCATATCGTTCGTAGATTTGTCGTTAAGCTTCCTCATACATTGTGAAGTGTCTTATATATTGGTAATTGAGAACTTTGAAAACCTAATCGAACGTAATCCTAAAACACTCTCCCTACTTCCTTAGCTACTCTGAGTGCTCTATCGAATCAATCATATACCATTGCATTGGTGTGGGTCCCTTCTCATTGCTCGATTTTGGGCAATGAAAAAGCGGACTCGGTCGCCAAGGTGGGCGCTATGGAAGGTGACACTTATGACAGACAAATCACCTTCAACGATTTTTTTACAACTGCTCGTCAGCACGCAAAACAAAAATGGGATTCAGGAGACATGGGCAGGTGGTTAGAAAGTATACAAGAAACCGTGGTTCAAGAGCTTGGACATGAGTCGAGACTATATCACGGTAATGTATCGTCTTATGTCCAATCACTATTCACTAGGCTCGCATTTCTATCAAATAGGGCTCACAGACAGCAATCGCTGCAGATTTGGTACAGGCTAACAACAGTTGGTCATCATGTTCATCATTCGTTGCTATCAGCTTCATCCATATTAACAGAATGCTACGGAATGGTTTTACATCAGTAAATTATACCTTTAAATACCTCCTTTTTTAATGTAGTCCTTAACCTCGGCCAAACCTCGGGTACTTCGGTTCCCCAAACTAACATAGATTGCTAAGTGAAAATGATATCATTGTAAACAAATACATCAAAGAAGCCGGCTCCGTAATGCCTAATGACGCATGAGCCTTAAATAAAGAGTTACGTAATCTTTGAATGAACCCTAATTTGAAGCTGCAAGATGTTTGAACAAATCCCAGCTCTCTAGGTCAACTTTCAGGATATGCCCACTTTTACGGATGTTCCGGATCATCCGGAGGGCGATAGCGGACCTTGACCGCAAATAGAGGTGTTTAAATGTTGAATTAGAGGTGTTTGAAAAACCAATTCCTATAATTATACTGTTCAGAAAAGGAAATTAAGGAAGTAAAATTTAAAATTTTGGTCGAGTTCCCATTAGGTACATGAAACAAAAAACATTGTTTAGATAAGGACGTTAGTTTGTGTATCTATTGTAAGAATGCTTTGAGATGTATGAGTTAGTGTTTAATATTTGGAAACCGTTTTAACCCATGGAAGGGCAAAAGTTCGAATCAGTGGGGCAAAAGCTCGAGCCGTTTTTTATCCCACGTACATATTTTTGAATTCCTAAAATCTACATATTTTCTTTATATTTATCAATATATACTTGATAGTGCAACGAAGATATGAAAAATCACATATTATCCTTCTAATACCCAAATTTTCATTTTCGATCTAAATATCATTTTTAGTTATCTAAAATCGTTCTTAACACGTTTTGGGCAATGATTTATTTTTATTCGCAAATCTATGGATTTCGGTTTTTGATTTTTATAATTTTTATTTTTGAACATCCCTACCCTTTTTCATTTTTTCTTAAAACCTCTTCTAGTTACTGATTTTTGGCAATAATAAAAATTCAAATTTTTACGCTACTTTTACATATATTAAATTTTTAATATTTTTCTGGAAATATTTTTATTTTCCGTGTATTTAACGGAAAAACAGGTTTAAAACTATTTGAATACCACCAAGCTCTTCTTTTGTGATAGGTTGATCATAGAAACATATAAAAGGTACGATTTTTTATATCACACGTTAAATGAACCCCGGGTATTTGTAGGTTTTATAAGAACACAATTTTTCAAACAATTAAAAAAAATACAAAAAAAGTTTCGAAAGTCATAAAAAACTTTTCGTATTTGCGTTTTATGAGTCAAGGTTTAAGCCAAACATAAAATCATTTTGATTTCCGAGCTACGAAAAAATACACACAATTCCAAAGTGTACCCCGTCTAAAGGCGGGGTTGTGTATTAGAGGGTTATCATAGTTTTGCGTAAAACTGTAAATTTTTGGTATAACTAAAACCCTGTTTCAGGCAAATTTCTGGTCAAAATTTAGTGTCTTTTTCATGCATACATCACTTATTTGCTGGTAGACGGTATACTTGTTACAATAGTATCGATATTTTGTGTTTCAATCAGAAAAATTCCACATTAGTTTCGAACTCTTGCCCAACAGTGGGGCAAAAGTTCGTTTAATACAATCAATTATATAACCGCTTTAACTAAAAAACGATTCATATTTTGACACACGTTTGTTCCACAAAACTGTAGCCAGTATGTTAAAGGTCCACTGTGTGGTCTCAAGTTCTGTTCAACTGTTATAGTTTTTAAAGGAATATTGATTGTTCATCTAAGGTCCAACTTTTGCCCCATCTTATTCCATTTAAGGTATCCTAGGAAACATTCTGTAGGAATCACGGGAAAAGCTCTGAAGACATTTTAGAAGAAATTTCTCGAAATATTCATAGTAATTTTCTTTATAAGTGCTGTAGACTCCTGGAACATACCTGTATGGAAATTATCGGATACCTTCTTGGACGATGCTTAAAATTGCTAGAGAAATCTCTTGTGGGGTTTCTGGCGAAAACATTTGTGGTGTTTTTTTAAAAGTACTATTTTGAATACTTGTAGATATCTATGAAGTAATTCCCGGAACTAATAAGTTTTTTTAGGATGAATCAATGAAGAAATTTCTGTTGAAACCTCGAGAAAAACTACAAGAATATCCGTGGCAGGATTCTCGAACAAATTCGTATAGGAATTCCTGATGAAACTTCTTGATATATTATAGAGAATTTCATTGACAAATTACTGTAAGAATCCGTACAGGAAATCCTTAAGCAATGATTATGTGTTTCCGGCATGTTTTATAGTTATTGACAATTTTTTGAGCTGAATTTTTTATCGCCGTTAAGATGAAAATCGGAGCCGGCATAACGGAGGCAACAGCGTGGCGAGACGGCGCACAGGTCTATTCTCGTCTTACAAGCTAGCTATTGCTTGTACGACATCGTATCCCATCGACCAATCCCGCTCCGTGTGGTAAAGTGAAGCAACATTCATAGTTCGAAATATGATTTGATGGTCACTGACCAAGTGGCTGGTCAGTTCGTCCCAAAGCGCCACAAGACGGTGGCATTTCTTATGGAACTCCAGTTGGAGGTCATTCCGGCTCTTCCGAGAGAGCGATTCTCCCACGTTTCCACTCGGATACGCATCATTCACTCTTTTGTGTTTCCTAGCTGTTGAGCGCTCATCGAAGTGAGTTGCTTGCTGCTCGGTCGACCTGTCGTTCGTTCCGATTCCGTGGAGCTAGTCGGGCGAACCTTACGGCGGAGTTGGCCCACCACCGGGAGAATCGGATCGAAGAAAATGCTCGACGCAGTTGACTATGAAATTTGTCTGGCCATTTGTTTGTTAAACAGTCCAAATGCAACTTAATGGATACTTTAAAAGGGTGGTCTTGATTTTAAATAACACTTCTAGGGTGGTTTACCACAAGCTTAAAATATATTCCTGAATAATAGCAGGACAATAATAAAATTGTCCAAATATTGCTCTAAATAATCTTATAAAATCAAGTCCTGATGAAAAGGCCACCCGCCAACAACATACCAAAGTGTTTTGTCAATATCTCTGGGATAACACTGCGGAACACGTTTTTGTCTCAAGCACCAAAATACCTCTATTTACTTGATTAAGGGTTGCTGAAAACATTGCCGTTTCCAGAAATATCATAGCACGTCTAGATTTTGAGATATGGGATGTTGAAAATACTAAATTTGACTATTTCAGCCAACTTGCATGCAAGTTTGCCAGCTTATAAGGTAATTTATTTGCTTAATTTGCCTTAGAACTCATACTTCATGTGTATAACAATACTTATCAACAAAGTTCATAATATTTTTAAATCTCAAAAATCATTTTTTGATGATTTATAAAAGTATTGTATTTTGCCATATAAAAGAAACGAAGAGTTTTGTATGGAGACTGTTTGTATGTTGAAAAAATCGATTTAATCGAAATTTAACCGTGCGATTTCAATCAAATTATATCTTAAATGAAAGTTAAAGGCCTGTTTTGCATGCTTGTTGGATTAGATCTCGAAAAATTAGGATAAATCATACCTTAAATTTCATGTAAACATCAATGAAACCAGTGTTTTAAACAAATTTGGCGACCTGTAGCTAAAAATCCTGACGTGCTGGAACATTTCTGAGAACGGCATTAGATTCAGCAACCCCAAATCTACTAGAGACACGTAATTTGATCCTTGAGACACGCAAGTATATTATTTTTGTTGCGCTGTGTAACTTTTTACTTCTCAAGTATTTTGACGATTTTGTTGTTTAAAGTTGTCTAAAATTGTGTTATTCTTAAAAAAAAAATACACTGAATGTTTAATAGAAAGTTTCAATTAGAAGTGTTACAAAAAATATATGGACATAACAGTTTTGTATGTTGTATTTTTGTACTTTTGCCCTGGACTGCTCAAAGAAGATCCAATGTACAAACTTTGAATAAATTTATCATTAATTTTACACAAAGATAGCTTCAATTTTCTATTGTCACGATAACTGCTTTTGTATTCAGAGTAAATCAGTTTAAGCTTATTATAAGCAAGCTCTTATAAGAAGGTGAATTCAATTTACTACCCCAGTGCTACGGAAAATTATTTAGCCTAACACGTAATATTTTCATGTATAAGTAATGAATGGAAAGGTTTAAATGATACAAATAAAGAAATTAAAAAAAATAAATTCAAAGCTGAGCCAACTTAAAATTGATTGATATTATCTGTGATTTTTGTTACACTACATAGTGATGAAATAACAAAATTACCCCAAAATGTTCCATATTTTGTTTCGTTCACAATAATCAAGAGCTAAATCATTCGCCAAACGAGAACATTCTCTCGTCATTCAGTTTCATTCGAAGACAGACAACAGACCCATAATAATAATGAAAAAATAATTCCGATAATCCGAACAGCAGATGCATCGTCAAAAAGTTTCTCACGCTGCAAAATGATTCGAATCCTCTTGCTCAGTCAGACACCTTCAGCTTGTTGCCTTTCCCTGTTTTTTTTCTGTTATACCTGTTCATTGCATCAGGAGCAGCAGCAGCAGTTTTGTTCTCATCCGTCGATTGCAATCTGCCGCCAACGCCGGCTGTTGGGATACGGAAAAAGGTGTTTTCCAGGTTGGATTTTTTGTGTCAGATCCTCATGAGACTCGTCAAAACGCTGCGATCGTTTTTATCGGAACCAGACGGATGGTCAGAACGGTGAATAGCTGAGGACTAAACAAAGAAGAAGTAGTAGTACTGGGAATTATAAAGTACACAAAGGTAGTTTTCATTCAAAATTGTCAAGTTTCGAAACTTATTTGTCTGCTTCTAGCTATTCGATTAATCTGAAATCCAAACAAATATGTGAAGTCATGATTTAATATTATGCCAAATGGAAGACTTTCTGTAAGAGCTGGTGTTCCTAAAGGCAACATTTTGGGAACAATATTATACAATATTTTCACATCTGACTTACCTGAGTTACCTCACGGATGCCAAAAATCTTAATTTGCTGATGATACAGGCCTTTTCGCCTTAGGACGAAGCATGCGTGTCATCTGTAGTAGATTGCGAAAATGTTTGGATACTTTTTCTTCATCTTGCAAAAATGGTAGATTTCTCCTAATGCTTCCAAAACTTAACTAATAATAATTCTTTATTTGAAACCTTCAAGTAGACATAGGGCCCAGATAGCCGTAGCGGTAAACGCGCAGCTATTCCAAGATCAAGCTGAGGGTCGTGGGTTTGAATCCCACCGGTCGAGGATCTTTTCGGGTTGGAAATTTTCTCGACTTCCCAGGGCATAGAGTATCTTCGTACCTGCCACACGATATACGCATGCAAAAATGGTCATTGGCATAGTAAGCTCTCAGTTAATAACTGTGGAAGTGCTCATAAGAACACTAAGCTGAGAAGCAGGCTCTGTCCCAGTGGGGACGTAACGCCAGAAAGAAGAAGAAGAAGAAGTTGACATGTTGTCATGTTGAGAGAGGTTGCCATATTACTGCAATTCAGTTCAGACTACCAGTGCGGTTCCCAAGATTAATATCTTATTACAGCATCCAATTATACGGCTTACCGGACTGTCCTTGGATTCGAATTCAATTCCCTCCTTCCTGCTCGCATAAATGTTTCGAAATCAGCACTCGAATGCATAAATTTCATTCAGCACCGCCGCCATACGTTGAACTCCCGCCTCCATCAAGGACAACTTGCTGGTGAAATGATTTATTTCGAATTGTTTCTCTGGAAGTAGGTACACCTCTACCGAGCTAGTTCGGGGAGCATAGCAAATTACACGTGTCCTCGGATTTGATCGGCGATTTAAAGTCCGCAACCTGTGTGTAAAACCACTCGGAACAAAACTACATAGCCTGTGTGTATTTGTGTGTAATGTAAGTGTTATGCCGAGAGTTACCATGACCGCTCGCTTCATGGTCTGACATTTCAACCCACCCTTTTCGCTTGGACCGCATTTTCCCAGCTGCTGGATTCCCATATTGGTACCGTAAATCGGGGTTACTTTGATAGCTTTGTGGAAAAAAATCTCATTGTTCTATTTCTCTATCTTTATTGACGAGCACTGGGCTAGTTCATCTCGGGACCAACTTCCCTTCCGGAGGAACTACAATTTGGTACAGGTACAGGCTCGGTTACAGTAGCGACGTAATGCCAGGATTAAGAAGAATAAGAGTATGAGTAATCTGTTTCAGTGGTAGTCGTGAAATTCGACATGTTGAGTGGTGAAAAACTCATTCTACTACTTGAAATCAAGATGGCGTCAAAATCCAAGATGGCCGTCACATTTTTTCACTTATATTAATGCTCTTATTCTTCAATCCACTCGAAGAAAACACCAACAAATGAAAACTTGTTTCTATGTTGTACAAAAAAAATGATGTTTTCATTGATTGCACTTGCCGAATACGTCAAAATCGTACAACATAATTTAGAAAATCGTGCATTTCATAGGGTATATACCATTGTTCACCTAGTTTTCGAAGCTCCTACACAGTTTTTTCTCAGCTTTCTGAATTATCAACGAGCGGTGCGTTAAAGGTGAAAAACGGGTTTTTTCAAGATGGCGGCCAATTTCAAAATGGCCGACAACATTTTTAAGTCTCAAATAAAAGCTATATCGTTCCTATATACGATACCACTATGTTTGTTATGTGTTCCAAGGGAAATATGAGACATATCACGCTAAGAAATGTTTAAGATTTATCAAAAAATGGACTTTTTCGCAAACTGTTTAGCTAGCTGGCGTACAAGGGGTCCACCAATTTTAGAAAACCGAAAGGACCATCCTTAAGTTTTACCATATACTAGCGTTTAGTGACATAAAATTGGAATTCTAACCATGGCCTGGTAATTATTTAGTATTTTGTTGGCCCCGCATTATCAAAGCCACTCCGTTTCTCGGTACTGGCTGGTGGCTTTTGTTTCTCTTCCAGGACCAATTCGCATCTGCAACACCAACAACGGTTGCAAAAAACCATCGATCAGTGCTGGATTTATCGATGTTGAAAATTGAAAAAAATATATTGCCTTCCCAATAATGACAGTGCGCATAATTGAAAACGATCAACCCAGTGCGAAACATCCCTGGCTGGGCTGTGGTTTGAAGGCTTTGCACGACCAATCACGACAATGCAGAAAAGTTTTCTGGGAGGCGGTACTGTCAATGTCACGACGAAGCCCAAGACGATGGCCACGAGAATTCGAAAGGGCATTCCAAAATGTGACGTCCGCCCCAAAGTGGACCAACCAACGTCGGTTGAAAAGTTTGCAGTTGAACCCAAACAAGCTCGGGGTGTTCCCGGATTGTCCTGGGGTCGATCATGTGATGGCATGGGCGTAGCCCGTAGAGGCCCCCTGACCAACTGAAAGTAAAATTGGAAAGGGTTTATGATGGTTTACGTTTTGTTTGGATTTTCCAGCATTCGTATTCATTCTGGCATTAATTTCCAAAAAGTAAGTAAATAAGCCAGTAAGTTGCAATATAGTAATAGCTGTATGTATGTTATTAGTTGTTCGAGAATAAACAGCTCATCTTCTTTACCATTAAAAGAATGACCATTCCAGTTCAGAATATTTAAAAAATCATTTGTATCCATTGTACCAGGGGTTTTGAGCGTTTTATGGCTCGCGAAGCACTTTTTGAAATAAAATTATTCCGCGAAGCATCTGTACTTCGTCACCACTTTGCTTGAAATTTGGGTTTTTACAAACTTAAATCAGCCCTATACTTTCTACGAAAATCTTAATGTTTATCAATCTTTCAATAATTTTAATTTTATTTTAAGTTTTTAATTCTAATCTGGTTTTGTTGGATTAAGCTAGCTGTTATATTACAGACCTGAAATATGGCAATAAGGCATCTTAATGAAAGTACATTTGGTTCTTCGTCAAATATTCAAAAAATGGCTTGACAAATGAAGAATTGCTTTAGTTATAACATTTTCCAAATTTTTATTTTAGTTTCTGAAGCGAAATATTTATTTTTTAAGCCTATTTTAATGTGTTTGCATGCAATAACAACATTTTCAACACTCATGAAAATATTCATATTTTTGATTAAATTTGTGACACATTCCTGTCAGAACTATTTTTGTAGTTTCCGATAACAAAAGAAGCTTTATATTGGAATTCTAAATATCGATGAGATTTTATCATTTGTTCTACAATTAAAAATGGATGAAAATTTAAAGAGTTCGTCGCTTTTCCTTTATTGCCCAGTTATAGTAGAACATGAATTCGGTCTCGAATGTCTTAGCGATAATCACATGTGTGGAGTATGGGAATGGTGAAATACATTTTAGTTGATTTTTAATATATGAACTCAGTTGTTATTACCATTGCAGTTACATTGGCCCTTTTTAAATGTTTTTCTCGAACAAATATTGAAGGTTCGGAGAACGTGCACCTTACGTTCTCATAATTTTGTAGACATTTTCAAACTAGTCGATAAATGAATTGAGAGAAGAGAGCAGATTCTCAGTCATTCGTTTTATTCTCAGAATCATTATAATACAATTGAGTATTTCTCTCACAAGATTTTGTGGCGAGAATAGGTTCGGCTTCAGGTTGAAAGTCTAAGCTGAGGCAGTTTGAAGAGTATAGCAATCGACAACGGACGCAAAATGAAGCGCGGTTTCGACGAGTCAACAGGAGATGGTTTGGCGGGAGCTTACGTGGTTTCGGGCCGATCACCAACCGGGATAGTTCGGAAGAAAGGGAAAATTTATTGTTCCCTATCCGGACACGACAACATGTACAAATTGGGGCCATTTTTTGTAACTCGAAAGTAAGAATTTCCAGATAATGTTTAAACCGCCTCGAGGTATATTCCAACGTCCTATTTGCTCTAAGTAACTCATTCGATTTTGTTCAAAATATCTTTTTTCTCTAACTCAAAAACGTTTGATTTATGTAGAATTTAAAAACTAAACGTGGTCATCCAGTCGATATCTTTAAACAAAGATTATTTTATACAATTTCACAAGTGTTTGTCATGTATGTTCGAACTAAAAAACACTTTTGTAGGTATATTTTTTTATAAATTCTGTTATTTTATGAACGAAATCTAATCCATGTTCGCTATCCACATTTCTTATCAAGTTCCAACTGGAATGATGCCAAAAAAATGATGTTTTAAAAAATATGAAATATTTATCTTTGAAACAGAATGCAGAAATATTCAAATTTTCTTCACAAACACTATCAAAGATACCCCGTTTTACGGTACCCCAGATTTCTTTCGACTTCTAAAGTTTAACACCCTGATCAGTGGCGTAGCCAGAGTTTTGGGGGCCCCTCAAATAGAGGTTTGCAAAATATGCCTTTTATTATCGAGCTCACACCTACCTACAAAAACATTTTCAAAAACTTTTAACATTTTTAAGAAAATTTCGTGATTGAAAGGTCAGGTTTTCCGCCAGGAAGTGGTTTTTCAATCAATATATACGAAGCAATTGCTTCAGAAGTTTCTATTTGAAAGAATCGTTAAAGGAATTCTTGGATAAATTTCTGTATAATGTACATTATTTAGTAGTTTGCTTATGGTTATATCTTGTTCAACGCTTTTAATACTCGTCACTATATCACTCTATTTATAATAGAAATAATTATAGTATTACGCAAATCACTGAAATTTTATTGTGGTTTTTTATGCAGATCTAATAGGCAATCAAGATGAAATGTTTGATTTTATAGTTGCTAGTATTTTATGAGTAATTCCCAGCAAAGCTCGTACAAGTATCCTTAGAGAAAGTTTTGGAAAATACCTTGAAAAAAAAACCGTGCAGGTATTCTTCTGAAGTGAAAAATGTTTCTGGAACTCTGTCAAAATTCTATGATTTTTTGAATTTTTTTTTTGAGAACCTCATTTTAAAAAAAATTTGCGAGAATATTTGAAAGAAATTGTAGAATCGCAAAGAAGTTTCTGGGAAAATCACTGGACGAATCCAAGAAGGAATCCCTGGAAAATGAAGAACGTATCTGAGAGGATTTCCAATTATCTGAGGAATTCAAACTTCTAAGACAAAAACCAGAAAAAAAACTAAGATAAATCTCGAAAAGTATATTTGAAATAAGTAAAACAATTCATGTAAGAATCCCTTAAGTTATTGGAAAAGGAATACCTTCAGTAGTTTAAAAATTGTAATTGTAATTGCTCAATCCACACCCTGGCAGACAATTATCCGCCCATCTAGACACGGGCTGGGTGAGGACCTACCAAGCCTCCCCCGTTAACATGTCCTATACCGTTTAGCACACCGGGATCTTCCACAAGCAGGCGCCGGAATTAAAGCGGTCCCACAAGCTTCAGATACATTAAATAGATATAGTCCCCCTGGCACTAAACCGAATGGCGCCCTCCGCTTCACCACTAGTACTGCTTCCCCACACGCCAAGCACAATATCGAAAGTAGCGCGTTGTATAGCAAATACAGTACACCACCTCCGACACTATGCCAAATGTACAGGAAAAACAGCACCAGTAAGAAAGCGGAAGGCGCACCACTCGGTTCAGTGCCAGAAGGACTATAAGTATAACGAAGAAGAAATGAAAAGATAGTAGAGTTGGTTCGGTTATTTGATTGCTGAAACGAAAAAAAACAGAAACAAAGTGTTAACATTAAAACGGGGTTTTATAATTGATAAATGTATCGATAGTTTCTCATCTGTTACGTTTCCTTATCGTAGCGCTGTCGATTTTTTCCATCTCCAGGGTGTTCGTCTCCGCTCGAGCAATGAGGACCATGATGAAATGAGAATATAAAAATGTGAGCATTAGTGTTGATCTAGTAATAGATTAATTTAAACTGCTTTTCATGTGCTAAGTAACTTGTAAACTCCTACTCAATTATGTTTTGTTGGCCTACACGTTTTATTTAGACACAATTTTATTTAGAAAACTATTTGGATCCGAGATTTTAGGTGCAGATTGAGCATGTTTGATAAAACAAGCATCCTGTTTTCAGTTAAAGAATGTTCAAGAAGTTAATGATTCTGTTATTTATACTGGCTACATACAAGAATTCACTATTGATGTAATATATGGATATTGAAAGTTCCAACGCGCGATTATAATACTTCAGTTTTCGTGCTGTTGTATTGGTGTAAGTAGTGGGAAACCAATCAGTTTGGTGATTCTAACGGTAACAAATAGCAAGACGAAAGGAAAGTTGATAATCTATCATCATTATGATTTCAGTCCTAATTCCATGATCCGTTTAATAAATTCCGCGTATGATTCGGCAATTTTAACAATTTATACATGTGTATTCGAAGAAAACAGACTACGAGCATTTATTACCTGTTGCAAGGTTCCTAAGTGATCAGATATTTATCATTTTCTACAGCCTAATTTAATAATACCTACATTGGGTTGTAACAAAAATTTGATCTTGGGATGTTGATTTGCCTCCTAATCATAGTTTCGACAATAGTCACATGCTTACTATCCCTTGTGGCAGTGTTGTTGATTCTATTGTCTATCGCTCATCAGTTTCGCGCCACCCGGCAGGGACTTGGTCCTATGTACCCAATACTCTGCTGTGTCTTAACTTCACGCAATACATTCTGTAGATGTGTGATACAGTTTGCGGAATATTATGATTTATCACTTCGTTCAGATGGAAAATTCTGTTATGGTACCATATTCACATATCAGATAACTCCCACCTGGAACGATGTAATACATCGGAGACATGTAGATTCAGATGTATGTAGACGATCTATGCCTAGTTCGGCTCTGATCGACAGGCAATCAGTGTATTCAGTTTTTCAACTAGCTTGAAGCGATGAACGTTTCAAGACAAGTTCTCCACTATATCTGCTAGCGATCACCGGTCGTCGATAGACATTTCGGTTCTTTTCTGCTAAAGATAGATCCGATTGTATGCCAAAGACTATGGCTCATGCTTTTCAATACAGCTGGAAAAACAAGAACTACACCCAGCACCAAATAGTACGTAACTATGAGGCGGACCGGAAGGTTTGATGAGCAATCCCCACCAGGAATACCTTCAGTAGTTTAAAAATCCCATAATAAGTTGACGTTTATATAGGAACGCCTGATAGATTATTACTAGCAATATTATAGTGCAATTTTTTCAAAAACTACTAGCAATATCCCTGCTAGCATTGCATAGAATTTTCTGTGAAGTGTGTACATGAAAGCGATGGAAAAAATTGCCTAGATTTGTTGCTTATGCTGATTCCCAATAAATACAGTTAGAATTTCTGCAAAAAATCCTGAAAGAATTCCAAAATTTATTCTTGATAATATTATTTGTTTTTTTTTTTAAATGAAACCTTAAAGGAATCGCTGAATAGTTTAATAACAAATATTGGTAAAATGTATGGCATAATTTTATATAAATTACCAGAAATTTCCATAATTTTATATAAATTATAAAAAAAAAATCGACTCGAATTTCAAGCAGCTTCCAGTATATCAATAATTGAACAAAGCACAACCCTACCATTCTCTCGTCGAGTATATCAAATGCAAGGCACAATTAGGAGGATTCTACGACAGATTTCTGAGATAATCATGAAAATGAGTGATTTTCGACGGAAATGCAAAAACCATATTTTGCTAACAACAAAACATAATATTTTTGGTTAATAACTTTGATGCATTCATTCAATTTCATAAGTTATGTTCAACCTTAATCACTTGAAACTCCTGCAAACGCAAACCGTTTTATTTTGACTGCTAAATCTTTCATAATTATTAATCCTTTTTGGAAACTATCAATATACCGTAAAATTGTCTTGAAATGATTTTTATACTTGAATGCAACAGTATGTAAGTTTGCAGTTTCCGAATCCTATAAGCTCTGCAGAGCACTTGTCTAAATAATCTTTTATTTAGAGGTAATTTCAAGAAGTTTTTAGTTTAGTAGGGGAAATGGGCATTATTTGCGTGCAACACGCAGTGGTTTGGTCGAAAAAGTTCTGAAGAAGAAAAATGTTCCAGTATAGAGCGGAAATCTAACGCTCACTCTATAACTCAATGCGGTTTGTGCCCGACGAGGCCGCAAAGTTTCTCAAAAAGAGCTTAGAAATGACAGAGCTTACAAATATAGGGAGTTACGCGAAGAGGTTTCTTAGAATGATTATTCTCCTTCGTCTTCGAAAATACCCCCTATTTTTGCTGGTCTGCTCGATAGGTAGACAGACATTTTGACAGTTTGATACGTAGATTTGGTTTCACTCTTCGAGCAACTCGTCATTTACGTGACTCTGAGAAATGACAAAATATTATAATTATTTTCCACTTCATAGGATTACCACTAAAAGGATCAATGGCTTTAAAACCGTTTCCAAATAAAAGAACCATTCAAACTTTCCAAACATTTTACCGAACAAGTTTTGGAAATATTATAAAGAAAAACCCCGTATTTACTTCAATACGTTGTTATCAAGATTTTCCTACCAGTTTTACCGATTTTCGGGATTACACAATTTTGTGGCATTCAGTAACAAACAAAATAGACCCCTTAACTTTAACAATGCAGTTTTGCTTCACGGTACAAGCCAAAAGTATATTGGAATATATTACGGCATAAATCGAATAAGTTTTGTAACTAGGACAAAGTCAAAAAGATAATCCCCTAACACCCCACTTATTTTCAAAAAGAGACTTTTTCCACAAGAAATATTAAAAGTCGAAATATAGATAATATTTTCAAAAGTTTTTGCCTGCGTTGTAAAATCATTTAAATATACTTATGTTCTAAGTAACTCACACATTTTATTTAATATTGTTTCATAGTTTTGTAACTAAATGTATTTCGCCTACAAAATTCGAGCAAACATGTTTTGAATCGTTTTCAATATCTAGACTCCACAATACTTTATTTTAACCCTCTTATACCCAAATTTTTATTTTCGATTTAAGTATTATTTTTCGTTATCTAAAATCGTTCTAAACATGTTTTGGGCATTTATTTATTTTTATACGCAAATTTTTAAATTTTGGTTTTTGATTTTTATAATTTTTATTTTTGAACATCCCTAGCTTTTTTCATTTTTTCTTGAAGCCTTCTCTAGTTGTTGATTTTTGGCAGTAACAAAAATTTAAATTGTTGCAGTATTTTTAAAAATTTTAAATTTTTATTTTTTTTCGGAGCGTATTTTATTTTCCGTGTAACTAACGGAAAAACAGGTTTGAAATGATTTTAATACCACCAGGCTCTTTTTTTGTGATAGGTTAATCGTAGAAAAATATAAAAGGTACGATTTTTTATATCACACGTTAAATGAACCCCGGGTATTTGTAGGTTTTATAAGAACACAATTTTTCAAACAATTAAAAAAAATACAAAAAAAGTTTCAAAAGTCATAAAAAACTTTTCTTATATGCGTGTTATGAGTCAAGGTATAAGCCAAAAATAAAATCATTTTGATTTCCGAGCTACAAAAAAAATACACAAAATTCCAAAGTGTACCCCGTCTAAAGGCGGGGTTGGGTATTAGAGGGTTAATAGACATCCCTTATCACACAATGCAGCTCACAATTCTCCGAACAAATCAAGCATTTCAGATGAATGATATATCGACTTTCGACGTTTTTGTGATTTGTCAAACTTGATGGAAAAGTTCAATCCCTTAAAACCCCACAAGCCCTTAACACCCCACTTTACGGTAAATTATTTAAGGTCACCCGAGAATAAATTTGGATGATTTCTTTTTTTGCTGATGATTTAAAAAATAACACCTGAAAGAATTTTGATTTACAGTCACTGTTTGAAATAAAAACATGGATAACAATTTATTCAATTAACTTTTTTGTATTTTATCTGTTTGTACCCTGAAGATTTTTCCAAGCCTTGAGCCTCCCTAGTGGTCTCGAACGTAAAAGAAAATAATATTAGCATCTGCTTTAATAGTAAATAAAATTAAAAGTGTTTGGCTTACTCATTCTACACAATTTATGGTTTTGAAAATAATTCAAACGTAGAAATTTAAGCAAAAATGCATACCTTTACTCTTTAACTCATCTATATACTATTGAGAAAGTCTCTGCATCATTTCTAAAAAGAATGATAATGAGATCCTAAGAAAATGTATACAAGTTAAAATTTCACCAATACTCCAGATTTTTAGAGGCCTACTATTTTGGGTAGATTTTATTGGAAATCAGAACTAATGAAGTACTAAATAGATATGTATGATTCCAAAGCCGTAATTAGACTCAAAATATTTAAAATAGTTATCTGAGCCTGCCTTAGTATCTACATCAGCTATTTAGTTATTAGAAGACTCTGATCTCGCATGCATGCAATCGATTGAACAACAACAAGGAAAACAACTTACAATACAAATTAAATTTGTTCCACCAAATTAGGATGATAGTGTTGCCTAATTACACAGAACACCTAGATATACGAAATGAATGTAATGTGTGGAATGGTTCTAATAAAGAAATTTTTTTTTTTTCCTTTATTAAGGTGAATTTTAGCACATTGACGAATGGCTAGTTCTTCACCTGAATAAAGAAATTAAAAAAAAAAACAATTGTCGATTTCTTACAAACTGTGTCGAACTTTTAATGCTATGAAATATCCGCAGTGCCATTTTGGGGCTCCTAGAAGCTCAGGGCCCGGTGTGGACCGCACCTACCGCATCCCCCTAGCTACGCTACTGACCCTGATAGTTTTAAAATATTCTGTCGAAGCAAATTGTATTTCTTCCACTTATTGGTTGTTTTCTTTACCAAATTAAAAAAATTCTATTCCCACTACAATAAATGGTACCATGCATTTGCCTGGTACGCACCTCAACGATTCGTTTACGAGAAGGGCAATCTCAAATGTTAGACTTATGGTTGCACGCGCAATTTGCGCATTCAAACTTTTTGGTATCTTCCTTCACAGGGCAGACGTCTTTAGCGTGAGAAGAATCTTCGCATATCATGCATTCAGCATCCATGCAGCAATGTTTTGTAACATGACCCCACTTTTGGCACCAACGGCACTGAGCGGGGTTCTGAAAATTTCCTCCATGTTTCTGGAATTGTTCTCATGTCACACAAACATCGAACATAAGTCTTGCTTTTTATAAATCTTTAAATGTTTTTAGATCACTTTTGTTAAGGTGAACTAAGTAATATTCTTGAGAAAGCCCTTTCCGAACAATGCCAGATTGGGTTCTCTTTTTCATAATGATTACTTGGACTGGGGAAAATCCAAGTAAATCATTCATTCCATTTTTGCAATTCGATTGCATATCGGCTTACTTTTTATGAAGGAAATGACCTACATAATAGCCTACTTTTCCTGTAGATACAAACAGTGCTGAAAAGTGTTACTTTTCAGCACTAATAACAGTATCGAAAAGTAGCACTTTTCAGTACTGTTTTGGAAGTTACCGAATTTGCGTCGGATGACCTCCATACGTCATTTATTGAAATTCTGTTATTTTCTCATACCAGTTTCTGATTGTAGGATCCGAATCCGATTTAATTCGGTTCGTCAAATGGATGTAGAATCAGAACTTAAGTTGATTTTTCTTCCATTTGACGAATCGAATTAAATCGTATTCGGATCCTAGAAGCAGAAGCTGGTTGACCGTGGGAATTCTGAGTTTTGCGGAAGTAGAGCATTTATGGGTTCACTATATAAAAGGACGGGAGCGTTATGGGGCGGTCTTGTAATCTTGGCAATTAAGCATATACAGCATGGTTGAAAATTCTACCTGGTCTCTCTTTGAAAGTAGAATCAGCAATGAAAGTGTGAAAATTTGTGACAGTCATTCCACAGCCTACCAGATTGAGAAATACTGAGTTGCTACAACGCATGGATGACCATGTGGATTTACTTGAAATATTGTCAAAATTCCAACTTTACCGACATTTTTCGTTACTGCAAAAAATATTGTATGCAACTCGTTGCAAAACTAGATTTTTTCAGCACTCGTCGTATTTATCCAACTCGGCGAGCCTCTTTGGATAAATGTACGACTCGTGCTGAAAAAAACATCATTTTGCAACTTGTTGCATAAATAACTATTTTGATCTCTTCAGGTGTCTTATAGTCACTTGAGAGACCTTCCAAGACGACTTTGAACAAACGTTTAGTTTTGTCGTCATAAGTAAAAAAAATGTGCTTCTTCTCTTCAAGATGTTTGAGAAGAAGTCCGCGATCTTTAAGAGTTTCCGGCAAAACAAAACAGTCTCCTTTCTTTGCGATTTGGAAGAAAATCTTTATTCCCCAATGGAGTTCAAGATCTCCTGCCTAAATCCCCCAAAATCGGGCTAGAGGCTGCTTCGATTTGGTGTACGGAAAATTTGTCTAGAGCATCAAACTGATTGCTCATTTCGATACAATTATCCATTTCACCCTTGGAAGAAAGTTCGCATTCCGGAGAAACGTCCTTTCTTCCATTCTTGCCACGTTTAGTGACAGTTTTAAATCCCACTTTTTTGGAAGGAAGTTGTGAATTCAAAGATTCACGCTTTTGTTCGTAGTTGCAACCATGTTTAGTGAATAAACGAAATAAGACGTGATAATCGAGAGGTTTTTTCCCAAGACGGTGTCCAAGAAGGATAACCACCGCTAGCTTTCGCCAACGGGTCCAACGGAAAATCGAAGGCATGGGTCCAAACAAGGATCGTAAAGGGATCAATAATAGAAAAAATAGTACTGAAAAGAACCGTTTTTAATTTTAGCACTGAAAAGCAACAAATGTTTAAAGACTCCGCAATCCTATAGCTTGTTTAGCATCGAGGGATAGCACAAGTAATCATCGAGCTAAACCAGTTCGCACTGCACATGGTTACCTACTTGGGTGCATTGCATATCGCACGTTCTTGCGAGAATTGCACTTTGCATCGCGGCTAATGCACTTGATGCGCCACACAAATAAAACGCACAATTATCCACGAAAGGAAGGGGATAAAATGTAAACAAAACAATAAACACTTCTCGTAGCTCCGTCATCCGGCAAGGTCTGCCATTCCTTTACGTCTATCTAGGAGCATATGTGCATTTGACCGGTACAGACGACATTTAGTAGCGTACCAGCTCCTATACTTGGTCATTCTTCCTGCAGCGAACGATGCATTCCGCACCGGTTGATGGTTGCTGTATACAAACTGCTGTTCGACCAGAACACGCGAACTCGGCTTTTGCAAATCGTTTATTTCTAACGAGGGCCCAGATAGCCGTAGCGGTAAACGCACAGCTATTCAGCAAGACCAAGCTGAGGGTCGTGTGTTTGGATCCCACCGGTCGAGGATATTTTAGGGATGGAAAGTTTCTCGACTTCCCAGGGCATAGAGTATCTTCGTACTTCCCATATGATATCCACATGTGAAAATGGTCAATTTATTAGCAAACAAAGCTCTTGGTTCATAACTGTGGAAGTACTCATAAGAACACCAAGCTGAGAAGCAGGCTCTGTCTCAGTTAAAACGTAACGCCAGATAGCAGAAGAATAAGAAGAAATTTCTAACCCACTGCAACTAGGTTGATCCAAACCACCTCGGATGGACGATGGCGATTCTGGGTTGTGGCAGTAAGCACCACACGATGAAATCAGCTGCTTGGTACGCGGTATGTGCGGAGAGTGTGTAAATATTCTCCGTCAGTACAAAGACTTCCCCTGCTTCGGACTCGAGATGCAAGGTCTTGTGCTTGTGGTATTTGCCGAGGCACGGGGTCCCGAAAGTTCACTGACATTTCGTGACCGCCGCCGTCTTCTTCGTCGCTGCTCTTCTATTTACCACCGCTGATGTTTAGGAAAAATAAAGCAACACTTCCCTCGTCCAACAAGTCCCCCGCTCTTCACAGCTCCTCCACAGCGCGAGTTCTGATGGATTTCTATACAGTTATGATTCATCACATCGCAGTATTAGACCGGGAGACTGAGCCACGCGATGTTGCGCCGGGTTTATTCTCCGGACAAGTACAAATCTGGGAAATTTTCATCTAACCCGCATGGATGGCATTGTTTTCGGGAGAAATTTCGTCAGACTGGAACCAGTTATCCGGCTGAAATGTAACAGACTTTATTTTGCCCCGCCGCGCCGTTCAATTTTGTCGCCGTCTTCGTCATCCAGAGTGGCAAATGGGCCAAGGCGGAGAAGCGCCGCCCGGAGATGGTGCCAACCTTCGGCACTGGCGCATAGGAGTAATAGGATCGATTTGTTGAACAAAATTCATGAAGACGTTTAAATGGCTTGTATTATATTTATAAGTTGCTGAGGCTTAGTTTTTGTAGTTATCGACACTCTTCGGATTAAAAATTGTTATTAAAGTGGATCATTAACTCGCATCACATACATATAACAATTATTGTTAGTAAAATTTTTAAAACTTTTTTGACGATTGTAAGAACGATAAGTGTTATGTCTTGTCTCGCGTCGCGTCTTGTATGTGTCGTTTAGTTTTTACGTTAGCACACACCACAAAATGAATTATTTAATGTTGTTCATTTTTAATTGTTTTTATATATTTACTAGTGGTTCCAGCACACTTCGTCTCGCCATCAAGTAAGCTGTTGTAAAACGTCATGTAATCCCCTATTCAAAATGACACATTATTCTATTCCCGTTACTCCAATCATTCCGGATACTTTTTCAAACTTTTTCCTCGTGCTATAACGTCGCATCTACAATGAATAACCTACATCAATTCGTTGATCCGTTCTCATGCCTTTTCGTATCAAACATACACCATTCCATTTTTGTTTATATAGATAGATTGGTTGTTTTAAAGGTCGGCGTTAAGTCAGAGGGACCAAGTTAAAAACTTGGGAAAATTGGATTATGCTTACATTAGATGCGAAATTATCTTACCTTCATTTCACTTTGATCAGATTTGATGAATGCTGTAAACTGCAAGAGATATGCAAAAAATTTACTCTGAATAATCAATAAAAATCTAAGTATGCGGCCAATGTGAACCAAGTGCAGTGAAAATGGTCAGCGTACTGAGGAAACGAAAGACATATCAGGTATTTTGTCAGAATTTTCGACATCGACATCTTCTTTACATTCATCAACATAAATTCATAAATATTACTTAACTCGATTTTGATTTATGGCCATTTACCATATTTGAATGGGCGGTCAGAAATTACAACAATTTCTGTGCAGACAGAGCGAATCAAGTGTCAAAAAGCAATAAACTTATTGATTATTGTAGTTTTTAGTCCTTTTCAAAGTCCGATAGAAATTTATGGAAATTTATGGAACGTAGTAGAACCTGCTCATTTGTTCAGTATATTTTGGCCGGTACTCAAGTTTTTCACTTGGTCCACCCTGACTGAACGCAAATTTGAATATTTCTGGTTTTCAATGTCCTGATATGTTGAAATATAGAATCAAAATTTTAACGAGTAAAAAAAAATACAAAGCGTTTCTCTAAATACGAAATATGTTACTTGGTTTACTCTGACTTAACGCCCATCAATTCATATAAACTAATTCGGGGCAAAATTTAGCAGTGGTTTTTTTTTCGGCTCACGCAACAATTTCAACTACGATATTATAATCTGTGCTTTGAGCAAAAGTGAAAAAAGTGTCCAATAATAGTTTTGGATGGTAAAAGATTAAAAAAATTAATGAAACGCTTGTAACATTTTAAGTCTTATATAACGATTAAATGTAGGTTGCTTTTGATTCGACGTAAAAAATTAAGTACTTTTACTAACCAAGGTTTTTGTTGTTACCTCGGCATTGAGGCAAAAGTTCGCACTAGATTTTATGAGCAAATCCGTCAAAATATCTTCGAATGCTTCAATTTTACACATTTATGTATAAATGTCAGTGCAAATGGATGTAATTCACAAAACCAAGAGATAAAACATTATGACAGGATAGTGCAACTTAAATTTGGTAAAGGATCAAAAAACAGACGTTGTCTCTTTTGAGACGTTTTATCAAGAAGTACTTCTTTTTATATATTTATTTATTTATTTATTTTATTTCCTTCATCTGATTTTTGTCTTAATGAATATTGAGGTGGTGGGGAAAAGTCCCTTGGAGTTGACACTAGGAGAAATTGTGGCCAGTCTCCAAAAGTCGTAGAATAACATGACATAGGGCCGATTTCTTCACCTTCGCTTAAGCCGTAAACCACGCTTAGCCATACGATTAAACCAGGTTTAAGGCCTAAGCGGTGGTGAAGAAACCGCTTATTAGAAAAATACACTAAAAAAATTAAGTAAGCAGGACATACAATTTAAAAATGAGTCAAGTATTGCAAATATAAAGAGGTATTCTCTGCTGCATCTGAAAAAAAACAAAAAGAGACATGTAGCTAAATTTTTCTAACGTTAAGTTGGACATATTCTCGCCTGAAAGTCTGTTTGTTGAATCTAGTGTTGCATTCATGCTCCATGGGTACCCCTTTGCAGTACTCTTCTCTGGAATGTAGCTACTTTTTATGTTGAAGTTGAACAATTCATATGCTTCATTGAATACCGTTTGTATGGCATTGATCGGGTTGTGTTGCCCGTAAACCGTATTACTGCCTCCAGCCATGAAAAAGTTTCGCTGTCGCAGGTTTCGTTCCGGTACATAAAAATTTAAAACCTTGTAGAAACAGATCTCTTTGGGTAGAATCCATGTTGACTGGTACAAATATAATCTTTACTGGCAGCGAATAACATATCATAAACGACGATTTCGAAGACTTTTGAGCTGGCACATAGCGGAATTTGGGGCAAGTGTGCCATAGGGGCAAGTGTGCCACCCCTGTAAAACTACAAACTATATTTTTTATTTGAGCTTAACAATATGTTCCCTTATAGTCCATAATACAATGGTCAAAATATGACGCAAATTGCTCTATTTTTCACGTATTTACATCGACTTTTGTGAAAACCATAAAATTTCAGTGATTTTTTATAAGATTTCGTTGTTTCTAAATAGCATGGTGAGAGGTAAATTAATAACGAATTTTTCAAAGGTACTGTACATAGTGAAGCTATACAAATGTGTAAGTAACTGTGGCATTTGAACGAAAAAAATATTTAGTTTTACATACAAAATCCATTTTGGTTGAAATCTATACTTTTTGGGACAAGTGTGCCACCTATTTGGTAAACAACAATGGATGTGGTGAAATTCATAAAAATGTAAACATCATCAACAAAATCATGATAATGAACCAAAATGAGGCACCAGTAGTTGTTTTTGAAGTGTAGAAAAGGAATAGCGAACATTTTTGCTCCCACAATGATTTTTTTCTCCAAATATTCGATAATAACATGGTTTTGGGCGTTTTAAGAACTATTTTACTCATTTTCATCAATATTTTACCTTTATTTAGTGCTGATCTAGTGTAATATATCCTCCATGATGAAAGAGTAATTCATATATCGCATTGAATGGAGACAAAAAAATCGATTTTAGTTATTCGAATTGACTAGTAGAGAGTTCCACATGTAATGAACCTTGTTATAAAGCATCCCCTCATGACGGTAAACCTAAAAATATTTTTAAAATTGTCAATTAGGCTCTGCTTTGTTAGCAATATTAACAGGAAAAAATGAAAATTTCATTACAAGTTGAATTACATGCATGTTCATTCGATGGCCGTCTTGCCCCATAAGGGTGGCACACTTGCCCCATAGTTTTGAAAATCAAGGTATTTTGGTTGATATTTGAGGAGCTCCAAAACTAATACTTTTTGATATTTTTTTTTTAAATGGCACAATGCTTATGAAACGATGTGAAACTAACATCGTGAGGCTGAATTGGCGGGTTTTTAAGTTTTAGACAAAGTTAGAGAACAATTTGCTTAAGGTGGCACACTTGCCCCAATTTCCGCTAGGGATGTAATTCTACGGTAATTCTTAACGTCTCTCTTGTCACCTTTCTTGTATACGGGGAACATGATAGAGAGTTTCCACCTGGACGGAAAACGACATTGTTGTAGCGAAAAATTGAACAGAGAAACCAACACTGGGCTTAAGGCATTGCAGCATCTTTTCAATACACAGGACGGGATTCCATCAGGACTTGAAGCAGTAGAGTACTTCATTTTGCTTATTGCAGCTGTATCGGCGCGCACGCAACTGCGACATACCAGCCGATGGAGGATATCGAACCGAAGTGCACTAACTGCGGCTCCAACTACGAGGGCAACAGCCGTAATTGCCGTAATTGTTCCAAGTCGGAACAGATCAACGCCGCCAACTCGGTGATATTTACTTTCCTTGCAAAATATGGCCCGTGAGACCATCGCCAGAATCGCAAATTGGAACGAGCAAGCAGGAACTTTCCGCCTTCCTAGACCAGGAAGGCATAGATATAGCCGTGATCACGGAGACGCACCTCAAGCCGGAAGTTATAGTCTTCATCCCCGACGTCTGGCTTGTAAGGCTTGACCGGTCCGGCCCCGAAGGAGGAAGCGTTGCGATTGCTTTACGGAGCAACATAAACTGCACCCTACTGCCGAGCTTCCAGCTCCAAGTCATCGAGGCCGTTGGTGTTCTGGTGGAAACCTCCATCGGCCCTAACAAAATCATCGCGGCGTACTGCCCGAAGCAATGACGGAACATCGGCGGCCCTAAAGCAAGCCATGACCAAGCTGACACGGCGGCAGGGATAGTTCATCCTGGCTGGCGACTTGAATGCAAGGCATGAGACATGGGGAAACACCCGGCGAAACAGAAATGGCCTCATCCTACAACAGGACCTGGAGGAGGGACACTACACCTTCCTGAGCCCGGATTCACCTACCCGCCTGAGCCGGTCCGGGGCCCACTTAACCATCGATGTCTTCCTGACCAACATGGACGGCAACATGGTCAACCGGCATCGGGTCACCCGGCGCAACTACCACCGTGTCGACTGGGGTCGATTCCAGCGGTGTGTCGACGCCATCATACGAGGCTTCTCGTCCGTTGAAGATATCGATCGGCAGCTGCAGAGCGTTGAAGAGGCCATCTCCGTGGCCCGAGAGCAGCACGTACCAGCATCAGGTCAGGTAAGCAACACCCTTTTTTTGATCGTGTTACTAAAGATCTCATTCGATTACGCAACACCAAACGTAGGTAGTACCAACGCACTGGTCTGCCTACGTTAAAAAGCAAAGTTAATCGCATATCCAAAATAATCAAGGCCAGAACGATGATTTTTCCAAAAAGATCTGCTCTTTCCCAGATTGTGCTAGGCCATGCTGGAAGATGACCAACATTCTTAAACCAAACCCAGACCAATTCCACCGTTGATCTCATTAGACAACACCGGTTCTAAGGATCGCCTGATAACCCCTGCGGAGAAGGCTGCTGAGATATGTCGACATTTCGTCAGCTCACATAATCTAGGGCTAAACATTCCTAGCCCATACGAAGCTGCTGTCTCCGAACATGCAGCTAACTTTCACCGATCTCCCAACGACTTCTCGAAGGAGTTGGAGATCACTGCTGACGAATTGCTGCCCTATGTCAAAACATCCAAAAACATGAAGGCCCCAGGTTTCGACAATATCCTGAACTTGGAGCTCAAGTAATTGAGTCTCCAGTTCTATCAAAATCTAGCACTGATTTTCAATCAGCGCCTCTGACTTAGTTACTTTCCTTCGTCGTGGAAGTCAGCAAAAGTCATTCCCATCAAGAAACCTGGGAAGGATCCTTCCTCCTCCAAAAACTATCGACACATCAGCCATCTCTCAGGGTTATCGAAGCTTTTTGAAAAAGCGATCAACAGACTGCTGCTTTCGGCAGCCAAAACAAAATAACAAAAATATCATCTTGGCTTTCAGCCAATCAAAATAACAGTTTGGCTCTCGATGCGGTCGTTCAACTGTGCACCAACTGACTCGAGTAACCAACATTCTCAGGTGGAACAAGCCCATCGCCAAATCCCCTGCCATGGCATTGCTCGATGTTGAAAAAGCATTCGACAACGTCTGGCATAATGGCCTGGTGTACAAGCTGCACCGATACAATCTTCCCACCTATTTGGTGAAAATCATCAAAAACTATCTGTTTGACTGGACGTACAGGGTTTCCCTCAATGGAGTCAACTCAGACCCACTTAACATCCCCGCAAGTGTTCCACAGGGAAGTATTTCGAGTCCCCTGCTATACAACCTGTTCACCTCGGACATGCCTCAGCTCCCTGAAGGCGGCTCTCTATCACTGTTCGCTGACGACACCTCAGTCGTCTACAGCGGCAGATACACGAGAGCGTTACCCAGACAACCAAAATGTATATATAACAAAATCACCGAGAGGCTTTGTATGTGCAAAATTTCACTTATAAGATGTCTTGAAAAGGCCTTCTACGCACAAAAGTAGAGGCGATATGCGTGCACGTATTATGAGATAATAACATACAATGCGAGTGTATAAAATATCTATCGAACTAACCTGTGCTCTTATGCGACTTAACTTACGATAACAAATGTTGATTTGACAGCTGCTACGGATTGATTCGACTAACATTGTACGAATGTACGGGATGACACAAGATGCACAAATGAACCCAGTAAAATAGCGTTTTATGCGAGTAAGGGGCCCAGATAGCCGTAGCGGTAAACGCGCAGCTATTCAGCAAGACCAAGCTGAGGGTCGTGGGTTTAAATCCCACCGGTCGAGGATCTTTTCGGGTTGGAAATTTAATCGACTTCCCCGGGCATAGAGTATCATCGTACCTGCCACACGATATACAAATGCAAAAATGGTCAATTGGAAAAGAAAGCTCTCAGTTGATAACTGTGGAAGTGCTCATAAGAACACTAAGCTGAGAAGCAGGCTTTGTCCCAGTTGGGACGTAAAGCCAGAAAGAAAGAATAGAATTCGGCCAAACGACATTTGGCCAAATGACCCTTTCGGCCAAATGGCATTCGGCCAAATGGCGTTCGGCCAGGTTTGTCAAGTTTGTAATTATACAGTATATGAGATAAAACGAGTAAAAATAAGTCAGTGTCAAACAACTGGTCCAGCAAAACTATTGGTTTATTTGTATTTACCTAAAATGAATATAAAGCACATAAAAATCCCCGAAACAGTATTGTGACTAATGGCCAGAAATTTGATCCAATGACTCCTGCATGCCCCTTCTCGTGAGTTTATTCAACCGAGCAGCCGGCGATGGATCATCTCGGGATGGGGCAAAAAAATAAAGAAATGAATTGTACTCAACGTGGGGCTTAGCCAAGATTCTAAAGAACTTTTCTTTTTGTGTGGTGCCTCTTGAGAAACCGGTTTGAGATCATAACAAAAGCGTGCACTCGGTGTGAGGATTGTTTACTGCGCCGAGACCGACGTTTGAAGAGTTTCATGTGGTTAGAAATTTAAATTAGATGCACGTATGGCGATGGTATTGAACTTGTTCAAAGAAATGGTTTGTTGTGTTGTGAGTGGGCTCCAAGTTACTGGGAGCAAATTTTGTTTCTATATAAACTGGATTCAATAACCGCACTGAAAATTGATTGTGTTGTGATAAGCAGTAGATTGGGGGCCTTCCTAAGCCAAGGAGTTAAAGTCCGCGGCTACAAAGCAAAGCTATGCTGAAGATGTCTGGGTTTGATTCCCGGTCGGTCTTTTCATAGTGGACATTTCTTTGACTTCCCTGGGTATAGAGTATCATCGTATCTGCCACACGATGTACGAATGCGAAAATGGCAACTTTGGCAAAGAAAGATCTCAGTTAATAACTGTGGAAGTGCTCATAAGAACACTAAGCTGTGAAGCAGGTTCTTATTATTATTATGTTTTATATAAGACACTTTACCGTTTGTCACAGATCTCTTTCTTTTGAAATTTTTCTGTCGACTCTTAATGAAATGCATTCCAGGATTTGTCTAAGAAGTTTTAGAACTTTCAATAATTATTTTAGTTTTTCCCTCAAAAATCCTCATGGGCATACCATAGAAATAAATAACATCAGAAAATACTTCAAGTATATAAGAAATTCTCTTAGCTCACCATAATTGCCAGAAATTTTTTTATTGAAATTTGTTTCTGAATTTCAGTAGAAACTTTTCCAAAATGGTCGGCGTTCAGACACACCGGACAAGATGATATTTCGGCCATGTAAAGATGAGTTGAGAACTCCATAAATTCTTATTTTCTCGATAATATTTTGATACAACTGTTACATCAAATAGATCAGTAATGGTATTACAACAAATAATGCAAATTTATTGTTATTTTGAACATTCAAGGTATATTTTTATGGAAATCATATAAAACACTTGGTCCAGTCTGTCTGAATACCGACCAAATAAGAGCAATAATTTGCCTAAGCGCTTGGGAGTTCGAATTTATTTAAGTATAATTAGAAGATTCCCTAAATTTTTGGATAAGTATTTCTACATGTATCTTCTCAGAAAATCATTGCATACTTACTTAAAGAATTGCTTCTAGAATTAGCTAAAAAAATGTCAAGAACGCCACAAATGATTTGTACAATTTTTTTTTGTATTAATTTTTTTTCAATTATTTAATTTAATCCAAGAAGATATATTTTCAGACAGTCCTTAGATATTCTAGCAAATTTTATGTAAGTACTATTCGATGCATTTATTGCTTATACTTTCGTGGGGACAATTTTATTTCCACAAAATTATTTTCTAAGGATAGCTCAAAGATATTGATCGTAGGATCAATTATTGGTCTGAAGTGTCATTTTCGAGCATATATTCCAAATGCGGCAGCCCGTATGATATGACTACGATCATACTAACTCCAATTCCGGCTTCCACACCAACTCAAGCGCAATCCAAGTGCGCATTCATATTTTCTCACACTATGGCCCACAGCAGAACTCGAAAGAGTAATGAACTCTATGAGAAATATAAACATGTTTATTATTAAACCTTACCTTCTAAGATTTTGTCTTCGTCTTTTTGTTGATTCCTATTCCTCGCATCCAGTCAGCCAACCAGTAAATACCCACACGACGAAAGTGTTCTCGCTATTCACCTTTCGCTGAAAATCGTAAACCCTACCTTGAACAGTTTTTGCATCAATTAGGCGGTGAAGGGACTTCTCCACAGGACTATACGACATTCGACACTATTTATGTGACACCTTTTTTTAAGTTCTTTATTAGTATCATTCCAAACATAACATTCATTTTTTTATATCTTGGTGTTCTGTGTTATAAAACACTATCATTTTTATTGGTAAAAGTTAATCAAGCATTATTATCATTCGTTACCAACATGATCGGCCTGAAAGTGTGAAGATAAAAATCTTGTTCTTAAGACAAAATTTTGATTTTCTATTGATGATGGATGATGGATAGAGACATTTTACATATTTGTAACATTTGGCTTGAATGCCCTTAATGTGATTTTTGAAAGTTATTTTTTATCTAGCATGAGTCTTAGATACTTAACTTCATCTGACCAATTTATTAGAACCCCTCTCATCATGACAACATGTCTACTAGAAGGTTCCAAAGAAAGAGCTCTTGGTTTATGTGGGAATATTATTAGTTTAGTTTTGGAAGCATTAGGAGAAATATCCCATTTTTGCAAATACAAATGAAGAAAAAATATCCAAACTTTTTTTTGCAATCCACTAAAGATGACACGCAGGCTTTGTCCTTTGGCGGGTGCATAAGACGATGTATCGCTATAATTGCAATAATCGTTCCATTTCTAAAAAGTCGAAATGTATGAATTTAGAAGTCTAGTTCGCTTCTTATAGTGCCGCACTTCTCAGGATAAAACCGTACGAACTTCTAGCTCAACTCTGCTCAATCCTACTCTTACTGAGTTTCCAGCTTCTTCTCCGCACCACTGTCCTCCTCACGCTTGATCGAGCACAATTTCCAACACCTTGAGCTTTCGTGCAGGTTTGCCCTTTTACTGGCAGCAGAAGCAGCAGGAACCAGCAGAGGAGCGGCGAAAGAAATCAAGTTTATGTTTGTTTACATGCCTATTCGGTCATAGTAGATACCTACAGGCATTAGAACTTACCCAGCGGAGAGCTACGCGGAATCCATTCGCACCGCACCTACCCTTGCATTCCCCAGCGCCTACGCCAAGGATCCAAAAGAGAAAGGTCGGGTTCGATGGGTTTGTGGTATTCGACCGATGATGGAAAGAATGGATAGACTGTTCCCCTGAGGTATACCCACATCTCGACTTACTTACGGTGAAAAGCGTGGAAAGCGAAGGTGTAGGTGAGGAATTTGGAATGGGACACAAGAAAGAATAAGTCCAATATAACAGCACCAGCGACCGTAAGAAAAAAATGCCATTCTACGAAAGAGGCAAGAGATCGTGCTGAGAATGTTGAATGTGTCCAATGCTTGATTGACTCGATGGGTGAAAGGTGTTCAGAAAATCAAGAGAAGTTTGTTTGCTCGCTGTATTACAACTAGTTTTGCGACATACCTGGCAGTTGGAATTCTAGGTGAAAGGTTTTGGAATAACGGAATGGCAATCAATAATCAAAGTTTTAGTTCAAGTTTTATTTTTATTGCTGTTTGCGTTTTATCAAAACTTTGAAAGGCAATGAATGTAAAAAATTCATTTACGTGATGAGTCGGAGGTACGTAAATAAAACTTTACGTAAATGTTTTTATAACTGGAACTTGTATAACCCATATGGAATTGTTGCCCTCTAAACTTAGTTCGTTTAAATTTTCGTTGATCAAGTGGACTGAAAATGTTTGTTAAAAATTGGATAAAGATATGTCAACAAAATGTTATTTTGCTATTCAGCTCAGGGTAGTGGGTTTCTCTACTCCCCAAGACATACGATATACACATGCAAAAATGATCATGAGGCAAAGAAAACTCTCGCTTAATAACTGTGGAAGTGCTCGTAAGAACAAGCTGAGAAGCAGGCTCTGTCCCAATTGGGACGTAATTCCTTAGAAATTGCCTACATTTTTTCGTTTTACGCGATATTCTTGAAATTTAATTATTGATTATGTCCTAAAACATTGTATTGTTAAGAATTAAGCAAGCTTATTCAGGTTCAGGGACTCGTTGGGTCGACTCCGGCGTCTTGAAGGAGAAATGGGCGAAGAGCTCCTGCTTCTTTCTGTTCGTTGACCAGCTAAAACTCCCCTCAGCCAGAGCCCCGTCAGTTTGGTCGTTTCCCACTTCGGAACGTTGGCGTTGAGAGAAAACCTGGAAGAGGGAAATAACGCTTCTGAGCCTAATTCCTTGGGTACGTGGGAGGTAAAGGTTATCAAGTAATCGGGACTCGTCGGGCTCTACCCGCTACCCCAATGGATAACGTGGGATACTCCATACGAATGTCAAATCCACCAAGCCCAGCAATTTTGAAGCCTTATTGACCTCCAGTATCTCTGCCAGCTCTTTTGCGCATCAGCCGAGAATCCTAACCAGGGCGGTAAGCCCCTCTCCGTCACTAACCCTACTGGTACCAACACGGCATCCTACATCACCTCCTTCGGTGATGACCTTTCAGAACTTCCATCTTAACCTTGCCTCAAAATTTAAACCGAGATACCCCTGATTTAAGCACAGCAGTCACACCGATATTTCAGCGGCAGTTCTTTCTCAGCACCTCAACCAGGGTGACAGGTCTTTTTTACGGCAAACGTCTCCAAACTCCAGCGAAAGTTCATAGATTTCCCGGACTTCTTTTCCCACGCCAACTCTACTAAAACCAATTACCTTTCTTCTTCAATGGAGCATAATAACATCGTAAACCTCGAATTTTTAGCTCATAATACTCCACCGTGATACTTAGCTCTGCAGGAAGTGAACAGGATATCGATCGAACAAATCAACCGCTCTGCAGGAAGTAAACAGGATATCAGGACAGACTAGTTGCACCGTGGCAGTAACTTGAGACATTCAGTGGCCCTGAGTGTAATGACGTTCATCCCTTTTCAGGTCCTCAGGCTCCACTCGGACCATCCTATTGTCGGAATAGGCCTTGACGGGCGTATCCGCATTTCCGTTTTGAACACCTATCGCCATTGCGGAACCCATCACAACCTCCGTGGGCGGATTAATCGAATCCTCGAAGTGATACCCGAACCTACTCTTCTTGACCTACTCATCACTCTATTTGGGGCGGGCAAAGTTCTGATACCGGAGGAATTGCCCTACTGCATATGTTCGAGGAACATGGCCTTATTGCCTTTACCAACAGTGCCAATATCTTGTTTAATGGGCATACCTCCTTAGCCATCAGTCTCTCCTTCCCCAACCGTTTCCAATGGAGTGTTGACTCCAATATGTACGGTAGTGATTACTTCTTCTTCTTTCTGGCGTTACGTTCCAACTGAAACATAGCCTGCTTCTCAGATTAGTGTTCTTATGACCACTTCCACAGTTATTAACTGAGAGCTTTATTTGCCGATTGACCATTTTTGCATGTGTATATCGTGTGGCAGGTACGAAGATACTTATATATTCTGGGAATCGAGAAAATTTCCTTTACGAAAAGATCCTCGACCAGTGGGATTCGAACCCACCACCCCTTAGCATGGTCATGCTGAATAGCTGCGCGATTACCGCTACGGCTATCTGGGCTCCGGCTATCTGTACGGCAGTGATTACTGTCCTATCCGAATAGGCTCCATCGCCTCCCCGCCGGCCTTGGCCCGTGGTCCTAGATGGATATACGAGAAGGTAGACTGGAACGAATTCACTTAAAACTTTCTCGATCTTTCACAAAATCATGCACCCTTCCAATTTGACCGATCTGGCCAAAATGATCAACAATGCCGCGGAATCATCCATACCTCGTACAAGCAATCGACCGGGCAGGAAGGCTCTACACTGGCAGACGGATGACACCAGGAAAGCAGTCAAATCTAGGTAGAAAACTCTACGCGCGGTTAAGCATATTCCCATTGGTCACCCTTACAAGGAGAATGCACTGACCCTATATTGGCGGCAACATCTGGAATGCACAACGATACTTGCAGATGCCAAGCATGTTAGCTAAGATTCTTGGATAGCATCAATACAACACAAACTTCCTTTGACCTCTGGAGCAAGCGTGAAGCAACACCACATACACTTCGAATTCAAGGCTCTGATGTATTTGATCCTCCAGAAGTAGCCGTGGATCTAGGCGAATATTTGGCAAAGCTAGCAGCCATCGATAGCTACAGTGATTCTTTCAAGCGCCGTATTCAACCAACTTCTATGACTGATTTTTCCGTTCCTGATGATCATAGTAACGCGACAATCAACAATCCATTGAGCTAATTTTCGTAATCAGATGAAGTACCAGTGAATCTGCTAGCCCAGATGGCATCGGTTTTCCTATCATAAAAAATCTTCCTCCTTCCGGCAAACTACAACTCCTGATCTCATCAACAAAACATGGCTCACGGATACTTTTCCATCAGAATTAAGTGAAAGCCTTATCATCCCTATACCGATGACGAACAGTCCGCTGGCCAATCAAAATTACGACCAGTAGCACTTACTTATACAGCACGTTAAAGGTGATGGAGCGGATGGTGAATCAACGCCAGAAAAAGTTCATGAACTCATGGATCATAGACAACATGATTAAAGCAAGACACGGAATTGCAAACTATTTTTCCCAACTCGGCGATGTCCTACATACGGCTTACTCCAGCGGCTCGCATATTGAGTTCGTTTCCCTAGATCTATCGAAGGCGTTCAACCGGACATGGGGTCCATGAGGGTGGTAGGTCATTTGGCATAAAGCCGTTTGGCATAAAGTCGTTTGGCATAATGGTCGTTTGACATAAAGTCGTTTGGCATAATGGTCGTTTGGCATAATGGTCGGTTGGCATAATAGTCGTTTGGCATAATGAGTCTGAAACCAAGAATTTCTCAATTTTTCGTTTTTATGTTTCTTTTGAATCTTTCTGATGACATCATGCTTGTTTTGGAGTCAATTGATACAAAATGACACTTCATTCAACAATCATTTGGTCTTGAATAAATTTAAGCATATTAGGATAGTTATTACCAATAGTATTTTATTATTTATTAAGAAATTACCCTTCTTTCAAATATTAATTCTTCTTTTGAGTTTCACTTTTGGAACAAATTTTTGCACTGAAGATTTTTATATATTTAGCACAAATTTACCCTTCTTTTAATTGTTCTATTTTTTTCTAAATATGGTGTAACCATAATTAAAGGTATGAAAACCGTTGATTGAAAATTTCAATCAATTTCTCCTTCTTTTATGCATAGGCTGTTCTTTGGAGCTATATCACGCTATGTCTGAACCAGATTATTATAAAATCGAATGTACATCGGATTTTTTCTGGCTAGAGTTTAGTATTTGGGTTATATTTTCATAATCGGAAAGTTTTAAAATATTCCATCGGCGAAATTTTGATTTTTTTCACTTTTTAGCCATTTTTCATACAAAATCCCATAAAAAGCATGTTTTCGACGCATTTCAGCCCATACAAAATGTATGGAAAAAAATTCACCGATAGAATATTTTAAATCCTTCTTATTATAAAAATATAGACCAAATACTGATCTCTAGCGAGAAAAAATTCGATGTACATTCGATTTTTATAATCGTGTGGTTCAGACATAGCGTGTATATGTTTTAACTGTTTTTCTGTTTCCAACTGACAAAAGGGCGGCAATCGATAACATTGGTTTGCTCAAATTTTCAGTGAAAAGAGAAATCTATTACTGCAGTTACTGCGATGGGTTCTACTACCTTTCCCCAAATGATTCCAAGAACGCCAGTTTTCCGAATATCCCGTTTCTCCGGCTAGCCCACTTTCCCGAAAAGTATTTGGAACTTATAATTGTCGTAACTTTATACATTTCAGGGTGGTGAACAAACTGACCATCTAATATACACCCTTCTTTATTTGATTGGCAGTTCTTTCGAGTTTTACCGTCCTCATCATTTTTGCCAACATGTGTATAGTCGAAAATTACATAATACTTCTTTCTTTGACTGTTTATCATTCTTTCTCGTCACCACTTCTCGGAGAAACCAGTCATTCGAGGAAATGGCATTCGGGGAAAAATAGCACAATCACTTCGATGATTCTGAACGCACTTTTTATAATTATAAATTTTGCCTTCTTTTAAAAATAGGCTGTTCTTTATATTTATACTGTTTTAAATTTTATTATTTAGTAAAGCTAAATGTTAACCATTTTTATATTTTGCTGTTTTATCAATTCTTGCCAGATGTGTTGTTAGAATGATAATTACTTTAGAACCTGCCAATATTCAACATACACTTTTTTTGATCTTCTTCTGAATATTATTCCAATCATAAATTTTCCCTTCTCTCGATAATAGACGGTGTTTTTGATGTACACTTCCAAAATTAGAATTTATATTGAACCGTTGAAAAGTTTTGCCACAAATATTTTTTTTTAAGGTGTATTGTTTATTTGAGCTATGCTGTGAACGGATTTTTTTTTGCGTTCGAGCCTTAAACATTTTAAACGAAAAATAATCTGCTCTCGTATATGGGCTTTTTTTGCATTAAGTCGCATTGATAGATCTTTGGATTAGAGCTTTTGATATTTTGCAAAAAAAAACCATTCCTTTATCAAGTAATTTTCATCGAGTGTTACGTCCAAACTGGGACAGAGCTGGATCTGCAGTGAAATATTCTATGAGCTGTAGGATTCGAACGAATAATGAATAAAAACCACATTAATTTAAAAACACTCTATTTTTATTCATTTCTTTTTAAAACGTTTTTTTTTATTTTTTTTCACTCGCGTTTCACTCAGAACACATTCGCACTCAACTACATCGTTTTCGAAACTGAAGCCAAACGTCATTCTACCCGTCTGCCAGCGTAGCTTTTCTTCTGCTCTCTTTCATTCCCGATTATTTTTTCATCTCTCTCGTTCTCCTTGCTACTGGCCGCCTGCGTTCAATGATGCTCAACCGGTGACGACGCGTCGGATTGTCTTTTGTAGAATCCTACTCTCTGCTCAATCAAAATGTACACTCTAATAAATTTTCTCTTTTAATTTATCAAAAATTGATTTTATATATATTTATTTTTTTTATTTATGTTTACATCATGAAATCGAATCATCATTGCTTTTTTTTTACATTATTTCCTAAATTTATTTACATGGGTATTATTTATATATTTACATCTAATCATGCTTCCTACATGAGCGTTTTTTTGATGAATATCTACGAATTTTCTTTGCCAATTTACTGTTTTCAAATATGTAAATCGCAACAAGCTCAAAGGTATCCTATGTTCTGAGATGTAGAGACCCATCACGAGTTTTATTCAGTAATGCTGTCTAATGTCACAACAATGTTTGAAATTCTTGGGGCACCACGCTTGTTTAGAACATACCATTTTATTGCTATGGGCTCGGTGGTGTTGATCTCGGTAAAAGCTTAAAAAATGCCGATATTTATTTAAAATCAATAATTATGCCAAACGGCCATTATGCCAAATGACCATTATGCCAAACGACCATTATGCCAAGCGACCATTATGCCAAATGACTTTATGCCAAACGGCTTTATGCCAAACGGCCTTATGCCAAACGACTTTATGCCAAACGGGGTACAATCGTCCATGAGTGCTCCATCAACTAGTTCAATGGAATTTATTTGGGCATATCATGCGTTTCGTTTAGAATTTTGTTCAACAGCCTTCCTTCTGAGTCCTTGTTGGCCTCATATCAGAAAGAGTTTGGTGTTCCTTGTGGTTCCGTGTACGAAGTATTCAGCTACCTTTCCGGTTAGCATATATGTATTTGTATACGCAGACGATTTCCTACTTGTCGTTTGCGGAAAACACCAGTTCGTATCAAAATCAAATCCCAAGCAGCTGTCAACGCAGTTTACAAGTGGGTTTCTGCAATCGGCTTCGAGCTATCTACATCGAAAAGCATTAGATATCATGTGTGCCCATATGTGCCCCGTACGGATTAGAACTCACTACGGTATACTGGTCATGGCGTTCAAATAGGACAAGTCAAGGATTTTTGATTGGACAGCGATAATGGGCTCACAGTCGTGTCATCCTACTCCCCGAGTAAGGAAGGAAGACACCAACTTGAAATGGCGAATAGGCTCATGTCGCGACTGCCTCCGTCCCGTCAAAACCTTGGCAGGCCTCTGGATACGTTCAGAACCCGTCCATCTCAAGTGATGAGGACTACGCTCGGATGACCATTCCCGACCTGCGTCGAACCGGCTGCACGATCCTCATAAGGGATCGGATCAACTCTAGTATGGCCTTTCTGCTTGCATAGATAATCATGGGATCGAATCCGTTTGCCAGAAGCGAACTGGTAGAATCACCAACGCTTCATAAACAACAAGAGCATTAGCAGCAACAAACGTAAACAGGCAAATTAACCTGCAGCAGTAGTATAGTATGTGGTCGAAAGTACCGAAACTACCGAAGGTAGTTACAGCGAAGAAATTTGTGGAGGAGCTGCACGAGTATGTTGACAAAAGATGCAATGTGCTCAAAGACATCAAACTGTTGGTGACGTAGATCCACGGAACGCTCGGAGCGACTGTCAAAGAATGGAAAATAACACCCTTCTTCATGGCTTACAAAAACACAAGGACACCCCCGGTAATGGGGTATATCCGACAACCGAGGAAGCTACTGAGGAAAACAGCCTAACTCCGTGGCAAGTGGTCGCAAATAAAAAAGAGAAGACGATTAAAAAGAACCCATCCAAAAATCGTGTGTTCATTAAGCGGCGGAACAAGGGCGAAGCGCTCATTATTAAAGCAAGTGACGATTCGTACAAAAAGTCAAACAGTCAGACGTACCCTGAATGGTGAGATGATCCTCGATTTGAGAAAGGAGTCACAGGCAAGCAGCTTTTTCTATAAAGAGCTAGCCGAAAAAGCCATGGGGGTTAAGGTGGAAGTAAGAGCCGTGTACTCGGAAGCGATTCTCGATTGTAAAAATATGGACGAGATTTCAACGGAGGAAGACCTGAGGTTAGCCATGCAGCAGCAGTGCGCATTGGGTAACGTTCCAATGACAATTTGCACGAGAAAAGGCCCCATTGGGATGCAAGTAGCCTCGGTTGACGCAGCGAAGAAGACCCTCAAAACCAGGGCTGGAAAGCGTCAATGTCTATTTAGAATGCCGAGCGACTTTTACATAGACGCTTCCCTCACTCTCATCCGACAGCGAGACAATGGAAGAAACTTTTTTTTAATTCTCTTTCTTTTTTCCGTCGCTACGGCTTGTGATGGAATCGTAAACTTGTTAATTTTGAGTTCATTATCTGGCATGATTGTTATCTACATCGCTGGAATCACGGAAGGATACACTTAACTTATCAAACATTTTTACTTCCCGAAATTCTCCAAAAAAAGATATAAATGTTAATAGCAAAACACCAATAAAAATGCTCTCATGAGAGCTCCGTCATTGCGACGTAACAAAGTGAGCACATGAAATGTAGCTTCGTCTAGTGACAGTGAGAAGAATTGTTTAGTCAGTGTCGCAAGTTCGTCATGATACCAAAGACAAATTAAAGACCTCCATGTCCCTTGCAGTTGCCCAAAATTTAATGGCTCATAAGGTTATCTAGAATGCCGTGAAAAGTGTACTGCGATCTGTTAAACTCGGGTACCTTTTGCACTACCGAGGGACCAAATGCAGTACTAGAAGTGGTACCCAATCTGAGCCCGAGTGGGACGAACCTGATGATACTTAACAGCCCTGCTCAAAACCGGCAAGATCAAAGCAGGCTGGTGGGGTTGTCCGATTAGGGTGTCTGAACGCTATCAGCTGGTAGCGTGCTTTAAGTGTCTCGGGTATGGTCATAGGGTTTATTCACAAATTTCATAACGCCAAAAATGGCCATTTTCGACACCCACCCACCCCCTCGTAACGCTTTTTGTATGAATATTTTACAAATTTTGTATGAGCCGTAACATCACGAGGACACCCACCCACCCCCTTCAGCGTTATGAAATTTGTGAATGGGCCCATATTGCACTGCAATGGGACAGACCAAAGCAAACTGTGTAGAAGGTGTGGAGAAGAAGGCCATAAGGCGCAAGACTGCCAGAAAACACCGAAATGATGTCTGATTTGTGCCAACAACGAGGACAACAAACACGTCACAGGAGGCCCAAGATGTCCGGCCTTTAAACAAGCGTCTGCAAACATGTCACAGTGGAGATAGTGCAAATAAACTTGAACTATACTGCGAAAGTCAGACAGACGTACGAAGGTGGAAAACGGCGGACTTCAAGAAGGACGTGTTTTTCGAAGTGCTTAGACTTGAACACATCACTTTCAACCTCAGTGTAGACTAGTTAACGGCAGCAATAACTCGTGCGTGTGATGCAACCAGGCTGAGAGCAGGGAATCCAGCTAACGGTCGCCGTCCAGCCTACCGGTGGAACTCGACAATTACTGATCTCTACGTGGAAGCTGCCTCCGAGCCAGAAGGAGGATGTAGCGGGCTTGCAACAATGCTGAAAGTGTGAAACCAAAGACAAATTAAAGACCTCCATGTCCCTTGCAGTTGCCCAAAATTGTATGGCTAATACACACTCAAACAGAGTGTGAGCGTTCGGTAAATAAATTTATCGAAACAGATCTGTAATTCACAGAAATACCGAAGTTTCGGTAATCGATGAGTTTTTGACAGTGTGTCAGGAGTGAAATTACAGAACTCCGGTGATCTATGGTTGAGCTGTCAAAAAATTCACCGAACCGTCTGTGAATCACCAGTATTACCGAAAACTGTAAAATGTTTAACTGAAGTTTCGGTAAACTGACCCATAGATCACCGAAATCAGTAATGTGGCAAAAATGTCAAACTATTAATGTTTTTTCGTCGTCATGGTGAAAATGTTTGCAAGCCCATGTTATACCGAAAAAAATGTGTTATAAGGATTAATCAAAGACGGAAATACGATAGAGGTGAGTAAAAGATAGCTTGAAAGTGATTTTTATATGAACTAACGTTATTCTTTGTGGCAGGATTACAATGACCGCTACTTCTCCGCAATGCTCCCGCGGCCCAGCACGAGTCACCGTATCAGGTATCAGGTATCAGAAGGCCGGCTCCAAAGGCACGTTCCCCACCAGTTGGGAGATTTGTGCCATCGCCATATTTGAGCCTATTTCATCATCTACCCGATGGGAGAGGAAAGGGAAGGGAAAGATGGGAGGAAATAGGAGTGGGGTCCCTCGAAGAGGGAGGGAAGATCGCAGAGCATGTAGCTCCATACCACAATGGGTTTGAACAGCGCCCTAAAAAGGGCACTGCAAAACGCATGAGCGTAAAGAGAGCCTATAGCTCATTACCACAGCGGGTTAAGAATAACAGAATGTCCTGAAGGTTCAGGCTTCTGAATTCAGTTTCACTTAATAAGTGTTTACCAAGTAATTGGAATCGCATTTGCGCAAAAACTGGACAGTTACATATCAGGTGATACGAGGTTCCATAATCGGAGTCACAACTATCACACACAAATGAGTCAGCACGCCGAATATTTGCCATGTGATAGTTGAGTCGGCAGTGGCCTGTCAACGCTCTGACCAAGAGACTGCAATTCTGCTTTGACAGATTTGTTAAATACTTCGCCACCCTTGGAGATGGCTCAGTAATGTACAATTTTGTTTGACGACATGACTCCAAACTATTCCAATATTGCTTGTGCTGAGTTGCCGCCCAAGAATTTATCTGAAGCCTCACCCAGCACTTCGAAATTGGAATAGCCGGCTCAGGGCCAATGAAGTCATGCGATGCTCCATCGCGAGCTAGCTCATCAGCCAATTCATTTCCAACGATGGAAGAATGGCCAGGTACCCATACAAGAGTTACAGAGTTGACTGAATTCAGTTCCTCAATTTGAGTTCGACATGCGATAACAAGCTTCGACCTTGAGTTGGCCGAAGCGAGAGCTTTTATAGCAGCTTGACTATCTGAACAGAAGTATATGACTTTACCCATTACGCGCTGTAGAAGTGCTGATTGCACTCCACACATAAGGGCAAATATTTCCGCCTGAAAAACGGTGCAGTTTCTACCAAGTGAGTAAAACTGATTCAGCCTTAGCTCACGAGAATATACTCCTGCACCAGCTCTACCTTCAAGAAGGGAGCCATCAGTGTAACATACTATATTGTTTTATATACTTCTTTCCAAATAGCCAGACGTCCACTCTTCCCGTGAAGGGAATTGTGTGATAAATGTCCTGTAAGGAAAGTGACAAGCAATTGTGAGATCACTTGGAGCAAGGACAATTTTGTCCCAATTCACCAAAAGTGGAAACAACGAAGTGTGTGTAGATCTACGATTCACTGGATTTTTCTCCAGTAGATCCAGTACCCATAAACGGTAAGAGCAAGAAAGTGCTTCTTGTTTAAGATATATGTGTAGTGGCGCAACGTCGAATGACAATTTGCACGAGAAAAGGCCCCATTGGGATGCAAGTAGCCTCGGTTGACGCAGCGAAGAAGACCCTCAAAACCAGGGCTGGAAAGCGTCAATGTCTATTTAGAATGCCGAGCGACTTTTACATAGACGCTTCCCTCACTCTCATCCGACAGCGAGACAATGGAAGAAACTTTTTTTTAATTCTCTTTCATTTTTCCGTCGCTACGGCTCGTGATGGAATCGTAAACTTGTTAATTTTGAGTTCATTATCTGGCATGATTGTTATTTATATCGCTGGAATCACGGAAGGATACACTTAACGGAAGGATACACTTAACTTATCAAACATTTTTACTTCCCGAAATTCTCCAAAAAAAAAGATATAAATGTTAATAGCAAAACACCAATAAAAATGCTCTCATGAGAGCTCCGTCATTGCGACGTAACAAAGTGAGCACATGAAATGTAGCTTCTTCTAGTGACAGTGTCTAACGGTCGCCGTCCAGCCTACCGGTGGAACTCGACAATTACTGATCTCTACGTGGAAGCTGCCTCCGAGCCAGAAGGAGGATGTAGCGGGCTTGCAACAATGCTGAAAGTGTGAAACCAAAGACAAATTAAAGACCTCCAGTCCCTTGCAGTTGCCCAAAATTGTATGGCTAATACACACTCAAACAGAGTGTGAGCGTTCGGTAAATAAATTTATCGAAACAGATCTGTAATTCACAGAAATACCGAAGTTTCGGTAATCGATGAGTTTTTGACAGTGTGTCAGGAGTGAAATTACAGAACTCCGGTGATCTATGGTTGAGCTGTCAAAAAATTCACCGAACCGTCTGTGAATCACCAGTATTACCGAAAACTGTAAAATGTTTAACTGAAGTTTCGGTAAACTGACCGAGTTAGTAATGTGGCAAAAATGTCAAACTATTAATGTTTTTTCGTCGTCATGGTGAAAATGTTGGCAAGCCCATGTTATACCGAAAGAAATGTGTTATAAGGATTAATCAAAGACGGAAATACGATAGAGGTGAGTAAAAGATAGCTTGAAAGTGATTTTTATATGAACTAACGTTATTCTTTGTGGCAGGATTACAATGACCGCTACTTCTCCGCAATGCTCCCGCGGCCCAGCACGAGTCACCGTAGAATTATTTCATGGATAGATTTATGTTGCTAGATCATGATTATATTATTAGAAGATTAAATAAACGTGAAAACGTGAATTATATGTTTACCTTGTTATTTTTCCTAATAGCAATTTGGTTATCTGGAGGAACAAACCCATGCACCGTATTTACAGATCTACGGTAAACGTTCACCGAAAGTTCGGTAGTTTTGACAGCTGAGGTGCGAAACGCAAATTACCGAAAGGTCAGTAATCTATTCGTTTACCGAATCGATTACCGACCGTTCAGCTGTTGAGATTTCGGTAATGAGATTACCGAAGTCGGTGATTTGATCTAAGTGTGTAAGGTTATCTAGAATGCCGCACGGATAAAAATCGGATTCTCTCACCATGATTTACAAGTCATGAAATTCATAAATTGATTAGGCCATGATAGCAGGACGACAAATCATGGTTCCTGGAGTCAATCATGATTCTTCATAAACGTAACATCAAGAGCGACAACACAAAGCGGTGCACTTTGCTTCAATTCATTCGCATCGATCACCCATCATTCATCACGATAGATTGATATTGTGGTAAAGTACGTGGTTCTCAATAAGAAGGTTCTTGATTCGAATCTTGCTATAGCAAATTTTGTTTTTTTTTTGTTTTCGTTTTATCGGGTTGACTGACAGAACTATAAAAAGGACCGAAATGAATGCGTGAATCATGATTTTTGAGCATTCGATGCATGATTTCGAGCACTCAGCTGCAACTTGCGTCGCGTTACAACAATTTGACTCATGATATCGTGAGTCCAAATCATGGTGTATTTTCATAAGATGAAAACACACTGAAGTCATGATATCCGGGTGCATAATCATGATTTTGGGTTCTGATTTCTACCCGTGCGTGAAAAGTGTACTGCGATCTGTCAAACTTGGGTACCTTTTGCACTACCGAGGGACCAAATGTAGTACTAGAAGGTGTACCCAATCTGAACCCGAGTGTGACAGACCTGGTGAAACGTAGGCTCGTCTACAGGTCGGCAAGATCCGCACTTAAGAGCGAAATCAGGCTTAGAAAAAAAGCTTGTCTTAAAGAACTCTGCGACATACCGTAGTCAGCAATTGTTCTTGAAATTGATGTTTATTTTAGTCTGTTTGGATAAAAACCTTACTCATGAACTTTTTTGGTCATGTAGATTCGAAGACTTTTACCTAAAAACGTGTTTGGATAACCTCGAATAATCGTTGAACTTAAAATAGAACAAGACATATTTTGATGTCTATTTTTTAACCTTTAGGATGTTCCCTTGATCCAGCACAAGCCTAAAAGTTCTGATTTCACAAAACATTCTTACGTAAGTGGACAATGAATTCTGCGTAGTCGAATTATTACATAAATGGAACTACGTAGTGAAATATACGTTCAAATGTATTAATAGGGGTACAATTGTGCAATGTGGCACGTATTATTATTTATTGTAATTTAGCAGCCGTTTATATCACTTGAGCATATAATAACGGAACGATGTTCTATTATTACATTTCATATAAGTGATCTCTTTTCCAATTTTTGAATACCTATTTCAATAATTCATATTGTATTGTCGCTAAAAAAAAGACCGAATATTGAACCATATGGCCATTTGAATCGTCCAATCAGACCTATCTCCCTTATTTAATTAAACGGCAGCGCTCTTTGTACTCACCGGCCAGCACCATCAGTGTCCTGTCCGAAAGCGACCCCATTTGGTAAGGGATGATACACATCACGTGCCAAAATATAGATTGTATACGGCAGTACAGTGTGCTAACCACACATCGTTTCAATGGTTTGTATTTTTTCCGTCCTTTGGTTCGAACGATTATCTATATACCGGAATTGTGCGTTCGAATCCTGTCCGTTCGGATAAGGGAAAAAAACATACACAGGAAAATGGTTGAATATTGTGATAGGGATTGGTAAAAAATGTGATCCCCTTGGTTCACGCATTGAAACACTGACAACGCCCTTGTTATGCAGAAGCCAACATTAATTTGAACGAGGGATCAATGCTCTATACTTATGTTGATGTGGACTCATTTGGGAAATGTTTCACAAAAACTGTTCAAAATGATACATAGTTTTTACTCTTTTCATTTCAGGTACCGTAAACATTTCCTAATGGATAAATATTTGACATGACCGTTGAGATTTTCATTTGAAGGGTATGTACAACTTATTTAATTGTAGCTTAATTTTCTCCACAAGCAGTTTTGCATAACACATGACATTTTTGCGCGTCTCAAAAATCAAATTATGTATCTCTAGTAGATTAAGGATTGCTGAATCTTATGCCGTCCCCTTAAACTATTATTTCAAATATGATTTGGTTGAAATTGCACGATTATTTTTAGATTAAATCAATTTTTTCAACATGCCTGCCGTCTCGATACAAAATTCTTCGTTTCTCTTATATGGCAACACTTTTCTAAACCGCCAAAAAATAGCTTTTGAGCATCGAAAGTATTATGAACTTTGCTGATAAGTATTATTATTCTCATGAAGTTTGAATTATGTGGCAAATTAAGCAAATATATCGCTATACAAGCAGTCAAACTTGCATTCAAGTTGGCTAAAATAGTCAAATTTAGCATTTTCAAGAGTCAATATCTTAAAAACTAGACGTTCAATGATATATTTGAAAACGAAAAAGGACTCGACAACCCTTAATTAAGTAAATTGTGGAGATATTAATTTAAAGAAGATATGAAATGGTCAAGCGTTGATTTTATTAAAAGGATTTCCTTATCAAAACATAATATTCTCCATATTATAAAAATGTTTCTTCGCTTATTTCAAAATTTGAATAGTTGATTACTATTTACACATCAAAGTAATTGAATAACTGACTCAAATCAAACAATAAGTAAAAAAAAAAAACAAAAAGCAATTTAAATCTTTCTATGTTAGGAACTTTCGAGCCGGCATACCTAGGAATAACTTTACGATATTGATAAACAGCCACAAGGAAACTACATTCCTCCGCAACTCAATGAACCTAGAGTATTTTCGATTGAAACGCGCTTTGAATCGATTGAATCTTCCAATTAACCATGCCAACAAGCCGGACAACAATCGGACTGCATCCCATCGCCGCAGTGCAACCCGACAACGACTACACTGAACTGAAACATCCTTTTTATTTCGTCTGATTTATTCTTCGCTGCTTCCATAATATGAATATTCCAATGAACGAATTACGATAGAAGTGAATGGCATTATTTTTTGTTTTCAAAATGGAAACATATGATTTTATTTCAACTTTTTTTTTAATTCTTCCCAAAATGCTGTTTTGAGGATCACCAGCTTTTACAAAAAGTCTGTCAAACTTGAAGTTCTGATAATTAACCTGAAGTGTACAATTTGACAGATAACTTTAGATTATTCTAATAATGTATGTTGGAAAATTGAAGTTTTTTGAATTTACAATCAAGCCTTCATTCCAAACACTGTCGAATAGATTTTCCATGTCTAGAAGAGCAAGACCAATAGAACAGCCTTCAGATTAGTTTGAACTAATAACATTTGTTACACGTAAAAGTTGGTGAGTGATCGAATGTCTATGGCGGAATCCGAACTGTTCATTGGCAAGAATTGAATTTTCATTGATGTGGTCCATCTTACTTGATATTTGATGGGCTCCAATGGATCATTAAAATAACCAAAAAACGGTAAAAAATAACCAAACGGCTATGCATAGATAGCGCCACCGTAGCCTTGTGTGTTTGACAGAAAAGCAATGCTGTCACAATGTTAAATCCCATATACATATTCATATACAGAGCCGTCTTTGTTTTGATGCGGTGAGCACTTGCAGAAACTTCCTTCATTGATCCATTCGCTACGATGAATTTGAGCCAAATGGATGAGCCTTCTCCACTGGGCTCGGTCTTGGGCCAATTCCTTCCAGTTGCCCTGAACGTTAAGTGCCTTCAGGTCTTCTTCAACTGCAAAAAGCCATCGTGTGCGTGGACTACCACGAAGTCGGCGGCCTTGTCCTGGTTTTGTTATCTTTGCTTGTCGTTCTCTCAGCATACGAGCAACGTGACCAGCCCAACGCAGCGTGCCGTGTTTTATGCGCTTGACAATTTCCATCTCTTTATACACTTGGTACAACTCGTGATTCATTCGACGCCACCAGATGTCGTTTTCTAATTTACCGCCGAGTATTGTTCGCAGCACTTCATGTTCAAACACCCCGAAAGCTCTCCGGTCGACTTTCTTCAATGTCCATGATTGATGGCTATATAGGACAACCGGAAAGATCAGTGTCTTGCATAACGCGAGTTTTGTTTTGATTTACAGGCTACGGGGATCCAACTAAATACTGAGCCCTTAGGAAGCCCGATTCGCAGCTGCAATACGTCTTTTCATCTCGCGGGCAACATCATTATCGCACGTCACTAGTGTTCCATGATACACAAATTCTTCCACCACTTCAAACTTATCACCACCTAGCTCCATTTCGCTACTACTAACACGTCCGAACCCCCGTTGACCACCAGCTACCCAAGTAACACAACATGTCTCATATAAATCACAATGACTTCAATATGACTAATGAGAATGTTCTGTTTCATAGCGAAAAAACTGGAATTCATGCTTATATATGACTGGAAAAGCGCAGAAGGTGGAGCTTGTGCAACATATTTTTGTTGTCAAAATTTTGTATCATATGGGTTTAGGCATACATAATTATGTATCCAACAAACCATTAGCGCAACAAAATACTGAGAACATTTGGTAGTGGAAATGCATTGGATGGTCGACAATGAAAAATGCTAAAGTGCAAACATTGACAAGCCTTCATTTTTGATTGCATAACTGTTATTTAACACTAAATTAATATGCGAATCAAAAATTATGGTGAAATATGCACTTTTACTACGAAAAAATCAATTCGACCTTATAAATCGTTCAATATACATTTTTCGACATCAAGCCAAGTAAATATTTCCAAAAAGAAAACATCATATTTTGAAAATTAGTTCATTATTTTGTTTTCTACTAATACACTGAACTTTTACTGAACTATTATTACTTTTTTTCAAAGCTTCAGAACAAAAATCTCATCGTTATGGTAAATATTCAAAATTAATTTCAAAAATTTAAGATGGCCCCTTAGACACACTGCATGACGAGTGTTTTGGGAAAAGACAAAAATTTCATTGCCAATCATTTGCCAATCATTTGCCATTGTTTCATTCAAGGCAGAGAAAAGTTTTCAGGGACAACTAGTGTGATCATAAATTTACAGTGTGGTATAAGTTTGATAAATCACTTGACTATGACAGCATAAAATCAAATCTCACGAACCGATGACTATGAAGTGTTTTCTAAGTATTTATATTTTTTCCTACAATTTTTCACAAAAACACGTAAGCCCTGCATGAACACAACTGTAAGCGAGTTAGGTAATTCCATTGAACCTTTTTCGTACTAAACAGTGGCAAACAATCACCACACTCTATTCATTCATATAAATTGATAAATCGTCATTTAGAGCATACCTTAAAAATAATAACTTACTCAAAACATTTGCTTAAAAGTATTCAGTGAACACCATATGGCGAATTTCTTTGCCGGCAGTGTATCATCCATGCTATCAAAAGTATTAAATGTCACTTTTGTTGCATTTGTTTTATAGACAACTAGAAAAACTTATATTTGACTGAATATAAACATAATTTGTTTATTCAGAACATGTTTGAAAAGAGTATATATTATGACATACATGTAACATGAATATGACATATTGAGACTGTTTATTTCTGGCCACTTTTTTCAAATGGGCAAAATTGACAAAGACGTCAAAATGAAAAATCTGCAAATGAAATTTCCCAACAGATTATCAATTCTCTATTTTTCATAATACATATTTTTGACCCTCATTTATGTGATTCGTGTTCTCCGTAAGGTCTTTTATCAGATAACCTAATTTGGAACATATTTGTTTAAATTTTGCATTAAAATTTTGAGGAAAATATGGTAACGTCCATTTCTGAACATCGTTTGTGATTCCGCCCTTCAGCATAATCGCCATTTGTCAAATCATAAATCCAATTGCGCCTCTCAGCCGAGTCCAATTGGAAAACCATCTGTCAAATTCGCCTGTTTGTTTTGCTTTTTGTTGAAAGCCATTTTAGTTGCGCCCTTCTGCTCGAATTTGTTTTTGAAGTACTTTTAATAGTTAAAGGCTCAAATCAACTGAGAAAATCGATATTCTTTGCTGGTAAAATCACCGCGCCCCTCTCATCCAACAGGAACAACCCGCGTAGGTGCACTAGCCGTTGTCAGTAGCAGCCGAAGGTAAGTGTTCTAACATCCCATCGTCGATTGGATACCGTCAGAATCTTTGCAAACAACTTCAGCAGAAGTTATGTTTTTCTTACAGCAAAGAACATTTACATTCCTTCTGAGCCTCGTCCACCGCCGGAGGATGAGTCGGTATTCCATTTTTGCTGCTACTATCGTTTATATCGGCAGGTGTTGCACAGGATCACCTGCGACGGATACTTAGACGGGGACATTTTTCGAAACTCTACATCACTGGAGGTATGTTACAAATTCTCTCATTTCTTATTAATCTGGTGCAGAGTGAAGTGTAAGGAATCGAATGAGGGACTACGTTGTATCAATATGACTGCCATACTATTCTCAGGATCATTTCATTCGGCTGATCAACAAGCGCGAATATGATACCAAAACATTCCACCATAATACCTCTCAAAATAACATGGTTTCTACATCTATGTTTTGGGATATGCATGTAATCGTACTAAACTAACATTAAGTAGCTGATGTAATAAATTATGGCATGATTTTTCGGAAAACAAGCTCTAAATTTAACAAGAGCCTTAAATTGAATGTAGATTTCAAATAAGCCCTTTTGTCATCGTTGTTTAGTGTGGGAGGAAATGGGCGAAATTTAACGCTAAGGAAGACCCTTTCGAAATTCAATTACGCCCAATTGTTTTTTTATGATTTACTGCACGTAACACAAAAAAAATGAAGTTTTGTGGTTTTTCTTGCAAGTACGATACAAAATGATGCCAACCCAACCTTTAACTTAATTTGTTTATTTTTGTTAGTTTCGCCCCTTTGAAAAAAGTGGCCAGATTTGTCGTACATGTCTAAAACAACCGAAATAAGACGTAATATGTCTTATCAAAACACATGTTTGATAAACATAAGAAGACAAATATAAAACATAATATGGTTGAAACATAGTAAACATAATAAGAACATTTTCAGCAAAATGGTAGATTTGTATTGCAAAACAAATTATATGCCTTAGTAGAACATCTCCATTCAAGTTCAATATTGAAAGGTTTAACAAAACAAAATAGCGACTTACGTGAGACATGACATGTTTCAAAAACTTTCTAGCAATCATTGTAGGACAAACTGTGTATTTTTAAATTTGGATTTATGTTTTCGGTGTTACTTGGGTATCATGTACTTCGTTTTTGTGGTGTTGATCGTGAGTCCGATCCTCGCTGTCTCCCTCTTGAAAGGCACGAACGCCTCTTCCACTGCCCGACGATCAATGCCGATGATGTTGATATCGTCCACAAGGACCAAGGACACTATGAGAACGCTTCTCTGTACACCGGCTCTCCTGATAGCACTTTCGAGCGCTACGTTATACAGCAATTTAAAAAGAGCGTCACCCTGTTTCAATCCATCTAAGATAACGCCATCTTCCACCACCCGCACACATGATTTCGATCCATCAAGTGTTGCACGATTCCGTCTAATCAGCTTCGCCGGAATACCATATTCGAAATCATACGGCGAAGTAGTTCGTGCAGCTGCTCACTTCCGTGTTTGAGAAGTTCAGCCGGGAGCTCGTCCTTCCCAACAGCTTTGTTGTTCTTTAGACCATTGATAGCTTTCTTTACCTCAACTAGCATTGGAGAATCCACAGCCTGTCCATCGTCATCGATTTGGATTCTGCTACCAGATCCATTTCCGTAATCTCCGTTAAACAATGACTCGAAGTACTTTTTCCATCTAGCGGCCACCATTGTTTTATCCGTCAGCAAGTTTCCTTCGCGGTCGTTGCACATGGCGGGAGACGGCGCTGTTTTTCTCCGTACACCATTGACAGATTCGTAGAACCGTTGCATGTCGTTCTGCTTCTTGCACTTGAGCAATTAATGCTTGTTCATGCTTCTTTTTCTTTCTGCGATGGATTGTTTTTGTCGGCTGCCCTTGCTTCCTTGTACCGCTCTCTGTTCTGACAGGTACCAAACACCAGACAATTCCCGTCCGTTATTCTCTGGCACTCCTCGTCGAACCAACCGTTATATGGTCTCCGATGAGCAGTACCAACCACTTCTCGCGCTACTGTGCTCACCGCTTCGTAGACTGACTCCCACAGATCGCTGAGGTTGATGCTTTTGTTGATTTCGCTAATCCGCTCGTCGAACTTTTGTTGGTAATCCACTGCTACATCATCTGCTGACAGGCGTTGGATATTGAAACGCAACGATTGTCGAGTTCTAGAAATCGAAACGGTTGATAATCACGCTCGAATTTTCCTTCAATGAGTCTGATGTTCGATATCAGGACCCCTGAAAGTTCTAACATCGAAGACATCGGAAAAATGTCGGCCGTTCACCATAACATGGTCGATTCGATTGCAAAGTTCGCCATTTGGGCGTTTTCAGGTGTGCTTGAAAATCTTCTTGCGTGCCAAGTAGGTGCTTCTGATGGCCATCCCCCTGGTGGCAACAAAGTTCACTAAACGTAGGCCGTTGTCGTTGGTAACAGAGTGAAAGGTTTCCGTACCAATGATGAGGCGGAAGAAGACCTCTCTTCCGACCTTCGCATTAGCGTCGCCGTTAACAATTTTCACGTCGTGTTTTGTGCATTCTCCAAAGGTATTGTCGAGACATTCGAAATCATCGGGTTTGTCGTTTGTCGGTGCATAGACGTTGATCAGGCTGTAGTTGAAGAACTTGCCCCGAATCCTCAATACGCAGATCTGTTTGCTTATCGGCATCCACCTCATTACGCGCTTTATCTGCTTCACGATCACCATGAAGCCGTCTCCATGTTCAGCTTCATCGCCACCGCTGTGGTAGATGCCGTATTCGAATGCAGTGTTAGCGACGGGTCTACTGCTCTGAATTCACGTTCTCCAGATCTTAGCCGACGCACTTACTGGATTGCAGCCACGCAAACTCGCAATTCACGATCCAGAAGGCTCTCTCGGTTCTTTTAAGGTCTTGACGTTCCAGGTACCGAGTTTCCAATCATCATAGTCCTTATTTCGTTGCCAGGTCGGTTGCCGAAAATAACGTTCGTTTTTCTTCTTTCTTAATTTTTCATGGTGGATAATGAATTCGGTGTACTACCTTACCGGGGTCGCGCTACCTACATCACGTTTATGAGACTGTCATCTTGGGTGTAGCTGACGTAATACAGCATTTCATACCGCTGGATGCCAGAACAGACGCTATTTGAGCCGCTCCTCCTAGTGTACAGACGCTCGGAACGTACCTCCTCACTCTTGCTAATGTCATAAGGACAACAGTGCCCAGACTGTGCTACAATCTAAATATGCAACTCCTCGCTGGTGGTCTTTGTCATCATTTGACCCGTGGTGCGTGAGGTAGGAACTTGTGAGGACCAAAGCTGTGTTGGTCGCTCAATCCTGATTGTCGTCTCACCATTTTGCAGCCACTATCATACTGTTCAAAATGACCTTTACAAAAAGTTTACTGGTGGAGGAAAGCAAACTGATTAAATGATAGCTAAAAGCTCCTGCATCGTTTTTTTTTATTCCTTTCTGCAAATTCTGCCATATAATTTTCAGAGAAGGATCGCAAGTGCGTTGAAATTGCCTTTTTCTCACGTTTTTAAGACAGATCAAGAGTTTAAGATCATCGTCTACTATCACGGATTCAAGTTTTGGAATTGCAATGCTTCTGCCTTCAACGATGGAATTTGTTAAAGTTTCAAGAGCATTTTCAATATCAAGTTTTATTTGTAAAGAAATGTTAACATTGAGATTACAGTCAATATCATATAGACAAATTCATATATATTCCAGTCAGCTCGAAAATAATTGACAGTGGAGCTGATAGGATTGAGAATCGCTTCATGGGATATTTGAAATGTAACAGGGACATGATCAGAATCAAAATCAGCATGAGTGATCAGTTGGCCACAAAGATGACTAGAGTCGGTTAAGACCAAATCGATCGTAGAAGGGTTCCCAGAAGAAAAAAAAACATGTAGGGCTATCAGGGTATTGAATTGACAAATATCCTGAAGAGCACTCATCAAATAAATTTCTGCCGTTTGAATTACTTTGTGAATTATTCCATGACCGATGTTTGGTATTAAAGTAACCAATGACAAAAAAATTTGACTTATGCGAGTTAATTTTCATAAGTTTCAACAGAAACACCTTAAGTTTCATGCACTTTGGTTTCAAATGACGAAAAAAGTTGATGTTTCATACGCCTTTGAATAATGATAGCAACTCACCCACATGCCCCATCCAGTCGATCATTACGATAAACGAAAAAGTTTGAATCTTTTTTTAGTTTTGATTCAGGTTTCAAACAAATTTCAGTAATAACTGCTATATGTATGTTATTAGCTGTTAGAAAATTAAACAGCTCGACCTCTTTACCAGTCAAAGAACGAGCATTCCAATTCAAAAATGTATTTGGGTCAATTGAAAAAAAACGAAAGGCAATATAAATTTTGTTAGTGAATTTTACACCAACTTTGACTGCTTCAACTATGGCTATGGTTCATTCAATTATTCAGTAAAATAAATCAACATCAGAGTCATGTTTTTCCAGGAGGATGTTTTGTCTCAGTGTACGACGACGATGACGACGACCGGGTCGAATCCATTAGCTCACACATGACGACGACGACGACGGCAAAGACTACGCCGCTGCTGAACCACGGGATGCCTGGAAGTCCTTTCCAAGCTCAGCCCAGACGCAACGTTGCCACGTTGGCAGGCTGCATTCTACATCATGCTCGCTGTGGTGTTTCCTGCAAAATGATTTATTTTTTATTTACATTTCACTCTTCTTTGCTCCACACACATGCTCGTGCTCATAATTCTACCTAGATTTCAGTTCAGTGTGTTCTAATGCTTGTTATGGGCTGATTCTGGTTTTTACTCTTACTACCTTTATCATACTCTTTTACTCCGGTTTACTATCAGGCTGATGCGTTGTTGGTTTTATGCTTTCAGCTGGAATGATTTCTTTTTTCTTGCAGTAGAGTAGAACAACACGAAACAAGAGCACGGAAAATGAGTTCACCAAACAGCTGTGCGGTGTCGAGGAGGTAGAGTCTAACCTATCTCTTACTGGGACAGGTTCTTTTGGGATTTTTATCTTTCTGTTTTTTTTTGTGCTAGATTCTACAAAAAATACAAATTTGCTTTTGCTTGACTGCTGCAGCAGTGCATGATTAAAGATGATTCTTCTTGTTTGGGTTCGTACATTAGGAACTTTATCTTGTGAGTAACTGTTGCTGATATTGTTGCTTGTCATTTTAGTAGGCTTTCCAACATGTGGCTCTGTAGTAAATTCTTTGCATTACTTAGCCTCAACTTGTATATTCGTACATGCCACACGATTAACGTATTCAAAAATAATTGAGATTGTATGATATATGAGATTGAGATGTAATGTTAGAAAGAAGAAGAAGAAAAATTTACCACCAGTAACTAATTTCGTGGAATTCTTTTGCAATTGAACCAGCAACTTTTCCAGGAGTAAGAATGCCTAAAAAAACCGTAGTTAATTGTGCAAGTAGCCTTTCCAGATGGTATCCATTGGGAAGACATATCTTTCTTTTTGATCATATGTCCTTCCGTCTCCTCTCGAAATTTCCCCCTTTTCCAAAGTAGTCGAATTTTAAATTTTATATCTTTTGATATGTTAGATTTTTTTGGATGAAAATGAAGAAGTATTTTCAATTCCTATGTTAAGTTTCGCGAATTAACACAACTTTTTTTCTGTGAGTTTTTGAATTTTAAATTTTCAAATATTGAAAAATGTGCATTTTTAAAGACTTTCGAATATGAAGCAACATTTTTTTTTTTTCTAGATATTTGATTAGCCCCAAAAAGGATACCTTCGTTGTCTCATTGAGCATGTTCAGTCTACAGCAACCTGTAACATATTGTCTGGGCTGAAATGCTTTTGAGTTTAAAGCAAAATTATCAACCAAACTCACACGTTTTATTTATCTAAAAACAATTCTTGCGTTCAGTATCGTAACTGCAGTGATCGCTTTCTCTTCATCAATATTCTCTTTAGCTTATCAGTTGACCAAAAGGCTGTTTTCGACTGCTATTTTATTCGGTAGAAAATACTCATCGTCCTTCATCATGTAATGTTGCATAGCAAAATGTTACAAAAAATAAATTAAACTTCATGCAATAATCAATAAAGAAAATTGAACACTGCAAATACACTTATATGATACCAGCCATTCCATGAAAAACCGATCTAGTGGGTCTCCGAACTCCGTGCAAATTTGCTATTTTGTTCCTTATCCGAAATAAGGATACACGTATTTTTGGATTTTTTTATTAGGGTGACCATTTCCGAAATAGGGTGACCAGAAAAATCGCAATTTTGCAAAATTTTTATTTAAAAAAAAAATATAACTCTTGAACCGTTCGACCGATTTTCAATCTTTTTGAACGAAATGAAGACTAAAGATTTTGACTTTTCGGGAAAAATATAAAACTTCACAAAAATTGTGTTTTTTACAAGAAAAAACTCAATAGTTTTCGTTTTTTCGTGTTTTGAAGGCCTCGGGACCAAAGGGGCTATTGCTGCTCTCATTTTTTCTTGAAAGTTCAGAAAATTTTACGTAAACTGTCAAATTTTCAGCGATGTATGTTTTTTAGCTTTTGAGATATATTTTTTTGAAAATAAAAAATCAGTCATTTTTCATCGGCACACACTGTAGATCTCAGCGCATTAGATTTGTAATGTTTAAAAAAAATCATAACTTTCGAACAGCTCAACCAATTTCCAATGGAATGAAAGCTTAAGGTCTCAACTTTTCAGAAAAAATAGAAAAAACTTGGAAACTTTGAAAAACAAATTCTTTCACATTAAAATATATGAAAATTTCTAAAAAAAAGTAAGAAATTTTTATATTTTTTCACGTTTAACCATAATTTTATCAGATTTTTCAATTTTGACTGAATAGTTGAAATTTTAAGCTTTCATTCCATACAAAAAGATTGGAAATCGGTTAAGCTGTTAAAAAGTTATAATTTTTTTTAAATATTACTAACCTTATGCGCTGAGCTTTACAATGTGTGCCGATAAAAAATGACTGATTTTTTATTTTCAAAAAAATATATCTCAAAAACTAAAAAACATACGTTGCTGAAAATTTGACAGTATACGTAAAATTTTCTGAACTTTCAAGAAAAAATGAGAACAGCAATAGCCTCTTTGGTCCCGAGGCCTTCAAAACACGAAAAAACGGAAACTATTGAGTTTTTTCATGAAAAAAACACATTTTTTGTGAAATTTTATATTTTTCCTGAACAGTCAAAATCTTCAACCTTCATTTCGTCCAAAAAGATTGATAATCGGTAAACGGTTCAAAAGTCATAATTTTTTAAAAATAAAAATTTAGCAAAATCGCGATTTTTCTGGTCACCCTATTTCGGAAATGGTCACCCTAATCAAAAAATCCAAATATATGTGTATCTTTATTTCGGATAGGGAACAAAATAGCAAATTTTCACGGAATTCGGAGACCAACTAGATCGGTTTTTCATGGAATGGCTGATACATAATACTAGAACTGAAATACCTCGTGCGGGGTGACATTAAGTCATAAGGCTGACTTTGGGCCAAGTTTTTTACAGCAAACTTAAACCAGGATAATGAAAACAATGTGACAAGGTTCAAGAATACGTTATAAATAGACACTGCATGGCACTGGATTAGTTGTTTGACTTCCGTACTAGCCATGAGGTTCATCAAAAAGGGCAGTAAAAGTCACCCCCTAGGCCCAATGTCACCCGGTACCTTATTGAGGAAATGTTTCGTTCGATCGAAAAGTCACAGATCAAAACTAACACCTTTTTTCTCAATGTTGAATACGAAATTAAGCTCAGGCGTCTAAAGTTGCTCGGAACTTAATTTTTTGTGAAAGAAGGCAACATAATTTTTTATCACAAAAATTATTGTTTTGTGGCAAAAACTTTTTTCATGTAAAAAGCAAAATTTTCATGACAATTGGACTACCATTCATTCTAGTGATTGCAAATTTGTAAGAAAAACATGGTTTCGCTTACATTCTTCAATTTATGTTTTTGAAACTTTTAATAAAGATAAAAATGACCTTCGATACTTTTGGCAGATTTCATTTAAGGAGTCTAGGATAACATATATTGTTGGATACAGTGCTGCCAAACATACTTATTTTCAACTAGTGGTCCCGGCAAGCTTCGTCTTGCCATCAAGTAGGCTGTTGAATATGCTATGGATCGTCCCATACAAAATGGCAGTTTCGTCCACTCTCATTTTTCCGGCTTTCCCAGTGAATATCCTGGGATTTTTATACATACAAATACTTCAGAACCTTGACGAACAAACAGGAGATATAATCATTCAAATCCGTTAATCCGTTCGTAAGCCATTTCGTGACATACAAACACCATTCCATTTTTATTTATATAGATTTTAAGAATTTAAATTGATTTTCATAGACCATCGTGCTTTGTCTGTGCTCGTGAAAATGTCTGATAAACATGATTAGAATTTTGAAATTAAAAGGGTTCATTCGATGAAAATCCGATTGAAAGTTTTTAAATTGAAAATAAGTACATTTGGCAATACTGTATTTAACTATTTTTTTCTAGACACCTTAAACAATTAACATTAAAAATGTCAAAGGTAATTTTTCTATATGTCTAATAGTTTTGAAGATATATATTAAATAATGTAATAGTTTTGAAGATATATATTGAAGAATGTAATCTAAACCATTATTGTCAAATTTGCAATCACGATTTGGTTAAAATGCCAAACGTCCATTATAAGAAACAGCTACTCATATAATTAAGCGAAACGTCTCACTGAAATGATCTTCGGGGGATTTTCGAATAGAATCCTTGGAGGAAATGCAGGGAGAATTCAAGTTTTTGTGATAATTACTAGAGAAATATCTGAATTCATCCAGTAACCAGTAAGCACGATAATGCGGCACGGTAACAGCATTATATGCGTATATAGGGTAATCATTTGATGCATGTCAGTTTTATATACGCATATGATGCTATTATAATGCCAGAAAAGGCGAAATAGCGTGCCATTATAGTGCCAAGATATAACCGTGCCTCTCTGCATCACTAATGCTGATATAAGACCATGCGAGAAACGTCAGTTGTTTTCGCCAGGTTTTTAGGGCGAATATTCTGTGCTTTCGCGTACGCAGCCAGAGAGCTTTCGCGTATGCGGCCAAGCAACTGGTACACGAGGTAAATAAATGAATGAATGAAAACGGAAACCTCGAATAGAATGCAAAAAATGTAATAAAATGATACAAATAGTACTTCTCCGTATGAGACTTATTCATTTTGGTGGTTTTCATCCTTTTGAGGACTTACTATTGCCACATTTTGATCCTCGTTTGATGATGAAATTCCTCATTTTGCGCCTCGAACCTGTGACACCCGTATTCTTGAGTTGTTGAAGTCCTGCTCCTTTGCTCCTACGGCCACATAAGATAAAAAGAAAAAAAAAAAAGATAATTTACACCGTCTTCAGCCAAAGGCTGCACAGACTGAACGATTACAAACATTAGGCAACGGACAACACACAGAACACCCAGTAGCCCAGTGATGAATTTTTCGTTTGACGAAAAGTTTCCACCGACACCCCGTGGCATAACACGCCTAAACGACTGGCGCCGCTAACCGCACCGCCATGAAGCCCAACATAGTATTGGAAAGAAAAGTGACCAATTTAACCATTACTTTTCCCCATCATAAAACCTCCATTTGTTGTAGTGAGAAGATTTATGTTTAACTCCCTCTTACCACTATATGCAAACACAAAGCACGTGGTATATCTGTCAAAACACTGGATGGCATTCAAACATGCCCTGTATGCGAATATAAAGCCAATATAGTGCTTATTTAATGCCTGTATACATCAGGCTTAGAAGCACTAATGATGCTGTAATAGGGGTTCTATACAGCGGAAGTGCTGTTATAAGGTGTGTAAGCATTTGTAGTGCTATTATAATACATGTACGCATCTATGATGCTGATTAAGGGCTTATTATTAGTGCTTATGGGCTTGGGTAGTTCCAAAACGTCTACATGCATTTTTTGCCGGAACTTTTGGAGAAAATCATGAAGTATCCACGGCGATAATTTCTGAATAAACTCGTCGAGTTTCTGAAGAAGTTCTAAATAACCTGGAAGAACTCTTACACAAATTCCTGGGGAAAATCCTGCAATAGTCTTAAAAAGAATTCATGGAAGTTATGTTTGATAACGTTTTGAAGAATGGACTGGAGAAATCGCTGAATAAATAATAAAAAAAATGCTGTTATCACTGGAAGAATTAAAGACAGCGACAAGTTAATATTTCCAGTTTGTTCTTTGAAGGAAGCAGCATAACAAACAAAAGACCATCATTTACTGCTAGTTGTGCAGTCAAAATCACAGGATGAAAATCTGCAGGATCGTTGAATTTATGAGTAAATTGTGAGGAATAAACTGCGCGATGAAATTGAACCCTAGAATTATTACTTAATAAATAATTGAAGTAAGCTCATGGTAGAGATGTAAAAATCACCCTCAGGGATAATATTTGGATTTCCTGCAAAAATTTCGCATTCAAGTTATGCATAGAAGAATAAGTGTCAACATGATGGAATACTTTGAAAACTCTGGAGCAATTAAAGGGTTTATTTGGAAGAGCCTGGGTCCTCCAAATCCTCCTTGCAAATCATCATATGAAATTTTCTTTCAAACTGCTGATGAAATTGTATCCCAGTTATCTCCAGAATTCAAAGTGCATATCTATGGCGACTTTAATCAGCGTAATGCTGATTTTATTCGTGATTCCGAAAACGAAAGCATTCTGCTTCCGGTTGTCGGTGAAAATGAATCATTACAATTTATTTTTGAAAAAGCTGCATTTTTAGGTTTAAATCAAATAAATCATGTGAAAAACCGGCAAAACTATTATTTGGACTTCTTATTCTCAAACATTATGGATGATTTCTGTGTGAATGAATCTGTTTCTCCACTATGGAAAAATGAAGCATTTCACACAGCTGTTGAGTACCGTCAAACGGGGTATCTTGCAACAGGGGTGAAACTTGCAACACTTCGACATGTAATCGAATAGTCGTTTCGTCCAGCATTGAGTTGAATTAGTATGATTTAATCCGCCGTTCATTGACCTTAGGTATACAACAGAAGGTTTTGACAAGGGTTTGGGTATCGTTTATTTTTTGGTTAGTTTGCTGGAGATGAAAATCATATTAAAATTTGGATTGTATAAAACTAATCTTGAAAAACGTTCTTCGTACCACACAAACGGTAGAAGTATGTCATTCGAGGCGTTTGCTATCAGTTACAGTACTTAGTAGTGTACAAATTGACAACATAAAAGTTTTGATAATTTTTTGCTTAAACACTATAAAAATTCAAAAAACGTTTTTGACTCCCCTTGTGGGGTAACTTGCAACAGCAATTTTGATCTCAATTGTTTGATATTTCCTGTTGTTTGTCATCGAAAACACATGAAAAGCAAAATTGAACATATATTTGTACAGTAACATTAAAATGTTTGTACCTAAATCAATTCGATACACTGTTTGAATTTAATGTTTGAAAAATTAAAACAAATCGTATTATTATTAGATTTAGTCTTATTTTTTTTCATGAAAATAAAGAATAATTTAGAAAATCAGCAAAAAATTAACTTACAGATCCGTCATTGGGAACTCTCTGCATGAAATATGATGAAAGTTATGTCAAACCAATTTTACATATCAAAATGTTATACGTTGCTTTGATTTAAATATATCTAAAACATAAGTTATGTGAAGTAAAGCCTAAAATACCATTGTATTTGTAAAAAAAAAATGCATTAAAACGTTTTGATGGCTTTCCAATAACTGTCAAGACTTAAAATATGCTTGAATTTTCCAGTGTGGACACCCTATGCAATGCCAATTAACCCTCTAATACCCAAATTTTTATTTTCGATTTAAGTATTATTTTTCGTTATCTAAAATCGTTCTAAACACGTTTTGGGCTTTTAATTATCCTTATTCGCAAATTTTTAAAATTTTGGTTTTTGATTTTTATAATTTTTATTTTTGAACATCCCTAGCTTTTTTCATATTTTCTTGAAGCCTTTACTAGTTGTTGATTTTTGGCAATAATAAAAATTAAAATTGTTACGGTATTTTTAAAAATATTAATTTTTTTTTTTCAGAGCGTATTTTATTTTCCGTGTAACTAACGTAAAAACAAGTTTGAAATGATTTTAATACCACCAGGCTCTTCTTTTGTAATAGGTTAATCGTGGAAAAATATAAAAGGTACGATTTTTTATATTACACATTAAATGAAGCCCAGGCATTTGTAGGTTATATAAGAATGCAATTTTTCAAACAATTTCTAAAAATACAAAAAAGTTTCAAAAGTCATAAAAAACTTTTCTTATATGCGTGTTATGAGTCAAGGTATAAGCCAAAAATAAAATCATTTTGATTTCCGAGCTACGAAAAAATACACAAAATTCCAAAGTGTACCCCGTCTAAAGGCGGGGTTGGGTATTAGAGGGTTAAGCTTTCAATCAAATTGATTCAATACTCATAATACAATCGATAATAATTAGTTTTCTAAGAGAAAAGCAGCCTGTTTCTGATATTTGTCATGTTTTTACTGTAGACAATTATTGAATGACCATAATAACACAATATAGGATAAATTTTTACCATATATAAGGTACCATTGTGTGTTGCATGTTACCCCACATCAGGGGTAGCATTAAAAATGCATATTTTTCGTCTCTCCTGATTCCAGAAAACTAAATACTGATAAAATTAATACCGCGTGGTATTCTTTACGTAGCGATTAGGGTACCAGATGATTTTTGTCTCATCTGAATCCTCAATTTTTTCGTCCATATATCTTTGAAGTTGAAAATTGTTGCAAGTTACCCCGTTTGACGGTACTCAATTTTTGTTCACAATAATCACAATTCTGACAACTGTGACTTTGAGAATTTCTTTGATTATAAAAACGCTAATTATGACGGAATTAAACAAAAATTAAATAGAATAGATTGGCAATCCGTTTTGAAAAACCAGGGAGATTTAGAAATCGCAGTGACGGATTTTTATTCAATTTTGTCGGAAATTATTCAAATGGAAGTTCCTTTATTGCGAAGACGTCGTAGACATGGGTCGAAAAACCCTGTTTGGATTAATAAGCAAATAACTAATTTAAAAAATCGTAAGCAAAAGGCTCATAAAATTTACAGGCAACAAAAATCTCGAGAAAGTTTAGAAAATTATTTGTATATTGTCAACCAACTTAATCAAGCAATATCCGCTGCGCTTGAAGAGTACAACACAAAAATAGAAAATGATTTAAAATCTTTCCCTAGGAATTTCTACAATTATCCTAAATCGAAGATGAAGTCTAACAATTTTCCATCTAAAATGACATTGGATGATAGAGCAGCTGATAATCCAGATGGTATGTGCAATCTTTTTGCTACTTTTTTCCAAGAGACTTTTACTAACTTTTCGGATAAAGATCGTGGCTTTGAATATTTTTCTAGTTTTCCTGATTTTACAAGCGATATCGGTGTAAGTCAAATACTTTTACAGGACATTTTAACAGGACTGAAGAATTTACATTCCACCAAAGGATCAGGGCCAGATGGAATCCCACCTATTTTACTGAAAAACTTAGCTAATGAATTTAAAGCACCATTATTTTGGCTATTCAACAAGTCACTTGAAATGAGCAGATTTCCAAAAGAATGGAAAAGATCGTATCTCATACCCATTTACAAGTCTGGTAGAAAATCTGATGTTCGAAATTATCGTGGAATTGCTATTATTTCATCCATTCCAAAACTATTTGAATCAATTATAAATAAAAATGTGTTCAGCCAAATAAAACATAGAATAACGAATACATAACACGGTTTCTATAAAGGTCGTTCTACTACAACAAACCTTTTGGAATTTGTAAATTACACTTTGAACGCAATGGATAGAGGTAACCACGTCGAAGCACTTTACACCGATTTTAGTAAGGCATTTGACAGACTAGACATTCCTATGTTGATTTTCAAGCTCAATAAAATGGGAATTGCGATGAGACTCCTCAACTGGATTGAATCTTATTTAACAGATCGCCAACAAATAGTTAGATTTGAGGGAAAAATGTCTAAACCTGTTCACGTTACATCAGGAGTTCCCCAAGGTTCGCATTTAGGTCCATTGTTATTTATATTATTTGTTAACGATATTTCATATGTGCTTAAACATCTTAAAATTCTGATTTATGCCGACGATATGAAACTTTATATGGAAATCAATAGCAACAAAGATAGCGACATTTATCTGAATGAAATAAGTATATTTGATAAATGGTGTAGCAAAAGCTTACTTCAATTAAACGTCAAAAAATGTAATTTAATCACATATAGCAGAAAACGGAATACACCACAGATTACTGTCTCTTAAGGAAATCAAAACTGTTCAAAAGTGCGATAAGATTAGAGATTTAGGTGTCATATTAGATTCTAAAATTACCTTTACTGATCATTATAATACGATTATCCATAAAGCAACCAATATGTTGAGCTTTATTAAGCGTTTTAGCTACAATTTTCGGGATCCATATACGATTAAAACCTTGTACATTGCTTATGTAAGATCAGTTCTAGAATATTGTAGTATTGTGTGGTCTCCGCATATAAAAATACATGGTGATAGAATCGAATCAGTACAGAAGCAATTTTTTTTATATGCCTTACGCAAATTAGGCTGGACAACGTTTCCACTGCCATCATACGAGGCTCGATGCATGCTTATCGATATTCAAACCTTAAATGAGCGTCGCGAAATAGCCATGATTTCATTTATCAATGATATTGTATCGCAGCGTATTGATTCCACAAATCTTTTATCATGTTTGAATTTCTACACGCCCGCTAGACAGTTAAGAAATAGGAATTTGTTTGCATCAAATAATCATCGAACTAACTATGCAAAATTCGGCCCAATGAATCGAATGATGTCTCTTTATAATCAGCATTGCACAGAAATTGATCTGACCATGTCGCGAACAAAGCTAAGACAATATTTTAATTCCTTAAGATATAATATAACATAGAATTAAGCAAATGTGTAGTCTACTATTGATTGACGAAATAAATAAATAAATCATTGTGTTTTCCAGGAATACGTTCAAATTTGACTTAGAAGAAACCTCTGTTATAGCTATGTAAAGAATATCTGAGAGTCTCTGAAGAAATTATTGAAAAAAAATGATAGAGAGATTACTCGATAAATTCTTATAAATAAATTTGCTGGAGAAATTCATGGAAAAGTTATTGGAAGAACCACTGTACGAATAACTTAAGAAATACCTGTTTCAATTACAGTCTTAAAAAGATTGGTGAAGTAATTTATGCGACAATATTTGAAATATTAAAAAAGAGGCGTTTTTCTATGCTTTCTCATGAGAATTTCTAGAGGAATCTTGTAAAATATCCTTGAGATAATATTGGAGAAATCACTCTTAAGGTTTCTGTAGAAACCACCAGACTCTATCAACCAGAGGTCTATCAACGAATCCTTGAGAATTTTATGAGAGTTCTTGTCATCTGGAAGAAGAATTCTCTTATACAACCTTGAAGACTATAGGAGCTTCTGGAGGAAAATCACGAACGAAGAAATCCCGAACAAGTTACAAGAAAAGCCAATGGATGAATCTTGGGACAAATTTCTGAGGAACTTCAAGATGAATTCCTATAGCAATTACTGGAACATAAGGTCGTTTGACATAAGGGGTCGTCCATAAACAACGCGGTCATTTTTTCTGACTTATTGAACCCCTCTAAATTCAGATATTTTTCTGATGACCTTCGAAAAATCATGATAATCGAAACAGGACATTTGGCATAATATAATAAATTTAAAAAAAAATAATGGTTGTTGGTGAATTGGGAGGGCTAATGGAAAAATTAGGATGTTGTTATTTGTTAAGGAGGTTTTAAGTACAGAGTCACTTGTCTTGAGGAAAAAAACGAAAATTTCAAGATCATTAATAACCAGCGTGGCTCATTTGCTGACTCACTACCCCTCACTAAAACCTCTCCTCAATGACCACGTGGTTTATGGACGATCTCTAATGAGAATTATATGACTTCTTCAAATAATACATGGTCTTGTATGAAAGTACTTCATACAAAACTTCCACTATGACAAACGTTCTGCGAAACTTCTTTATGCGAAAATGGTCACTCCCACCTTAAACTAAGAAATTTCAGTGAGAACTGGCTCTATACACCAAGATTTTTTGCTATTTTGGCAAGATACCGCTTTTGGTGAAATTCCACCCAATATCCTTCCAAACTCCAATAGCGAAAAAAAACCTTGAAAACAGTTTGAAAGACTGTAGGTAATTTTAGGATGTTGGTTCAGCATATTTATCTTCTTCTTCGTCTTGGCATTAACGTCCTCACGGGGACAGAGCCTGCTTCTCAGCTTAGTGTTCTTATGAGCACTTCCACAGTTGTATACTGAGAGCTTTCTTTGCCAAAGTTGCCATTTTCGCATTCGTATATCGTGTGGCAGGTACGATTATACTCTATGCCCAGGGAAGTCTAGGAAATTTCCATTACGAAAAGATCCTGGACCGACCGGGGTTCGAACCCAGACACCTTCAGCATGGCTTTGCTTTGTAGCCGCGGACTCTTACCACTCGTCTAAGGTAGGCCCCTTCAGCATATTCATATTTACGCTATTACAGTTATTTACGTTCGTTTTGCTATAAATCATTGCTCCATATTTGTTGACAATAAGGTCAGGCACTATTTATCTAAGTAGCATAAATTCACAGCTCGATTTTGTTCAAAAAATGATCGGAGTAAATAATTTTGCTTAAAATGTAAGTTCACTTGTACCTATACTAGACATATTGTTCCTATAAAGCACTACAAAGAGACTCTATTTTTATTATCAATCAAAATAATTATAGAATAAGGAACATTTTTGAATCAATCACACGCTTTTAATCTATTCTTCAAAGTAAAAATATGAAAGTTTTATAATACAACGATTTTGATTTGCGTTTCGCTTATGCCTAGTGGCGCCCGAGCCTGATAAATGAACGGGTTAAGTAAAATAAGCTATAACATAATTCTTTTATGCATATGCATACATCGGGGGTGATTCCAATATTCTTTGGCCTCAAGGAGGCGAAATTAAAAAAAAACACTGCTAAACACTGCTTCAAAAAAATCTTACAGGGATTCCTCTTGAGGTTAAATGGTCGGCGTTAAGTCAGAGGGGACCAAGTACAAAACTTGGGAAAATTGGATTATTCTCTCATTAGATGCGAAATTACCTTACCCCCGTTTCACTTTGACCAGATTTGATGAATGCTGTAAACTGCGAGAGATATGTAATAAATTTACTTTGGATGATCAATAACAATCGATAAAAGTGTGCAGTCATAGTGGACCAAGTGCTTATTACCATAATAGCGAAAATGATCAGCACGCTGAGGAACGCGACGAAATGAAAACATTTCAAGAGATTTGTCAGGTTTTTCGACATTGAATGATTCTTCTATTTATTCATCCATAGAAATTTATGAAGATTACCTAATACGATGCATTTGATTTTGATTTTTTACCATTTACCATATTTGGATGGGTGGTCAGAAATTGCAACAGTTTCTGTGCAGACAGAGCGAACCAAATGTTGAAAAGTAATAAACTGATTGATTATTGCATTTTTTGAGTCAATTTCAGAGTCCAATAGAAGTTTATGGTAGTTCTATGGTTTATGTATGGAATGTGCTAGAACCCGCTTATTGGATCAGTATATTTTGGTCGGTACTCAAGATTTTCACTTGGCCCACTCTGACTGAACACATATTTGAATATTTCTGGTCTTCAATGCCCTTACCATGTGAAACCTTAATTTTCAAGTCATCGTAATGCCACTGATTTCGGTATTGACGAATGGATTAGTGAAGAATTTACGATACTGGTGTCGAAGGGTCTTAATAATCTACTTAGCTTAGAGATATGCAACCAGTTTGACCATGCAAGCATTAAATGATTGTTATTTTCTTAGAAACTGTTCAGTCAGAGTGAACCAACTCACTGAACGATGGTCTTTAGTGCAGTCAGAGCGGACCAAGTACACATAGTCCATCAAAAAATCGTTCTATCAGAGGTTTGGATTATGATTTTTTAGGATTATCACTTCACATTATATTGTTTGGAAGTAAAACAAAGATGTGTAGAAATATCGAACCAAAATTTAAACGACATCATATATTACAGAACGTTAGACTTTAAACCAATTTTTCTCAAAATATGAAAAATGTCACTTGGTCCACTCTGACTTTACGCCGACCAAATATATTAGGTAACACTGCGGAACACGTTTTTATCTCCAGAACCAAAATACCGCTATTCACTTAATTAAGAATTGCTGAAACCATTGCCGTTTTCAGAAGTATCATAGCAAGTCTAGTTTTTGAGATATCGACTGTTGAAAATGCAAAAAATGACTATTTCAGCCAACTTGCATGCAAGTTTGTCAGCTTGTAAGGTAATATATTGGCTTAATTTGCCACAGAATTCAAACTGTTTATGTATAACAATACTTATCGTTTAAGTTTGTAATACTTTCGATACGGAAAAGTTATATTTTGATTGTTTAGAGAATTGTTGTATTTTGCCATATAGAAGAAACGAAGAATTTTGTATGGAGACTGCAAGCATGTTGAAAAAATTGATTTAATCGCGGAATTTCAATCCAATTATGTCTGAAATGAAAGTTCAATATCTCTTTTGCATGTTTGGTGGATTAGATTACAAAAAAGTTTGATGAATTGTACTTTAAATTTCATGTAAACATTAATAAAACCAGTGTTTTATACAACTTTGGCGACCTGTAGCTAAAAATTGTGACGTGCTGGAACATTTCTGAGAATGGCACCAGATTCAGCAACCCCAAATCTACTAGAGACACATAATTTGATCCTTGAGACACGCAAAAATGTCATTTTTGTTACGCTGTGTAATAATTATTCCAGAAATGGTTCTAGGGGTAGCTTCTAGAGTTGTTCATTAAATTTGTCCAGAGTTTGCTCCAGATACCAGTGAATATTTGCCCTGGATATTCTTCATGTGACTCTTGAAAAGCTTCCAATCTGGATGTATTCTTTATTGATTCTGCTTAAGCCTTTCTAATGAAATCTCCAACAATGTTCATTGCGAGTTTGTAGAAATGTTTACATTGATTTGTCTTTTGTTTCACACTTTTATGGAATAGTGGCATGTACATTTGTCCATATCAATAATAGGGAGACACTGTTATGGAAGAAGTGCATATATGAATAAATCTCATGCATTCCTTTGAGATTTGGATGGAAAATATTCTTGTTCACGCACTAAAATTTAATTTGATAATTTCATCGAAAATTTTCTGAGCTCAGCAAAAAATTGGGTTTATAAAAACAATTTTCAATTGTCGCAAATGGCTTTTTAGTCATTGGTCAAGCTTTTTCCATCTTCAAAGATCTGTTCAATTGAAACCACCACGGTTTAGTGACATTCGCAAAAATATTAGCCCCATCATGGCTTTCAGCACGTTTCCATGAAAATATGGCACAAGCAGAATCGTGAGTTTCATCCCAATCCCTCCAAACCGTTCTTTGGCTTGCCTTCGAATCCAATCGACTGGAGCATATTTATTCCCATCATCGAAACATGCTCTCCGGGGCAAAGCGCAACGAAACTCCCGACAACAGTCAAGGATGCATTTTATTGAATTATGCTCAAGGTTCTTTTTTGCCCCCTTTTGCTACCCGCCCATATCCAAATCCATCGACAACTAAATACGACAACGACGACTGTCTGCATCTCGTGCATCAGCTTTTTCAGGCCGCCAGAGATCGGGGATCCGTCCGCCAGTCCTTCCCGATAAACAGACAATAGCAAACTTATAATAATCACATACCAGAATGGGCTTAATAGCTTCGTTTGTTTTCTTTTCTTTTCTTTTTTAGACCTGATAAAGACTATATCATGTTATTATAACAGAAATTCTGTTTATAAGTAAAGAGACCCATGTAGCCGTAGTAGTAAACACGTAGCTTTTCAGTAAGACCAAGCTGAGGGTCATGAGTTTGGATCCTACCGGTCGATAATCTTTTCGTAGACTTTACTGGGTGTAGAGTACCTTTGTACCTGCCTCATTCAATAACTGTGGAAGTGCTCATAAGAACACTAAGCTGAGAAGCAGGCTTTTTTCAAGTTGATATCACGCCAGAGAGAAGAAGAAGCTATTCTATTTAACTTTTTCGCAATAGAGTATTATCAAAAGTTGAGATCTCTTGAAATTTTGCCAAGCTTGGTTTGGTAACATTTAAATAACAAACCATGTTATTGAAGTTATACTTCAATAACTTCAATAACATGGTTTGTTATTTAAATGTTATTCAATATCTTCTTCTTGGCTTTGACGTCTTCACTGGGACAGAGCCTGCTTCTCAGCTTAGTGTTCTTATGAGCACTTCCTCAGTTATTAACTGAGAGCTTTCTATGCCAAAGTTGCCATTTTCGCATTCGTATATCGTGTGGCAGGTGCGATGATACTCTACGCCCGGGGAAGTCAAGGAAATTTACATTAAGAAAAGATCCTGAACCAACTGGGAATCGAACCTAGACACCTTCAGCATGGCTTTGCTTTGTAGCCGCGGACTCTAACCACTCGGCTAAGGAATTATCAATATCTACTCATTTAATTATTAAGCTCTTGAAAACGATTCACAACTTTTTGTTTCACAAATTTAATAGTGCGTTAGCGTTAGCGTTAGCGTTAGCGTAGTTACGGTATACTTCGTAGATTGGATACTAGCAACATTCATGTTTCTTTTTAATAATCTCATCCTGACTACTTTCAAGAACAAGGCAGGGGAGTATACCTTGTTCAAATCATAAACAAGAATACTAAAAGCATGAATATCGCTATTCCCCGGCCACGCCCATCTTTACCGTAACTTGGGATAGGGGAAGGAAATGTTGATGTAGCACTTACTTAATGAGAGGCCACCGACTCAGCGACACCCTCATAAGTGCTACGGAGTTGGAGGTTGGGGAAGGTATATTGTCAGGATTCGCCTAGAAAGCTGGCGATAGACCATAAATATTTGTTGTTTAAGCGTTTTCAAATTAATCTTTTGAATGCCGGCAATCAAAAGAGAAAACAATAGCTTATTTATAGTATAAATAGTATTTCGCGAAATGCTTGTCGATTGTGCAGTAATATTTTTGCTCAATAACCAGTAAAAAGCAAAACCGATCCCTCCAGGGTCATCGGATTGTATAAAATAACGATACGCGTAAAAAAAATCACGCCTATTGAAAAACTGTACTGTGCCCATTGAAAAAACTGTACTGGGTGGTACTGTATTTTTAGATAATCGAAAAACGAAAGGAAGCGCGTTCGAACTAAACACCCTAGGATAACACAGTAGGTTTTTCTGCTCAAAATTATACGAAAAGCAGAATCGATCCCTCCAGGGTCATCGAACGGTTAAAAAGCATCCACAACCGATTGTTAGTTGCGTAACACCCGCCCGGACAGAATGCGCAATCTGAACATAACTATCAAACTCCGAAAATAACATTTTCCGTTCAAGAAACGATCAGAAGTTCCACGACGCGGACAAAAACGATCCGGAAGGCTCACAAAGAAAAAGTATCATACTGGAACAAACTCACCGGATTGATTCTCTAAATTTATGTGCTGCCTGTCACTTCCGGATGGTTCGGTGAACTTAGGGCAGCCAAAAACCAACAGTACTGAGGACACAAATCAAACAAATCACTTTTTCATTTTTCACTTTTCACTATTCCATTTCTGAATGTAAAAACTGTTCTGCTTGGGCTTCATGAAGCACTACCCAGCAAGGCGCTCCAAAACAGAAAAAAAAAAACAAAAAAAATCTCCAGCGACGAAAACACGCGCGAAACCGTAAGCTAAATCTATCGGACGACGCAAAACCGAACTGTCCTGCTTGGGCTTTACGAAGCACTCGTCGAAACGAAAAACAATCTCCTGGCGTCCCAAAAACAAACCGTCTTGCTTGGGCTCTCCGAAACACTCCTTCTACTAATATTAGTTGAAATATGGACAATCTATTTTTCTCTCTTTCAGATTCAAATTGAAGCAAATATGAATGCCGGAAGTGATGTCGCAATTGAATATTTCACCGTTTTCAATTTCGAAGTGGAAACTAACGAATGTCATTCTATTGATGAATTTGCACCTACCTGTTTCACAAATTTAATAGTGCTATTCGCAAAAAATTGCTATTTTGTTATTTTGTTTCAAATTCTCAACTTATAAAGTAATGTTATAGTATTCTGAATTTCTGATATTAAAAATGAATACTATGATGTGGTATTCATTTGCCACGTTTTTCTGCTCGGGTTCCGTGCCTTCCTACCCGAAATGCACCGCTGCAGTGTGGTGTGCGTGCTCCGATGCATTTATGCTGCACACTGTTGCCACGTTTCGGTCGATCCTCCTCGTTCGGGTAGGCCGTCGTTGTCGGATGAATGCCTGCTGATGCTGTTTTTTATGTCAACGTCGGGATATGGTTCTCAAGATTTGGATCCATGCAATCCATCTGCCAGGAGATTCGCTACATAATCATCATTGCGGTCACAGTAGAGATCAACAATGATTAATTAAATTGAGTTATAAAATAATTAGCAGCCTTAATTGGGAGTCTAACAAGCTTCACTGGAGTGAAAATGTGAGGAAGCTTCGATAATTGAATTCCTATTATATAACTTTGAAAGATAAGGGTATAAAACTTTTCGTTAAAATCTCCAGTGTTTGTGTACGAATTCCGGAAATTTTTTACGAACAAATGCCAGCAAATAAATTGACCTTTTCAATATAATTATAATTTTCACTGGATTATGATATTAATTGCTATATAATATGTGATTTTTCATTAACATTTCGCATATTTTCCATAACCTTGTTTTGAAAAAAAGTGTAACAAAGAATAGTTATTTTTATACTTTGATTTGTTTTATCTTGAAGATAGTTTGAGAACCACGTGCTTTATGGACGACCTTCAAAATAATTAAAAGCACTCCTTGATATTTGAGTCTTCCTACTTTACTCCACTTACAAGCGTTATCAGTTATTCTCTGAAAGACTTAGCGTTTTGTATTTATTTATGAAGGTTTGAGAAAGCAATTGTATGATGCTTCGAATTTAACATTTGCTTTGGGTCATCCTAGATCTTTCTGATAGGTCCTAATTGCGACAAACGAAATTCTCCTGGCAATCTCCAAAAACCCTTGGAACTCCCAACAAAATCCATTAAGAATCCTTGAAAATGCTTTCAACGGCCTTCCTCTGTGCATTACGTCCCTACTTAGATAGAGCTTGCTTCGTTCAATCAATAACTAGTTATCCTTTGGTGAGTTTTAATTAAGACATGTAATTTAAACTATTGAAACAAGCAGTTTCGTATTTATTTATACCGAAAATCTTGGTTCTTAAAGAACTCCATGAGATATACGACGTAAGAACTTCATAGAATATTAGCAATTAGGCATAGTCTTCTTACTTGCTATACAACCTACGAATGCAAAAATGGTCAATTGACAAAGAAAGCTCTCAGGAAGTACATATTGCAACAGGCTCTGTCCTAGTGGGAAAGTTAAGTCAAGAAGAAGAAGAAGTAAATCGAAGCAAATCTAATATTTTCAAGAGCACAATTGAGAACCGAACAACCATTTGAGTCACCACTGGTAAGTGAAGCTCTTCAAACTTTTACGTTTGGCTTCACCCTACACTTTTGATAAAATATTAAGTAAGTAAAGGAAGCCCAGATAGCCGTAGTGGTAAACGCGCAGCTATTCAGTAAGACCAAGCTGAGAGTCGTGGGTTCGAATCCCACCGGTCAAGGTTCTTTTAGTGAAGGAAATTTTCTCGACATCCCAGGGCATAGAGTATCTTCGTACCTGCCACACGATATACACATGAAAAAATGGTCAATTGGCATAGAAAACTCTTAGTTGATAACAGCGGAAGTGCTCATAAGAACACAAAGAACATAAAGAAGAAGAAGAAGTAAAGGAAGTATTGTACTCATCTTTATGGATGTTTTTCGTCCTCCAATAAGCCTTCATGGAATATAAGGCTTAGGATCTACAACGTAGACGTTAATACATTAGTTTAGAAGTACGCTTCAGACAAGTGTTCACTGAATATTTTAATACATTATACAGATAATCCTGGTCCTCCGAGAACTCCATTTTATATAATCTATAAGCGTAGTCAACGGTCTATTTTAGACAACATAGAATCTTAACTGTTTAAAGGAATGAAAGAAATGCCTGAGCCTTCACAAAGATCTGCTAAGTTCCACGAAGGTGCTGAAAGATCTGCAAAAACTCACGCGAATTCTTATAAAGATAATGCGTATGCACATTATGACCGAGGTCGATTTCACAATACCAGTGGGAGGTTGGCTTCCGGTTCATCAGCCACCCGACGATTTGACGTCAAGCGCTGCTTTCTGCATCTGGTTTCGCTGCTCTGCTCGCAATTTGATCTGTCTTCTTCTTCTTAGCATTTACGTCCTCACTGGGACTGAGCCTGCTTCTCAACTTAGTGTTCTTATGAGCACTTCCACAGTTATTAATTGAGAGGTTCCTTTGCCAAAGTTGCCATTTTTGCATTCGTATATCGTGTGGCAGGTACAATTATACTCTCTCTCTCCATTGTAGGGAGTATGGTGTACCTGCTCATCACACAACCTTCAAACCTCTCTGCCACCGAGCTCTTCCAGTCCTCTAAGCTCGTTCTGGCACTGAACTCCTTCTAGCCTTGAGCTACCCCTGGTCAGCTGCACCATATACCTCCTGGCCAACTGCACCCTGTACCAAGCTTCTCACTGCTACTGAGTCCCTAACAGCATCATCAAGTACACCAATCGATCCTCAGCGAGATTCTGCCTCCTCGTGCAGGTCCTTCCACGTGGTCCCTCATCGGAGTCCCTCAGCGTCCTCCAGACGTTCCAGGCATGGCCGCATGGCCAAATCGATATAGATACTGATTGAAGCAGCCGTGACCTGACAGGAACTGTGTCAGGTGGAAGTTCACTTTTCCGTGCTCCCTGTTCATCAAGGCCGATAGATTTGTGGTGAGCCTGTGGGTCTACCTTCCTTTCTCTGAGGCATCCCATTCTTGGTGCCATTTAGCCAGCGAACGAATTCTTACCAGCTTCCTCGATGTCTCTTTGCTGATAGTTGTCGATGTGTTCGGACAGGATGATGCAAATCGGGATCATCCCAGCGATTATGCATGCCACTTCCGATGATTTGGTCCAGTACGCGCTCACCACTCGCATGATAATGAGTCGGAAAGCGCCTTTTAGCTTCTCCTGATTCCGCTTGGTCTGTTGCGCCGCGCTCTAGGCTGGTACACCGTATTTTAGTAGCGTATCTTGAAGTTTAGCGGATCGTCTAGCATCACATCCTGGTGTATCAGCGTTCGCTGTGATGCTATGACAGTGATTTCCGCCGTCAATGACCAGTTTCTAAATTTTCCATATTTCTTAATTGACATTCGCCAGGCATTTTTGCATAACCTTCCTAAACATATCTGGATTCGCAAGTACCGCTGCTTTAAGTGACACGTTGGGGATACCGCCCGGACCCGGGGCTTTGTTCAGCTTCAGCGCTCTCACCGTTGCTATAAACTCATCGTTGGAGACCTGACGAGCTTCGGCGTTTCCTACCTCTTCGTTTCCATATGGTGTGACCGGCCACATTGTAGGGCCATGCTTTGAGAATAGACCCTCGACGAAGACTCTCAATTTGTCCGCACACGTTACGACCGGCATCGATGGGCCCTTGATTTTCGCCATTATCAGTTGATAGGCATTTCCCAAAGAATTAGTCCCAGCTGCTTGGCACAGCTTTTTGAAGCAGTTAAACTTGCTCAGCTTGAGCAATGGTATAGCAGATTGCCTGGTGATCGCTATGGGTATACTCCTCATTTACCCTCCAGTTCATGTTGCCCACTAGCGATGGGCTACACCATGTAAGATCGATGATCGATGCTCGTCTGTTTTTTTTCTAAATGTGCTAACGGTACCTTCATTACACAGCTGGAGATCTAGCTTTGTCAGGGCCTCCAGCAGGTTGTAACCCCTGGCATTGGTTACCCTGCAAACCCCACTCCACGGCCCATGTATCGAAGTCTCCTCCAATTAGTACTGGCTTCCGACCGACAAGCTCATCGGTTAATTCCACTAACATCCGCCTGAATTCGTCGAGCGTCCACCTCGGAGGAGCGTAGCAGCTGCCTACGTAGACACCATTGACTTTTGTGATCACGAATCCTTCTTTGGTACTAGAAACCACTTCTTGGATGGGGAACCACCAAGTTGACATTATCGAGTGGTACTCGATACGGCTCAGCTATAACTGCAACGTCGCACCTTGCTTCCGTTGTTGACTTCCCCAACAGTTGCTGTGCCAGATTATTAAAGTTGGTCTGCGTTACTTCCACTACTGTCGTGATGCAATCGCCTTCTTATACGCAGGACACTTAAAACTGCCAGTTACATGGGCGTTTCCTTCCTCCGGTTTACAGAGTAAACACTTCGGTCGCTTCGTGTAATCTTTCCCGAAATGCCCATTCTCCCCGCATTTCCTGCAAAACTTGGATCGGTCGGGACCGTTACAGATTACCGCCTGATGTCCGAAGTCCATGCACTTGACGAACTTCATCGGTGGCCTCTCGGCTCTGGAGACGAGTTTCAGCGGACAAATCGACCATCCAATTTTCACCTTTTCCTACTCCACTAGTTTGTTGGTTGCCTCCTGAGTTTAGGCTTTTACGCTTGCCTCATTGGCCAACGACTCGACAATCAACTCCTGGTAGACCAAGCTTTTGATCACCGGAGCATTTCTCCTCTCTGAGTACGCCTCGTTCTGACCACGTTCTCTCCGAGGTTTTTTAGGGGCTTTGAAACCCTAGTCCTGCTTGGAGTCTGGGATTCTCACCTTGCAACGCTTTGCTGCTACTTGCTTGTTTCTCCTGCTGTGCTACTGGTGAACGTTGTAGCTTTCCGCTTCTCGCGAACACGTTTGCGTTCTCCCCCTCTGCTACTTCAACCTCCATTACGGTATTGTCTGAGATGTTCTCAATTTTTGTTGGGTCCCCCTCCAAGCCGCTAACTTCCTCCGACGTAAGTAATTGCCTTCGTGATCCCATGGTGATCTTTCCATCTCCTTCATGGGGTACCGTGTTCAGAGCCAGATCAGCGCAAGACAGGAAACGTTCAACTGTGCCTACTTCCACCAGCTAAGGTGGTGGTTTTGGAACGTACTCGGAGGCTTGCCAAAGTTTTAACGGGACGGGGGCAACCGCACTATTAGCCCACTCGCCGTTTCAGGGAGGTGTCATCCATCCTTACTAGGGAAGTAAAATAGCACGGCTGTTAGCATCATCGGTATCTATACGTATTCCGTAGTCAAGTCCATGTTGGTTGCGGCCAGTATATCATAATCAGAATTTTACTGGCATCCATCCTGATGTGCCGGTTGGCACTCCAGAGGGATAAGGTACTTTGAAAGCGGTACCAGGTCGCTTGTTCAAAGCTACTTGTAGATATGTGGATTTTTGTAGAGATTCACCAGAGCCCACCGATGAGCCCCCGCCACATCCTAGGTGGACCATGCTTGAGCCCCTGGTCTGATGGACCAGACGCTCGGCCACCTCCCGGAGGAAGTACTGAAGGTGGTAATCCGTACGGCTGTATGGATGACTTTCACTTGGAGTAGGCAATAATCCCAAGCTCCCACCTGGCACCTCCTCACTCTAGCTGACGTCAGAAGGACAACAGTGCCCAGGTTGCACTACCAGCTAAGAACGCAACCCTTATTGAGGTATGTTTGGAAACAACCTTAAGAATTCGCAAGAAGTATAAGATCCAGAGCCCTCGAAGAAAGTTCTGAAATGAACCCTAGAGAATTTGTTGGTGAAGTTCCCATAGATAGGCTGCTGTTAGTTTTATAAGAAAAAATATTGGTTACGTTCTTAGATCTGAAGACTTTATTCTAGGTGTTTCTGAAATGCTAGGCCAGTGTGACCGAAAACATTTTTAACTTTATTATGGGTTCCCTACCAGGGGATTACAACTTAATTGTATTATATTTTGTTATTTAGCTAGCATGTTTTTTGCATTAAATTATGAATATGTGAGTCAAACATATAAGCTGAAAAGCAGTTAAAAATCCAAAAAATATTTTAAAAATCCTCTGCACACATAAAACAAAAATAGAGGGGCCTAAACGCAAAGGGGTATAAGTGACATTTAAGGAGGTTTTGAGTTAAGTATACCAAAAAAAATCTGTTTGCTAGCTTCAAAATGGTATTTTTAGAAGATTTTTCCGTCCAACAGAAAATAATGGATTATTTTTCTATCGACTCTCATACAATTTGTATGGATTGAAAAGTTGCTGAAAAAACTTCAAAATCGATTTTCTTAAAACTTGATTCTTGTCACTTACAGCCTTTTGCTTCTAACCCCCTTAATTAAACTTAATATTTAACCATTAGAACACAATTTTGACTCATTTTTTTCAAATTCCAAAACTGAATTATGACAACATTTGTCGTTTTCTTATTATTTAAACTGACCAGATTCAAATAGCTGCTAAATGATTATAGGGGAAGGGGGGGTAAAATGAACACCTTAAGGATATCATCCTGTTCTCGATAGAAAAACGAGGAAATTGTATAGTTTTTTCGCTCAACATAAAATATAGGGATATCTATAGCAGTGATACTAATTCAGACTGAAATGGTTAAATTTTCACATATTTTTATCGTTAGCAAAAAACAATGCAAATGTTCATTTACCTGCACTATGTGGGTAAAATGAATAGCTGTTGGTGGTAAAATGAACATCATGCAAAAAACGTGAGCAAAACAAATTTTATGGAAATTTTTATTGTATTCCCGAAAATACATCCATTAATGATTGTAACCCATTCAAAAAGCTTAGCTTAGCTTAGCTTAGACTGACTACACATATCAATGGTTGCTATTCCGTGATTGACCGAAGTCAGTGAAAATGCACAATGAATCAACTAGAAGTTCGGCTGGGATTGGCCATAATCTTCTTCAGTGTGCATAATTCAGTGCCTCTATTTATACAGGGTCAATAACGGCGCCGGCCACGTCCTTGCAGTCAGGTGGGATTGGGGAAAGGAATGTTAGTGTGTAACCTTTGCTATTTGGAGACCGTGTTTGCCTCTGCATCTCCGCAAAGGTTACTGGGAGGGATGTTTGTTAATGGGGAGGATCGTTGGGTCACAGGATTTGATAAGCGATTAGACCATGATAAACGATTATTTGTGAGATATAAACATACTTAGAAATATAAAATTTTCGATTGACATGAAAAATGTTCAAGTATGAGAAAATAATGCCGTTACTTGAAGTGACGAATCATTCAAAGTTTGTCGAACAAATAGCTAAAAGCAACATTCCTACAGGATATTTTACTCAAATTGAAAAAAAAAATATCAATTGGCTAGACCATCACATAATATTCTTATGCCGACACTTACAGTGGCGAACCATTCAAAGTTTTTTGAATAAAATGAACGTTTTGCAAGTCTACACTTCTAGCACAGACCAAACCATTCAAAGCATTTTTTTATGTATAAAAATAAAGGTAAGTGATTTAATACAAAAAATATGAAACAATAAAGTTATGAATAAGAGTTTATGCCGACACTTACAGTGACGAACCATTCATAGTTTGTTGAAAAATCATATTTATGTAACGATTAAGGGTCTGTCTCATTTGCGCTGCTAAAACGAGTCCGAACCCAAACTTGACAGTTCAGAAACCATTTACCCTCCAATTAATCAATGGACTGTCAAATTTAATTTTTGTCTGGTCCAATTCGCAATCGTTGTCGATTTAGGAAATTTCAAAACCAAATTTTGTCGCACCGACACCAAACCGGACAGCGCACAACTCACACTCGCCGCGCTTCGAATTCAAATGATTCAAGCGTGGCGCTGAATTCTAACGATTTTTTATGAACACAGTGCACTAATCACATATTAGTGCGACGCTCAGACAATGAGAATTAAACATTTAAAAAACGTATTTGTTCTTCTTTATACCGGATTCACAACATCATCAAAAAATTCGTTTGAAGGAGAGTTTATCCGTAATGGTTTACCATGTTTCTGTTCGGGATGAACCACTGCGACCAGTTTTCTTTGATCTTTTGTGGTTTACCATAATGTCATTAGTGTGAAACCAAAGAAGAGACCGTGAAATAAAGTTTTCTACGTTTGTACTATTGCATAGCCAGCGTGAACGCAACATTTCTTAGGGCGAATATTTTTAATACCCTAAAGAGGAAAATAAACGTCAACGTTTTACGTCTTGAAAATCTATCACTGCACGACACTTGCTGGATACAGTGAAAAGTTTTTCACAAAGGATTTTTCAATTTGAGCAACAAAATTAATGCTTTTTTAAATTTTCTAGGGAGTCTTACGTAAGATTTCATGTCCTCCCTCCCTCGAAAGAAATATTTTGAATTTTGATACACTTTCTCCCCCTAAAAGCCTTACGATTTTTTTTTGAATTAATTATTAGTGTGGGATGAAATTCTGATTCTCAATCCAGCCCACTTTTCAGGTCCCGTTTGGGTCCTATAACAACTGTGTAAAATTTCATCTCGATCGGTGAAACTATAATTTAGCGCAAGCCGTTAAAAGTTTGCATGGGATTTACTATGGCAAAACCACGATATGTAATATTATGATGAAGAACTTTATCGAAGACTACGAAGCACTCCAACTCTTGACAAAAGCAAAGTTTGAAATATCTTTTTTTTTTTATTTAATTGTTTCAAACTCATGAATGCATTTGAAATAAACTAATAACATTGTTGTTTCTATCTTTGGTTTTAGTAAAATCTAACAATAATTCTGATAGTTTTAAACCAATTTGTCAGTTTATGTCAATTAAGTTATGGTTTATTGGTATCATTTATTAGGTTGTTTATTTTTGTTTGGATATCTGAGATTCAAACCAAAGCTTTAGGTAGATTCAAACAATTTTGAATATCAAACTAAACAAAGATTTAGTTCGAAAAATGAAAACCATGAAAACTGAGATGCTGTGTGGTTAATCACTGCATTCAGCTTTTTCTTGTTTTGAAGTTATAATTATAATTAGGAAATTATAATACAACTGTTATAAATCGATACAAAAACAAACAAAAATTGTCTCCCACACAGGTTCTGATGATTTCCGCTTGCTAAATACTACCCAAAATATGGCGCTTCAAACTCATGATGCTGATGACAAAGATCGCAGCACATTTTGAACGATCCAGTTCTATTGGACAAAAAATGCACTGTGATTATACAATATTTGAACAATGATAAACATTTGATACCTCTCCAATGAAACAAAAATAATATGAAAAAATAGAGAACTGTCAAATTAAATAACCAAATTATTGGTTGTTGCTAACAAAAAAATGTTGAATTTAATTTGATTATCGCAAAACTACACAAAACAGTTTTTTTAGTTTGTTTCAACCAAGTGACATTGTGAAATCAAACTATTTTTTTTGTTTCTGCAATATTCGACGTAGAATTTTCGTTGAAATAAACTAGATTTTGTTTGTTTGGAGTATGCAAAGACCTGGACTTAAATGATCAAGATAGAGATTAATAAGTGATTTCAAAACTATGAGTTTTCACTCAAAAGAATGCCTAAAAACGAAAATGGATGTTATAATTGTTTTCAAAAACTTATCCGGATTGGCATCAAAAATTTCTCAAAGAGCCCCGACAAAACATTCGGACTTCTCGACAAAAATGTTTGAGAACTATTCACCTGAAACTTTCCAGAAAGAGGCAAAAATCCCTACCTTTTAGGCCTTTCAATTTTAGTTGCAAATAGTGACTTTTTAGTTACAGGGTCAATAGTGATTGCTAACAGCCCTGCAACTATTCCTTTTGGCCAACACAGAAATTTTCTGATTGATCATCCGGATTGAACAACCTACACAACACACACGGAAGCTTTATATTTTGGACGCGACAAAAGTTAGAAACGGTTTTTCTCCGAAGTTGGATTTCCCTCGGAATCCATGCTAGATACCTAACTTCGGAAGTGGAGCATTCGATTCGCATCCGGATTTGCTCTAATGCGCCCTGCTTCCGAAGTAGGGTATCTTGCACGGATACCGAGATAAATCCAGCGAATTGCATTTTCTAACTTACAATAGTTCCTTGGTGCAGCTGGGAGGTCAGACGAAGGCCACATCGGTAATCGAAGCGGGACGAAAAACGTGGACGGTATCCATAACAAGAAACACGAACTAGAGAAATAATTCTCGATCTGTCAAAAATAAGTCTCTTCTGAAGCAGACTTATTTTTGACAGATCGAAATCAGAGGGGAAATAATTCCCGAACTGTCAAATTCAAGTTCGGACTCGTTTCAACAACGCAAATGAGACAGACCCTAAATGTGCGGTCATACATATTTTATAGACTTGAAAAAAAAAGCATGAAACGAGCTCACCGATTGATCCTTCATCCTTGATAGAGCAGCCACAATCCACTTTCAGCTTCACTCGTGTGCTCGGCCATATAAAAGCACTCAGAAAAAAACGCGTCACCTGAGAGGAAAAAAAAACTGACGACTTCTCGGACTTTCTCGACGCACTGCCCGGCAGAAAAGAACGCGTCACCCGAGAGGGAAAAAACTGACGACTTCTCGGGCGTTCTCGATGCACTGTTCGGACTTTCTCGACGCACTGCCCGGCAGAAAAGAACGCGTCACCCGAGAGGGAAAAAACTGACGACTTCTCGGGCGTTCTCGATGCACTGTTCGGACTTTCTCGACGCACTGCCCGGCAGAAAAGAACGCGTCACCCGAGAGGGAAAAAAACTGACGACTTCTCGGACTTTCTCGACGCACTGCCCGGCAGAAAAGAACGCGTCACCCGAGAGGGAAAAAACTGACGACTTCTCGGGCGTTCTCGATGCACTGTTCCGACTTTCTCGACGCACTGCCCGGCAGAAAAGAACGCGTCACCCGAGAGGGAAAAAAACTGACGACTTCTCGGACTTTCTCGACGCACTGCCCGGCAGAAAAGAACGCGTCACCCGAGAGGGAAAAAACTGACGACTTCTCGGGCGTTCTCGATGCACTGTTCGGACTTTCTCGACGCACTGCCCGGCAGAAAAGAACGCGTCACCCGAGAGGGAAAAAACTGACGACTTCTCGGACTTTCTCGACGCACTGCCCGGCAGAAAAGAACGCGTCACCCGAGAGGGAAAAAACTGACGACTTCTCGGGCGTTCTCGATGCACTGTTCGGACTTTCTCGACGCACTGCCCGGCAGAAAAGAACGCGTCACCCGAGAGGGAAAAAACTGACGACTTCTCGGGCGTTCTCGATGCACTGTTCGGACTTTCTCGACGCACTGCCCGGCAGAAAAGAACGCGTCACCCGAGAGGGAAAAAAACTGACGACTTCTCGGACTTTCTCGACGCACTGCCCGGCAGAAAAGAACGCGTCACCCGAGAGGGAAAAAACTGACGACTTCTCGGGCGTTCTCGATGCACTGTTCCGACTTTCTCGACGCACTGCCCGGCAGAAAAGAACGCGTCACCCGAGAGGGAAAAAAACTGACCTATGATTGTAACCCATTCAAAAAGAAATCTAAAGGTATCAGATTTGACAACATATGATATTGACCTCACTGAAAAACATCGAGGCTCCCAAGCTACAAGTTACTTCAGTTCTAATTTTCTTACGTGGTTTTCTAAAATCTTAGTTTTCGTTGAAATTTTCACTACAATTGACCTCCGTATCAACCCGAACACTCCAATTTATGCTCTAAAGCGTCCGTACTTAATAAATTCAATCAAATCTGATTTTTCTCGGTAAAAGGCACGGTGTCCATTTTACCTCCCCTGTTCATTAGGGTGCGGCTTATTTTTCGAAAGTTCTCAAAACCAAAAATTCGTGTACTCTACTGAATTCAAATCACATTAAAAGAGAAACCTTAATATCCGAGCTAAAAATATTAACATTCAGCGGTGGCGCAAGCGTCTTGAAGGTGAATTTCCAAGTTATAAAAAATGACGTGGACGTTGAAAGAGTCAGATCGGAAATCTCTCGGTGTTTTTGAACGTAAAGTGCTGCGGACAATACTCGGTGGGACGGTCTCGGTGTAGCGCAGACGCATGAATCACGAGTTGTGTCAAGTGTACAAAGATGCGAATATTATCAATCGTGTAAAATACGGCAGACTTCAGTGGGCTGGTCACTTAGTGCAAATGTCGGAAGAAAGAATTGCGAAAATTATATTCAGCAGGGAACCAGGTAGAGGTCGGCGGCTTCGGAGAAGACCACGAATACGCTGGCTGTACGCAGTGGAAGAGGACCTGGCGACCCTAAACGTTCGGGGCAACTGGAGAAGTTCTGCCCAAGACCGACGAAGATAGAGCTCTAGAATACGCCCGGCAATGGCGTGACGCTACGCTGCAGCCATCAAGGTATCAAGGTAGGTAAAAAATGACCTTCAGTGAAGCAAACATAACTTTGTTATTTTTCAACCAATTTTGAAACTTTTAGCACCACTATTTTCCAAATTAATATTATGAATACTTTGTAGAACATCAAATTTGTCTGAAATCAAAACTAGTCTTAGTAAAAAATACTTTTATCCAAATTTTTCCCCATTTTACTAAAACAGTCATCTTTGTTTCACCATAACTTTATAAATACACAACAGATTCCGAATACTTTTACATGTTTTTGAAGCAAATTTAGTTGTTTTCAAACTGTTCATACAACACATTTATCTAAAAAAAAAGGGTTTGAATTAGTTTTTTAACAAAAACTACCCAAAAACGTGATTTTTCGATGAAAAAATCAAATATCTTTGGATTAATTAAGTTTTTTAGCCGAAAATTGCATTTTTTCTATAAAACTCAAATTTAGAAAGCATTTTGCCTTAATTACGAGTTGAAGAGTGCATATATTTTTTAACACATGCAAACATATTTTTCTTTCAATTTTTTTTTTTTAAATTGTTGCAAAGTCCTTCTCAAAGGTTTTGCAAATGATAAAAACCAGTTTCAGCTTTAGAGATAATATTCAACGGGCAAAAATTAAATAAAAACCTGACATTTTTCGTTAAAAATTCATGTTTTTGTGTAGTTTTTGCTGAACAACTTTGTCAAGACATTTTTTATTGAAATGTGATGTATGACAGGTTTGAAAACAATTGAATTTGCTTCATAAGCATGTGAAGAAATTTGGAATCGGTTGAGTAATCATGAAGTTATGATCGAACAAAATTGAATTTTTTAGCGAAATGAGGAAAAATTTGGATAAAAGTATTTTTAACTAAGACTAGTTTTGATTTTAGACAAATTTGATGTTGTACAAAGTTTCTATGAATTTAATTTGGAAAATAATGGTGATAAAAGTTTCAAAATTGGTTGACTATTAACAAAAATATGATTACTTCACTGAAGGCCATTTTTGAAACTTAAAAATTCACCTTCAAGACGCTTGCGTCACCTCTAAACGATAATATTTTTGGCTCAAATTTTGAGGTTTCTCTTTTGATATGATTTGAATTCAGTAGAGCACACGAATTTTTGGGTTTGAGAACTTTTGAAAAATAAGCCGCACCCTACTGTTCATTTTGCCACCATTTCACCTATTGCATATTGTGTTATATCAATGTTTTCCATACAAAACGAAGGTAAAACATTCTGTGTTATTACAACCGATTTCAATTCAATTATGTAACAATTCTCTCCTACAAGTTATAGTGTTTCTAACAAAAATGAAACTTATTTTGTTACACATTATTCTTCAAATGAGAACGCATAATTCTTTCAATGGAATACAAATTTATTACAATCCTCTGATCACCACGATTTCACAGATGAGAATTGATATTTTTGCAACTGTAAAATGTAGATAACGTGAGTCATAGGAGAATTGATCATCATGTGAATAAATTTGAGTAATTTTATGAACAATTTCTATAAAAAATCTAGTGTTGGAGATATGAGTCACGTTTGGAGTTTGAGACACTACGGTACATACTTGAATGAAAAAAAAAACATGTAAGGAGCAAAAAAAGTAAGAGGTTGTTTCTGAGATACGACCGCCAAATTCACGTTGGATAACGTTAGTTTCTTCTATTTCCTGGATAGAAACCGTCACGAAACTGAAAGATTTCTATTGCTAAAAATCAAATCAATTTTCACACTATTTGTTGCATATCAATTCTGACCTATTATGGACGTTTTGTGTTATTATTTGTTTGGTTCGGTTAACACTTCAACAATAGAACTGGTCGATGGAAGAAGAAGCATGAGCGGTAACTTTTGCTCTTGAAACAAATATTCCGGTTGAACGTTAGATCCACTACAAGGAGCCAAAAATTTCGTACGAATACCATGAGAGAACGCTTGTGAATTGCTTTCTTGACTGGGTTTCCCTCTTTCATAAGATTCTTATGAAACATAAAACGTCCGATAATCACAAGAAATTCTTGTCGTTGTCATTATAATTTCATAATTGAAATCTATGATCCTTCATAAGAGTATCTTATGATGTTATACTCATTTGTATTATGAACGCAATGATCGATAAAAATTCACAAGCATTTCTTTTGAGTCTCATTAGGTGCTTCTTATGTCTTTATTCCATTAGAAATTCGTATGAAATTCCTACGTATGATAGGAAGTTGACTCTTTTTCACAAGAGTTACTAATCATTGTCATACGCACACTTATGAATTTCTTTCGATAATATTATGTTATTGACATCGCTCCTCGTAATTCACAAGATTTTCGTATGAAATTTTTACGAATATCGTACTCCATTAGATTGTCTTATGAAAGCCAATGATCAATGCGTATGATTACCAAAAAGAGTTTTTATGAAATTATACCTGTTTATGTTATGAGTATTATTTCATAAGTCTTTTATGGAATATTATAAGATTCTCGAATGCAAAAAAAAATACTTCTTGTGTCGTTATTCCATAAGAAAATCTTATGTACCTCATACATTCCATTTCCTCAGTGAATAACATAATATTATCGATAGGGATTCATAAGTGTGCGTACGACAATGATTAGTAACACTTGTGATAAAAAGGCAACTTCCTATAAAAAACACGTAGGAATTTGATACGAAATTCTAATGGAATAAAGACATACGAAGCAACTAATGAGATTCATAAGAAAAACTTGTGAACTTCCATCGATCAATGCGTTCATAATACAAATGAATATAATATATTTCTATGAAGGATCATAGATTTCAATTATGGAATTCTTTAGGATCATTATGTATTTAGAGCATTGTAGTTGCAAAAAAAAAATTAGTTGCAAATGATTGATATTTCCTCACATTTCTTGTGTAAATATTCTTGGTTTTTCCAGTTTTCAGTGATACAGATTTTAAATACAGATATTTTGTTCCAGGATACAGATATACAGATAATTCTAGGGAAAAATGCAGATTTTAATGTGGCAACCCTGGTGGGAAGCGGAAACCAAAAATGTGCTTGAATCGTGATCGGTTTGATAAGAAAGGGGTCAACATTATATGATTTTTCAATAGTTTGTTGCTAATAATCAAAAGTGTTCTCCATTTGAATCAACGCGTAGATCAATTTCCAATTGATTGATGGATAAATATCAAAAATCTATCGATAAATGGCTGAGTTATTGCAGTCAAAACCGTCAAAACCAGACCATTTTTCGTTACATGCTCAACTTTTCGTTTTTTGGAATTGTACCCCTATATGTTGTCGAAGGACGTTATCCAACGTCAAAACACATTTGTTATAAAATTTTGGCACATTAGTCAAAGAGGCTGACCGTCGTACTTGTTTTCCTGCATACAGTTGTTTGGCATTTTCAACATTATTGAAAACAGACAAGAAAATCATGAAAAATGATCAATTTCACCCAAAATTACGGACAGCAAGAAAAATGTGCTTTTCTATGGAAAATAAGACATGCCTCGATATTTACCCATTAATCAATAGTTTAGTCATAAAAATCAATAGTTTTCATTATTGAAGTCGATTCGTAGAAAGATTTCCAATCGATTGGTGCAAGAATCTTGAAAATCTATCCGGGCGTTAGTATGTTATTAACAGTCAAAATCTAACCACTTTTCGTGACGCGAGCGATTTTCGTTTTTCTAAATTGTACCCCAGTATGTTGCCGTAAGACGTTATCCAACGTCAAAAGTAATTATAATTTATTGTAACTAAATTATAATTTGTAAAACAAGATAATTACGTATTAAGTTTTATAAAACGGAAAACATTTTTAAACTTATTTTCTTCCTTGTTCGCCAATCAAGCCGATAGTTCAAGCTTTATACGTATGCCATTAACCGAAATTGACTTTCCGCCATAATAACCGCTCATCTTACAGCCTGGAGTGTCCAACATCCATCACCTAAATTGCTAGGAATACGCCTTCACAAAAGTGAAACACAAAGAAAAATCACAACTGTCAATATAGATTTACTGGTAATTGCCCATGATCTTTGCTTCCATCGTCTGCGCCATTGCCATGTTCCCAATTACAATAGGCCAATGTACCACACGAGCAAGAACCACTGCCAACCGACGACAGCGAATGGTAGTGGGCAACATAACTTCTGTTCCTGCTCCAAGGAGCATAGCTTCTAGAAAAGGAAACCACCTCCAGCTACGAGCCCTTCGCCATCCTTTGGCTCATCAAATTCGCGTTGTAGTGCAATTCGTAGAACAATGCGTCGTTCCATCATCACATCGCCGCCGTCGTGGTCAGGATTCCTACCGAGGCCATCCGAGTTCAAGGTTTGCCTGCCCTCGGAGCTATTATCGTTGTTCGAGGAAAAACAGAATCAGACTCGAGACTTCATGGGCCTTGGCTTGGCAAGAACTCGAGACCGCATCGCGGCTGCAGCATAAATTTATGTTCGTGCACTTGCACCTCCACAACTCAGAAGACGGCGCGCGTTGACTGCATGACTGGGAGCGAGTCCCGATCATAAGTGGTGAACAAAATTATAACAGTCTGAGATATTCAACTCAGAGCTTTGAAGAAAAAAGAGTGTTGTAACACTCAAATAGCAATTCGATAATGAAGTGTTAATGTAACAAAACTTATTCCACTGATATTACAATTTTAGATACAATTATATCACATTTATAATAAAATCAGATACAATCAATTGAAACCATAACAAAAAAAACATGGCAGCTTTGGAGAAGCAGAGGTGTACTCAGTCTCTGATAACAATAATTGTCAACTAATATTCCTACTCTTCTGTAAAGAGGCACCATTATTGGCTTAAAAAAAACTTCTCGATTTGTGCACATTAAGAATGGTAAGCAATTATCAAGCCCCATTCTTTGAATCCCAAAAATTCAATTATTCGGATTGCGGAGTAGTATCTACAAATTGAACGGTTATCTAGTACATAATTCGTAGAAGACTTGCTTGTTTTTTTTTGGCTCTTGAACAAATTACATAATCAATTTTCTCAAAAATAGGTATTTGTTACTTCTCAAAACATATCAAGCGTTGGTATAAATTGTAATTGGTGATATGATTGTGTCGAAGTCGAAATTGTGTTATGCATTCCCAATCGGGATGCGCCTTCGGTCTGTGGTCCCGACCGAGTCGATGAAGAACATTTCACGAACCACGTAAAAACTTGGAAAACTGAGTTTTGTACATTACATATTCGTGCCGGAAAGGCGTTCACATATAAGACAACAACAGCCAGTGCGGCTATGATGATGATGACGGCGATGGCCAGAGTCAGGCGCTAAATGCTCCGGGCCTCGTGGAATCCTTCATTTGATTATCGCTGCGTCAGAGACGGCCCTACCTGCATTCATCAGCAGGACGTTTTTAGCCATGATGCAGTGGGACGTCAAAGCGGAATATTGTCTGTGAAAGATACGAACATTCGAAGTAGACAATCTGGTATCAATAATAGAAAAGATTTAACAATTTATCTGATAAATTTCAAGAAACAAAGTATTGGTTGCAGTAATAGGCCAGTTTTATTGACGTAACAGACAGAATTTCGAAGAAAGAAAGGCGTTAAGTAATGGCCTTATGACAACTTATGTAGCATTCGTCATCACATCGAATGTCGTAATTATTAGACTTTTGAACAGTACATTGCACTTCAAGGGAAATTGTTTCTCTGTTCGACGAACAGATGTTAGGTATATGTCGAATGTGTTCGATAGCATTGTTACAAGTGTTATGGTGAAGATGTGATGCATATGGGTTTTCTTGGACGTTAGAAGACAAATTTTCTTCTACTGAACATGCAACGGTATGACGTTTTGCAGGATTCATAATTAGTTTGTTTGGAAGGCATCTAAGAGATTGTAACATTGGGACATTGTGCCGAGGCTATTATTTGACCACTTTGGTAGTTTATTTTAGTAGTATTTTTGCGTAACAATAAATAATAACGTAAAATATAATAGTTATCAAATTCATAAACACATCTTTTTGAAAACATAGGCTATACTTCCTCATTTTACTGGTCTAATAATCATTGGCATCGAAAAAGTTGACAATTTTATAGTTTGTCTGGTCTTCTTTTTATCGTAGGCAGTTCTTTGAAGTATTATTGCGTTAATCTGTTTTTTTGCCGTTGCTAACGATTTCAGCAGAGATGTTCCCTTCTTTTAATAGAAGGCTGTTCTTTATAAGTAGATAAATCAATAAAAATTAATTGCAATTCTGAATCATTTTTCTTTTTGGAATTACATGCTCTTCCTCCAAGTTTTATTTTTAAAGCGCTATGAAAATCGCTAAGTAAAAATCCAACGATTTTAAAACTTTCTTTGGCTTAAAACAAAAATCTTTTTTTAATAGGTAAATTCTTTTCTATCTCAGAAGTAATTAAAAGCAATTCAAGTACCTATTACTGACATGGTCCTGAATGACGTTCATCAGAATTGTTTGCAACCGAAACATAAAAAGATATTTATCTGTTGAACTGATAGTGATTCTCAGAAAACTACTAATGAATCATGGTTTAAAAAGTATCAGGAAGGAAAACTCTGGTCGTTCTATTATGTAGGACAATATGTAACAGATTCTATCTTTATCCTAACGAACTTAGTAAGACTTATTGGGCTAACTGTTGTTATAGCTATATTTATGAGGGCGTCGCGTAGTCGGTGGCCTCTCATTAAATAAGTGCTACCTCAACATATCCTTCCCCTACCCGAAGAAACGGCAAAGGTGAGCGTAACCCGGTAATAGCAATATTAATGGTTTTGGTATTCTTATTTCAGATTGGATTACGATTAACTTCCAATCCTTGTTCCTGAAAGCATTCTTGATGAGACTATCAAATCATTTGAACAAAAATACGTTTGGCCTAGAGGACATATCGCATAAATACGTTTGGCCGAATAATGTATCTTTGAAAAATAATGCAAAAAAGTTTAAAAGAACGGCCTATAGTCAAAATAGGGAAAATTAATAATTGAAATTTTATCAGCTTTGTGCCAATAAATAATGGAACAGTAGAACTTAAAAGAACTATTCTTAGAAGGTGAAATTCGGCCAAACGTCATTTTGCCAAATGTCCATATATGCCAAACATACCGCTTATTATGTTCTCTCTTTTTCATGACAGACTATTGTGGCGCTTATTTTAAATCCACATGCAGTGGAGACGGTAATGCGCAGGTAATATGCGCGCAATTCAAACGCAACGTCAAAATTCAAGTAGGCTTGGATTTTTTCATTCTTCAAGGACGCGAATGTTCCAAATTGGCAAAATCTAAAATATTTGATGACTTTTATAACCACTGCGATGGTTTATTGACATTTTAAGATAATCTCAAAACGTGGATTTTTCATGCAGAGCACAAAATATTGTTTTAAGTTTAATGCGCGTGGCACATTCTATTGAACATCATTTATTTTACATATGGCTTTTACAGCTAATTAAAAAAAATCATCTAAGCATACACCAGTTATCACGTTATGGCAGCATAATCGTGAATAGTTTTCAGTATGTCGAGTACATTGCGATTTTTTCGGGGAAATTGTACATTCGGGAAAATAGTTCTTTTGGGTGGGATCTTCTTCGCTCGGTGTAACTTGACCTTCCTTTAGGAATATCACATCACGACTCATTTCTCACATCTCACGTCACGTCTTTTCTCCTTAGGAATATGCACCATGAACTCGCTTCCAAAAACACGTAGGTGCGAAAAATCGGGACGCTTTCCTGTGGATTTCTCTTCAGGTATGACTTGAAGTCCTTTTGTCGGCGAACGGTCGACGAAGCAGTGGCTACCGCTTCCACCCATAATCGTTTTCTAAGCCCGGCATCAAACAGTATTCTCTTGACGCGCTCCACCAACCTTCGGTTCAACCGTTCTGCAAGCCCATTCTGCTCCGGATTGTACGGCACCATTGTCTCGTGGAGGATTCCAGCTCGATGCAAGCACCGTTGCATCGCACGATCAACGTACTTCTTTCCGTTGTCTGTTCTGATCTGCTTGAATCTCTCTCCCGTCTGGTTCTCGACATATGTCTTGAAATCTTAGAATGCTTCTAAAACGTCCGTCGTTGATTTCATAAACTTCACAAACGCCTTCCTGCTAGCATCATCGATGAATGTCAGGAAGTATCTGCTTCTTCCCAACGATGCCATCTCCATCGGCTCACAGAAATCGGAGTGAACCAGCTCGAGCACCCGATCAGCACGATGACCTTTGACGGTTGCCACTGGTGCTTATCCAAAGTCTTCTTCAACATGTATGTCGCTATATTTTTAGCCGCTTCATGCCGTCGACCGAGAGATGTCCCAATCGATGATGCCACAGTTGAAAACTGTTCTGCTCCCGTGCCACGTGAACTGTCGAATCCTTGACCAGCTTCAGCTTGTAAAGGTCTTCCGATTACTGTCCAACCTCTACGGTTTCAATGTCAAATCTGGAACATACAGCACATCCTTCAACAAACCTAAAATGTATGTTTCCAGATTGATGACGCCCTTCGCGATGACGGAAGCTTCGGCATTATTTGCAACGTTGATACTTGACGAAACATTCTCAGCTGCTCCCAAAAGCTTCCTGATCCGGCACAGATGCGTTGTTCCACCGTTATCGAAGATCCAGTCAACATTGTCCTCTGACGACTTCACTGCGTTGAACGCCGCGTAAAATACAGCGTGATTACTATGCTTACCATGGACTTCTCCTCGGGTTTCCTTCACCTCGCTTGGAGTCTTCTGGCATTGGGATGGGTGGTGCCCCAACTACTTGCACCAGAAACACATCACCGAAGAATTGTCTCCAGATTTCTACTCCGGTCTCGGATAGCTGTAGAACATACTATCGCTTGGCTTGCAATCGCTACGGACCTTCACATCCTGCAAGATTTTCGCCTTGATGATGTCTGCCGTGAGCTTCATACCCGACGACTCCAATTACAGGATCATTGATCAGCAAGCTTGCCAGCCGGGTGTCGTTCATTTAAAATCCTACCTTTTGAAAGCAAGTGGCTTGTCGTAAATAGTTCATTCACGTAGTCCTAGTCGTCTGGCAAATGAACTCTTCATCCTGTTCAGCGCCAACCAGTCGAATTCTCATCGGTTTTCTCAACAGGCTACTTAATCTTCCAGGTGGAGCCACTCTGCTCGTAGGTATTTCGCAAACTCCCACGTTTCTTTTGCGGCCCGTAGATTTTGAGATCGATGTTCTGGCATATTGCGACCAAATCATCGTCGGATACCCTGTCGCCTACCGCCTACCATCCTACCGGTCCTTCACTGCGCACCATTGATCACCATTCTTGATCAGGATCATTTTGGTCACGACAGACCACGAGCTGTAGTTATCCAAACCGCGTAAAACTTTCCGCACCGGCAACGATACCGTGCTGTTCTGCGAAATATTTCCATTGGAGGCTTAATTCCTGGAACCATCTTGAACTCCATTTTCTTCCTCGGCCATTTCCTCAGAAAATTTTCTTCAGGTTGAAAAAATGTTCACCTCTTTAAACAGAGCTGTTTCCTTAGCAACTGTATGAAGCCTATAACTTAATGGACAATTAATTGAAACTGTTTTATTAGTCTGTACCGTGATGCATCAATACCCGGACGCTTAAGACGAGCCATATACTCAAACGCAGTTTGCAACAAGCTCTAGTTCAGTTTCTCAAAAGTTTTGATTCGAAACTTACAAGTTGAGATCTAAGTTTGATGAATGTAACATATTTTGTAGTATTTATTAAGATTTAGTCACAAAAACCGTTGAATTTATATTGCTCGTCGTGTTTTTAAATCAGGACAGATGTTCAATTATGGGTTCAATAACCGGACACACTGGAATCGAAATCCGGACATTTGCATTATTAGCCCATTTACAAGGAATTTATAGTATATATTAATCAACAATCTGCAAATTCATACTTATTTAACCTCTTCCTCGAAATTTCTGTCTCGGTAAAATAAAAAAGAGCGCTAATCACTTCGCTAAACTTGATTTTATTTACCTGAGTCTGTTTTTCCATGTAACTTCGACTGCATTGCCGTTATAGGAGGAAAATCCACAGATATTTTACTTTATTCCACTTTATGTGCACTATTTATAGTTTATGTAATGTGTATTTATTTTTCTTCTCAGTTTAACATTTGTACACAGTTTCTTATCAAGAACATTGACTGCAATCACTATTCGTCCGGAATTGAAAACAGTGGTTCTAACTCCCGGACAGCCAATTGTACACATAAAATTACATAAGTTTCTATTTTTTATGACATCGACGAAGCCTTTAACTGCTATGTACACAGTAGAGCACAATATCAACATAAAATGACACATTTTTCTTTTATTTTCATGTTTAAAGTACGTTCACACGTTAGTTACTGATTCCGATATGCACTTTTGCACTGATGAACAACGACTGCTGAAGGGGGCAAGCTTGTCATTTTTATTATTTTCTGTTTTATTACAAGGATTACTAGATTGGTTTTAAAGGGAATATGAGATCTTATAATTCATATTATCAGACAGATATAAAATGTATATTATATTGAAATAAAATAACAGTGAAATCCACGATTATTATCTGAGTGTCCGGATATTGGTCCCGTCCGGATTTTGATGCATCACGGTACCGTGATGCATCAATACCGGACACTTAAGACGGAACAAATGTTTAAAATCCATTTTGAATAGGTTTCTTTCGGAATTAACCGAAGTCTTCTTACATAACGAACAGTTTCATGTTTAATCTTAGTAATAATGATATATTTTCCGATGAAAATAGAGATTTTCTTATTAAAATGATTAAAATAATGAAGCATTTATTGTCTTTAAATCCGGACACCTGAGGCAAAGCATGTCGATAAATCCGGACACATTTGAATCAAAATCCGGACAGCTTTGTTTTACCATGGAATTATCAAATTAAACCGTGTTTAATTTATCAAGTAAACTTAACTCATCACGTTTTAAAGAGACTTATGAAAAACTTATGTTCTGTAATAGTTTAAACAAAAAAAATGTATGAAACATTTGAGATTCGTTACCTGAATTGAAATTTCTGCGATTTAATCTGCAACCACCACTATTTATTTCAACATCTCTGCATATAAGTGTGCATCACATTGTTCTCATCTTTTATTTCACATATTTTGATAATGATGAATCTTTTCTTTCAGTTTCACTTTAAAAATAAATAATAACACCATCGAAATATACACTTTTCTTCAATGTCCGGATTTAAAAACACTTGGCTGCAATCCCGGACAGTATGTTTTCATTATTTAAAACGTGTATTTATCTCGTAATTTCGCGATGTGGGGTCACTAAACTGTTCAACTATAACTTTCTTAACTGTTACATTGAAATCACTATATAAATAAAATGGTTTCAATACATCGACAGCTGATACACGTTGAGGGTGCGTTCGTCAACACGATCTCCAAAATCATTTGCACCGCGGCGAAAAAAGGTTCGACAGGAGCGACTGTTATATTTTTGTTATTTTTAATTATTTGGCAATGGTTACTAGATTATGAATGAATGTAAAAAGATCAGTTGTTTTCATAGCAAAAGTATTGTACGAAAATAAACATATTTATATTCAACTTTGCCTTTAATTAACAAATATAGTCAGAGTGTCCGGATATTGGTACCGTCCGGATTTTGATTCACCACGGTATAATAATGAATGGCACACTAAGATTAAATTTTTAATTTGATGATTACTGCAAAAACCGAAGGCTTGGTGTGAGAAAGTTCGCATCCACCTGCTAGGGGGAACATAGCAAAAGAAATAGCAAAAAGTTCGCGAGTAAAACATTGATTACACAGAGCATGCAATGCACGAACATTCGTGCAAGTTGCACGAATGTTTGCGCGAACAGTGTTATATGATCACGAACTACTAGTAAACATTTTCAATGAACTTATTGGTGCATTCAAACATGTTGATTCGTCGAATTTCGTTGTATAGCAACCGTACAAAGTTGTGTAGTCTTGGTCAGAGTTATAATGAAACCAATAGTGTTGGAAGAGAATTTATCCAGAAACTCTTCCAGAGAGTTTTCCAGGGTCTTTTTAAACATTCCTTCAGGGATTTAATCAGAAATTTACCCAAGATAATCTTCACAGTGATCCATACAACGATTTCGTCAGAGATTTTTTAATATAGATCTTTTGATCACAACTAGATTTTTAGACTGGATCAGATAGGACTGGGGTTCCTCCAGGAATTTATTCAAGGATTATTCAAGGATTATTCCAGGAATTGTTATAGGGATTCCTCTTAAGGTTTTGGAACGAGTTGAAGAGCTCGACCGTTAAAGTATGGTGTGATTTTTCTACAGAATTCAAAGATTCTTTCGGGCATTTTGCATGTGATTTATCTTGAGATTCCTTTAAAGACTCCTCCAGAAATTCTTCTAGAGACTCCTCCAGAAAAATATATACTGAGATTCTTGCAGAGATGTCTCCAATGATTTCTCAAGGGGTAACACTAGGACAACTTCTTTAAGGCGAAGTAGGCCGTCATTGAAATGTGTACTGGACATCGATGATTGTGGTTAATTTGCCTCACGATTGCAAATTAAAGAAAATCACTTGGTTAAGCGCTAACATAGCTGAAAAAGTATCAGCATTCTGCATGTAAGCGCAAGTACCTAGTGATACTTTTCTGAATCAATATTACTTATGATGACTGAATTTTATCGCTTTGAAATTACAAGCTGCAAAATCAACATGGCTGCCGAAACGAATGACGGGCTATTTAGTCTTAAGGATTACTCCACAGATGTTTTAAGAAATTCAATCGAGGATACTTTCAGGGTGTTCTCCAGGTAGTCTTTCAAAATTCCTCCAGGATTTATTCAGGAGATTTCTTCATGGATTCTCCACGGATTGCTCCAGAGATTTTATCAGGGATTCCTGCAGGAACTTCATCAGGATTTTTTTCTGGGATTCTACAAGTAATTACTTCACCAATTTCTAAAGGGACTCCTAGAGCAAAATAGCTACAGGAATTACTCACGGAATTTTTCAACTTTCCCTAGAAGTTTATCAAGATAATTGTTTTGAGCCTCAAAAAAATATCTCCGGGATCTTTTCAAGAATTCCTCTAAAAATTCCTCCAGAGATTAAAATTCCTGGAGAAATACTTGGAGGGATTCAAAAAACAATCTCTAGAGAAACCTCTGAAAAAATGTGGAAATCCCTGTAGTATATTATGGACGAATACCTAGAGAAAATTCTGGGAAAATTCCTGGAAAAATCTTTGATTAAATCTCTGGAAAAATCCTGTCGAAATTCTTGCAGGAGTTGCTGACAAAATCCCCAGAATAACTTTTGGAGGAATTATAAAAAAAGTGTTCTGGTGTAATCTCTGGGGAAAATCCTGAAGATATTGCTGGAGAAATCTAAGAAGGATTACCCGAGTAAATTGCTGAAGTAATCCTTGGAACAATCTCTAGAGTCGTCTTTGTAGAAATCCCAGCAGTACTTCTGGAAGAATCATTGTAAAGATTTTGCTGAAGAAATCTCTGTTAACATTTTTCTGGCAAAATCCCTGGAATAATCCTATGACGAATCGACAAATTTATGGATAAATACCAGGAAACATCTCAGGAAATATTACTGGAGGAATCACCATAAAACAGTCCCTAGAAAAAAAAATCATATATATGCAATAAATAAAATTTTTGAATAAAATCTCAATGGATGCTAGGAATAGTTTTCGAAAGGATCTTTGTAAATATATCGTAAAGTCCATTAATTTGTACAAGAATAAATTAAGTTAGGTAAAGATAGTTCCCAAGTTAAACCCATGAAGCAAAGAAAGCCATAGAATGTGAGGAATCTTTATCAAAGAAATTTAATTGAAAAACTTACCTGCAACTTTCGAATTTTAAATTATTTAGTTATGTTGAATTTATTATTGTTTTTCACGTGAAAATTAAAAATGGGATATTCCAGGAAATTATCGCAGGATTCTTTCTTAAATAAGTCCAAAAGTTTTAAAAGGTTTTCCCCAATTTTTTTTCAAGATGTTCTGAAGGATTAACCCAGGTATTTTTTTTTGTGGGATTCTACCAGTAATTAACTCAAAATTAAATAACAAAATTTAGCAGGTAACTTGAAATTTCTTATGCTTTAGGAATATCACAATAAATCACAGCAAAGATTTTCCTTTAATTAATATCGTTATTAGTCCAAGTGTTGTTTCAAGAATTCTACCAGAATTTTTCTCCGGGTTCCCTCAACAAACTACTAGAATAATAGTAAAATTTCATTATAGGTCTCTTCAAAAATTAATCCAGAGAGCACCCCCTCCAATCCCGATCGTATGGAAACTACGTTGGAGCTGAAAAACCGCTGCTTCATAGCTTAAATTCGTAAAATTTATCAGCAAACATTTTTTTTTCTTGAACTAATCCTGACCTGTAAAATTCTTTTAACATTAACATTTTTGAAAAAAAAACACAGTAAAAATTTCTTAGAACAATCAACTACAAATTCACTAATCAAATGCCTGGGCTATAGATTACAATAATTCATAGAGAAATTCTTGATGGAATCTCAGGAACATTCATCTTATATGTGTTAAAGAGAATCTTTGAGGAATCTCGAGAAGCTATTGAAAATCTTTAAGAAATGAAATGAACAATTGGTTAAGGAATTGCAGTGAGTATTTAATATAAAAAAAGATTTTTTTATGGCTTCCAGAAAACAATTGTAGATTTTTCCGTGGAAATATAAGTTGAGAAATACATGAAGTTTTTTTGGAATCAGAAGAAATTATTCTAAGAATTTGAGAAAAACGATCTTTAGGAAAGTTTTCTTAATAAATTTCGTAATATTTTAACATCAAGAATCCGTCAGCGTAATGATTGAAACTTCAAAATGTTCAGAAGCAGTTTTTATGCTCACCGCTGAAATTTGTTCACTGCGTTTTGATTGAAAAGAATTAAATATAGTGAACAGCTTTTCACTAAGGACAGTTCATTTTATAAAGTGGACACCTTGTACATGTAATATCTTTTAAATTTATTATTTAAATCGCAATCGGTTTCCTGTACATCGTTCGATTAATGTTGTAAAATATTGTCATAATAAGAAAGTCGCCAAAATAATTAAATTTCACACAAATAAGGCACAACGTTTAGAATGGTCAATTTTTGGAGGTTATTAAAACCAATGATTATAAGAAATTTTCTGTAAAAATCGACAATCTATATTTTTTATTTTCAAAAAAGGCTCGTTCTTCAGAAGCATCATCATTTAAAAGCCTGCTGAAAATATCAAGTTATTTTTGGAGCATTAGTTCATCAGATATCAGAAAATCATTTTTTCACAGATATTTTTGAAGAGTAATATTTTAAATTGGAAAGTAACTGATATGAGTATGATTTTCAAATTCAAAGTATGTACTGATGGAAGTACAAATATAATATAAATATGAAAAATAAACTATGCCTTCATAGAGTTGCTTTAAAGTCTCCATGTCTCATTTAAAGTACAATAGAAGAACAAATGTTTATTTTCAGAAGACGTCTCAAAGCACAATGACAATCATCAAAATTGGCAACACTGTTGTAATGAAATCCGAAATATTTTCCAAGTATTATTTTCACAATATGTTATTCCAAGATCTCTGATCAAAATATTTGTAGTAAAACTTCTACAATTTGCTGTAGATCAGTAAATATGCATACATGGTTTTAAAAGTATGAGATTTTTCATTCAAACGACCATAAAGAGTAAGATTCTTACTCAAGAATGCAGTTAAAACTCACGATTCACCTCTTATTCATACAAATATAGTTTCTTTAGTAATCTAAACTAATTTTTGACTCGCTTTCTACTTTACTTTTTTCTGGGAGTAAAAGGATGGTGTATCAGCAAATTTGGCCATAAAGGATAAATTCCTATAGTGATCTAGAATCGGAGAAAAGCGGAATATTATTGATTTTTTTAAAGGTCTACCTATATTAGAATAGTAGAAGATACCAATTTGTTCATAAAAATAAGGATTTTTGTTATGCGAAAAATAATGCTTAACTTTGATGAAGAGTTTTTCTTGAGAGCTTTTGGAAAAACTATTTAGTTCTTCGACCAAAAGCATTTTGTAAGATTTTATATTTTTATAGTATTGTAGAATAATAGTTGAACGATACACAGAAAACCGATTACGATTTTATCAATAAATAAAAAATATAGTGACCATCGTTTCCCAAACTTGGCTTTCGCGACCCCCCGACCTGTCATCACTTCGCTCGTTTTATCTTCGAAAATCGAGCTGACGAGACGTTGGGGGGTCGCGAAATCCAAGTTTGGGAAGCTATGAGATAGTGCATAAACAAGGTGTCCACTTTATAAAATGAACAGTTCTTAAAATGTTGTCGATTTCAAATGAGAAAAAAATCCGCTTTTTCAAATTTTAAATTTAACGCCTATTGTTTTTTTAAGGATTCATCAAATAATAGAGATCTGCAATGCTCGATTAGAAAAAGAAAAGAAAAAAAAAACAACTCACTTTAAATAGAATTTTGAAAATAAGTAATCCATTCCAAACCGAGTCCTGGTAGAGATATTCAAATCATGATAGAAAAAAATTCTGAAAAAAAAATCTAGTGTGTAACAATGGCTAGGATAATTATGGAAAATACTAGAGCATTGGAGGAAACTACTGAAATAGTTTATAGATCTCTTAAGATAATTCTGAAGGAATGCGATATAATAATACCTAGAAGATTTACTTGTGTTACTATTCTTCAGATTATTAAATTGAAAAATGCAAAGGATACTTCCGAAATTCACATAAACATTCCCGTATACATCTCTACAAACGTTGAATGAAGTTCTTCATAATTTTTCAGACGATTGTTTTAAAAATATAAAGGCGGATCCGTGAGGTAACTTCTAAAAATAACTGACAAAAAATGTAGAAACAATGGAAAATATTTTTGAATTATGCCTTGAAGATTTACAGACGGAATTTCTGAAGAATTTGTTGGATTGATTCATATGTTAAATCTCAGCAAAACCTTTTGAAAACAATCTGGACGAAAACGCAAGAGAAATTTCGCAAGGCTAACTCGATGGTCCCTCGGATCTCAGTTGCACTGGTTTTGTGTTCTCTAACTCGATACCTCCCTAACTCGATGGCTCCTTCAATATCGAGTTATGGAGAGTTAACTGTATCAGAAAGGGTGATCGAGAATGAAATGATGACTTCAACACACTGCAATGAGCATGATATATAAGAAAGAGAAGGGTTTGATTTAGCTTGACCCCATAACCTTCTTCATCACAAGCACAAGCGTGAGTCACATTGTTCGATTGTTTAGCAAAAAATCTTTTAATTTGAACAATTTAGTTCATTTATACAAAACGACGAAAATCATTTTCATAACAGCTATTTAAAGTATCAATCCAACTAGAAACCTTCATCCGTCGACCTAAGCCAAATCAAAGTCCCCACTATACCTTCAATCTTGAGCATCCTCCGACACTCATTGAAAACCATACGCACCTAATGGGTCCCATCAGCGACGACCGGCGTCTCAACGGGTGCCGCGCACAATGCCTTCGAGGTCATCAGAGAATCGAGTCTTGAGAGATTGCCGAATGTTTTTTGGCAACCGGTGTTCCGCTCGATTTTTCGTCTGTTTCCTAGCGGACGTTTCATTGTATTGAAACAGGCCCTCACTCTTTGACAGCCTCTGCTCTGCTGCCTCTGGCCTCGGTGCGATGCTTTGTTCCGCGTAGGGCCATGAATGCCGTCCGGCGTCCGTAAAAAAAAGGTTTCAATGAGCGAATCCGTATGTATTCAGTGAAGTCCGCAGATGTCGTCGCGCCAGCCGGGGTTCATTATGATTTTAATTAGCTTCGATGCTGGAAGTGACCAAACGCGGTCTTGAGAGTTATAATGGACGGTGTTCGCGGCAACAGAACGCACAGCAACAGTCTCAGTGCTCACACGCACGCATAGTAGTACAGGTCCGAGTTAGTACTCCACAGCAGCGCGATCAATGATTGAGTAGAGTGGCTTCGCGGAACCGTTCTCCGTCGACGCGGAGTTAACGCTTTTTCGGCCCTGACCTCGTGATGTATGTATGTTTTGTTCTGCGTGCTGGTTGATGGCGGCTTCCGATCGTTGTCGTAGTCGTCGGTCAAGTTAATTACCATTAAACTTTCAACAAGCGACAACTGGTTAATTGCCGCTTGATGTGCGGAGATGTTTCAAAGGTTATATAAATTTGTCTACAATTTATTGACATGAATTGAGCGGAAAATTTTCCATGTTCAGTGACTTCTAACAACTTTGCAGAACAAAGGGTTTTGACTTCATATAATTTTTCAGAAATATTGTACTAACAATCAAATATTATGGAATTTACTAGAGATTATGAAGGTCACTAAGAATTTACAATAAAATAATTAAGATGTGATTTTTTCTGGATTTGGATTGGATTTGGATTTGGATTGGATTTGGATTGGATTTGGATTGGATTTGGATTGGATTTGGATTGGATTTGGATTGGATTTGGATTGGATTGATTTGGATTGGATTTGGATTGGATTTGGATTGGATTTGGATTGGATTTGGATTGGATTGGATTGGATTTGGATTGGATTTGGATTGGATTTGGATTGGATTTGGGATTTGGATTGGATTTGGATTGGATTGGATTGGATTTGGATTGGATTGGATTGGATGGATTTGGATTGGATTTGGATTGGATTTGGATTGGATTTGGATTGGATTTGGATTGGATTTGGATTGGATTTGGATTGGATTGGATTGATTGGATTGATTTGGATTGGATTTGGATTGGATTTGGATTGGATTTGGATTGGATTTGGATTGGATTTGGATTGGATTTGGATTGGATTTGGATTGGATTTGGATTGGATTTGGATTGGATTTGGATTGGATTTGGATTGGATTTGGATTGGATTTGGATTGGATTTGGATTGGATTTGGATTGGATTTGGATTGGATTTGGATTGGATTTGGATTGGATTTGGATTGGATTTGGATTGGATTTGGATTGGATTTGGATTGGATTGGATTGGATTTGGATTGGATTTGGATTGGATTTGGATTGGATTTGGATTGGATTTGGATTGGATTTGGATTGGATTTGGATTGGATTTGGATTGGATTTGGATTGGATTTGGATTGGATTTGGATTGGATTTGGATTGGATTGGATTGGATTTGGATTGGATTTGGATTGGATTTGGATTGGATTTGGATTGGATTTGGATTGGATTTGGATTGGATTTGGATTGGATTTGGATTGGATTTGGATTGGATTTGGATTGGATTTGGATTGGATTTGGATTGGATTTGGATTGGATTTGGATTGGATTTGGATTGGATTTGGATTGGATTTGGATTGGATTTGGATTGGATTTGGATTGGATTGGATTGGATTTGGATTGGATTTGGGATTGGATTTGGATTGGATTTGGATTGGATTTGGATTGGATTTGGATTGGATTTGGATTGGATTGATTGGATTTGGATGGATTTGGATTGGATTTGGATTGGATTGGATTGATTGGATTGGATTTGGATTGGATTTGGATTGGATTTGGATTGGATTTGGATTGGATTTGGATTGGATTTGGATTGGATTTGGATTGGATTTGGATTGGATTTGGATTGGATTTGGATTGGATTTGGATTGGATTTGATTGGATTTGGATTGGATTTGGATTGGATTTGGATTTGGATTTGGATTTGGATTGGATTTGGATTGGATTTGGATTGGATTTGGATTGGATTTGGATTGGATTTGGATTGGATTTGGATTGGATTTGGATTGGATTTGGATTGGATTTGGATTGGATTTGGATTGGATTTGGATTGGATTTGGATTGGATTTGGATTGGATTTGATTGGATTGGATTGGATTTGGATTGGATTTGGATTGGATTTGGATTGGATTGGATTGGATTTGGATTGGATTTGGATTGGATTTGGATTGGATTTGGATTGGATTTGGATTGGATTTGGATTGGATTTGGATTGGATTTGGATTGGATTTGGTTGGATTGGATTGGATTTGGATTGGATTTGGATTGGATTTGGATTGGATTTGGATTGGATTTGGATTGGATTTGGATTGGATTTGGATTGGATTTGGATTGGATTTGGATTGGATTTGGATTGGATTTGGATTGGATTTGGATTGGATTTGGATTGGATTTGGATTGGATTTGGATTGGATTTGGATTGGATTTGGATTGGATTTGGATTGGATTTGGATTGGATTTGGATTGGATTTGGATTGGATTTGGATTGGATTTGGATTGGATTTGGATTGGATTTGGATTGGATTTGGATTGGATTTGGATTGGATTTGGATTGGATTGGATTGGATTGGATTTGGATTGGATTTGGATTGGATTTGGATTGGATTTGGATTGGATTTGGATTGGATTTGGATTGGATTTGGATTGGATTTGGATTGGATTTGGATTGGATTTGGATTGGATTTGGATTGGATTTGGATTGGATTTGGATTGGATTTGGATTGGATTTGGATTGGATTTGGATTGGATTTGGATTGGATTTGGATTGGATTTGGATTGGATTTGGATTGGAATTTGGATTGGATTTGGATGGTTTGGATTGGATTTGGATTGGATTTGGATTGGATTTGGATTGGATTTGGATTGGATTTGGATTGGATTTGGATTGGATTTGGATTGGATTTGGATTGGATTTGGATTGGATTTGGATTGGATTTGGATTGGATTTGGATTGGATTTGGATTGGATTTGGATTGGATTTGGATTGGATTTGGATTGGATTTGGATTGGATTTGGATTGGATTTGGATTGGATTTGGATTGGATTTGGATTGGATTGGGATTGGATTTTGGATTGGATTTGGATTGGATTGATTGGATTTGGATTGGATTTGGATTGGATTGGATGGATTTGGATTGGATTTGGATTGGATTTGGATTGGATTGGATGGATTTGGATTGGATTGGATTGGATTTGGATTGGATTTGGGATTGGATTTGGATTGGATTTGGATTGGATTTGGATTGGATTTGGATTGGATTTGGATTGGATTTGGATTGGATTTGGATTGGATTTGGATTGGATTTGGATTGGATTTGGATTGGATTTGGATTGATTGGATTGGATTTGGAATTGGATTTGGATTGGATTTGGATTGGATTTGGATTGGATTTGGATTGGATTTGGATTGGATTTGGATTGGATTTGGATTGGATTGGATTGGATTTGGATTGGATTTGGATTGGATTTGGATTGGATTTGGATTGGATTTGGATTGGATTTGGATTGGATTTTGGATTGGATTTGGGATTGGATTTGGATTGGATTTGGATTGGATTTGGATTGGATTTGGATTGGATTTGGATTGGATTTGGATTGGATTTGGATTGGATTTGGATTGGATTTGGATTGGATTGGATTGGATTTGGATTGGATTGGATTTGGATTGGATTTGGATTGGATTTGGATTGGATTTGGATTGGATTTGGATTTGGATTGGATTGGATTTGGATTGGATTTGGATTGGATTTGGATTGGATTTGGATTGGATTTTGGATTGGATTTGGATTGGATTTGGATTGGATTTGGATTGGATTTGGATTGGATTTGGATTGGATTTGGATTGGATTTGGATTGGATTTGGATTGGATTTGGATTGGATTTGGATTGGATTTGGATGGATTTGGATTGGATTTGGATTGGATTTGGATTGGATTTGGATTGGATTTGGATTGGATTTGGATTGGATTTGGATTGGATTTGGATTGGATTTGGATTGGATTTGGATTGGATTTGGATTGGATTTGGATTGGATTTGGATTGGATTTGGATTGGATTTGGATTGGATTTGGATTGGATTTGGATTGGATTTGGATTGGATTTGGATGGATTTGGATTGGATTTGGATTGGATTTGGATTGGATTTGGATTGGATTTGGATTGGATTTGGATTGGATTTGGATTGGATTTGGATTGGATTTGGATTGGATTTGGATTGGATTTGGATTGGATTTGGATTGGATTTGGATTGGATTTGGATTGGATTTGGATTGGATTTGGATTGGATTTGGATTGGATTGGATTGGATTTGGATTGGATGGATTTGGATTGGATTTGGATTGGATTGGATTGATTGGATTGATTTGGATTGGATTTGGATTGGATTTGGATTGGATTTGGATTGGATTTGGATTGGATTTGGATTGGATTTGGATTGGATTTGGATTGGATTTGGATTGGATTGGATTGGATTTGGATTGGATTTGGATTGGATTTGGATTGGATTTGGATTGGATTTGGATTGGATTTGGATTGGATTTGGATTGGATTTGGATTGGATTTGGATTGGATTTGGATTGGATTTGGATTGGATTTGGATTGGATTTGGATTGGATTTGGATTGGATTTGGATTGGATTTGGATTGGATTTGGATTGGATTTGGATTGGATTTGGATTGGATTTGGATTGGATTTGGATTGGATTTGGATTGGATTTGGATTGGATTTGGATTGGATTTGGATTGGATTTGGATTGGATTGGGATTGGATTTGGATTGGATTTGGATTGGATTTGGATTGGATTTGGATTGGATTTGGATTGGATTTGGATTGGATTTGGATTGGATTTGGATTGGATTTGGATTGGATTTGGATTGGATTTGGATTGGATTTGGATTGGATTGGATTGGATTTGGATTGGATTTGGATTGGATTTGGATTGGATTTGGATTGGATTTGGATTGGATTTGGATTGGATTTGGATTGGATTTGGATTGGATTTGGATTGGATTTGATGGATTGGATTTGGAATTGGATTTGGATTGGATTTGGATTGGATTTGGATTGGATTTGGATTGGATTTGGATTGGATTTGGATTGGATTGGATTGGATTTGGATTGGATTTGGATTGGATTTGGATTGGATTTGGATGGATTTGGATTGGATTTGGATTGGATTTGGATTGGATTTGGATTGGATTTGGATTGGATTTGGATTGGATTTGGATGGATTTGGATTGGATTTGGAATTGGATTTGGATTTGGATGTTGGATTGGATTTGGGATTGGATTTGGATTGGATTGGATTGGAATTTGGATTGACGGATTTGGATTGATTTGGATTGTGATTTGGATTGGATTTGGATTGGATTTGGATTGGATGATTGGATTTGGATTGGATTTGATGATTGGATTGGATTTGGATTGGATTTATTGGATTTGGATTGTTTGGATTATTTGGATTGGATGGGATTGGATTGGATTTGGATTTGGATTTGGATTGGATTGGATTTTGGATTGGATTTGGATTGGATTTGGATTGGATTTGGATTGGATTTGGATTGGATTTGGATTGGATTTTGATTGGATTTGGATTGGATTTGGATGGATTTGGATTGGATTTGGATTGGATTTGGATTAATTTTCAATTTTCAATTTTTCAATTTTCAATTTTCAATTTTCAATTTTCAATTTTCAATTTTCAATTTTTCAATTTTCAATTTTCAATTTTCAATTTTCAATTTTCATTTTCAATTTTTCAATTTTCAATTTTCAATTTTCAATTTTCAATTTTCAAATTTTCAATTTTTTCAATTTTCAATTTTCAATTTCTTCAATTTTCAATTTTCAATTTTCAATTTTCCAATTTTTCAATTTTCAATTTTCAATTTCAATTTTCAATTTTCAATTTTCAATTTTCAATTTTCAATTTTTTTCAATTTTCAATTTTCAATTTTCAATTTTCAATTTTCAATTTTCAATTTTCAATTTTCAATTTTCAATTTTCATTCAATTTCAATTTCAATTTTCAATTTTCAATTTTCAATTTTCAATTTTCAATTTTCAATTTTCAATTTTCAATTTTAATTCAATTTTCAATTTTCAATTTTCATTTTCAATTTTCAATTTTCAATTTTCAATTTTTCAATTTTCATTTTCAATTTTCAATTTTCAATTTTCAATTTTCATTTCAAATTTTCAATTTTCAATTTTCAATTTTCAATTTTCAATTTCATTTTCAATTTTCAATTTTCAATTTTCCAATTTTCAATTTTCAATTTTCAATTTTCAATTTTCAATTTTCAATTTTCAATTTTCAATTTTCAATTTTCAATCAATTTTCAATTTTCAATTTTCAATTTTCAATTTTTCATTTTCAATTTCAATTTTCAATTTTCAATTTTCAATTTTCAATTTTTCAATTTTCCAATTTCATTTCAATTTTCAATTTAATTTCAATTTTCAATTTTCAATTTTCAATTTCAATTTTCATTTCAATTTTCAATTTCAATTTCAATTTTTCAATTTTCAATTTTCAATTTTCAATTTTCAATTTCAATTTTCAATTTTCAATTTTCAATTTTCAATTTTCAATTTTCAATTTTCAATTTTCATTTCAATTTTCAATTTTCAATTTCAATTTTCAATTTTCAATTTTCAATTTTCAATTTTCAATTTTCAATTTTCAATTTTCATTTTCAATTTTTCAATTTTCAATTTTCAATTTTCAATTTTCATTTTCAATTTTCAATTTTCAATTTTCAATTTTCAATTTTCAATTTTCAATTTTCAATTTTCAATTTTCAATTTTCAATTTCAATTTTCAATTTTCAATTTTCAATTTTCAATTTCAATTTTCAATTTTCAATTTTCAATTTTCATTTTCATTTTCAATTTTCTTCTGTCTTCTGTCTTCTGTCTTCTGTCTTCTGTCTTCTGTCTTCTGTCTTCTGTCTTCTGTCTCCTGTCTTCTGTCTCTGTCTTCTGTCTTCTGTCTTCTGTCTTCTGTCTTCTGTCTTCTGTCTTCTGTCTTCTGTCTTCTGTCTTCTGTCTTCTGTCTTCTGTCTTCTGTCTTCTGTCTTCTGTCTTCTGTCTTCTGTCTTCTGTCTTCTGTCTTTCTTCTTCTGTCTTCTGTCTTCTGTCTCTTCTGTCTTCTGTCTTCTGTCTTCTGTCTTCTGTCTTCTGTCTTCTGTCTTCGTCTTCTGTCTTCTGTCTTCTGTCTTCTGTCTTCTGTCTTCTGTCTTCTGTTCTGTCTTCTGTCTTCTGTCTTCTGTCTTCTGTCTTCTGTCTTCTGTCTTCTGTCTTCTGTCTTCTGTCTTCTGTCTTCTGTCTTCTGTCTTCTGTCTTCGTCTTCTGTCTTCTGTCTTCTGTCTTTCTGTCTTCTGTCTTCTGTCTTCTGTCTTTTCTGTCTTCTGTCTTCTGTCTTCTTGTCTTCTGTCTTCTGTCTTCTGTCTTCTGTCTTCTGTCTTCTGTCTTCTGTCTTCTGTCTTCTGTCTTCTGTCTTCTGTCTTCTGTCTTCTGTCTTCTGTCTTCTGTCTTCTGTCTTCTGTCTTCTGTCTTCTATCTTCTATCTCTTATATATTTTCTCTTATTTTTTATTGAGACTTTATAATAGTTTTCTCAGTTACTAGTTACAATTCGATTACTTTTTTTTCAATAATAATCGTGATAGCTTTTGTAAGTAAACTTACGTACCCTTGTCGTGAATCATTATCCATCGAATGAGCATTACTTGCCAACACCTTCCGAATAATTTTCCAGTCTCAATTAACCTCCAGCAAAACGTACATACCGCAAAGCACCTGAACAACTGGCATTGGAAAGGTTAATCGAATACCTCCACGAGTAACCTCAGCGGAGTCGTCGTATCGCGTAGCATGCTATCAATGTCAGCCTGGCCCTTGGCGATGGATGGTTCACCTTTCTTGGGCTACCAACGACATGTGCTGAGATCTCCCCGCCAAAAAACGTGTTCCTCGCTGACGGACAACTAGAAGGCGCACGCGGCACGAGACCCGTTGACACTTGACCGCAAGGTGAAGCATATATTGGAACATAATTAGTCGCATAAATAAATTCTCATTTACGCCAGCACCATCGATCGAGGAGCCCCGTCATGGCCAGCAGCGCGCTAAACTGCTGTCAGTTCATAGTCACACCGATGGTGATGATGATGATTATGTTGGTAACAATAGGAACATTTTTGAAACAACCAACGCACAATGGGTAGACGCCATACAAAAAGGTGGCCAAAACCACCAAACATGATATTGATATTTTTATATTTTGTACTATTTTAAAACACATCTCTTACTACTAAAATGAAGTAAAAAAAATCATGTATAAGGATTAAAAAATTTCCCTAATGTTATGCACTATCTGAGAGCTTTTGATTTAACATTACAAACATCAAGATGAAAAAATAGTAAGACTCTTAGTTCTTTTTCATATTCGACCTTAGTAATTACAGTCATCTCTCCCTTACTCGATATTGAAGGGACCATCGAGTTACAGAACACAAAACCAATGTTACTGCGATCCAAGGGACCATCGAGTTAGCCATGAAACCCAACTTTTACTATGGTTCTCTAACTCGATATCGAGATACGGAATATCGAGTAAGGGAGAGTTAACTGTATGATGATTTTCAACTTGAAGCAAAAAACAAAACTCACAAAAATTTAATTTTTTGCAGAAACTTTTGTAAGTTTCAGATAAAAGCTATTTAAAAAATCAATGCAATTATGTTTATCCGTATTTCACATACAATAACATTGTACTTGATCAAGTAAAAATAAAAATTGTGTTTAATATCAAATTTGAAAACGTTTCCAAAACAATCATTTGCATAAATGCACGGTGCAAAAAAGTTAGTTAGTATAAGAATTGTTCCTTTTGGAACGATCAAATACCAAACAGCAAATTAAGATTTCAAACTTCTTCGATTAAAACGATAAAACTAGATTTGACCTAACTCTTATCTCTTTCCGACCATTGTTCGACGGCACTGTTCAAGTTTGTTTCGCCGCAAAGGTTGTCACAATTATGAAGGTTGGCGCGCGGCGCGTTCAAGTTTGGAAACGCTCCTCAAGATAGCGTCTGGTGTAGTTTTTATTAATTACAAATGGCAGTGAGTTTATTCGGCAATTTGCCAGTCAAAGCCCGCTCCAAGTGCTGAGAGAATTGAACGAACGCTGCACGGGCTGAAGTTCAAGTATGTTCGAGAGTCTGAACATTGGTTTCGGTGATTGATATTAAACCTTGATTGTGGGAACGGTTAAGAGGATAGGTAAGTTGGCTAAATTAGAAATGAAGTAGCAAGCCGGTAGTTGGGGTTTGCGAAAGAAGAGTTGAGGGCAGCAAATTATATTTGACTTTCGGACTTCTTTAACATTATGGCAGGTTTTTAAGGTCATAAAAATTTGCTTGATGGGCCTTCCTTAGCCGAGTGGTTAGAGTCCACGGCTACAAAGCAAAGCCATGCTGAAGGTGCCTGGGTTCGATTTCCAGTCGGTCCAGGATCTTTTCGTAATGGAAATTTCCTTGACTTCCATGGGCATAGAATATCATCGTACCTGCCACACGATATACAATGCGAAAATGGAAACTTTGGCAAAGAAAGCTCTCTCAGTTAATAACTTATAAGAACACTAAGCTGAGAAACAGGCTCTGTCCCAGTGAGGAAGTAATGCAAAGAATAAGAAGAAATTTGCTTGATTTCCTCAAGCGTAAAGTATCATAGTACTTACTACACGAAGCAGGAATTTGCATATAAATGCTCTTAAAATAGGCAGGCTTTGTCTCAGTGGGGACGTAATATGTCCACTTCCCGTAAATTAACGGGTCCTGGTACAAGAACAACAATAACAATCACATGGCACAGTGTCAGAAAAAAAATCATTCAAAGAATTTCAATAGGAACGGAGACGAAAATCCAAAATCGATTGCTTTAGTCACCACCAATCTAGCCATTTTCCATTTTCCAGTTTTTCTGTGGGCAGCTCATAGGAACGAGTCCAAGGAAGTATTTTTTCCCTTGATTTTCCTATCTGAGTCACCAAGCTAAAGTCCTTTGAAGCTTTGGGTAGCTGCCAGAAGGAAAAACCAATTCATCTGGGGATGATGTTCCATTTCGGTGGGTTCCAACTGGTTATGAATTATGTATGAACGTAGTGAATCGACAACGAGGCTGTCTGGATTCGACTTTGAAAGAAAAATTGATGGCATCGGGATCTGGTCACTGTTCAATACTGTGTGCGTTGGAAGGATATGCGTCCCATTCCCGTCAATGTCGTCAAGTGATTTAGTATGTGAAAAAGGCCTAGCTTTAAGCCGAGTATGGGCATTGATTGTTATCGCTGAGAGATTTTGGTAAAACTACTTGTTACATTCAGGGACATCATTTTCTACAGCTACCCTTTCAGTCAATCATTGTAAAAAACCATAAAGTTTTTGAATATTAAACAATATATTTTCCTGTTCGGATGCGCCACTGCGACCAGTGTTTAGATCTATTGTGGCATTACCCGTATCCTTAGTGTATAGTACATGTCGCATTACTTCATTTCCATTGATAGGTAATGAAGCATCGATTTCTGTACAGTTCTTGTTGTGATTCAAATTGATACAAATCGACTATGATGAAAAGGTCCCGCTATTTATACCCTTCACAGAAATTTACATCTCAGCGAAGGCGCGCCCCTTAGAAAACATAATCGATCAAATTTCTGAGGAACCAAATCGGTACTACTGATATTTGACCATGCAACGGAACTCTAGTCACATCCTTGTTTTGCTTTTAGTTTAGTCCCAGAAATATACTAGAAAAAAGGAGCTCAATGCTAGCAGCAAAACCGAATCAAGCTAGAAAATTTGTTTAGTAATCAGAATTCACGTGAGTCCTTGAATTACCAGTACTTACAGTCCTTGTTGAGTTAATGCTCATGATTGTTATCCTGGCTTCAAGTGTAGTCTCGGGACTGACCAACTCCGAGTCTTTAACCATCTGCTAGGTAAAATAGATTTATTTTCAGAAACTGTTACCAGTAACAAGGACTTTGTACCGCGAATCTTTGAATTACCAGAACATATTACCCTAGCCCGTCAAACAAGATGAGACTAGGGTTCAAATTAGTAGATCTTACCCCATAACGCACCACGAAAAGGTACCCGCGTTACGGCTATGTTAAACCATACTTTTCATGCTTATGATAACACGTTTTATTTGTGATAACGTTACGTTTAAGGTGTGGCCCACTTAGAATTGGAACAAACATATTTGGTTCTTACAACGACCGTCTATGTGTGCTCTATGACAATAATAACATCACATGATTTTTTTCGCAGCTTAGTTCAAACGCACTTCTGAGAAATTCAACATGAAAGAAAAGAGAAGGGAAAAATTGCGCGCAAAAATTTGGAAAACCCATCTTTTCCAGGAATACAAAATTGGAAAAGTGTTAGGTTTTCCAAGAAATACTGTGTGGCCTGTACTGAATAAGTATGAAGAAACTATTTTGGCGGAACGCAAACCGCAAAGGAAGCGTCGGGCAGTTACTCAACTGCGGATTAAAGTCAGGACCATTGATTCAAATCCAGACAATTTCGGACCGCGATTTGAACAAAAATTTCGGTGCTGCACGCAGTACCGTGCAATGCATTCGACTTCAGATATTGAAGCCTTTGATCATACCATGTCTGCAGACAACCAAAAAGGGAACAAAATTAGAACAATCTGGCCAGATTTGGTACCATGATCAAGTGTTAACGTAATTTAAGGATTTTTTAATGATGGATGGTAAAATCTACGTGAAACCTCAACCTACCTAATTCGGCCCGTTTTAGAGATTGTGGTTTATTATGAAGCGGAAGCTAAGAGCGAATGGGAGTATCGCTACGATGAACTGCAAACTAAATGCGATGAACTCAAAAAGATGAATGAAAATACTGTGCGCCGGGTAATCAACCGTATTTTGGGAAAGTCCTAAAAGGGGATGAATATTTTTTAAATTATTTTTCCACTGAAGCTCACATGCAATGCAACTTTTGAGTTTGAACAGAATTATTTTTTGTTGATTTATTTCCAAATTCATCCAAGTTGTGTATGTTTCAATTCTGAAATGGGCCACACCTTATGTAATTTTTAAATAAACTGCAGACTGTACGTCACTACAAGTGTCGATACAAACTGTTATTCTTGTTTTTCAATAATTTTAATACTCACATACTTTTTTGTCATTACAAACAATATCAATGAGACAAAAAAGCAAAACTAGTTTTAAGTGAGAGTTATACATTTTCCTTCTTACCCATGGATCGCATAACCAACCAAAGGTGACTCCCAAATCTATTTCTTCCTCACTAATAAACACCCTTCCCGTGATGATTGTGGAGATACAGAGGTATTCTCGGTCTCCAGAAGCAACAATCATTTCACACTAACATTCCTTCCCCATCCCAACTTACTGTAAAGACTTTGCCAGCACCGCTATTGATTAAATATATTAGAACTGGTAAAATGTGCACTTCGATAATAGGCGGAAAGTCCCCTGTTCCGATCAACCACAGTCAGTCTATGCCATGTTTAACCATAGTTTTGTGCAATAAACATTAAAGTACCTAAATTAAAATCATACTCAGTTACGAATAGAAAATTAACCATTTCGATTTTAAAAGATTAATAGGTATTCTAGTTGATGATAATGTGCTAACATTTGTTTTTGTTTTTCATTTCAGGTACGTACAACCATTCTTCGTCGGCAATCTGTAATAAGTAAGTGGTTTAGGCGAAATTTTCAGTCCACAATATTCTGTGAAATATCAAAACTATATCACAAATGAACTAAATACAAATAAAAATATTGACGTAGTTTTTAAAATTATTTCAACTACTAAGCCTTAACATCTAGAATTGCCAAAAACCACGTTTGAAACCAGTAAAGATCCTACGTAATACAGAGAGCGAATTTCTTTTGATCTAGACAAACACCAACAGCAACACAACTAGGCCTTCCTCTATTTCTACCTGCAACCATATACTTCTTTTTGTATGGGTTGATCGTCAAGCCAGTCCGCTTTGAGTAATTTTATTTTAAAATCTTTCTCTAAAGGGCGTAAAACCTCTTTGTCCTTTCGAATACGTTTCAAAAAGAATTCAAAAAAAATAAATACAACTATTATTATAGCCGAAGTCGGCAGATAATGAATACAAATCTCCACAGTGGTAGTAAATGAGGTAGCCAATAAAGTAATCAAACTGGAAGTAAAAATAAGCAAACATTTACAACAAAGAGACTATTAAACATCATGAAAAATTTCGTTTACAAATTGAAATACCGTGCACCCCCGCTAATTTGAACGGTACCTCATGCAAACCATCGGGGTTCAACACGGCATAAAAAATTAACAAGGCAGGCTCTTTACTGATATAAACATCAAGTTTGGATGTAAACATGTGACGTCACTCCTATCATACCATATACCATCCGGACCACTAGATTATTTTTTTTGAAAATTTGTTCGAGGTGGATAGGAATGACGTCGTCAAGTAGCGGTCAGTTTTCGGAATATATCACCTTCTTTATTTAGTACACCGTGGGGATTCATTTTTAATTTGAACATCTAGTCACCCTAGAAACGTGTTTCTGGTTACCTCTTTCACTGTTTTGTTTTGATTCTGAGTTCCGTTCCACAGCGTTCCATCTCACTTCATTCCGTTCCATGAGCTAAGTGACGTTTGAACCATTTTTAATCTGAACGATGTGCAAATTAGCGGGGTACAGATTAAAAAGTGTTCAGATTAAAAGTGGTCAAACCAACGGGGGTACCCGGTATAAGTTTTATTATAAGAAAACATTTCTGAGCCAAAACTTATCTTACTGAATTTGGAATATCATATCCCAAATTAATTATTTTATTGAAAAATTTGTTTTTGGGTAAATCGAAAGCATTTCAATTCAAGGTGATCAATATCTACATAAAATCTATCACCTTCATAAAGATTGGAATCATTGAGATCCATAGGATACAGATAACGCATGCAAGTATAATGATTGGACTAGAAATCAAACGTTCAACAGATAAATTTTTAAACCAAGGAATTGTACTAACTTCAATACATATAGAATAATAATTTCTTCCTTAATTATTTGTATTATTGGTATTAGTCTTCCAGTACAGTCGAATCTCTACATCTCGATGTTCTACATCTCGATATCTCTCCTTATGTCGATGATTTCGTCGGTCTCTTCATTCTGCATATAAATTTTCTCTCCATATCTCGATGTGGCTTTGTTGATTTTACGTTCCCGATTTTCTCTCCATATGTCGATGAGCACTTTATCAAAGGATACTAGACCAGATTTTCGTGATTAAAAAATCGAGGACCATGAAATGACGTCTGCTTGTTTATTATTATTCCAATTTTCTTATCAACGGATCAGTTTTCTATCTAGCATTTATTAAAAACATGTTCTATGTCTCGATCTCTCCCTATCTCGATGGTCCCTTCGATATCGAGATGTGGAGAGGTGACTGTAGTATCTTTTTTTATTCGTAAAAATATTCAGAAGGGAGTAACACGCTTATTAGTGGTACCACGAAAAACACCTTTTTTTCAAACAAACAGCTTAAACAGAATATTGCAATGAGCTGGAACCTCAAATAACTTAATTAAAAATCCCTTCGAATATTAGTCGTGTAAAATGTCTTTTAACATTAACGTAATATGATGTGTTTTGAAATGGAAATACCGTTTTGTCTCAAATTCCGAACAGACTCATGTTCCGAACACTCGGTTTTTGTATGGCGATTTGGTTGAAATATTTCGCTGAAATATGTCACCAAATAACAAGAAAATGGCAGTCAATTGCAATTAAATTTCAACGTCTCCAATTTAATTTATATCGCGGGAGTAGTGATGATTCTCTAGCTTGAGACAAGAAGAATAAGCTCAGATCAGTTTATATGCGCAATAATTCATTTGAATATGATTTATCGGTGCTGTTCGGAATTTGAATCAAGGTGTTCGGAATATGAGACAGAATTAACACAGTGTTCGGCATTTGAATCAAAATGTTGTTCCATCCTTTTACGTAAAAATAATACTAAAACTAATTATATCAACATTATTATTGGTACACCCAACAGCTAACAGATAGACTTTGCGAATTAATTAAAATTTACACAAATATCAGCCAATTTATGCCAATCAGATGCATTTGAAGTCACTGTTGGCCTTAAGTGTTCGGAATATGAGTCAAAACGGTACAAGATTTCCAAGCATGAAGACAACTTTGCCGTTTTCGCTAATTTTATTACGATAACCACAGAACCGACACTGCCAATCGACGTACTGGCTTGTTGATACACGGAATAGTTAAAAGAGCATTCAAATTGCTTTAAAACTAAATTAAATTACCAAAACTTTACTTGCTTATACCAACAGTTGCGGTAAAGTGTTCCTATAGTGGAGGATCCCATTAGAAAACAACGGATACCGCAACCTTAGGAACACAAATTAAAAATATACCGCAACTAAAGGAACAGTGTACCAATAGTGGAGGTTTTATTTTTCACTGACATGCCGTTGATTACTGCGATGAAATCATTTTTCTCATTAAGTCAATGGTCGTTACTTCCCGTTACAATATTAACACGTACATTAATTGCGCATCTGGAATTTGGGCGTTTAAATGAATAAGTAGATGAAAAAACCGAATTTAGTACTATACCATTTAATTCCACTAGCGTTTGTATCCTTTGACAGATACGTGTATTTCGATCTCAACTGTAAGGCCGTCTTCAGTGTCGTGTACTAGACTCGACTTAATAAATTAACTTAATTAATAAACAAATAATAAATGAAGTTAAATCGTGCTTAGTACCTCCACTATTGGTACATCTACCCTATGTTATATTAGGCTCGAAAGTGTTGAGATTTTTTAACGAGGTGAATATCGCAATGATATGATATTAAATCTGACACCTTCAGAACTTCTTCAAAATGTTTTTAAAATGGGGTTTATTTAATCATTCTTAGATGTATATCAGGAGTATAATATAAAATTCAAAAATGTTTGTTTTACTCACGTAATTTGTATGTTGTTCATTTTACCACCATCAACTGTTCATTTTACCTGCATAGTGCAGGTAGATTGGACATTTTCATCATATAATTTTATCATAATTGTACCCCGTTTGGCATAAAGTCGTTTGGCATAATGGTCGTTTGGCATAATGGCCGTTTGGCATAATGGTCATTTGGCATAAGGGCCGTTTGGCATAATGATGAACTTAGAATGAATATCCTCATTTTTTGAAGCTTTAACCGAGATCAACACCACCGAGCACATGGCAAAACAAGCGTGCTGTTCGTTCAGAGATTTTCCAAGCTATGAATGTCAAAAATTGTTGTGACATTAGAGGGCATTACTAAATAAAACATGTGACTGGTCTGGTGTAAGATCTTTTCGGAATAATATTTTTTTCTGCATCCCAGAACATAGAATATCTTTGAGCTTGTTGTGATATACATATTTGAAAATAGTAAATTGGCAAAGAAAATTCGCAGTTATTAATAAAGGGAACACTCATAGAATATTTCGCTGTGGATCAAGCTCTGTCCCAGTTTGGACGAAACACTTCATGAAAATTACTTGATAAAAGAAGGGAAAACTTGTTTGCAAAATATCAAAAGCTCTAATCCAACGATCTATTACTGCAGCATAATGCCAAAATAGGCTATATACGAAGGCAGATTATTTCTCGTTTAAAAAGTTTAAGGCTGTAACGCAAAAAAAATCTTCTAAGTTATGCTGCTCAAATGAGCAACACATTTTTTAAAGAAAATATTTGTGGCAAAACTTTTCAACGTACATAAAAACACCGTATAAGGTTATCAAAGTATTTTGGACAGACCGTTACGCGTATATATTTTAGCCATTTACAGCAAAATCAAATGGAAGTGGCTAAATTATATACGCGTAACGCTCTGTCCAAAATACATAGAACACCCTATTATCGAGAGAAGGAAATATTTGTGATTGTAATAATATTTTTCCAGCATATCTCGAAAGGCCTGTGTTTGCAGAACAAAATATGTTGAATATTTGCAGGTTCTAAAATAATAACACTGCGGAACACGTTTTTGACTCCAGCACCAAAATACCGCTATTCACTTAATTAAGGGTTGCTGAATACATTGCCGTTTTCAGAAATATCATAGCACGTCTAGTTTTTGAGATATTGACTGTTGAAAATGTAAAAAATGACTATTTCAGCCAACTTGCATGCAAGTTTGACAACTTGTAAAGTAATATATTGGCTTAATTTGCCACAGAATTCAAACTTTATGTGTATAACAATACTTATCATCAAAGTTTGTATGACTTTCGATACGGAAAAGTTATTTTTTGATGGTTTAGAGAATTGTTGTATTTTGCCATATAGAAGAAACGAAGAATTTTGTATGGAGACTGCAAGCATGTTGAAAAAATCGGTTTAATCGAAATTTAATCGCGCAATTTCAATCAAATTATGTCTGAAATGAAAGTTCAAGTTCTATTTTGCATGTTTGGTGGATTAGATTACAAAAAAGTATGATAAATTGTGCTTTAAATTTCATGTAAACATTATTAAAACCAGTGTTTTATACAACTTTGGCGACCTGTAGCTAAAAATTGTGACGTGCTGGAACATTTCTAAGAATGGCACCAGATTCAGCAACCCCAAATCTACTAGAGACACATAATTTGATCCTTGAGACACGCAAAAATGTCATTTTTGTAACGCTGTGTAATCATTAAAACAGCAAGAATTTATAAAACAGCAAACTATAAAAATAGTTATTATTTAGCTTTACTAAATGATAAAATTTAAAACAGTGTAAATATAAAGAACAATTTTTTAAAGAAGGCAAAATTTATGACTAAAGCAATTCGTGATCAAACGTCAACATCCCACCGCAAAATCGTTAGTGTTTGGAGGTGATTTTAACCTCCAAATTGCCAAATAACCTCCAAATCATCACCTCCAAGTTAGTTCTAATAACCTCCGTTATATGAAATATGGTGGCGTGTCGATCGTTGCAAGTTTATTGTTAAACAGTCAATAAAATAATGGACGCTCAAAATTATTGCGGCATAATAAAACGAAAAGACATCATCAGTTGCATTAAGAATCAACGGATCGATTGTACTACTTTTCCCCGAATGTCGTTTTTCTGAATATCGGCTCCCCGAATGCCATTTCCCCGAATGACCGTTTTCCCTGAAAAGTGGTGCATTTTAAGTAGGTGCTATTATAGTTTTCAGTGACTGGATAGTAAACAAGAGAGAACGATAAGCTATCAAAAGAAGGAGATATTCTCTCATTCTCGGCTATACACATGTTGGCAAAAATGCTGAGGACGGTAAAACTTGAAAGAACCGCCAATTAAATGAAGAAGGCTACATATTAGATGGCCAGTTCGTTCACCACCCTAAAATGTATAAAGTTCCGATAAATATGAGTGCTAAACACTTTTCGAGGAAATGGGCTTATCGGGAAACGGGATATTCGGGGAACTAGCGTTTGGGGAAACGACCTTCGGGGAACTAACATTCGGGGAAAAGTAGCACAACCTATCGAAGTAACTGCAGTAATCGAATTCTCTTTTCGCTGATAACTTGAGCAGATCAATGTTATGGAATGCCGCCCTTTTCAGTTGGAAACAATAAAATACTTTAAAAATATGACTCCAAAGAACAGCCTGTGTATAAAAGAAGGTAAAATTCATTTAAATTTCAAATCAACAGTTTTTATACCTATAATTATGGTTACATCATATTTAGAAAAAAAAGGTTCAAAAGAAGGGTAAATTTGTGTTGAATATAAAGAAGAATTAATATTTGAAAGAAGGTTAATTTCCGGATAAATAATAAAATACTATTGGCAATTACTTTCCTAATATGCTTTAGTTTATTCAAGTGCATATGATTGTGTCATTTTGTGTGAATAGACTCCAAATTAAGCTTGATTTCATCAGAAAGATTTAATAGAAACATAAAAACGAATGTCATCTAAAGAAATTTTTGGTTTCAGACTCATTATGCCATACGACTATTATGCCAAACGGCCTTGATGCCAAACAAGCATTATGCCAAACGACTTTATGTCAAATGACCATTATGCCAAACAACTTTATGCCAAACGGCTTTATGCCAAATGACTTTATGTCAAATGACCTACCACCTTTTATCATATAATACCATATTTCCATCATATGGTAAAAATTTACCTATCTATGTCTAAATTCATGTCGTGGCATTATACAACACCTCTATTTGTGACAGTGTTTGGATTTTGACCCGAATAAGCCGATCGAATCATATTCAAAAAGTGTAACAGTTCGTAAACCATAAAATTTCATGGCACCAAGGTTGCCACATTTAAATCTGTATTTATTCTTTGAATAAGAATCATACAAGAAGTTTAAAAAAATACCAATCATATCTAACAACAATGCAAAATTGTCACAACTCAGTTTGAATTTTAAGGTTTTACTTTACTACTACTTTACTATGTATACTTTCATTCTTGCTCAATAATCTGTGTAAATCGGTATATTTTTGGCAACGTTCTGTACACAGAATCTGTGAATCCGTATTTTTCCAAAATGTCTGTAATATTTAAATATTTAAATTTAAATGTAGCGTAGGCAAAAGAGTGTAGTAAAAGTAAATCAAATTCCTCTATTGTTACAGCATCACGTTTAATTTTCAACTAAAGATGCTTGAATTTTACATGATCGTGTAAATTTAAAGTGTGTTCGATTGAAAAATAAGCGATTTGTCCTTGACATTTCAGTTCATTTTGATTATCCAAATATGTGCATGAAAATAAACTGAAATTTACCACATTTTTTAGCTGTGTGTATATGTGGCAACCAGGGATAGGATGCGACTTAAATCTCTTACTGTGCTACACACGCTGCTGGAGGTAGCACCCTAAATTCAAAGAAGTCGTGCACAATAGGGCGGTTCGAAATTTAAAAAAGTTTGAAAATCTGGTTTTTTATCTGAACATTTGAAAGATACATTTGAAAAGGGCCAATACTATGTTTAGTTAATACTAATCAGCCAATACACGAAAAATGATATCTACGCCTGATGGTGATTTTAGTACATTGTCCAAAGCATTCAAATGTGCATGAATAATTCTTGTACAGTAGAGTGATGCAAATTTTCAAATGTTTGCTCCCCTATGCTTGAACGATTTTATTTATGGTAAATAGCATCCTCCCAAAGTTTGAAGTGATTCGGAAGAAATTTGACTGTGCACCCGCCATTTGAAGTTTATATGGAGATAACTATGGAAAACGCCAACTTTTTGTGTTCAGGCCTCTATTTCTTCGACATAATACTTTATGGAAAAGTGAACAACCTCTGCTCATGTGAAATCTTTTCAGCTACAACTTTGCTGAAGACCACATTTTGATAGGACTTAAGGATAAATTGCTGGGTTTGCATTTTGCATGCTTAACAAACTGCTCGGCAGGCAACAGTTGTGCTCCTGGCGGGTAGAATAGATCAAAGTAATCCAGGCTACTATGTTCTACAGCAAAACAGCAGTGTTGCTCTGAAAGTAATTGAATGATCATCTCAGCATGGTTTAGACTTTGTTATCACTAATAACCAATTTTCCTTACGTCCCACCAAAATGTGGTCTTCGGCAAAGTTGTAGCTGGGAAGATTTCACATGAGTAGAGTTTGTTCACTTTCCCATAAATTATTATTACGAGCGGTTAGAGGACTGAACACAAAAGGTTGGTCTTTTCCATAGTAATTTCCATAGAAACTTCAAATGGCCTGTGCACAACCAAATTTCTTCCAAATCACTTCTAATTTTGGGAGAATGATTTTCATCATAATTAACACCGTTTTAGCATAGGGGAGCAAAAACTTCAAAATTTGCATCAGTTTATTGTACAGCATATTTATATACGCCCTTCTGAAGTACATGGAAAGAATATTGCATGGTGAATTGCGTTCCATCTATATTCAACGGTTAGGTGCATACATAATCCACAGACAAACAGACGTCACACTCTCATCATTGTCCATCGATCACCTTTTTGACGGTCGAATCAAAAATATAGTAGGTGGCCAATCGACCACCAGCAGCGCTCGCATCGTTTTTGTTCGCGTTTGACGTTTACACACTATCGCCATCTGTTGGCCTATCGGCCAAACACACTAATTTTAGCATTGGGCGTACATGTCCTCGTGACTATGATTTTGATCGAGATTTGTTCTAAGTGTTACGTCTGTTTGTCTGTGCATAATCATTACGCCTTTGCGGTCATGAGAGGACTCATGAACGCAGAAGTTAACCTGAATTCGATTTCAGCTCAATAAAAACGTGGCGTAGGGGTAACGCGGCCTAACTAGAGATCAGGGAGTCGTGAGTTCATTTCTCACTGAGAAAACGTGTAACTTTTTCGCAAAATTTCACATCAATTTGTTCATTTATTCCAATTGCAAAATATATGTAATGTTTAGCTTTTCGGTAGTTGTTAAACTTCAACTCGGTTGGTTAGCCGTAAACCACGATTCATAATTAAAAACAAGTATTTATCGAGCAACGGACTCATGTTCCGTAACCGGTCGTTTGAGAACGTCGCGACCCATTGGGAAGCCCACTTCTATTATGCACAGTTGATGGCTAGTGTAGTATGCTATTTCCATACCTAAAAAATAATGCGCTCTCGGGCTAGGCATAGGATATGAATAGAAAGCGTTGTGTTTGGATGGGCATCTAAATAATTCTTCCGAAAGAGGTGCACTTTGCGAAAAGGACCATTATTGAGCTGAAATCGAATTCAGGTTAGCTTCTGCGTTCATGGGTACTCTCATGGCGTAGGGGTAACGCGCTCTAACTTGAGATCAGGGAGTCGTGAGTTCGATTCTCACTGAGAAGACGTGTAACTTTTTCGCAAAACTTCACATCAATTTGTCCATTTAATCCAATTGCAAAGTACATGTAATGTTTAGCTTTCGGTAGTTGTTCGACATTTAATGTTTAAAAGAAAAAAACTACTAATTGAACTTAAACACTTCACTTTTGCAAGAAAATGTAAATACTAAAACCACAAGTAAGGCGAGCAAATACCTATAAACTCTAATATGTAGCTTATCTTGACAGATAGGCCTATTTTGTCTACGACTTACAAACTTCTTCAGTGTCGAGTGCTCGACTTGAAGAGAACATCGCATGGATCTATTATGTATACTAGAGAAATGTGTAGGTATGTGTGGTTATGTTAGAACTAGATTCTGCCTGTAATCGCATACGGGAGATCCGGCATAATGAGGCAAGCGTGGCACTTGAGGGCATCAGAAATAATATCCAAATGCATTCACCATCATATTGCAAATTTTGAAAATTGTTGTTTGGTGATTCATTACGCAACTCAAAACAGTTGCGCAATGGAAAAGCGTTGCGTAATAATTTTTATGCAACTGATTTAAATTACGTAATTACTGCCCAAGTAACCACGAAGCTGTATATGAATACTTTATGTTTGCTCTATAGTGTGCTATCAGATTTTGTTTGAAAGTGACATAATCTTTAAGAACTTTATAAAGCATATTTAAAGTGGGAAAGGGCCCACAACAACCAAATCAATGCAATACTTGGTAAAGCAGTTTTAATGCACAAGCTCTACTAAAGCATTTATGATTGTATTTTTAGGGTTCATGATGTATATTAGCTTAAAATAATGTATATTTAGGGCATGCGTTAAAAGTAAACATAATAATGAGTACATTGGCTACCTTTCAATGGTTTTCTTTACCATCTCAATGATTTTTTTTTTTGGAATCAGGATTCGAACCCACAACTAGGGATGATGGTGTGCTGGATGCCTGGCGCGTTGGTGTTCTATGCTAAAGCTTTTGATGTGATAAGGTAGGATAAAAGTTCCTTATAAACGACGTCACTGTGTGTGTTAACCATTACTATTCGCCCAGTTATTTACGATTAGAAAGAATTAGATCATGAAATGGGGATTCGAGATGGAAGAAAGTCATTTCATTATAAAAATTGTTCTTCCATATCCCACAAAACGTAATGAGCGAGGGCAGACGCTCTTGATCGTCTTACTTATTTATTACATATTCGAGTGCGTTTAGTGAGGTTACGTAATCTTGTATGGCAGTATAACTGTATATTCACTCTAAAAGCTAAACATAATGCTCCAAAGCATTAATAATGTCAATCAAATGGATCATTGCTTGACAGTTATTGAATAAATGCATGATAACATTATTAATGCAAAAAATTTCAAATTAATGCAATAGTATGTTTGTGGTTACTTGGGATATTACCACACTGTATAATTAAGTGAAGTTAAGAAGACCGTTTCATGACAGATTGGCATGATAAATTGTAAAAAAAACTTTCATCTTAGGAAAAATGTTCTGAAACCAGGATTTTATCTAACTTTTGAAGCAAATCTATTTATGAATATTACTTCTTGTTGATACCACAATGTTACGTAGAACCATATTAGCTTCCCAGCCATATTTCCCTGCGATTCAACAGTTTCGCTTATGGGGATTTTTTTTTATTATCGTACAAATTGGGCCGAAGGGTCTCAGATTTTCATGAAACTTTTTCCACAGGCAGGGCTCATGGATATATGAATAAAAAAAAATTGAGAAAAATTCAGGGTCGCCTATTTTTCCGGAAAACTCAGGTGGAAATTTTTTGTTTTCCCTTGACACTACTTACTTTGAAAAATCATAACTCAAGAACGAAGCATCGTAGAAACAAAGTTGTTATATGAAAATTTAAGCAAATTTTCTCAGAAATCCAAAAAAAAATATGAACTGCAAAAAGTTTTTCACAAAATTTTCCACCGTTGGGAAAATTCGTAAAGAAAAGCCGGAAAAACTATGCCCGAACTCGTGGAAAATTTTCAAAAAAATATTTTCGAGAAGGTAATTTTATAAGCTTAAATCACTGAAATTTTTGGAATGCACTTTTTTTTCGTTTTTGAGTTATGGGCAATTTTGTGAAAAATGTCCAGATGTGCCTTATAAGACTTTCCTATGAAAAATCATAACTCAAGAACGAAACATTGTAGACACAAAGTTTTTATATGAAAATTTAAGCAAATTTTCTCAGAAATCAAAAAAAATATGAACTGGAAAAAGTTTTCCACGAAATTTTCCACCGTTAGGGAAATTCATAAAGAAAAGCTGGAAAATCTATACCCGAACTCGCGGAAAATTTTTATTAAAATATTTTTGAGAAGGAAACTTTATAAACTTCAATTCTAGTAACTTTTAGGATGTACTTTTTTTTTGTTCCTGAGTTATGGTCAATTTTGTAAAAAATGACCATATTAGCCTTTTCTTTGAAAACCCATATTTCAATCGAAGCATCAGAAAAACAAGGTTTTTTTTTATCCAGGCAATTGCAAATTTTCTAAAAGATGCTTCGTTTGTCTTTTGGAATAAATGAATGATATTTTTTTGTTCCAGGAATTGGAACAAGGTTAGAAAATCTCTCCTGAAGTAGCCTCTGAATAGTCATTTTCAGTTGCATAGATGAATTCCCAATCTTTTTTAAATTGGTCTTTCACCTTTTGCGACACAGCCCAGTCAAAATATTGTTTGGCGTTATTAATTTCCGCTGACTTTCTAATACTAGCATCTCTAGCCATTCGCTTAATATTGCCACCGATACCATCACATGGACCTTTTCCATGTGAGGTTGGGAAAAAGTGCCATTCTGCTCTAATTTTAAAATCATTTTCATGGTTGCATACATTTTTGAAATTTGATTTATTTTTGTACTGCTCTCCGCAACCATCAGAAAGATAAATGATTTTTTCAAGCTCAGAAAATTTATTTTTCAATCTTGAAATTAGTTTTGTTTGAAAAGCATAAACTGATGTCGTGTTATGCTTTTTTATGTCAGCAATTACAACAAAATTTAAGACTTAAATCGAAGATTTGTCTTTGTAATAAATAACAAATGAATGTATTGTTACTAGAGGTCGTAGTAAGTCGTACAAAGTAATTGTGGAAAACTTTTTCCAGTTCATATTTTTTTTTTGGATTTCTGAGAAAATTTGCTTAAATTTTCATATAAAAACTTTGTTTCTACAATGTTTCGTTCTTGAGTTATGATTTTTCAAAGAAAAGTCTTATATGGCACATCTGGACATTTTTCACAAAATTGGCCATAACTCAAAAACGAAAAAAAGTGCATTCCAAAAATTTCAGTGATTAAAGCTTATAAAATTACCTTCTCGAAAATATTTTTTTGAAAATTTTCCACGAGTTCGGGCATATTTTTTCCGGCTTTTCTTTACGAATTTTCCCAACGGTGGAAAATTTTGTGGAAAACTTTATGCAGTTCATTTTTTTTTTGGATTTCTGAGAAAATTAGCTTAAATTTTCATATAACAACTTTGTTTCTACGATGCTTCGTTCTTGAGTTATGATTTTTCAAAGTAAGTAGTGTCAAGGGAAAACAAAAAATTTCCACCTGAGTTTTCCGGAAAAATAGGCGACCCTGAATTTTTCTCAAATTTTTTTTATTCATATATCCATGAGCCCTGCCTGTGGAAAAAGTTTCATGAAAATCTGAGACCCTTCGGCCCAAACCCGTACGGTAATAAAAAAAAATCCCCTTATACAATCCAAATCTGGAGCATTCTAATTTCTCAACAATATCAAATGAAAATCTCAATGCCTTCAACAACTTTTATGACCACAATACATCATATTCTTTCGGTTCATGACAATGGTCAAATATCGAACATTACACACGAATCGTGCGCTTCGTGATTGTTCCAAAAAAGGAAATCAGAATTTACATTACAAACCGCATCCAATTGTTATTTGGTCTCCCCGTTAATTCATTCGGTGCTCTGTAGTGTGTTTCGATTCAGCCGGTAAAAGTTTATTCTTCCAAAATCGATGTGCTTTTTTCGGATGCTGCAACCGGACCAATCTCGAAACTTGATGACGTTTTTTTGCTGCGGCCATTCTTTCAGTTTGTTACACCTTTCCCGATACGTTAGATAATGATGATGGTGGAAAAGTAAAGGGTTGACGCAATTGCGAGAACGACTTTCGAAAATTCTGGTTCGATGGCAAAAAGGTTGCTGTTAGAAAGAATGAATCGACCACATCACAAAAGGTGGAAAGAACCGGCCATAATCCGGAATGGTCGTGCAGCAACCAACGGACGAATGACCGGAGATCGCACGGTGGTTCAAGGGCGGCCGAAACCTTAATAATGATAGTAGTTTTATCTTACTGGTAATATTTTTCTCGGCTCCCTCAGTTTAAATCCAAGGTTTGAAGCATATTGGTTGGATTTATTTTTTATTTAAATTGTATATTAGTATCATGCCAAACATTACATATATTTCTTATGTCTAGGTGTTATGTGTTAGACAACACTATCATCCTAAATTGGTGAAACAAAATTGAATTTGCCGTAGCAGTTCATAATTTTAACAGATGAGTTGATTTCACCTGCTTATAAGAGATAGAAAAAGAGTTTTTAATTAACTTAACCTAAATATATGACGCGTTAAGGTGAAGATGAATCGAAGCCAACCCTCAAATTTTCAAGAGCACAAATCTAGAGAACCAAACATCCGTTTAACCTGAAAACTTAATCGATTGGTCACTAGCTGGTGGTGAACAATCGATTAAGTTTTCAGGTTAAACGGATGTTTGGTTCTCCAGATTTGTGCTCTTGAAAATTTGAGGTTTGGCTTCGATTCATCTTCACCTTAATCGTGGAAATAGCAGATTGCCAAGATTTTTTGTCTCAAATTAATAATTATTTTATGTGACATTTGATCCAATGTTTCAACATATTCTATGTAACTTTTTAGTACTATACCAGGGAGGAAGCTTCAGAATCAATTTCAAAATTTGGTTTTGAGTTCTATGCAGAGCTTTCTTCCTGGAATTACAGCAGCAAGTCCATATTGGTACAGCATACAACATGGCCGGCCTAAACATTTCTTTGAATATCAAAAGCTTGTTCTTAAGGCAAAGTTTTGGTTTTCTATTAACAAGGAAATACAGACATTTTACATATTTGTTACATTTGGCTTGTGATTTTTGAAAGTAAAATTTTTATCTAGCATGAGCCCCAGATATTTAACTTCATCTGACCAATTTATTGGACCCCTCTCATCGTAACATCGTGTCATCGTGTCTACTTGAAGGTTTCAACAAGTTGAGTTTTGCAAGCATTAGGAAAAATCTTCCATTTTTGTAAGTATGAAGCCAAAATATCCAAACTTTTTTGTAATGTACTATAGAAGACATGCAGGCTTCGTCTTTTGGTGGAGAGGCCGGTGTCATCCGCAAATAATGATTTTTGACTTCCTGAGGTAACTCATCCGCTTAAATGAGTGTTTAAAGCTTTAAACGACATTTGTTCCACTTCGAACCACTGTGAACCGTTGCAAACTCATGATTCAAGTTCAAAACCAGAACTACGAGTTCATTCCTCACAGCATCCACATGCTGACCAGGGGAAGTTGCTGCTAGCTGCTCTAGCGAGAGAGTGAATAGCAGAAGAAAAAAAAACCTATGATGATGATGACTAGTTGAATGCTGGCCATAATTAGAATACGAGAGGGAAAAAATAGTTCTTTGCCTTCAGCTGGCCGTCGACCGCAGCACTCCAAAGGCCAGCAGAATCCAAGCAGCGCACTCTGCTCAAGAACCCACCAGCTTTTTCTTCTTAGAAGGATCTTGTTCTTCCCGTTCCCGAGATGGGGAGCCTTTGCGCGCAGACAAAACACAAAGAGAAAACGACGAACCCCAAGATCGGCTGGTTCGATCTGCTGCGGGATGCTGCCGCATCTTAAGACGAGGAAAAAGAAGTCTCAAAAGATGTAGAATTTCTACTTTTCTTCTTGGTCTTGCCGTGGTCTGGTGGATGATGGTGCCTTGAACCACACGAGCCTCACGTTTGTCGGTCGTTGGACGAACAGGCACAGAGCAGCAATAATTCGGATTCTGGTTCTTTGTGGTTCTTGCTGGCAGGCTCCTCGGGCTTCGCGTAGTAGTTTTGTTCTTCTTCTGGTTCATTGGAGTTCTCGGTTGCATGATGCTTTGGTTCAGGAGCGTAGCTAGAAATTTTTGGTGATGAAATAACTAAGAAGCTTATGAGAATATTACTGGGAATTGAATTCCAAAACTTTCTCTGGGGATCCCAAAATTTGTTTAAGATCCCTCAGCTGCTAAGTGGACCAGCGTGAAACTTATCAATCACGATTGATTTATCATCTGATTGGCAAGCTCCAAGAACTCGTGGTCAAGTGCTTGAAACGTTTAATAATTATTTTATTAGTATCATTTCAAACAAAATACATTTATTTTTTATATCTAGGAGTTTTGTGTTCTATTGGTAAAACTCAATTAAGCTGGTAAATTCTTTTCAATTAAATTGGTAAATTCTCAATTAAATGTGAGTTGATTTCACCTGCTTATAAGACCAGAAAAGTTTCACAACTTATCTTAAATATATAACGCATTTATCTTTCTAATTTTATTCGACATTTGTTCCAATGTTTCAACATTGGATATTTTATGTAACTCATAAGTAGTATACCAGAGAGGAAGCTTCACAATTATTTACAGAATTCTATTTTTAATCATCTGCAGAGCATTCTTCCTGGTATTACAGTCTATATTGGTAACACAACATGAGTAGCTTAACAATAAGTTCGGAGATCAAAACTTTGTTCTTGAGACAAAGTTTTGATTTTCTGTTAATAAGCGGATCAAGGCCTTAGATACTTAACTTCATCTGACCAATTTATTGGAACCCCGTTCTTATATTTTCTATATCTTTGAAAATTCAATTCTCATAATTCGTATTTTCTGAATGTGACAAACAATGCTGTTTTAATGTTTGAGCATTAAGCAGCAAATTCACTGCATTATGCTTTCCTTTTGTTTTTGGAGGATGCCCTGCTCGAGGTGTTCGGTGATAATGAATTCCCTTATAAGAAAGCACTTATGAAGTCCATACATTATGCAGCCCACAGACGCTTAGACGGGTTGACCAACATTGACTCCGCCCCAAGGTTGGTGCTATGTTTGACCGTGTATGATACTGCTTAACGAACCAACTTGACAGTTTGTGAAACCGATTTGACGGTTGGCGAATCGATCGGCCAAAATCAAACTCCTACTGGTTGGCGGATGTTTGACGAACAGATCGTACCATCTGTGGTACTGTCACTAAAATTATTATTTTTTTAAACGAAGGTAAAGAAACAATAAGTAATATTTTCTTACTCAAACAGTAAGGGATTTTTATAGATTTTTTTTTTTAATTTCAATGACAAGTATTATTATTGATATCGACATTAAAATTTCGAGAATCAGATTGATTAGGAATTCTATGAGTAATTTTTCCAGATTTACACAAGTAATTTCTCCAGTAATTCTTCCAAGAATTCTCAGGACTGGTAGCGAATCACTCTTTATTCAATTGATCATTATTTTCGACCAGGTCACTAAAATTCAATTAGTCATCAAAAAGTTACTACCGTGATTATTTTCACAAAATTGGTAATTAAAGTCACTATTTTTTATAAGAAATTAATAAAACTAATCTTTTCTAATTCAAACTGCAAGTTTTTTTTTTATTTTTATGACAAGTAATATTGTTGATATGGTCAATAAAAAGTCAAGAAAGGAAGGGATTATTTGCAAATTATTCTGGCAGAATGTCTTGAAATTTATTGTTTAATTTAGAATTTGTGGTGAAAACTTAGAAACAGAACAAGATAGGGCATAATTTACCGTTAGGCCTCAAATTACCAACATATCTGTTATAAGAATTACTGGTTAAATTTTGAATTTAGTTAATTTTAGTCATAAAGGCCAGAACTTGTTCGAAAATCTTAACTGATTAGTTTTAGGAAGTATGGTGTTCAGCAAAATATTATACAAGGAACTCATCAAATTTTCGATAAAAAATTCGGCGAAAAATGATGATGATTGAATTCTTGAAAACCAGCAATCAAGTCTTGTCTTTGACTGATTGAACACATCTCAGTTTATCAGTTGATTACAGAATAAAAAATTTAAAATTGTGTTAATGTGGTTGGTTACTATTCATAATTGTAAAGACCGTTTTGTTGCTAGACATATTTTCGGATTAACGTTTCCAGTTGTAGAAGTCAATTTTTAGTCACTAAAGTCATTATTATTTCGCTATCTGGCTGCTACCAGCCTTGAATTTTTTTAAGGGACTAATGCAGAAGTTGCTTCAGTATTACAGTAAAATGTTATCCTGAAGTTATGCCAGTTACTCTTCAAAGATTTTCTCCAAAAATTATCCTGGAATTCCTCTAGAAATAACTTCAGAGATTCCTCATAAAATTTCCGGGGATTTCACCCGGAATTGTCTCAGGGAGTTTTCCAGTATTCCTTAGATAATTCCTGTCAAAAATTCCACCATAAAATCATTAAGAGTTCTCCAAAAACTCCTTCCGAGATTCTTCCAACAATTTATCTAAAAATTACTCCAGAAATTCTTCCAAGCAATTCTTTACAAACTTCTCGTCAAAATACTCCAACTGTGTTTTTGAACATACCTTCATAACATTCACCCAAGAATCTTGCAGATATTCCTTCAGAAACTTCTCCAGGAATCTCTACAGTTTTTTTTGGCCAGATATTCCCCAGAAAATGTTCCAGAGATTTTTTCAGACATTCGTCTGGACTATCTTCCAGAAAATCCGCGATAGATTTTCCATGAAATACAAAAATTCCTCAAGCTGTAAGTTCAGAAATTCCTTAAGAAATTCTTTCATGGATTTCCATCCAGATTTTTTTCAGGAATATTTGCAGAGAAATTTGATTCAGAAGTTTCTCCAAGAATTCCTCTAGGAATACCTCCAGATATTTCTTGGAAGTATCACTGCACTATGGTCCAGGAATCAGTTTTACGCGGAAATATGAATTTTGAGCTTTAGAATGAAACATTAGACAAAAACGGTCTTCTACAAAGTTGTTTGTATTAGTAAGGTCCTTTGTTTGGTGTTATTGAAAATTAGGGTGGACCACTTCTTCATAGAAATTGTGTAACTAACTTTCTTATTTGTAGAAATTATACTATACATGCTTCAGCAAAGTTGTAGACCATTCAATTTCAAGCAACTTTGCCAAAAAAAGTTTTTTTATATCTCTTAAATTGACCGATTTAGAGGTATTTTACTACGGTGACATAGGGTGGTCCGAACAAAATTGGTTTTCTGGCTCTAGAGTTTTCAATTCAAATTTCTCATCAAAGTAGTCTATGAAACACTTTTAGAGCTTTGAAAAATGCGTAGTTTGATGAGTGAAGAAACTCGCTATCTCTTTCCGTTTGGGAGTTATTATTGTTTTTCTCTCAAAAACATGCCTACTTCGATTGTGAATATTTCTGATTGGGGCAAACATAAAAAATATCTTTTGACGGTATTCAAAAGACAAAAAAAAATTGTACATTATATCAAAAAATTACAGATGTGTTATTTTTGTAACTCTAATAAAACACCTTGAAAATCAAATATTTTTTATCACAAAAACTTTAATAACTTTTGAACTAAAATAGATATCAGCAATATTTTTGCATGAAAATTTGCGTTTTGTTAAGTTCTAAAAGTCGTTCATAGATGACTTTGACGAGAAACTAATATTAAAAACACTAGAATTGAAAAACTGATTTTTGTTGGACCACCCTTTGATGATTAGAAAAAAATGCTCTAGATTGGTCAAATTTTGAGCTACAGAAAAACTTTTTTCGGCAAAGTTGGTCAAAATTCCAAGTTCTACCGCTTTGCCTAAGAGTATATACCAGTATTTTTGCAAATAAAAAAGTTGATTATATGATTTGTGTGAAATTGTGGACCACCCTAGTTTTGAATGACTCAGTATGAAAGCCTGAATTTTTATAAACAATTTTGTAGAAGATCATTTTTGTCTAAAATTTTATTTTCATGCTCAAAATGCAAAATAATAAAGAAATACATACTATGAAAATCTTCAAAATAGTTTTAAAGCCCTATCTCTCTTATTTCAGATTTCTCGTCAAAGCGGTCTATGAACGACTTTTAGAACTTAACAAAACGCAAATTTTCATGCAAAAAGATTGATGATATCTTTTTTAGTTCAAAAGTTATTAAAGTTTTTCTGCTTAAAATCATTTGTTTTTAAGGGCATTTTATTAGAGTTACAAAAATAACACATTTGTAATTTTTTTATATAATTTACAATTTTATTTTGTCTTTTGAATGCCGTCAAAAGATATTTTTTATGTTTGCCCCAATCAAAAATATTCACAATCAAAATAGGCATGTTTTTGAGAGAAAAACAACAATAACTCCCATACGGAAAGAGATAACGAGTTTCTTCACTCACCAAACTACGCATTTTTCCAAGCTCTAAAAGTGTTTCATAGACTACTTTGATGAGAAATTTGAATTGAAAACTCTAGAGCCAGAAAACCAATTTTGTTCGGACCACCCTATGTCACCGTAGGAAAATAGCTCTAAATCGGTCAATTTAAGAGATATAAAAAAACTTTTTTTGGCAAAGTTGCTTAAAATTGAATGGTCTACAACTTTGCTGAAGCATGTATAGTATAATTTCTACAAATAAGAAAGTTAGTTACACAATTTCTATGAAAATGTGGTCCACCCTAATTTTCAATAACACCAAACAAAGGACCTTACTAATACAAACAACATTGTAGAAGACCGTTTTTGTCTAATGTTTCATTCTAAAGCTCAAAATTCATCTTTCCGCGTAAAACTGATTCCTGGACCACTGTGCACTGTAAGAATCCTATAAAGAATATTTGGCGTAATACCTCAAAAACCTTAAGAAATCTGCAAATATTCTGGACGGAATCTTTTGAAGTAATTTATTTAAGGCTTTCAAATCCCTTGATAAATCTCCTGAGGAATTCCTGAATCTTTTCACGGTGTGCCAGAAACCGTTATTAACAGAAAAAAATGTCCATGAATTCGGCACCTACCATTCGAAAGATATAGTATTCAAGCATCTTCTCCGTGAATTTAAAAATATTCTAACGAGGGAATCGAAAGTTATAGTGATTTGAAGGTGTTGAGCTATTTTGCATGGGATATTCACATGCTTATAAATATTGCTCAACGGTGCATCATTATTAACTTGTAAAAAAGCCAAGTAACGATCAGCTTTGCATTAAGCATTCAAAACATGTGATATCCAAGCATCTTCCCTGTAAATTTGAAATCATTACGTCGAGAAAATCAGAAGTTATAGTGATTTGTATATTTACCATTATTTCTATGAAGTCTAAATTATAGTTTTTATGGCTTTTTTTATATCAGTGCACAGAATTTACAAATACAAATGTCCATATGACTGACACTCGGCATTCAAAAGATGATTATTCAAGCATCTTCACAGTTAGTTTGAGAATACTTTATCTAGAGACAACACAACTAAAGCACTTTGAAGTTTTGAACCTATAATAGAGTAAATTTTGAGTATTAAATTACCACGTTCAATGTTTTTACCACTACTAATTGCAACAAATGCTTATTAATATGTTGATCAATGTGCTTTAATAGCGTGATTGACCGCCTACTGTTGCTTCTCCGTTATTACAAGACAAACTATACATGCACAAGGAACCAACGGATGTTACTTAGGATTAGTCGCAGCACTCTCAGTGTGTAAGTAATGGAATTCTCATTCCTTGTACTGAGCAATACCGCGTCCTGCTGTGTCCTAATACTTGAAAATTGGGATTATGGAATAAATATTTACGTGATACTATCTTTGAGGAAGCCGTTGGAATCCTCTGCACTTCCACGAGAAGTCAATGGGAGTTTGGAAAATTGGAAGTGGTTATATTACAGACTCGTCTTGGTAAACAAAACGCCTAATTACAAAAGTCCTAGGGATGATCACATCATTTTCACTGGTTATACCCCGTTATACCTCTCCTAAAACATAATGAAGTCATCAACATAATAAATTTAATAAAATAAAAAGTAATCCTTTTATATGAACAAAACATGACTGAATCAATATGACGATACCTTTGATGACGAACTATTCAAAGATTTCGCATGATGCAAATCATGCAGCATCAATCCAAAAAGTAATCTATCAGTATCTAATCTAAAGGAAAGCCGACGCTCATAGTATCCAATAATTCTAGGAACTAAACAAAATAGAAGACTTGTTGCATTTACATATTCTGCAAAACATGAAACAAGGTTAATTTCTACAATAAACTCCTACTAACTATTATTCGAACAAACACATAAATAAACGTATCCCCTTCGCTGTCATGAATAAAATGTGAACCATCATATTTAACTTATTTAAAACACTAGCATAAAATGATCGCACTAGGTGATAATCCAACCTCGACTGAGCAACATGGTGCCACTTTCGAATTGTTCTTGTTCACCAATATGCTTGTTTGGGTCATAACGAAACACTGCCCCGCAAAACGCGCAGAAATGAAACAAAATTCATAAAAACGAACCCATTTGCTTGTGATTTAACGAAACACTGCATTTCTTCAATGTAAGATATAAGTTGAATGCAAATCTGTTAAGTTAATTTGTGTTGAAATTATTAAATGCGTGTTGCGAACACTATTTCAGACGATTGAAAAAAAAAATCTTAATGACTCCAAAACTTCAAAGTACTCTAATTATGTTGTCTTTTGATAAAATAATCTCAAACTAACTGCGAAGATAATTGACTACTACATCTTTTGAATGCCGAAGGTCAGTCCTATAAACATTTTTATTTGTAAATTACGTACACTTTCATAACAAAGGCGTATAAATCAGCCCTAATTTAAACTTCATAGAAATAATGGTAAATATACAAATCACTATAACTTCTGATTTTCTTGACGTAATGATTTCAAATTTACAGGGAAGATGCTTGGATATCACATGTTTTGAATGCTTAATGCAAAGCTGATCGTTACTTGGCTTTTTTACAAGTTAATAATGATGCACCGTTGAGCAATATTTATAAGCATGTGAATATCCCATGCGAAATAGCTCAAAACCTTCAAATCACTATAACTTTGGATTCCCTCGTTAGAATATTTTCAAAGTCACGGAGAAGATGCTTGAATACTATATCTTTCGAATGGTAGGTGCCGAATTCATGGACATTTTTTTCTGTTAATAACGGTTTCTGGCACACCGTGTTTTAGGTAGTTGCTGGGAAGTCGAGAAAATTTCCAACCCGAAAAGATCCTCGACCGGTGGGATTCGAACCCACGACCCTCAGCTTGGTCTTGCTGAATAGCTGCGCTTTACCGCTACGGCTATCTGGGCCTTTTTTGCTGGTTCCATTAAAAAAATCAGGAGAAACTCGTGGAGAAATAATTGGAGGATTCTATGTGAAGAAAAATCATGAGAAACTACTGGACGAATCGCTAAAGTAATTTCTGCAAAAATCTTTTGGAGAATTTCCAAAATATATCATGAATGTATTTCTGGAAGAATACCTCCAGAAACTCCTGAAGAAATATTTTTGAAAATATTCTGGAAGGACTCTGAAATCTCTTGATGAATTTCCAGAGGAATTCCTGACGGTTAAGAAATCGTTCAAAGAAATCCAATAGGGGACTCTGAATTCTAGGAAGAATCTGTGGAATATTTTCGGAGTAATGGCTGGAAAAAATTCTGCAGGAATACCAAAAAAAATCGTGAAGTAATCTATGGCTATTTTACTGGAAAAAAAATCATGGAAAAATGACATTTTGAAAAATTTTGCTTAATATGAGCTTAATATGAGAAAATGGCTCTAAGTTTATTTCAGTTTAAAAAACTTTTGTTCAGCTACTAATGTTACATGGGAATTTCTGTACATATGCTTGAGAAATTCCTGTATAATTTATCGAGAGAAATTGTGAAGGAATATTTTTAAGAATTCAGGAATAGTTCTTCTTTTTGACATTAACGTCCTCACTGGGACAGAGCCTGCTTCTCAGCTCAGTGTTCTTATGAGCACTTCAACAGTTATTAACAGAGAGCTTGCTTTGCCAAAATTTCCATTTTCGCATTCATATATCGTGTGGCAGGTACAGCAATATTCAGCATTGCTCAGCCGCTGATTCTAACCACTCAACTAAGGAAGGCCCAGAAATAGTTACTGACTGAAATTCTGGAGGAATACTGAGGGAATCAATAAAAGAACTTCTGGAAAAATCCCTGAATGTTTCTGGTGGAAGCTTGGAAGTAATTTCAAGAGGAGAGATTGAAAAATTCAGAAGCAATCTCAGGAGGATTACATAGAGAAGTTTCTGAAGCACCTGCTGGAAATATTTCTGGACGAATTTTAAATTTCTAGAGGAATTGCTGAAGGAATTCTTTAAGAATTTTCTGTAAAATCTGTGGAGTCTGTGGAAGAATCCTATGTATGAATTTCGGAAAAAAATGTAAAGCATTTTTGTGAGTATTTGTTGTAGAACTTATAGAAGAATCCCTAGAGTAATTTTCGAATCCTCCCTGTAGGATTTTTTTAAAGAAATTCTTAAAGTAATGTCTATTAGAATACTTGGATACATTCACAAATTCGAGACAGAGTTACTGGTGGAATATGTCAATAAAACTGATGGGGAGTTCTTTAAAAAATAGCTTTATAGTTATTTATGAAGAAGCTCTGTGATCAGTTTATAAGGTATTATCTGGATAAATCTCTAATGTTAAGGTGAAGGTGAATCGAAGCCAAATCTCAAATTTACAAGACCACAAATCTGGAGAACCAAACATCCATTTAAGCTGAAAACTTAATCGATTGGTCACTAGCTGGCGGTGAGCAATCGAATAAGTTTTCAGCTAAAACGGGTATTCGGTTTTCCAGATTTGTGCTCTTGAATATTTGAGGTTTGGCATCGATTCATCTTCACCTTAATCAAGCAATTTTTGAAGTAATTTCTCAAGTAATCACTGGAGTATTTTTTGGAGGAGAACTGGAATTTTTTGGACGGACTTTTTGATAAATCTATGACGATAACTTCTTTAGGAATTTCTAGCGAAAGCTCTGCAGAAAATTCTGGAAGAATCAGGAATATTTCCTGACAGAATCCCTGGATTATGTGTAGGTAGAATTTCTGAAACAATCACTAAGAAACTTCTGGTGAAACCCCTGAAATTATTGAGAAAGGCATCCCTGGAATATTTTCTGTAGAAATCCCCTTCGAATTTTCAGAAAGAATTCTTGAAGGAGAAATACCTCGAGAAAGTTCTGGAGAATTTCCTAAAGAAATCACTGGACAATTTTCTGACAAAATTTTTAAAATATTTTCTTTAGGAATTTAAGAAAGAATAACTGACAGAAATGCTGACGGATTTTCCTGGAGAATTTTTGGTAAAATTTGTGGATATATTCCTGGTGTCATATCTGGAAAAAATTCTAAAGAAATCTCTGATGATTACTCTCGGTTGAACTTCCTAAGGAATTCCTGGCGTAATTTCTGCACAAAATTTTGGAGAAATCTCTGATGAAGTTTCTCGAGGAATGCTTGAAGAAGTACCTGGAGCAATTCCTGATTGAATTTTTCTACGATTTTTAAAACAGGAAAACCTTTAGTAAGTTGTTTGGGAAATCTTAAAAGATTTTATGGAGGAATCTCCTATTATTTTAGGGAAAATTTTACAAGATCCCTGAAGCAATTTCTGCTGGAATCTATGATAGAATTTCTGGTTGTAGCCCTGGAGGAATTTCTTAGAAGTATTCGTATTTCAGGAGGACTCTTTGGATTATTTTCTGAAATATTCTTGGAAATATCCTATACCTCAGGTTGTAATCTCTTTTGGGATTTCTTGATGACTCGCTGACGGAATTCCTAGAGGATTTTTCCGATGAATTTCTGGTCAAATTTTTCAAAGATTTTCATCAGGAGAAATATCTTAAGTATTTTTTTTTTTAGTTTTTTGTAGTAATTTCTGGAGGAATTTGTTATATGAATAGCCTCAGTAGAATTTTAGAGATTACTTTCCTGATTCATTTGTATGAAATGCAACTCCCTACATGTTTCCAATCATCAAATACCGACGTCACTAAGTGAGGTTCTGAAAATTTCCTCCAGGTTTCTGGAAATGCTCCCATGTCACATGGACATCGAACATGAGATTGGCTTTTTTTAATCACTTTTGTTACACTGCACTAAATAATATTCTTGAAAAAGCTCTTTCCGAAGAATGCCAGATTGGGTTCTCTTTTTCATAATAATTAGTTGGACTGGGGAAATCCAAGCAAATCATTCATTCCAGTTTGTCGTCATAAGTAAAAAAACTGTACTTCTTCTCTTTAAGATGTTTGAGAAAAAGTTCGCGATCTTTAATAGTTTCCCGCAAAACGCGACAGTGTCCTTTTTTACGATTTGGAAGGAAGTCCTGATTCCTCTAATGGAGTTCAAGATCTCCTGCCTAAATTCCCCAAATTCGGAACAACTGACCACGATAGGTGGCAGTCTTTGCTTCCTAATTTGAATCAAAGAGCCTGGGCTAGAGACTGCTTCAATTTAGTGTTCGGAAAACTTGTCTAGAGCATCGAACTGATTCCTGATTTCGATGCAATTATCAACGTTAACCAATTCACTCTTGGAAGAAAGCGCACATTCCGTTCTCTCTTCCAGTTTTGCCACGTTTAGTGACAGTTTTAAATCCCGCTTTTTTGGAAGGTAGTTTCAGAGATTCACCAATCCTTTTGTTCGTGGTTGCAAGCATGTTTAGTGAACAAACAAAAGGAGACGTGACCTTCTAAAAGTTTTTTTTTTTCAAAGACGGTGTGCAAGAAGGATTACCACCGTTAGCTTTCACTAACGGGCCCAACGAAAAATCGAAGGCATGAGTCCTAAAAAGAATCGTAAAGCTATTGATAGTAGAGAAATAATACTGAAAAGTTCTGTTTTGTAGCAATGAAAACTACGGTTTTTTAGCACTAAAATATACTGTTTGTATAGCACTGAGAAGTACTGTTTTATTGCTTTAGCTATTTATATTTCATTTCCAAAAGCAGAGAATCCAAAACATAATTTTGCCTACCTCTGTACGCCCCTGACGGAAAGCTGTTCTCCCCGCGTCTCTTATCCGTGCACAAGATACCCCTCATGTCAGTGATCGGACGTCGAAATTCTAAATTCAGGTTTTCAAGTTTATGGACCTTAATCGAGCCACGAGGTTTCGGGAACTTTGCTTTAGACCGATCCGCAAAGAGTGGAAACGAGTTACACAGGGGGTAGGGGAGTGAAATGAGAATCCGGAAGCGGGGAAGATGGAGCCAAACGAATTTTACTTTCCATTTTCTGAGATCATGCCCCCAGATTGAGGAAGAAGGTATCCAGGAGAAGAAGAAGCCGTAATTCGAAAGTTACGAAACAACATGGGGAGTGACTTTTGTTTTGTTCTGGGTGAAAGGAGGATTTGGCAAGCGAAGAACTTTCCGAAATAACGTGCTCAGAATAATGGGATCAGTTTGAAAGTGGTACGTTCGAACCGGATGTGAGTTTGTCGCTTTTTGGAGCATATGATTCTGTATAAAGTAATTTGACTGTAGTCAAGAAATAACACATAATTTAATGGTTGTTTTTTTTTTCTTTAAATATATTGAGATACTAGTGGTCCCGGCAAACTTCGTCTTGCCATCAAGTAGGCTGTTGAAAATCGCCATGCAAGTCCCGTGTAGAAAATGACAGATTAGTATTCTCACGTTTTCCCCACTATCCCGGAGACATTCCTAAACTTTTTTTTCGCACAAACACGTCGGAGTTCTGGACGAATTCAACAGTGAAAGAATCATGTAAGTCCAATCACCCGTTCTCAAGCCATTTCGTGACATACAAACACCATTCCATTTTTATTTATATAGATTAACTATGCTGCTAAACTTTTATTTTTTTATCCATTTATCAATATAATTGCAAGAACAACTTTCTTTCATTTCATTTTGTTATTTTATGCTGGGTAACGTTATCATATTACCACATATTCCATTTAATTTGCTGTAACAGTTCAGAATTTTTACAAATGAATTGAATTCATCTGCTTAAAAGAGAAAAGAAGATAATTTTTTATCTAGCATGAATCCTCTAATCGTAACAACATGTCTACTTGAAGGTTTCAAATTAAGAGCTTTTAGTATATGTGAGAATATCATTCGTTAAGTTTTGGAAGCATTTACAGAAATCTTCCTTTGCATGAAAAAAATATATCCAAACTTTTTTGCAATCTACTACATTTGAAACGCAAGCTTTGTCTTTTTGCGGAGAAACCTGTGTTATCCGCAAACAAAGATTTTTGACATCGTTGAGGTAAGTCAGGTAGGCATATGTTAAAATATTGTACACTATTGGCCCCCAAAATGTTGCGTTGAGGACACCAGCTCTAACAGGAAGACTTTTAGACTTGAAATTCTGATATTCAACCTATATGAGTTGACAGATAAATATGGATTAGACGAACAATGTATGTTGGAAAATTAAAGTTTTTTTTTTCTAATTTTACAATCAAACCTTCATAACAAACACTGTCAAATGATTTTTCTGTCTAGAAGATCAAGACAAGTGGGATAGCCTTCAGATTTGTTGGATCGAATTAAATTCGTTGCACGTAAAGGTAATTTAGTAAATGAGATATTTGATTTTCAAAATTTTTGTTTTCCAGTTCAGAAAAACGTTTTACTTTCGTTTTGCAGATCCTTCCATATAAACTAAACTACTCATATGTTTCTATGAGTTTACCCCATCATCAGAATTATTCCTTCGGTAGAGAAAATCGTCATGGCTTGCAAGCTCTAGCAGTTTTCTGGTTTTTATTACGCTCCACCATAGCTTTTCAATCTTGAACTTGAAGCGCACATTCACGACCGCCAGAGAGCTTCAAGAACGTGATCGGTCGAGTCAGTCATCGGGTTCGGTTGATTCGTTACCGTCATTCCAGGAAGAGGTGGGGAAGGCAGCCAACTAAGCGAAGCTTATTCCAGCATCCTAGGAATAATAGTAAAAATAACTACTCACCTCTACAGAACATCAACCCGCAGAATTGATGAACAGACAGAACCTGGAGCTCGGGCCTCAGAGTGATGCTGGCTCTCTGTGGTCTCTTGAGGTGGTTCACATCTTGTTCCACAACGTGCGGGATAAAAGTTGCTATAGTGGATAAAAAACGACAAACTCAAGAGCAGGCGCACAACAGTCAACGATCGCGGTTGGGGGCAAAGACTTTTGCCCATAGGTTGAGAAACCCGTCATTCGTTCTGCCGTTCTGTGGCATGATCTAGGAAAAAGAACGGCTTAAACCAGGAATAGATGCAGAATATTTGATTTCAAAACTAAACAAATTATCTCAACCATTTATCCAGAAACATATTCGCTTTATAAACAAAGATGAGTAAAAGTTCAAGTGGAATAATAATTTGCTTCAGTGGTATAATAAACAAAAAAAAAAAAGAGTACGTCCATAAATATTTCAAAGATTTTGTTTAAAATTTTATGTGGCTTTGCTAGAAAATATTTGACAAAATGGTTAAATTCTAAAAAATACGTATTGGCAATGATAAATATATTTTGTCAGATTTTTATTGTACGTACTTTACGACCCGGCACAAATTCGTGCAACAAAGTCACTCAGAAACATCGCGATTTGTGCAACACTGATAAGAAGAGCTTCCAAAAGTATAACACCAGCAACGAACAGGTAGCGATAAATATATTCTAGATAAGTAAAAGAATAGAATGTGTGAAAATCACATTTTTATCTGCATTAGTCTCGAAATAGTAGTATGGTAAAGTTATAGGATACCCTATAAAGGGGGTGAAACAAAAAGTAATTTATTTTTCTCCAAATCCTACAGCTAGGAATCCTTTCCTCGTTAGATTTGGAGTTCTCTGGAAGCTTTAAAGTCAATATAACGGCTGTGAGTTAGATCGCCTATGTCTCATGGACTCTTTTAGCAAATTTAACGTCTGTGAAACCCAAATTTTATGATAAATATGATAGCCTAAAAGAAGAAATAGAAATCAGCGGTTCAAGAGAAGAATTCACAGCACTTACTGTTAATGAAGTGCATCTTCTCTTCGAAAGAACTGCAATGCTTGCTGTGGTGCATTTGTTCTATGCGGAGATTGCTCATTGCGCGTTATTGCCGGGAAATTTAAAAATTTGGCTTAGATTGAATCGGTGGAAAACTTTCCCGTAGATTGCTCTGGATTTTCCAGGAATCTATTTTTTCCTTGCAACACGTAATATTTCGGTGAAGTAGTCTAAATCCCGCAATGATATTGTCTGTTTCATGGCTAACAAAACGCACCGCCAACTTTCAAACAGATCGACAAAATCGTCGCCAGCAAACGAATCAAAGGAGATGATTCGCCGTTATGTTGGTAAGACTGGTGACGTATTTGGCGACGGTTTCACTGGCGACTATTACAAATTGTCGGGTTCGATAAGGTGCAAAATTAACAATAGAAATACAAATAAGATACTGAATTCGACAATTGCTCATACGTCGACTATCCAAAAACTCATTTTTGGAGGAAAGTATATAAAATTCTTTAAGGTTATCCTTGCAGGGGTTCTTGAATATATGTTTATCATTATATTATAAAATCATTGGAAGAATGCCAAACGGAGATGCTAAGGTATAACTCCACCGAGACCCCCACAGGATCCTGTAACAGAGAGCTACAGGAGTGGTTCCTTGGTAACTGGCTCAGTAATCGAAGGGGCTTTGCGAACAAAGTATGGAAAACTAGAAATTACACATTATTAAACATTATTCAAAAATTGCTCTGCACTTCAACCAATTTTATGATATTTACACGGACGCTTATTCCAATTCTGAACAATCTTCCTATTTTAGGCAGCACGCATCAATTTGTGCGAGTTTACATAATTCCCTTCAGAAACGTTTTTGTTTTTATTTACAGCGACACAGGTTCTTCGCTTTAGTGTGGTCTACTGTTAACCTTAAAAACACCGAGACGAACCTTGAATCTTTAAATGCTCACAATTCGGAAACTAGTAGGGTAGAAGCACCGGTTTTGGCCATACGCCAGTTGTAGCCATAGGGGTTTTACATAGCCAATCAGCATAAAACCTTTTGTGTTCAGTAGATAACATTCACATGATATCGCTACATTCATTTACTCGTCCAAATTGATTCAAAACACAAGAAAAACAATTCATTTTCCTTATAATTTTAACTCCCATACACCTAATTTGGCCAGGGCACTCCTAATTTGGCCACTCTTATGAGAAATCAATGCGATTGGCCAATTTAGGAACCAAAATTAAATCTCTGGCCGAAACTGGTTCCGTTGGCCTATATTGACCAACAGGATTTTCAAAGCGAAAAAATGGCTTTAGCTCAGTTTTGATATTTTACACACATAATATGGATTGAAAGCTTGCATTTGACATACTTGTAGTTTAAATACGGCTTCCCATTTAATTTTTATCGACAATTTCTCTTAGGCTGGCCAAAACCGGTGCTTTTACCCTAGGTCAATTAATTTGAAATAAATTTTGAAGTAAATGTTATTAGTTAGTCTCATAATCCTTGGGTGGGACATCCCCCTGTCCCCTCTCTCTTTTCTTGGTTACGGAATAAGCGTGGATTCAAGGGCCTCAACATCAAAATGAGCTAGAAAGTTGATGTTTTCGGCAAAGTTGTTCACCAGATCGAGGTCTGCTTGGGAATTCATGCGCTAGGTGGTGTTGATAAAAATAAATCTTCAATCATCTCAACATTAAGATCTTTTTCAGATGGTGAAGATTCTTAATGAGAATTGTAGCCAATAAATTAATTCATAATATATAAACCGATAAAACAGGTAAGGTTGAGGTACGCCAAAACTGATTTAAATATCGACTTACCTAGGTGCCAATCAGCCATAAAAGCTCATAAGCTCTGAAACGGACTTGAAGAAGTTTTCCGAAGGTCAAGTAAATTTGGAATCTCCAGAGAAAGTCAGGGAAAGAATGAATCGCGGCCGAAGCTGAACTTCAGCGAGCATTCAACATAAACCGTGGCACTCCCGAATTATTTCGAAGAAGTTCGTGGGAAATATCGAACTTTCGTTGAGTTCGGTCGATGGCATGTTTCCTAATCTGAGGATCACGGTTTCATCTCACTTTTGTTCGATCCGCAGATTAGTGTAGAAGTGTCGTGGTTTAACTGACGAAGAAGCCGTTGAATGTGAGTTAATGTTACGTGGTTATATTTCATAATCCTAAATTTTCCTTTGTTCCGTGGTTGGTGCGTAGTTCAAAGTCCAAGCTAGGGAAGTGCTATTTACATGGTTATGCGTTGCCAATAATAGAAAACTTGCTAAAGCCCAAAAACGTGTGCACGTAATATATGACCGGCCCACCCAACCCTTTCCTTTTGTAAGTCACCCGGGTGCAAAGAAGCTTTCCGCATCATCGAGGGAAACTGTGAATGAAGATGATACAACACGGATAGAGCACTTGTATAACACGGAGAGCGAGTAGAGAAAGAAGAGATAGATAGGGAAAACGCACAAGAGTAGGACCTAGAGTAGGAAACGAATTAATACACAAAATAGCATGCTATCGGAATAAATATTTCGTCCCAATTACTCCCAAAAATGTTTATTGTTACTCGTTACTTTGTGTTAGTTTGGTGTTGTTTGCGTCTTGCAATTTGACTACCGTCTTGCGCATCCCCTTCTACACTGACCGCGCCTTTTGTGGAGAGTATTGGAACCGCCAATGATGAGACAGTAGTGTGCGATAGTGTTGCACTGTCTTATGTATGGGTATCGTCTTACGGCGTTCTTTGGGGGAATGATTTTGGAGTGCAACAGTATATGTTGTTGCGTAGGGTAGATATCCCAGTTCTCGTGTAGGTTGTAGGCACGCTGGTTCGATCCCCAACTTATTCGGGAATTTCAAATGGACTCGCTCCGACGAGTGTCAACCGGGCAAAGCTCAACTTGTCTTGCGGTCTCCTAACGGAGTGGCGCTAAAGCCGCATGATTTCTTCCCGGATCGGCCAGTGTTGGCTACAGAATTCATCTGCTGTGTGGCGCTAGTAACAAATTTTCTTCAATTGTTTTTTATCTTAAGACCCTTATCAGCTAGAAGGTTAGTATCTTCGGCACAGATGCTCAGCAGATCAAGGGCTAACTGGCGGTGAAGAGTCTGATCGGGAATTTATTCAGTAGGTGGCGTTATTATAAATAAAACTTCAATCGTCTTCACATAAAGATCTTTATCGGCTAGAAGAATAGTGTCTTCATCATAGATATTCAGCAGATTGAGGGCTATCTGGATCTGAATCTAATTGAGAATTTATCCGCTAGGTGGTGTGACTGACATTTCTTTTTTAAATTCCATGTGTCTTAAAATCCTAATTGATTAGAAGGTTGGTGCAGCAAAGCAGAACAAAGGCTTTTTGGCAGTGGACGATCTCACTGAGAATTCATCCGCTGTTTGATCCTGGTAACTTTTTACTAACTATTCCTAAAGAGGTAGAAGATATGGTCGGGTCTCGAGTTCTCAAACCCAAAACCCGACCCAAGCCAGAACCCGACGGGCTATCGGATATTTTAGCGTTACGGGTGAGGTTCGCGGTTGAACAACAACATTTTTTCGGATTCGGGTCGGGTCTGGAATTGGTTTTCACTTACCGAATTGGTTGAAATGTTTCGTTGAAATATGTCATGTAATAACTAGGAAATAACAGTCAATTGCAATTCAATTTTAACGTCTACCAATCTACTTTATACCTCGGGAGTGACGATTTTCTAGTTCAAGACCAGTAGAACTAGCTCAGATGAATTTATTTGCGAAATTGTTCATTTGAGTATGATTTAATCGTGCTGTTCGGGATTTGAATCAAGGTGTTCGGAATATATATGCACAGTAAAAAAAATTTCAAATTTACATGGCACGTAAATTTTTATAATAATCATGTAAAACGAATTATAATTGAATATTCAACAATAAATAATGTAAACTGTCTCATTGCATTCGAAAATGCTTGCAATCTTGAGTGAAACTGAAACATTTCATGATCTTACATCCAACATTCGCCAATGTTGCATGCTTTTTTGCATCTTGAAAGTGAAATTGCAAACAAAAATTCTTTAACAACTACGAAAAGCTAAACATTACATATAATTTGCAATTGGATTAGATAGACAAATTGATGTGAAGATTTGCGAAAAAGTTACACGTCTTCTCAGTTAGAATCGAACTCACGACTCCCTGATCTCTAGTTAGGGCGCGTTACCACTACGCCATGAGAGGACTCATGAACGCAGAAGTTAACCTGAATTCGATTTCAGCTCAATAATCACGTGGTCCTCTTTCGCAAAGTGCACCTCTTTCGGAAGAATTAGATGCCCATCCAAACACAACGCTTTCAATTTATATCCAATGCCTAGCCCGAGAGCGCATTATTTTTTAGGTATTGAAATAGCACACAACACTAGCCAGTAACTGTGCTGGCTGAGGTTTCTATTGTGTGGTCTTCCAATGGGTCGCGACGTTCTCAAACGACCGGTTACGGAACATGAGTCCGTTGCTCGATAAATACTTGTTTCTAATTATGAATCGGTAGTTGTTAAACTTCCACTCGGCTGGTTAGCCGTAAACCATGATTCATAATTAAAAACAAGTATAAAATCAACGCAAATTTATGCAAACTTCGAAATTTGTGAAAATCATGATAATTACTGCGGTAAATCAAGAATTTCATAGCCCCCCTAGGCCCCCTCTAGGAAAAAATCCTAGCTACGCCAATGATTGTAAGTATAACGCAGTAAACAATCCTTCCTTTTCCAATCATAAGAAGCTTTTAGTCAATTGGAACACTCTCCATTGGTCTGTTGGGTGTTTTTTGAGCCTTTTATCAGCAACGTTATTTAGTATTGAAGTTAACAGCCACTATGGAAGCCGCACGGGAAGTTCTTGTAACAATCAATCATTATGTTAACGTTTGAAGGATCAAATCTCAAGATTCACTTTATTTGAAAACTTGTCAATATATTCTTAATATGTTGTTTCAGTCAGGACGTCTTTCCTACGTCGTGTCTTTTACGATTCAACGGACGAAAAATCAAATGAACGAATTTCACTTCAACTGATTTATTACTACTGAAAGGCAGCATATAGGCGCACAATACGGATATAAAAAACATACAATAATTATTCATTACGCGCGTTCGCTTCTCAATACAGTTTAACGCGCTGTTGGGTTCGCGCCAGCTGTAGAGGCATGCAGCTGACTGATAGTCAGCAGCATTCAATGGAACAATAGATAGCGTCCCTGAGTGTTACACATTTGATTTATATTATATACCTGCAAAATTTGCATTGCAAATACTATGTTATATTCTTCCAAGCAACAATCAGAATTTATATAAAACATATCACTTTGTATAGAAAACAAAACTGAAAATTTATTCGCGAGCTTTTTGTTCATTATCTAATTATTTGATAAATTGAAAAAAATTTGAAAAAAAAGTAAATTACAAATAGCACTTTATGTTAGCACAAATGTTAGGATCGTTTTCAATTAAAGACTGTTAGTCTCAATAGTAAAGGTTACGAATCAAGGACATTCAAAACACCCAACATCCCAATGGAGAGTGCTCCAATTGACGAAAAGCGTTTTCTGACTGGAAAAGGTAGGATGGTTTACTGTGGTACACTTACAATGCGTGTAAATTACTGCAGCCGTTAGCGCACGGTTATGAGAACAATAGAACACATTTTCCTATGGGAAGCGTGCGGGTGGTCATCGGTTTTTCAGTTCTGTCGCCAAAACGGTAAAATATACCACTTTGGCGTCTATGGACGAAAGTTAGAGTATGAATTGACGATAGTTTTTCCGCTATTTTTCCGACAATTTTCTCCATAGAGAAAAAATTTGCGGGAAATGTTTTTCTTTTTATATTTTTAAAAGATTGCTTAGAAAATTTCCTATCGATTTCACTAAAAAACTTTTGTTCTACGATGTGTAGTTCAGGAGATATGAATTTTTAAAGTTTGAGGTATATAGGGAAATCGTGAAAAATCATCCAGAGTTTTCGGGGAAAATAGGCCACTATAATTTTTTTGAATTTCACTTTTGGTCCTGTATCCACGAGCTCTACCTCTGGTGAAAGTTTCATGCAAATCGGAGATTCTCCGACCCAAATTGTCCGATAATAAAAAAACCCACCTGCCACACGATATATACATGCAAAAATGGTCAATTGGCATAGAAAGCTCTAAGTTAATAACTGTGGAAGTGCTCATAAGAACAGCTGAGAAGCAGGCTTTGCCCCAATTGGGACGTAACGCCAGAAAGATGTTGTCATGATGAGAGAGGTTCCAATAAGTTGGTCAGATGAAGTTAAGTATCTAGGGCTCATGCTAGGTAATATTACTTTAAAAAATCACATTGAGGGTATTCAAGCCAAATGTAACAAATATATAAAATTATTAATAGAAAATTAAAACTTTGTCTTAAGAACAAGCTTTTGATATTCAAACAAACATTCAGGCCAGCCATGTTGTATGCTGTGCCAATATGGACTAGTTGTTGTAATGCCAGGTAGAAAGCTCTGCAGAGGTTTCAACATAAAATTTTGCAAATTGTTCTGAAGCTCCTTCCTTGATTTAGTACTAATGAGTTACATAGAATATCCAATTTTGAAACATTGGAACAAATGTCCAATAAAACTATTATCAATTTTAGATAATAATCGTTGCAATCTTCTATTGCTACGAAAAATGCGTTATATATTTAGGGTAAGTAAATTTAAAACGTTTTTTATTCTCTTATAAGCAGACGAAATCAACTCACCTGTAAAAATTCTCATTTATTTATGTTAACAAGCCTCTAAAGTATCATTGGTAGCTAAATATTAGCTTATTCAGCAAATCTAGAGCTTTTTAGCTGAGAAAAAATGTTTGTTTGGTTGATAATGTTGAGGTATCATATAGAATGATTTAATTTATATGCTTTTTGATATGTTCCTGAAGTGTCCGTAACATGAATAACTCTTTGATGATTTGTAACCCGCTTGATGGCAGGTTTCCGTATTTATTGTAACTCAATAGTCATCGCAATGACTAAAATCTCAAATCAACCAGCAACCGACTCAACGAAAAATCTAACCTTGCTTGAATCGAGACTGCTGCAGCCAGACACATGTACGCGATCACCGGCCTGAAAAGTTCAAGAACAAAGGCCAAGATCATGCCCCGAAAGGATGAAAAGATGAATCCAAAACGAAGAAAGCAACATTTCGAAGCAGTTTGCTGCTGTTGCTCAAGATCCAAGAAAACCTGTTTTCCCGGAGTCGGCCGATGGATGCAGCAGAACTCGCTCCGATCCGAACTTGAGTCAGCAGACCCTTCTTGGGTAGAATGGGTTCCTTTTTTCGTTCGTGTTTCACAACATGTTGCGAGAAAACTAAAAACCTTCCATCTGATGAAGAGCGGTGACGCGACGGCCGGAAAGGTTGAAGGTAGCATAGGGTAATATGATCCAAAATGCCAGTTGTAGGATTTATGTCATTTTCTCTTAATAAGGAAATCTTTAGCAAAAAAAAAAATGTTTATTCGTTAATACAAAGCTTACAACTTAGACAAAAACGTTAAGAACTATTCAATTTCACCGGGAAATTAAGGGAAAACTGTGATTTTAACTCTCAAGCTAGTAACGGCAACTCTTGGGTAAACATATATTAACATCGTTTGGTAAAGAATACAAATTAAATCGTTCTTGGAATGATTTAATGAATCGAGCTATAAACCCCATCAGTGCGTATTGGGCTGTGTTCCCCTACGTATAGAAAAGTGCGGTAGAAAAAATAACTATCCGAAACCAGGTGAGAGGACACGCCGTAAAACAAGTATTCCCACTCTCGGTGACGAAGAGGAAAAATGAAGAAGAGCCCGAAAAAATCAGGTATTTTTCATTGCACGGATCAAAGACCTACCCTAATGCTTTGGCCCTCTGTATCATGATGAGCCGGTGCTGCGTCTTTCTGCTGGGTCATAGAAAAGGAAGAAGGTAGAACAGCATTTGTGTAAGTCATATATACCGTAGGTTGGGATCGAGGAAAATACAAAGGAAGATTCTTTCCCTTTCTCTATGCTTTGAATCCTTCTGCACTTCCAGCCACCTGGGTTCTGGTTCTAGTGGAGAGGAAGGCGGCGGTGGGATGTGTTCCTTGTTTTTGTTTCCTCAAATGTGTGCCATTAGAGCACACGGATTGAGACCTGGACTATATCTACCTGTCGTAACTAGGTCTTCGTCTTGGATGTTTGCTTTTCTTTTTGGAGCGAGCACCGTCAAGGCTGTCGCTGAGACGTATGTTTTTGGGTGAATAGAAATTGGAAGCTCTTTTCATCATGCATAAGCTTCTAATTAGAAGTTACATAATAGGTAGCACATGATCGACCGTAATGCGTATATTGAAAAGGTTTAGAGTTGTCCATCTTAAAATTGTCATACCTTTGCAGTTACAGAGTGCCAACACTCACAAGAAACCTTTCAATGAAACATATGTTTCATTGGAAGAGGTTTGTGTTATTTTAACGCTCTGTTGTGACATCAGTTCTGTCATTTTAAAGGTGAAACGCTCAAAAATATGCCTCTGTGCCACAAAACAAATGATAAATTTTAAAAATAATGCGCGATACCTATATAAAAAATAAGACAATGCAAATTGCACTAAATTCAATCATTTAGATATCATTACTCAGAGGCACGTGAAACACTATTTGGGAGATTTGTGTAATCACCATCATCTTTTTCAAAAAGGATATAAAAAGTGTCTGTAAAACTCATTGGCGTAGGGGCCTGGCCCCCTCCAGAATCATTCAGAGCACCTAGAATGTTTGTTGAAAAAAAAACGATTTAGTCATGAAGCAAATTTAACATAACCCAAAAATCTCTACATTAGTTACGTTATTTTATGTTGTTTCACAGCCATTCCATGAAAAACCAATCTAGTGGGCCACTGAATTCCGTGAAAATTTGCTATTTTGTTCCTTATGCTAAATAAGGATACACTTGTCTTTGGATTTTTTGATTAGAGTGACCATTTCCGAAATAGGGTGACCAGAAAAATCGCGACATTGCAAAATTTTTATTTAAAAAAAAAAATACTTTTGAACCGTTTTTGAAAAAGTTATGAATTTTGAAAAACAAAATTATCACCCTAGTAAAAAAAATCCAAAACACGTGTGTCCTTATTTTAGATAAGGAACAAACTAGCCAATTTTCACGTATTTCGGTGACCGACTAGATTGGTTTTTCATGGAATGGCTGTATATGTATAGTGAGAAAACCTCGCTTGTCGTACATAGCATCAGCGACAACGGAAAGCCTAACCGTCCGGCTATCGATCAATTGGTTGCTGTTAGAACTAGCATCTTGTTGTATGCCATAAACGCAATTTATGGACAACAAAAAATACCGTGGCATAAAATTCTCTCTTTGATATTGATAAATTTCTAAACATTTTCGCACGAATAAATTTATTTCTTAAACAATATTTTTCAAGAAATCTTATTATTTGTAGCAAATTTTTACAAAAAAAAACTCTTCGATGTTCTTGATAGAATTTTAGTTTAATCAAATCCATCAAGGAATATTAAAGGGTTGCTTCAGACCTTTTGCAAATCTCTTGGAAATTAATCAAATTATATTGTGGGACTTGTTCAGACCTTCAAAGCGAGTTTTACCTGGTGGACATTCATTCCATCTTTGTCTACTTTTTATTAGCTAATTGATTCCGGAATATGTTTCTGGATTTACCTAAAAAAATGTAACTTTATCTTTAAAAAGTTCAGTTTCACAATTCCTCCAAAAAAAAAAATAGATTCTGTCATATATAAAACTAAGATATTTCGCTGAAAATTTTAATAGAAATTCTTCCGTGAGTTTCTTTAAACAGTTTTGCTAAAAATTTTATAACAAATTCTTCCGCGAAGTTCATTATAAGTCCTCAAGAAATGTTTCCAAAATACATCACAAAATGCGTCAAAAAATTTTCTATATTTTTTCCTAAAAATTTTTCTTCAAAACCTCAGTTTATTCGAAAATTGGAATAAAAATTATTCTCAAAATGTCTTCGAATTTTTATAAGAAATTTATTGAAAACCTCCAGGAAAACTTTTGCTTCCAAACATGTAGCAAGGTAACTGGGAATAGATAATCAGAATCCAAATTAATGGTTTGATTTTTGTGCGATACGAGTCCGGAATTTTTAGATGCTTTCCGGTAGAATTCTAGAAAACTTAAAAGTAAAGGAAGAATGATTTTCAAGGATAATTTAATATAAGAAGATTCTTATATAACTTCTTGTGAAAAATGTTTTATTTGTTTATTCATTAGAGAGGTTTTAACTATCCTGTAATTTACCTCTAGAGAAAAGATTATAAATTATTTTTCATTGTACCATTGTTCTACCTGCTCTAACATTTTGTTGTTTCTCCTTCCTTCGCATGGTGCTCTTAGGAACTTCAAACGAAAATCTTTCCATACTCCATAAAGCGACATTTTAAAGAATCTAAAAGAGGTAAATTATTAGAGCTTTGAAAAATTACTGTACTCTAGTGCATATGGTTCCTGTTTTCTGAAAGTTTCAGGAATTCCTCAAACAATTTTCAAAGTAATGCAAAAGTTTCCCATTATATTTAAATTCATTAAAATTTTACATTTCTTATATTACCACAATATATCTTCGGTAATGTCCTTAAAAATACCGTCCATAATTTTGCGTTAAACTTCTACAGTAGTTCAAAATAATCGATAATGAGCCCTTCCAAAAATTTCGTTCGTGAAAAATTTTAAAGGTAGGAAAAATGGATTCTTCCTGCATCAATATGTTCACCATCGTATCATGAAACTTCGGAGATCATACAAGATTTAAGTTACTAGTACTGTCAGTAAAAATTCCATTCGTTTCAACACCAATCATTTTCTATTATGAAAGACGAATAAAAAAGAACAAGAATGCTTGAGCTTGAGCTTTTCTGTGAGGTACATTATCAACAACTTTCAGAAATTCTACGGTTCAATTCTTGCATTTTCTTTTTCAAACAAAAAATGGGGAGTGGAAAAATGTTTTAATCTTATTTATGGAAGAATCTTGAGATTACCATTAGGAAAAAAGTTGGGGTTGTTTCTAGAACCTGAAAGAATACTTGATGGAAATGCAAGATAATTTTTTTGAGATGTTCAAGAATGAATTCTAAAATCTTTGATTTGATCTGAGGAAAATTTCTTCAAAAAATTCCCAAAAAAATCATCGGTGAGGTTTAAAGAAAAACATCTCTGGAAAATAATTCTCTAAGAAATTTCTGAACATAGTACTCGGGAAATTAATGAATAAAAACTGCAGAATAGTTTTTAACAGAACAGTTCAACGTATTCCGATAAGAACTTTTTAGGAATGTTAAAATACTTCAAACATTTCTTAGTTAGGCGTTCTTGAAAAAAAAATATATAAAAACATATTTTCGAGAGAGTTTTATATAAGAAATTATTATATAAAAAAAACGTAACACCTAGAAAAATTTTTTTTTTTCAGGAAGTCTTAATAATCTGTAATGCGATTTTTTTTTTTAAATCCTGTAGAGAAAATTTAGGAAGAACTTGAAAAGCAAAGTTTGAAAAAACTGATGGTGGTGAGACTCCCAGAATTTTGCGTACTATTTTATGAAGAATCAGTAATACCTGAAAGTCCTTAATAAATTGTTAATGAACAACTGGAGGATATTTTAAACTAACAATTGGAATTTATATATGTAATAAGTACGAGAGGACCTTACAGGAGAAATGATTAAAATTATTTCTAAAGCATTCTCTGGTGGAATTCTTCATGAGATTTTAAAAGTAATTTGAAAGAGATACTTTGTGAAATTTTTAGTGATTTTCTATTAATACATTTGACTTGAATCCACCAATGTGATTTTTGAAAGTTCAATTTGTATGTAGCTTCAGCCCTAGGTTCTAACCTTTACTGACCAGTTTTTTGGAACCCCTTTCATGTCTATTTGAAAGTTTCAAATAAAGTGCTTTTGGTTTATGTGGGAATATTATATGTTAAAGTTTAGAAGCATTAGGAGAAATCTTCCATTTTTGCAAGTATCTAGAAAAACATCCAAATTTTTTGCAATCTACTACAGATGACACGCAGGCTTCGTCCTTTGGCGGAGCGGCCTGTGTCATCCGCAAACTTAGATTTTTGTTACCCCTAAGGTAACATAGATAATTTCAAATTATTCTAACAATGTATGATGGAAAACTGAAGTTTTTTAATTATACAATCAAGCCTTTTGCCAAACACTGTCGAATGCTTTTTCTATGTCTAGAAGAGCAAGACCAGGAGAATAGCTTTCAGATTTGTTGAAACGAATCAAATTTGTTACATGTAAAAGTCGATCAGTGGTCGAATGTCTATATTGGAATCCGAACTGTTCATTGGCAAACATTGAATTTTCGTTAAAAAAAATGTCTGGTTAAAAAATTCTTTTTAAACTTACTGATGGAGGAAAATAAGCTGATTGAACGATAGCTAGAAGCTTCTGCAGGATTTTTGCCCGGTTTGAAAATTGGTACAACCTTGGCATTTTTACGTTTATCATGAAAATATACCAGCTGCAAACATTTGTTAAATGAATTCATAACCTTCTGCTTTGGAAGCAGAAGCGATTTATTATGGAATAATCAATACAGTCATATTACGGCATCTGCCATTACTTCCTGCTGCAAATGCGAAGAGTCTAAAGTGGGTATTCGTATTATGAAACAGAACGGTAATTCACAGTCAAATCAATACTTAGAACCAGAATGTATTTCCCACATCACCTAGAAACCGTCACCGCACATGCAAGGTAATCCAACAAAGTGCACATCCATCGAACCCCAGCCAAGTCAACTCGCCATCCGGTCCAGTCCAGCAGTGGCGCTTCAACTTGACCTTTTGAGTTTCGTCAAGTTCATCAAGACACCACACAACTACCAACCTGTGCACTACGATGCGATCGCCTCCTCCTCCTCGTTGGCCCCCGATCACACTATCAAACCGGTTCTTTTGTCAAATTGCATCACAGTTGTGTCACACGCGACCCGTGTATACGTAGTTTAACGTACGCATGTTTAACCTAGATTGACACATTATGAGCGACGTGCATCATCATGTTCGTAGCCGTCGTCGTCATTAGCATCATCAACGCCTGAGGTCTTGCTTCTGCGATTGCATGGGTAGTTTCCATTTTGGCACATCACCAGCAACGATTGGAGACTTTTGGTGGCCACTGGGGACTGATGATTCAAGGAAATTTTGATAATTCCATGGCACACGTAATTTCTGGCTCTGTTCAGGGTTTCCCAAATTGCGTACCGAGGTTCGAATTCAACGGTAATGCAATGAGGTTTAAATGTACGAAATGACAGCTCTGAAAATGTATTGTCGGGGGTCAATAACGTAAAGGTTAAGATCAGCATTTCGGATCAACAACCCACAGAAGATCTTATGAGTAATTCGTTAAAAAAAGAGAGCTGCCCAGAAAGCAAACAAAATTATCGACAGGTTTTAGCAAAATATTAAATCAGAAGTCAATAACGATCTTTCCTTGATTCACCAAGTTTAAGTTATGATGTGCAAGTGCAAATTATTGTGTTCGCCTATGATTTAATTATAATTGAGTCTTTATGAGCTTTCGTAGATGTTTTTGGAACGATGAAGACAAATTCCTTTTTCAAGTAACTGACTCACAGTGCTTCATATACCGTTATTATCAAAAGACAATAGCCATCATAATATTAAACAACAGATGGTTTATTCACACAATCTTTGATGTTTTCACTCATTAACGAATTATTTCAATACTGGATACTGTTTTAAAATGTATTATGAAGAATCAACATAATTAACTGTGTTTATGCAGGTTCAAGCGCTATAAGGCATTACGAAGCAGATTTCATGTTCACTTCCAACTCCATTCATCGACATAACAATCAGAATAGTTTGAAGATCATATATTCTGGTATTCGAAACATAATTTTCATATGCACTTATTGAGTACATGTTGTATTACAAAGCGAAAATGTGTTTCAAAGAATTCCTACGGGCCTATAGGTTACGGCACACGTAGGAAAAACGACTTCTAGGAAGCCTCCATGACCCATTTCGCATGTTTTATTTTAAGTCCAGTAACGTATGAATGTCCACATGTTAAGAAGGCGCTCACTTCAGCTATTGCTATGAAAAACGGTAATATACTTTTATCGCAATTTGCAATACTAAGATTTTACAAAAAAACAAACTTCTGTAAATTAGTATACACAATTTGAAATTTAAATTTCCGAATCAATCTCCAGAATATGTGCAATTCAAACCCAAGACTCCGTGTGTATTAGATTAGTCTGTCAACCTACTAGACCACATAACAAGTTATGGGTCCGCGGAACAGGACACTAACTGGATTCAAAGAAATCTTTATCCCTTTGATAATAAATCTTTGAATTATTTGGTGAAACGCCATTAAGTTTATGAAAATCGAATTTAGTACTATACCATTGTAACTCTTGCTGTAACTTGTAATTTAGTAATTCGAAAGTCGAGTAGTAGTTAGATGGAAGATATCTGGATTTCACGTCTAAAAGCCCATTCCAACACAAACAAAATACTGCGATCGCACTAATTGATCGTGCGATTAAGCTAACGTGTGGGGAAAAACGTGAAGAAGCGCTTAACCAAGCAACGAAAATCCTACGGAAAAACAACTACCCACCCACAGAGTTAGGAAAAAACGCGTACACAAACACTATAACACAATGGAAGTAGATAGTACGTTAGATCAACCCCACAAATATGTGTCTACGCCGTACATACCGTGCCTGAGTGAAAAGCTTGGGAAAATCTTGCGGAGAAATAATGTGATCCCTTGCTTCCCGTCCGCAAAACAAGATCAAAAACACTGTTTTCAGTAAAACTAAGGATCCCATAGCACCAGGGAAGCAGAAGAATGTGGTGTACTCCATACCATGTGGTGCGGCCGATGGGAAAGTCTACATTGGACAGACGAAACGCATGCTGGAAGTGAGGATTGCAGAACACAAGAATGACAGCAAAAAGAGGAATCCAAAATCGGGATTAGCAGTGCACACGATCGAAGAAGGCCATGTCTTTGATTTCGAAAAAACGACTGTTTTGGAACGCATCGAGAACCCAGAGACCAGGATGATCGCAGAGGTCTTCCATATCAAAAAGCAGGGAGAAAGAGAGACCGTAAACCTGCAACGTGAGTGCGGTAATTTCAACTCTACGTACAATGGTCTATTGGCGAGACTGCGTGGAGAGCCACATACACGGACGACTGAGAGAGGAAACATTGACGAAAATGAAACTGGGTGATGAGCAAGGTGCGCTCGTTAATTGGGGTTTTGGGAAAACCATTAGTATAGTTGTGACAGACCAAGCTGTAAGGTTGCGTTCAGCATGTTGTAAGTGTTTATGTGAAAATTGAAATGTTCTTTGTAAATTGTAACTGTTTAATAAATGTAATTTTAGGCGTCTGATGAGGGCTGAAGTGAAGTAAGCCGAAACGCGTAACGCAAAATATGCTGTTTTTGTCTGTTTTCACCGAGAAAAGCCAATATATAATATCAAATCAATAAAATATGGCCTACCGAGTTGTGAGTTCAACAATTGTTTACAGCCATCTAAAAACTCCTTTGCATTAGATATGTGCACCGTCGCCGCCGATCCATTTTACGTCACGCCGACGCCGAATATGGTATCGGTGGCAACCCCATATACCGATTAGCACTACGCAGTCGATTTTGTATTTTAACGCCGATGAATGATTCAGCTCGTAAAATTTAATACTTTTACAGAAAAATGCTCTACAAAATAGTTATATGTTGCTCAAGGAATTCGTAAACAAATTCACCAAAAGGTTTATCAACGAATTTCTCTAGGGGATACTTTATGAATTTCTAGACTAATTCCCGACCAGAACCACATAACAAAATTACAACACATTCCTATCAGCAGCAGTTAAAAATAACAGAAGCTGATAAAATGTTGTTTTCAAGATGGCTTTGTGGCCGTGCGGTTAGCGGCATTAGTCGTTTAGGCGTATTGTGCCACGAAGCGTGGGTTCGATTCCCACTCCGGTCGGTGGAAACTTTTCGTCAAACGATAAATTCATCACTGGGATACTGGGTGTTCCGTGTTGTCTGTTGCCTAATGTTCGTGATTGTTCAGTCTGTGCAGCCTTTGGCTGAAGACGGTGTAAATTGTCTTTTTAATTTGGTTCAAATTTTGTTATTTTAACTACTAATGGTATATGTTTTATAACAACTGGTGATATAAAAAAATCATATCAGGGGAACACATTCTGTTATAATTTTGTTTCTTCCGTCTGGTCGGGTTTCTTCTTTACTCCTACCAGAAATTCTACACGGATCTCTCCTTGAGCTTCTTATGACCTTCATTTTGGCAAGTCTCTTGCATGAATGCCTTCAGATATTACTTCAGAATGCCTATAAGACCAGTGATAACTCTATGAATGCTTTCAGAGATCCTACAATCTACGGATCTCAAAGATTCTCCGAGAAAGATCAATAGAAATTTCTGCAGGAGTTCCTCCAAGACATTACTGAGGAATCTTTTTGAGAGTCTCATCATATATTTCTCAAAAAATTCCAGCAAGTGTATGCCCAGAAATTATTGCTTCAAAGTTTTTCGTCCAATATGTTTGTTTTGGAAAATCCTCCTATGAATTTTCATGAATAATTTAACAGATAATTCTAAGACTCCTCTGCCATTTCTCAAGGATTCAATTCAAGTATTTTTCATCTGAGGTCTTCTAATTTTTTTCCAAGATTTTTGTAGGAGTTCTTTATATGATGCTCTCTGCGGTTTCTAAAGAAAACTGTTGAAATTGTATACTTTTCTTGAAAAGTCAAAATCTTTAGCTCTTATTTCGTCCAAGAACATTGAAAATCGGTCAAGCGGTTCAAAAGTAATGATTTTTTTAAATAAAAATTTTGCGAAGTCCCGATTTTCCTGGTCACCCTAATGGTAAGAAAAATGGTCATCCTAATCAAATAATCCAAAAACACGTGTATCCTTACTTGTTTTTTTTTTTTAATTTTGAATCGTGGTTTACGGCTAACCAGCCGAGTGGAAGTTTCTTCCGAAAAGCTAAACATCACATGTACTTTGCAATTGGATTAAATGGAGAATCGAACTCACGATTCCCTGATCTCTAGTTAGGGCGTGTTACTACTACGCCATGAGAGGACTCACGTGTATCCTTATTTCTGATAAGGAACAAAATAGCAAATTTTCACAGAATTTTGTGACCCACTGGATCGATTTTTGATGGAATGGCTGTATATGTAGTGCCACAAAAAAACGTTTGGCATGAAGGTCTTTCTCTACATAATAGAAATACTCAAAACAAGCATCACATTGTACAGCTGGCCACGTTCTTACAATCGTTGGGGTAAGGGAAGGAATGTTAGTTCAACATCTACTTAAGAAGCAGTGCTGTTAAACGTCAAAATTTTGAAAAAAAAAAATGCGAAATATCGCATCAGCAAATGTTGGCAACCGATAGTAATTCGGAAAAGGTCACCGAGAAAAACATTTTTCGATGACTTTTTCCACTAGGAGCGATGATGTTAGCAGTATTCAAATGACACATTCACGTGAAATTCATGACTATTAACATCCCTGTTAAGATGATACAGAGAACCCAAACTATCCTCATAGATGGTACGGGATAGTGAGATTGTGTTAGTAGGGTAGGGTGTATAGGAGGATGAGCTCAAATCGTCAATTTAAAGTGTATATTTAGAGCATTAGAGCATTGCCCCACTGCTTGCCTTTCGCGGGAGCAAGCATTCGCACGACCGACGCCTTCCAGGAATCAAACACGATTGTACCCCGTTTGGCATAAGGTCGTTTGGCATAAAGCCGTTTGGCATAAAGTCGTTTGGCATAATGGTCGTTTGGCAAAATGGCCGTTTAGAATAATGGTCATTTGGCATAATGGCCGTTTGGCATAATGATTGACTTAAAATAAATATCGACATTTTTTAAGCTTTTATTGAGATCAACACCACCGAATCTGGTAGGTTCGAAACAAGCGTGGTGTTCGTTCAGAGATTTTCAAGCTAAGAATTCAAAAATTGTTCTGACATTAGAGAGCATTACTAAATAAACCTCGTGATGGATCTCTACATCTTAGAACATAGAGTATCTTTGAGCTTGTTGCGATATACACATTTGAAGACAGTAAATTGGCAATGAAAGTTCGCAGTTATCCATCAAGGTAACGCTCATAAAATATTTCGCTGCAGATCAAGCTCTGTCCCAGCTTGGACGTAACACTCGATGAAAATTACTTGATAAAAGAATGGAATTTGTTTTGTAAAATATCAAAAGCTCTAATCCAAAGGTCTATCAATGCGACCTAATGCAAAAATAGCCTATATACGAGAGCAGATTATTTTTCGTTTGAAATGTTAAAGGCTCTAACCAAAAAAATCTTAACACAGCATAGTTCAAACAAACAACACATCTTTAAATATTTGTGGCAAAACTTTTCAACAGTTCAATATAAATTATAATTTTGGAAGTGTACATCAAAAACATCGTCTATTATCGAGAGAAGGGAAAAGTTGTGATTGAAATAATATTTTTTCCAGCATATCTCGGAAGGAGATCACGAGTTTGCCCCAAAAAAGTATATGTTGAATATTGACAGGTTCTAAAGTAATTATCATTCTAACTACACATCTGGCAAGAATTGATAAAACAGCAAAATATATAAATGGTTAACTTTTAGCTTTTCTAAATAATAAAATTTAAGACAGTATATATAAGGAACAGCCTATTTTTAAAGAAGGCAAAATTTATAATTAAAACAATAGAAGAAAAAATATTGCGGCATAGTAAAACGAAAAGATATAAAAAGTGCGTTCAGAATCATCGAAGTGATTGTGCTATTTTTCCCCGAATACGTTTTCCCGAATGACAGGTTACCTCGAAAAGTGGTGACGAGAAAGAACGATAAATAGTCAATAGAAGGAAGTGTTCTGTCATTCTCGGCTATACACATGTTGGCAAAAATGCTGAGGACGGTAAAACTCGAAAGAACCGCCAATTAAATAAAGAAGGGTGCATATTAGATGGTCAGTTCATTCACCACCCTGAAATGTATAAAGTTACGACAATTATGAGTGCTAAAAACTTTTCGGGGAAGTGGGCTTGTCGGGGAAACGGGATATTCGGGGAACTGGCGTTCGGAGAAACGAATTTCGGGGAACCGACATTCAGGGAAAAGTAGCACAACCCATTACCACAAAAGTTCAACTCAATGGACGCAGTGGTTCTACGCCCTAACAAACAAAAAAAGCATAACCCATCGAAGGAACTGTAGTAATCGATTTCTCTTTTCGCTGATAATTTGAGCAGATCAATGTTGTCGATTGCCGCCCTTTTGTCAGTCGGAAACAAAAAAATACTTAATAAATATACCTCCAATGAACAGCCTATGCATACAACAAGGCGAAATTTATTAAAATTTTAAATCAACACTTGTCATCCCGATAATTATGGTTACATCATATTTAGAAGAACAAAAATAGAACAAATAAAAGAAGGTTAAATTTGTGCTAAATATATAAAAAACTTCAGTTCAAAAATTTGTTAGAAAATCGAAACTCAAAAGAAGAATGAATATTTGAAAGAAGGGTAATTTCTGGAGAAATAATAAAGTACCGTAATTTCGGGTGAAATTGATCATTTTTCACGGTTTTTCTTGTCCGTTTTCTATAATGTTGACAATGCCAAACAATTGAATGCAGGAAAACAAGTACGAAGGTGAGTCTCATTGACTCATGTACCGGAGTTTTCTAACAAATGTCATTTTAGTGCTAAGAAGTATCTCTAAAATAAAAAATCGGGGAATCTCATTTCGGGGTGAAATTGATCACTTGTCAATGCGATTATTGTTAGTTTTCAAACAAACCCTATATAATAGATTTGAGGTCCCTGAATCTGAATATGCTTGCTAAACTCTTAACAATACAATAATTATAGAAATAATGAATAGTCAAATTTCAAGAATTGTATGTATGTATGTAGGTAGCCACCAATCCTTGCTTGAGTCTTGCTCTGCATGCGGTTCCACTCAAAAGTAAGGTCAAATTTTATTACCAATCTGCATTCAACATACCGCTGTATGAAGGGCCAAAAGGGGGGTGGCGGACCCGTAAGCAGAAACACTTACGCGAAACCCGCGGGAAATAGAGAATCTCCTTCCAGCCATATGATCCAACAGATTGAGTATTAGAATTTGCAATACTTGTCGAGCTTTCCACGGAAAGGTTTGTTTGAAGAAGGGCGCGTCAAATCTTTTACAACTGTGGGAGTGAAAAGTACTAGACGCGAACGACTAACACTTTTCCTCCTGACTCCGATTGGCACTCCACTTCATTGTCCAGTTGTAACTTCAATGATGCCCTGATGCTCCCTCCCTCCCCAAAACATGGTAAATTCAATAATAGTCAAATGTTATATAATAGAACAGATTATAAAATATATAATAATATGGTAAAAAATATGAAAATAAAATGGTAGTAGCAATAAATTATGACGCAGTAAAACAGAATTTAAGTGCAGTGTTATATCGGCCAACACATATTTTTCTTTTTAATATGTGTTGTACTGATGATATAAGGCTGATCGAGGGAAGAGTGATTAAAATAACTAATAATTTGAATAAAATAAAACTCATCGATTTGTTCATAAAGCTCCGGATACATCGAAAACAAAATTTCAGCTTCCATATGTTTAGAGTCGAAATCTTATTTGTATCGGCCTAAAAATAAAAATAAAAAGAAAATCACAGAGAACCGATATTCAATTCCAATTTTAAGAAGTATAAGAACTCAAGTATTTATTTGTAGCCGTAAACTATGCCAGTGGCTATAAAGGCATATATATGTGTGGTAATACTAATCTAAACAAAACTACCGTTTATCGATTTCTTTCAGAGCTTCTAGCCCTGTTTTAATGGATGCCCTTTCTCTGTGAAATATTACAGTACATATTAAATAATGAATGTTTAATAATAACTTTTTGTTTCATATATGAAATGTGATATGGCGCTCCCCTGAAATTATGTAACGCTTCAGATGCGTGGTTCTCAGCTGCAGCTCGACATTCTGCGAATAAGGATAGTATAAATAAATGTTTTCGAAAAAGTCCGGCTTGTTTTTTTTTCTGAAAAGTAAAGCGGTTGAATTTATCTTTTGGTTGCGTAGTAGCATATATTTTTATAATGTTCATGTACCTAGGGAATCGACTGCTATAAAAAATAATGAGTATCACAAAATAACTTATATTTAACAACTATAATGAATCATACAGTAATTATTCAAAAAGAATACGAATTAAAACAAATAGTAAACAAAATATGCTGTAATATAATGTAATTCAATAAATGTAAAATAAAACAATACATGACATAATATGAAATAATTAAACAATATAAAATAAAAAATATAATAATTTTGCAATAATGTACCGAAATAAAATAGTATATATAAAACCATAAATTATACATCATCACACTACAATTTTTGTATACAATACAATGAAATAATGTTTGTTTGTCACTATTTGCTATTAAAGTCAGATTAAATTATATGGAGGACGTGGAATTTCAAATCAAACATTTTATCAAACAGTTTCATTCTCCCCGGGATAACTAAAAAAAAATAAAATAATTTAAAACAGATTAACAGATTAACAGATTTGAATGATTTGCTCGTTCTGTACATCCCTTGAGACCCTTGCATAGACTAGCGTAGAGTTTACTATGTGACAACATAACTTTTGCATTGTTTACTTTTATCCAAAGAGTGAGAAAACATGTATGCAATTTAATATACTGTAAAGATCCGATTTTATCAGCCGCTTTTATAATATAACATAACATAATATAATAGAATCTACAGTAGGGTGCGGCTTAGTTTTCAAAAGTTCTCAAAACCAAAAATTCGTATGCTCTACCGAACTCTAATCACGCTAAAAGAGAAATCCAAAATCTGAGCCAAAAATACTAAAACTCAGAGGCGGCGCAAGCGTCTTGAAGGTAAACCCTCAGGCTATGAAAAATGACCCTCAGTGAAGCAAACACAACTCTGCTATTCTTCAACCGATCCTGAAACCTCCAGCACCAATAGCTTCAAAATTAAATCTATGAAAACTCTATAGAACATCAAACTTGTCCAAAATCAAAAATAGTCTTAGCCCCAGTAATCTATTCAAAACTTTTCCTCATTTTTCCAAAAATCTCAACTCTGCCCGACCATAACTTCATGACCACTCAACCGCCTCCAAATCCCCTCACACGACCCTGAAGCTAATTCAATTGGTTTTAAACCTTTCATACATCACATTTAACAAAAAAAAAAATGTCGACCAAGTCTTTCAGCAAAAACTGAACAAAAACATGACTTTTAACGAAAAATGCCAGTTTTTTTTTTAATTTTTTGCCAGTTAAATATTATCTCCAAAGCTGAAACTGGTTTTTCTCATTTGTTTAACCTTTGTGAATGACTTTGCAACAATTTTTTAATAATTCTTCAACAAAAATATGTTTGCGTATTCATAAATATATATGCACTATTTAACTCGTAATTAAGACAAGATGCTTTATAAATTTAAGTTTAATAGAAAAAATGCAATTTCCGGCGAAAAACACTTAAATAATCAATAAAAATTTGATTTTTTCATTCAAAAATCACGTTTATGGATAGCCCCCGCCGAATAACCAAGTCAAAATCATTTTTTAGACAAATCTAAAAACAAATAAATCCGCCTCAAAAACATGAAAAAAGATTCGGAATCGATTGAGTAATCATGAAGTCATGGTCAAACAAAAATGATTTTCTTAGTAAAATGAGGAAAAATCTGGACAAAAGTACTTTTAACTAAGACCAGCTCTGACTCCAGACAAATCCTATGCTCCACCAAGCCTTTACAAATTCAACCCCGAAGGCATCCATGCTAAAAACTTCAAAATCGGTTGGAAAACTACAAAGCTATGTTTACTTCAATGAAGGTCACCCCTCACAACTCGAAAATTCACCTTCAAGACGCTTGCGCCACCTCAAAATGTCAATACTTTTGGCTCATATTCCGAGGTTTCTCCTTCATTGTGATCAGAATTCAGTAGAGCACACGAACCCCTGTCCTCGAGAATCCCTGAAAAATAAGCCGCACCCTAATCTACAGTAAACTCTCCATAGCTCGATATTGAAGGGACCATCGAGTTACAGAACATAGAACCAGTGCTACTGCGATCCAAAGGATTATCGAGTTAGTCATCAAAACTAACTTTTGCTCTGGTTCTCTAACTCGATATTAATATACGAAGCATCGAGTAAGGGAGAATTGATTGTAATACAATGTAATATAATATAAGGGTTCATTCACAAATTTCACAACGCTAAAAATGATCATCTTTGACGCCCACGCACCCCCTCGTAACTCATTTTGTATGAATATTTTTCGAATTTCGTAGAAGCTGTAACATCTTAAGGACACTCACTCACCGGCGGTATCAAATTTATGAATGAGCCACAATATGATATGTTATATAATACAATACAATACAATATAATATAAAACAAATAAATATAAACAATTCTTCGATAAATGCTGCCATACGTGTAGTTGATAATCTGCTGTCGGAAATTGGTCGGTAGCTCTATAAGTTCGTGTATGTTTTTGACCAGAAGGAAAAATCATTATGTTTCCATACAAACCTACGAATACTAAGATCTAGTATTTGATATTCTAATGTATGTATGTATGTATGTATGTATGTAGGTAGCCACCATCCTAGCTTGAGTCTTGCTCTGCATGCGGTTCCACTTAACACTCAGTACAGTCAATTTTCATTATCAATCTGAATTCAACATACCATTATATGAAGGGCCAAAATGGGGTGTGGCGGACCCGTAAGCAGAGACACTTACGCGAAACCCGCGGGAATTAGAGAATCTCCTTCCAATAATATGATCCAACGGAAAGTATAATGAAATTTGCAATACCTGTCAAGTTATCCACGGGATGGTTTGTTATAAGAAGGGCGCATCAAATCCATTACAACTGTAACTTCAATGATGCCCTGATGCACCCTCCCAATATCACCCATGTTATATGATTCAATTAAATGATTGTCATGTTATGAAATTGAAAACAATAATAAAAATATAAGAACTCATGCAATAACTCGATGATTCGACCTAGAATTGAATGAAATATCATTAATATTGAATACATAATAACAGATTATTCAAACAAGCCTGAAAAAAAAATACAATTACAATATTTATACTAAATGTTTACGACGGCCTCCTGCAATTGCATAATGCTGATATATCCTAAATAATTTAAAAAAAAATATTTTGCAGCTCATTTTTGATGACCATAGGAAATGGTACAGAAAATATGTAATCAATTTTTGAATTAATGGTTAAAATTAGCAACTTAGCCAATGACTGCCATTCTCACATATAAACACATTCACATCGACAACTTTCTGCGAGAAGCGATATCTTCACTGCGGGTGGTTTGCAAGAACAACCGGAGAACATTCGGCTACTGGACGTTGCTGGATTTTATTTTAGGATTACAACCTATATCTGGAAAGAGTACTAAGGAAACTCTCAAGTAAAGAAAGATTTTGAATAAGTGAATTAACATTTACAATGAATAACATCGGAGGCGACAATGTTTTCCGGGCCAGTTACCATCCTAGCTCTGCATGCGGTTTAACTGGATAGCAAAGTCAATTTCCATTACTAATTTTAATAGTTAAGATAAATTATGATGGTGATAAGTGTCTCTTTTTTACTTTTGGAGGCAGTATAAAGTCAGCCGGAACATCAAATAAAATTTAGACCTGGAACCTGAACGGGCCTGGTGTAGTGATTTCCCGAGTTTCCTGGTGTAGCTGTTTCCAGAGATGAACTAGCTCAAGGCTAGAAATCACGTTAATAAAGATAAAAATAAAATAATATAATATAATATGATATAATTAAATGTGATATAGCATGATATAATATGATATAATATACTACCATAATTCTTTCACTGTTGCCTTCGTCCAGGAACCTAATGAGTCAGAAAGACGATTGGTCCACCAGTACTGCAATGGTCTCGAGCACATTGCACCGCTCCGAGATCCGAAACCATCACGCACACCACTTCACTTATGTGTATATAATGAAATTTGATGCCCTATGATAAAGGTGATGGGCAACCGTGAAGAAGCAGTGCGTGGAGCATGAATGAATCTCGTCATTGGCCTGGTACCTAATTAAAAGTGTTGGCAAAATGTTCCAATTCGAAAACCTATACAATCTATCAACTAGGTATAATGAAAATCGCAAAAATAAACAACTTTAGAATTACGGAAAATATTAATAATGAAAAAAAGTGTTCAAAAATCTGCTGTTCAGAAAAGAGATAAACACAAAAAATAACGTATTAATTTTAATCTAAGAAAATATGAACGAATATTCCATAATAATTATGTGTGTACGGTACAACTAGAAAATTTTCGCTTGCATTTAACAAGGAAACGGAAACACGTCCTTAAAAAATAACAATGAACTGGAACGATTATATCAATAATCACCCTAGTACGCCCTCAATTAAAATTACAAATATACAAGTACATAAAATTGGACTTAGCTGTGGTATGATGATTTCTGTCGACACTTGTTTGAACAGCGGCAGGTAACGATAACTTTGCGCCATTAACGAATAAGCTTTAATCCGCTGGCATGAAAAGGCATCTTTGCTCAGCTGCCTGGTTTATGCTGATGACATAGTAATCCGTTGTGTTCAAAGATTCCCTATTGATATTCTGCTTTGCTTTGCGCATACGCGCATGCGTCACATGACTCATTCACTATGGCATCGCCCTTATTTCTACTCACGCCACTACAACATGTGCGATTCGGAGAAAACGACGCAGATGATACATTCAGGAACTCACTAGTGCAACGCAACTTGTTCCCCTTGTGACACTGTTGTGCGTTACAAACGATTTAGTGTAGAGAGCAAAACAGAAATGCTACAACACAATAAAATGCAACATATAATTTCTTCGCAGCCATGATGTTTTGGATTCTATAGTTTAATTTGAACGAAATTCACTGAATTTTTACCATTAAAGCACTTATTTCATTCATCTTCTATCATCATTTTGTCGACCAACACTTCCACGTACATTTCACCGAAAATTCAACATTATTTATCACCATTAACAAACAAAATTTGAGATAATCTTTAGACTACCAAAAACGCAAACCTGAACGTTGCAGGGTTGGTAGCGACAGTCAAATTTCAAGAATTATGCAAAAAACGCCTAAATATATGCAATTTACTAAGGAATTTCCTGATATCTAACATAAATTCAATTATTTCCACCGAATGAGCAAATTGATGCCAGTTTTGGTTATGAAATCTGGTTTGGGGATATATCTCAAGTATCCTCACAAACTTTCAGGTTTATACCATGTTCAAATCCTTGTTTAAAACAAGAAGTTTATAAATGTTTGTTTATACTGCACCACACATGGTTTTGGAGTTTTACATTATTTTCATAAAAATAAACATTCTTTAACGCAAAAAAACTCCACAACACACAGTTCAACAATAGTTACGACAAAGAACGTTCATTCACTGCAGGTTATATTGATATTTGTGCCCATTAGGAAGAAATAAAATCGAGTGACACGGTGATCAATTTCACCCTACTGATCAATTTCACCCGAATGTACGATACTTTTGGCAATAACTTTCCTAATATGCATAAATTTATTCAAGAGCGAATGATTGTTGAATAAAGTGTCATTTTGTATCAATTGACTCCAAAACAAGCCTGACGTCTTAAGAAAGATTGAATAGAAACGTAAAAACGAAAAATTGAGAAATTCTTGGTTTCAGACTCATTATGCCAAACGACTATTATGCCAAACGGTCACTATGCCAAACGACCATTATGCCAAACGACCTTATTCCAAACGGTTTTGTGCCAAACGACTTTATGCCAAATGACCTACCACCATCAAACACTACTTCTTTGGGGCTTTATTTTTTATACATTTTTCGTTTCCAACTGATATAAGGCCGGCAATCAATAACATTGATCTGCTCAAGTTATCAGCGAAAAGAGAATTCGATTAATGCACTTACTCTGATGATGGTTGCAATTTTTAATGTCATATCTTCTTATTATGCCGCAACAATTTTCTATTGTTTTAATCATAAATTTTGCCTTCTTTCGAAAATAGGCTGTTTTTCTGTTATAAGATAAAATTTAGTAAAGCTAAATGTTAAATATTTTTATATTTTGCAGTTTTATCAATTCTTGCCAACCGTGCTGTTGGTGTTGATCTCGGTAAAAGCTTGAAAAAGTGCCGATATTCGTTCTAAATCACTCATTATGCTGCAGTAAGCATGACTTTATGCCAAACGGCTTCATGCCAAACGACTTTATGCCAAACGGAGTACAATCCGTAGAGCATAATTTCGTAAGCCTGTTAGAATATAAACCATACTATTGAATCAAAGGAACTCAAATTATTACAGTTGTTACCCTAAAAGTTTATTCCCATCGAAGTTTTTAGGATAACAGCAGTTGAAATCAAAAATTGGCATAGCAAGGCTGTATAAACCTTCGAGAGGTCACCAATCATGCTTATAGATGATGATATATGCCACATTGGATCTTAGATATTGGAGAACTTTTAATCGTCGTTGGACTCAAAATGTGGATTTAAAGGACTATGTACATTGGAGTCCTTGAATAGGCTTAAACGGTCATTGAACTCAAAACTTGGTAGATATTCATTAAATGAGTCTTAATCGATATCAAATTTGTTCAGAAACCTCTAAAAGATCACTAATCAGTCCTATACATACTCAAAATGAACTTAAAACGTGATATAATATATTTCCGTGAATCTATTTGGGTACAATGTTGTTCATTGAACTTCAAAAAATCACTGGTTACGCAGTTTCCCAAGGAGTTCATAGCTGGCCTTAAACAATTCGCAATATTATATTTACGTACCATCAACGCATTACGGAAATGTAGATTTCAGTGTGACGTTACTCTTGTTGTATTCGAATAAATCAATGTCGGACAAATAACGCTCGAAAACCACTGCCATCTTCCACGGCCCCTAATCGGTCGTTATCATCCAATCACTCTCGGCCGCTTCTCGATGGAGGGGCTTTTGGTGCTGTCCGGGTCAAGCTCAATTTTCGCATCCCAAGATCAAGCAAATTGATACTCGTCAACAATCGCGCTCGAGTGCTCACTCGCAGAGTCGCATTCATTCGTCATTGAAGGCATTAGAACAATCACCGGCACTTATTCAGCGAACGAAGTATGGAAACCACTCACGGCTTGGTGTCTTGATTTGGGTACCTACATACATAGCTACAACTAACCTCAGCGCGAGAACTACACACCAACGAGCACGGGTCAAACGTGGGTACTGTAAAATGGGATAACTTTAAGAGTTTTTTTTGGAAGAGAATCTTATTGTTTCTGTACTCTAGGTTTTGAAAAAAAAAATGTTATCTATTTATAAAGCATGAACTGACATTTCAGTTGAAATATCGGTTGAAGTTCGGCTTAAAATTGCCCAACATTTTTATAGGCGAAATACGATTTTAGTAAAATCACAACAAATTATGGGCTTCAGAACACATGAAAACTGGGGGCCTTCCTAAGCCAAGTGGTTAGAGTCCGCGGTTACAAAGCAATGGCATACTGAAAGTGCCTGGGTTCAATTTCGTAATTGAAATTTCCTTGACTTCCCTGGGCATAGAATATCATCGTACTTGCCACATGATAAACGAATGCGAAAATGGAAACTTTGGCAGAGAAATCTCTCAGTTAATAACTGTGGAAGTCCCCGGAAGAACACTTAGTTGAGAAGCAGGCGCTGTCCCAGTGAGGACGATATGCCAAAAAGAAATCAGAGTTCAATTAGAAAATAATAATAAAGAACATTTATAAAATAAAATGCATTATAATAGTGATTTTTTTCAGAAAAGAAGTTTTAGTGGCAAACAGGCAGCTATTAAAGTATATTTACCAAACGTGTTTCAACAGAAATATCAAAAGCTTCAAAAACCTATGTTTCAAATGACGATAAAAGTTGATTTTTTATCCGTCTATGAATGTTGATGGTTATAAACCTTTGTACTCGTTTGTTTTGCAAAGCTACCCTCATAATGAAAGATACCCCGTTTTACGGTACCTACTAAACGTGACACATGCTGCCCCCGGAGGCACAAGTGCCAAACGGCTAACAATGAGTCATTGAAAAAAATTCCAACCTCGTCACCATTCGCTTCTGGGTGCGAAAGAGCTGATTACCCGAGCAAGAACGAATAGCTCGTATCTATGCATACCATATTTAGGCATTATACCTCAATGACGTATTGTTCAGTAGTTCTGACATTGTCCACACCTCATTTTAGTATAATTATGATATTGAAAATATTGTGGCACTGAACTACAAATTGGAAAATTTAGCTTTCATATGAAAATTCATCACGTACAGATGAGGTATTGCAATGGTTGGTCCCTTACGTTAGGCTCTTCCATACCTTATTCAGGTGCTAACTATTGACAAATCTCTGCTAAGGAATACCTTAATGTGGAATTCTACAGCCAATTTCTTCTGCTCGGGTAACCGGTTCGTGGTCGTTGTCCAACAAAAGCCCCGTTAATCGCCGGGTGCAGTTGGAATCGGAAGGGAGGCTGGGCGAGACCCAAGCTGCTTGCCATTCACTCAAACTGCAGTTAGAGATATGTATGTATAGGGGTATTTAGTAGGGGTACTAAGCGCCGCCTAAGTGGTCATGACCTACAAGCCTACAAGCGGATGGGGGCTGACGTCGACATCAACGAAGTCGACGATATGCTGATTGACGTGATTGTACCCGGAGGCTGATGCTTGCCATGGTGATTGTAATTCCGATCATCGATTGACAATTTTGGAACTTTGGTCGAAGGTAGAGTAAAGTGGGGCTAGAATGATAATTGCTTGCAACACTGGTTGCTTGTTTGTATTAGCTGAAAGCCGAAATTTGGAAGAAAGTACAGCTATTGTAGAAGTTGAATCATATGCCCTTTTTAAGACATATGAAAACTGTAGTGCTATCTCAGATTATCTTCCGTAGTTTATCACTTGCAAAAAAAACAACAAGTGCATCGTAAAAAAATTGCAAAAAAGCTTGACTCATACTGTAATAAGGAGGACATAATATGATCAGATGAAAAACTTTTTTATCATGGAGCTGGAGCTGAATTTTCATGAGATATAGTCAATTTGTTTGCTTCGCTCATGACACAGACATTATTTCAGAGCATTGGGAATGGTGATTATTGTATTATATTGAAGTTCCAAATAAAACCTAACCACTAACGGAGCCTGTAGAGTACCAGGGCTTCCTCAGCAGTATTGTGCCCTTCCTGTGTTACCCAGAGCAATGGCGCTGGTGATTTTGTGTTTCTCCGAGATAATCTGTTGCCCTTCTTTAGTCTCTAATCTGAGGCTCAATAAGGGTGGGATTATGAATATGTTTCTATTAAATTTAAATTACAACCTATATGGTTTCGCATTATGAGGTTTACAGTGTATTTTGTGTTTTCGCCTTTGGCGATTTTGGATAGATACCGATCTGTTTTTATCGCTGCTAGTCTTTTCCGTGCTGAGATTGCGAAAAGCTTAATCCTGCCTAGTTTGGGTAGTCGCTACAGTTAGGATAGCTCAGATTAATCTTCAGCATAAAAGAACAGCAACAATCAATCTTTGCAGACTCATGCAAAATGGTACAGCCCAAGTGGCGCTAGGTCTAGAACCTTACTTTCATAGAGGGAACTTCTATCTAGGTAACCTTGTGGACCCAGTTTTTGCTACTTTCAGCAAAGTTGAAATGGCAAACTCGCGCTCCATGCCCCGCGCATGTGTGCTCATTAATAACGCAATCGCTGCTCATTTCTGAGTTAACTACTGGAGATGTATGTGCTGTCACAAACGATGTTTCTGTTGGAGACCTCAATAGGAAATACGTCTATTGCTCGGTATATTAACCACATGATGAACCATCCCTAACGGATGATGTCAAACGAGTTGTCGGACACTGCGTAACAAAAGGCCTTCCGCTGATTGTAGGCAGTGATGCCAAAGCTCATCACATCAATTTGAGAGGCTCCAGTCTTATAGTAGTACAGACCTTGGATTACTTAACATAGGCAATCTCCCAACCTTCATAGTATCTAATAGAAAAGAAGTGTTAGCATAACACTCTGCTCGAATAGAATCAGTCACGAGTTGATCAAATGGCATGTATCAGATGAGGAATCATTATCTGATTATCACTACATCTTCTTTGAACATTCAAATGTAACTACGCTGACTTTGCGTTTCAGGAATCCCCGGTCAACAAGCCGGGAACTCTACATTGAATTGGTTGCGACCAAATTTCATGGACATTCTTCGTCCATAGAAAATCCAAGTAATTTGAATGATGCCGTTGATACTACAACATCCTACATTATGAAAGCTTTTGGAGAAGCATGTTCTCTGCGGTCTGTGAAGACTACAAGAGGGACCCCATGGTGGAATTTCGGTCTGACTGGACTCATGAAACAATGCAGAAGGAGTTGGAACAGACGCCGTTCAGCAGGCTCTTCGTTTTGCTGAACGATTTGGTTGGAAAAACCTTTGTACAAATGTTTACAGTTTGAGTAAAGTTAGTCGGTTGAACAAAATCCTTGCAAAATATAATGCTTTCCAAGTGAACGGAGTTCACTTTCCTAATGGTGACTTTACTTCTTCTATTGACGGAATTATAGAATTTTTATTCAATACACACTTCTCTGGATGTGTGGGCCTAGCATCTAAGGATGATCCAAATGTCGTTTCATGAAGTTATGAGTCTCCGGCTTCGGCTCGCAGTATCGTAACTACTGAATCGATTCAATGGGCACTTAATAGTTTTGCTCCTTTCAAATTTCTAGGAGTAGATGGGATTTATCCTGTTTTGCTCCAGAAGAGATTTGAGTTTATCAAACATATTTTGAAAAAGCTACTTGTAAGCAGTTTTGGTCCCAGATCCTGGCGTGATATTACTTCAAAGTTTATCCCGAAAGGAGAAAGTGTGTCGTATGAAGAAGCGAAGAGTTTTAGACCAATCAGTCTGACCTCTTTTCTTCTGAAATGTTTGGAACACATTATCGATCATCACATCCATGATCCATGATTTGGCAAACATGCCTCTTCATGTAAATCAACATGCTTACCAATCTGGAAAGTCCACTGTGACTTTTTTACACAAAGTTGTATACGATATCTAGAAAACATTCGCTCAGAAGCAATCCTGCTTAGGTGTTTTCTTGGATATTGAGGGTGCCTTTGATAACGTGTCTTTCGATGCCATATTGAAAGCTGCATGAAACCATGGGCTACCTACAATGACTACCAACTGGATTCATCAAACGCTCAAAAACCGACATCTCTTGCGTCAAGCAGCGATTCGAAAATTGAGTGTTTGCGGATGCCCCCCAGGGGGAGTCTTATCACCACTTTTATGGAATCTCGTAGCAGATACGCTATTGAGGCAACTCAATAATAGCTGTGTTCCAACTTATGGATTTGGTATGTGCATAAGCACCCTATTTGACCTGATGCAAAGTGCTCTTCAGGTAGTCGAGAGTTGGTGTAGCCAATATGGCCTTTCGGTTAACCCGAATAAAACATCTATTGTTCTTTTTACGAGAAGACGAAACCGCGATGGAATTCAGAACCTTCACTTTCACTTTCCTTATAGGACATTTACCACACAATTCCCTTCACGGAAAAAGTGGACGTCTGGCTATTTGGAAGTATATCAAACAATATAGTATGTTACACTGATGACATACTTCTTGAAGGTAGAGCTGATGCTGGTGTATATTCTCGTGAGCTAAGGCTGAATCAGTTTTACTCAATTGGTAGACACTGCACCGTTTTTAGGCGGAAATATTTGCTCTTATTTGGGGAGTGCAATCAGCACTTCAGAAACACGTAACGGGTAAAGTTATATACTTCTGTTCAGATAGTCAGCCTGCTATAAAAGCTCTTGCTTAGGCCAACACGATGAGGAACTGAATTCAGTCAACTCTGTAAGCCTTGTATGGGTACCTGGCCAATCTTCCATAGTTGGAAATGAATTGGCTGATGAGTTAGCTCGCGATGGAACATCGCATGACTTCATTCCCAAGTAACATTGGCGGCTAAATAAAAGCGTATTCAGCTGATTTATGATCTATGCAGCTGAAAATTAGCTTGTTCAAATCTTATCCAGCAAAAGTGTTTTCTGGGTTGGCCCTGAGTCAGCTATTCCAATTTTGAAGTTCTGGGTGAAGCTTCAGATAAATTCTAGGGAGGCAACTCAGCACAAGCAATATAGGAATAGTTTGGAGTCGTGTCGTCAAACAAAATTGTACTTTACTGAGCCATCTCCAAGGGTGGCGAAGTATTTAACAAATCTGTCAAAGCAGAATTGCAATCTCTTGGTCAGGGCGTTGACAGGCCTGCCGACTCAACTATCACATGGCAAATATTCAGCGTGCTGACTCATTTGTGTGTGGTAGTTGTTACTCCGATTATGGAACTTCGTATCACCTGATATCTGCCCATAACTGCATATTTGTAACATTTGACAAAAGTAGGCATTGAGTAAATGGGATACCAAGTTTGCATTTTATTGCAGTATGGGAGGGAACTGATATTTCAAAAAATCACTAAGAATTCAAAAGGGCTTATTTGAGGCTGAAATGTTGTACAACTCATATCGCTTATTGGGTGAATAGTCAGAAAATAATTCTGATAGAAATTTCGTTGCCACTGCATTACGAGGCTCAAGTATAATATCAATGTGACTGTTATGCGGTTACAATTGCCAGTGTAACAAAACAACTTGGTATTTTTTTCGAATTTTCTAGAACAATCTCACAGATTTTAGTAAGTTGATCGAAAGCATTTGTCATTTGATGACTCTCCCCGGTATTAACTCGAAATTGTCAAAAATGTCGAATGTGACTGTTATGCAGTTATGGGCAGATATGTAACTGTCCAGTTTTTGCGCAAATTACTTGGTATCAGGGTTAGGAAAAATTCTGAATTTCACTCTACAAGCAAAGCCAATCACAGTCAGCGAAGCCAGTGAAACTAATGCCCATCGCTGCTAAAGGCAACTCAAAATTACTGTAGAAAAATGTTCTATTGCTGTGTGCGTTTGAAATGCAAATATCAAATGCGGGAACACCAAATGCGGTAAGATTTTTAACAAGGAAGGCGATGTCAAAGTTTAATTTTCTGGGTTGGCGGTGATATAGATCATGGTTGCTAAGTATCCATTGGTTTCTTTGTGTTACGGCTGGATTTGCACGTCAAACGCAAACAGCAATACATATTTCTCGCTGCATTTCCTGCATTTAGAGCGTTCAATGACGCTAACGATTTAGAAAATTCATGCACCCCATAGGCTACTTGATGAGATTCACGTTTTTGAACTACTTTACTAGGAAGAGCCACGTAATTTTCGCGAAATTCAAGCCTATTACTATTATCATTCCCAGCACTGCTTGGTATACACTTATTAAGTGTAACTGAATTCACAAGCCTGAATCTTCAGGATATTCTGTTATTCTTAACCCGCTGTGGTAATGAGCTATAGGCTCTCTTGACGCTCAAGCGTTTTGCAGTGCCCTTTTTAGGGCGCTGTTCGAACCCATTGTGGTATGGAGCTACATGCTCTCAATTCGCTCATGCGGTCGTCCCTCTTCAAGGGACCCCACTCCTATTTCTTCCTATCTTTCCCTACCCTTTCCTCTCCCATCGGATAGATGATGAAATAGGCTCAAATATGGCGATGGCACAAATCTTCCAACAGGTGGGGAACTTGCCTTTGAAGCCGGCCTTCTGATACCTGATAAGCGTGATAGGGTGCTTCTAAGAGGCAGTGACACAAAAGACGAGGACTCCAGAAAAAGTTCGTCCAAAGATTCAACAAAACTTTGTCGTTAGTAAATTTACGTTGTGTTATCGGATAATTATTCATTGCTTAACAAACCCAAAATTTCATATGAACGAGTTTAGTTTGTCTGACGATAATGAGTCACCAGATCTCATGAACACCAACCGACTTCAATATGGCAAACTCAAACCATCCTTCCAGCGAATCGAAAGTTCATCGTCCGCTCGCGCTCCATCTCGGAATCATTGATCCTTGTGCGGTGCAGTCCAATCGGAAATTGCTCACGTTTCCCGAGGTTCATTATAAAATGTGTCTTAAATTAATCACCCCCTTCTTGCCGAGCATCTTTCTTGTCCAGCTCCACAACAGTCCAACGAACGAGTTCTCGAAAGGATTACTCATAATAATATGACAACTCGCTGATCCCGAGTGCACTGTTTTAAAATGCTGGAATCATGTTCTTGCCGTTATCGTCGTCGCCGGGGTCCACAATCTGCTCTCCAGTTCCCATTCGATGTTGAAAAGGTGAAGTGGAAAATGCTGTTTGTTTCAGTTTTTTTAGTTCTTGTAACACCTCTCACTCTCGTCGTTTTCAACGACATGCACGGATGACGAACAGAGGTCCAGGCTGCTTGAAAGCTGGCATAAATTCTATTTCCAAACATGTTTTAGTTGAAAAACAAAGTCAAACATTCAGTTAGTACATCAGATAGTTGAAAATATAAAGGAAAATTTCAAAACAAAATTGTTTTCCTTCGTGTTATGACCCTAAGGTGCAGATGTCCATAAGACCTTCGAAAGCTTTAAAAATCAACTATTCCAATTTCACCAAAACATCTGCAAATCTACTTATAAGCATAATTGCTCAAATGTTCCCTTAAGTCTGTGCAATTAATAAAGAAAAATCCTTCCGCTAAATTTTCCTAATCATTCGATTTTTTTTTTGCAAACAAATAGAGGCTCAAAATGTATGAAAATATAAATTTAAGTAAAATTTCGTTCCGCATCCCCTAAAACATGTTCCACAAAACTTGTAATTATCAAACCATGTATAGTATTGACAATGCGTAACTTTTACCATGACTTTTTTTTAATCAGGACCACTATGCGCCGGTTGCTGCCTGAAGGAATCCGACCTGAGACAGGAGGCAGTCGATCCGAAAGGGACCGAACAGGTAATACCCAAGAACACAGAGTACAATGCGCCAAAGAAGTAAATCAAATTGGTTCTGAAAGTAAATTTATCCTGCCATTATCAGTTCTCGTTCTCATCCTGCTCCTCCTGGTCCAAGTTCGTCCCCAAACACCACCAAGGAGCCCTTTCTTGGTGATGGTGTATGGTGGCCTTTTTACACGGAAAGAATTGGTTTATGTGATGGGGAAGTTTGTTCCGACTTGAAGTGTAATAAAAACGAACGTGAGCAGAATTGGCTCGAGAGGAAAACAACACGGACTGTTTCATGCGAAGCAGAAGAGTACTCGAGTGTGGTTCTGGGCCCAGCTTCAAAGGAAACACGGGTGGGCAGGACACGAACGGGGATATACCACGGTTGTATGTGCGGTAGGGTGGCCCATTCCTTAAAAAATGTAATTGATAAAATCTTAAGTTACACCCCTGAAATTCATGGGTAATGGGCGCTGTAATCTTTCCTTAGAGATATGAAGATTCTCCGATGATAGAGAAAAGAGTGCACCTCTCTTTTCGTTAAAAAAATAAAAACAGTTACATGAAAAATACTGACATGGGGACAGTCAGAGCATGACAGAAGGGCTTTTGACACCCCCCGCCCTTCTCATGCCAACTGAAGTCCAAAATATGTTGTCCAAAAATGTTGGTTTGTACGGAGTTATGGGAGAGGGAGGGTTTGAGATTTCATACGCGTTATACTTTTAGCCATGGGCTAGTTGTAAGCAATCTGCCCAAAAATGTATGGTATTGCAGTATCCATTTATTACGTAACGCTCAAATTTGATTAAATGAAAACAATACTATAGATGTTCAATGATTTTACATGAGCAGTTTGGAAATCAAGATCAATTTTCGATTACAATTCCCATCAAATTCATGATTTCTGATTTTTTTTTATTTGAGGTCGAAGAATAATATCATACAATTTATCTCAAACTTCTAGTTTTAGTTAACATTCTTCTCTAAGTTAATGAAAATAGCGGAAGTTATGTTAGAATCTTCAAAAAAATCTTCTTAAATTAAAAAATGACTATTTTCGAGAGCTTTGTTCTCTTCATCATGCGTGATTTTTTCAAACGTTTTGGGCACAAATTTTGCGTTAATACTTCTAACATTAATTATGAATTTCAGGAAATTTGGCCGAATAAATCCCCGCAAGCCGAAGATAACCAAAATGCCGAAATACGTAAATTCACATATACAGCAAGTTTTCAAAGTTTGGTTGGAAATAATGTCAAAATAATAAATAAACTTTTTACGTCATAAGTGACTATGTCGGGGATGGGATTCGATTCCAGGTCCTCGGCGTGAGCGGTGAGTGTTCTAACCACTACACCAGGTCCGTCCGCAGTACTTCTGAAAATATAAAATTTCTTATTTTTTCTGGAACATATTTTATTTTCCGTGTAACAAACGGAAACATTGATTTGAAATTCTTCAAATCTGTTGGGCTTTTTATGTGTAATAGATGAATTGAAAAAAAATAAAGACTGAGCAATTTTATATTACACGTTAAACTAGACCCAGGCATTTGTAGGTTATAAAATAATACAACTTTTCAAATATTTTTCAAGGTTTACATAAATGTTTCAAAAGTCGTATTAAACTTTCCTATTACACTGCGGAGCACGATTTTGTCTCAAGCACCAAAATACTACTATTTACTTAATTAAGTGTTGCTGAAATTGCTAAATTTGACTATTTCAGCGTTTTCCTGCTTGTATGGTAATTTATTCATTTAATTTTGCCACAGAATTAAAGCTTCGTGTGTATAACAATACTTAACGACAAAATTCATAATACTTTTGATGCTCAGAAGTATTTTTTTGGTGGTTTAGAAAAGTATGGCATTTTGCCATATAAGAGAAGTGAAGAATTTTGTACGGAAATACAAATACGTTTAAAAAATCGATATAATTAAAATTTGATCGTGCAATTTCCATTAAATTATATCTGTAATAAAAGTGAAAGGCGGAGATGAACCAGCCAAGGGCTGAAAATCTCCCTAAATAATAATAATAAAAGTGAAAGTACTTTTTTGCATGATTGGTAGATTAGATCAAAACAAAAGTTGGATGAATCGTACTTTTAATTTTATGTTAACATCAAAGAAACTAGTATTTTATACAATTTTGGTGGCTTATAGCAAAAATATGTGACGCGCTGGAACATTTCTGAAAACGGCATCAGATTCAGCAACCCCATATCTACTAGAGACACATAATTTGATCCTTGAGACACTCAAAAATGTCATTTTTGTTACGCGTTTTTTGGCCCAAGGTTAAAGCCAAAAATAAAATTAATTTGATTTCCAAGCTAAGAAAACATAAACAAAAAATCCAAAAGCCGAGATTGAGTATTAGATAGTTAAAAAAAATTTCTTATATAATTTTGGCAGAAAATATTTAGAATATCTTCGAGGATTCTTCAGTGATTCCTCTGTATATTTTTTCAAAAAAAAAAAAAATAATTAATGGCAGTTTTCTAAATCTTAAATTTAAACCAATTATTCCTGGATAAACTTCCCTTCGAGCACAAGTCTTTTAAAAATTGTTTGTTAAAAATCCTTTAACCTTTACAGTACTGGGTGGCAACATCAAAGTTTCGAAATTTGTATCTTCGCCATCGTTCGATTGAAATTGATGAGATTTTCAGGAAAAACTTCAATTGAGTTATACTTTTAATTCATGAATTAAATGAATGATGATTGATGATTAAACAATTCGGTGATAGTTCCGGAGTACCTAGAGTAATTCAAAATGAAAATTATGAAGAAAATGCAAAAAAACTTCATTAAAAATGTCAAAAAACTCATTTGAACATTGATTTATTTGCTAAAATATATCACCTAATTCTGTTTGGAAACTAGTATGGTCATTGAGGGAACATGATCACCGGATATTGGTTCCGGTACCCGAGCAGAAGAAAATAACTAATGAATACCAAATTGAGGTATTTCATACCAGATAATTTCCAATACTAACAACCTGAATGAGGTATGAGTGAGCCCTGCATAAGAGGTAAAATACCTCAAATAATACCTTCTGCATAGTCTACAAATACCAAGCTGATAATTAGATCAGGTATTGTAATACCTAAATAATACATGATGGATTTTCTTATAAAATTGAAATTTTTCAATAGTAGTTTAATTCCTCCAGCAGTCCTCAAAAGCTATCGAATACCAAAATAAAGTGTTTTTAATTTTAAACATTTTTTTAAATTACCATTATAATACCAATATGAGGTATTGATAACTGAACAATACCTATTTGTGATATGTTACCAAAATATGGTATGCATAAGTTATTGCGAGTTATTCTTTCCTCCTCGGGTAGCGACCCTAAGGGGCCACTTCCAGAATATCATGCACTGATACCTTTCAACGGTTCAAAATTCATGATTTTGCACACATATGTGATTAAATATCGTGACATAAATTATAAAATGGTTCTGACTCAGGCCCGGATTTGGGGGGGTGCCGAGGGGGCAAATTCCTCGGGCCCCCCGATTAGAGGCCCCCTCCCCGAGGAACCAATAATAAGCAAAAAAATTTTTGAAATACTTCATATAGACATATAATTCAAACTTTCAAGTCAACATTCGAGTACTTGAGTAGATTTTTTTTCCTCATATCTGAATCTCATAATATTGTTTGGTCGATTATTTATTATCCTTCAATATATTTCAAAAAAAAAATCATAAATGTTAAGCCAAAATCTCCAAAATTCTTCTCAAGCTAGTTTTTAAAAATTATTGAAATTAAAAGTGCCGTTCACGTTTTTGAACTGTAGTGTACTGCGCAAATAAAAGAGTTTATTTGAATTAGGACTTTAAAATTTAAACATATTTGCAATGCTATCAGAAGCTTGAAGTTTAAGGATTTTCTTTTTGTTAGTAGTCAGTATTATTAAGATTTTTTATTTTGTAAAGGCCTAGGGTAAACTTTAAATATCTTCCAAAGAATATAAATACTATATTTTTTTTATGAAAGCATGCGGCGACGGGAGAAAATCTGGAAACTTGTGCTTAATGAAGTCAAACAGTTATAGAAAAAAAAATGTGCTAAATTCTTCCGGACGGAATGACCTGAAATAGCTCTTAATCAATTTCAAAAAAATGTTTAAGATGTAATCAGTTCGTTTAATCTATGGCAACCTTTGATGTCGGGATAATGATGAATGCCAGAAGCTTTCTTATATATGAGGTACCGTAAATTCGGGGTGAAATTGATCACGGTGTCATGCGATTTTAAATCTCACTAATAGTACACCAAAATCAATGCAACGTATAGCAAATAAACGTTGTGTGTCTCAAATATTATCGAATTGTGTGTAGTGAAGGATTTTGTGACAAAGAATGTTTATTTCTATGGAAACATTGTAAAATTCCAGAATCATATTTGATGTGATATACTAGTTCTAAACAAGGATTTGAACATGGTGTCAGCCTGAAAATATGTGAGGATTCTTAATGTATATCCCTAACATAGATTTTACAATTGAAACTCATATCAATTTGCTCGTTTTGTTGAAATAATTGAATATCTGTTGCGTGTTAGGAAAATTCTTTGGAAATTGCCTACATATAGGCGTTTTGCGCACTATTCTTGAAATTTAAATCATCACGTTTGTTAGAAAATTTCGGAATATGAACCAATTGGGTTCATCGTCGTACTTGTTTTCCAGCATTTAGTGATGATGATGATGATATTGATAACCTTTCAAAAAGGATGCCAGAAAAAACCGTGAAAAATGATAAATTTCACCCGAAATAACGGTGTCCTGAGAAGAAGAGGAAGTGGAATTTCGATGAAATCAGCATCATTTCCCATACAATTTTAAAAAAAAGTGTTTGTCTTCTAACCTTTATTCTTTTTGGCTAAATAAGGAATAATGAGAAAATTGAAAAGATGCAATGTTCTATATGACTAGGTTGAAACTACTTTGAAGTAAATGGCTTTGAAATTTTCAACAATTTTTCACTCCATACAAATTATACAGTAGCCAGAAAACGAGCTTATCTTGTACGAATTATGCCACTTTTCTCGTTAGACAGAAAAATCACCTAAAATGCTATTGGAATACGTCACTCACATCCCTTTAAATTTCAAAATTAAAATCTGAATTTTGTATTAAGGGTCCCCCTTTCTGAAATCTGACCCGGGCCCCCCGAAGCCCAAATCCGGCACTGTTCTGACTATTTTCGGACACTAGGTGTCAGATTTCAATAGGGCTTCGAATAATTGATTTTGGAAGCTGCTTTAATTTTATAATTTTCATATTAAAGTGAATTGGCATCATCTCATATACTTCCTTTTATTTCTGGTGTTACGTCCCACCAGATCAGAGCTTGTTTCTAAGCATACTATTTCACGAGCAGTTTCATTGTTGATCTCGAAACTTTCATTAAAATTGATCATTGTTTGCACTTGTATGCAATAGTCTCCAAACTGAAACAGGTGATACATTATGATAAGGAAATTACAATGATTTGATAAAAATTATAAGGTTTTTCGTATTTCCCCATAATATTTATTTACAAATACTCAGGTACCCCAATAAATTCGTACCTTAGTCTGAAGCCATCACCAAATTCAATATGTATGCATGCTTAAAACATATTGAATTTCACTCTTTTTTTCTCCTGGAAATCTTATCAAAATCGAACGAAAGATGACAATGATATAGAATTTTGAAACTTCGATGTTGACTCCCAGTACTGTTAAGGTTAGAACATATTTAAATATTTTGAAGGATTCCTTCAATATTTCGTCTAGCTATTTCACTAATAACACGTCCAGACCGAAAATTCTTCAAGATTGAACTTACTCAAGAATTACAACCAAAATTTCCCAATGTTTTGTTATAACAATCGCTTCAAGTAATTTTATCTTCCATTTTTGCATGCTTTATCTTGAGGAATTCCTCAAGATATTTTTTCATTTGTTGTTTTTTCTTAATTTTCTTTTGGATTCTATTTGTAATATCTCAATAATTTCCTCTATAAGAAAAAAAGATTCTACCTCATTACCCCGAAAGTCCATCACCCGAACACCCCATAATCCCGGCAGTAGTGGCATTCTGGATGATGTCATACGGGGTAGAATCCTCCGAGCAACATTTTCATAGAAGTTTTTTTGAAGATTCCTTTGGAAATTTCATCTATTTTGCTTCTGAAATTTTTTCAAAACAACTCAAATCTCACTACTTATGCCTAAAGAAATTTCAAAAATATGTTATTATTATTATTATTATTATCTTTATTCTCGAGCCTTTCAGTCCTCGGCAGGATTACCTCGACAAAAATATGTTTACAAACCTTAGCGAAATTTTTTTTAAATGTTTAAGTAAGTCTTGCAAAAATCTTTGTAGTGTTCGATCTGTAATTTCACTTGAGCCACCTATAATTTCTCCAGGCAGATATTTCCCAAGAAATTCCATTAGATATTTTAACTCTTTGAATTTCTAAAAGTATTACTACAGTAGTTTTTCCTAGATGTTTCTCCGGTACTAGCTAAGTTTCCAAAGACATCTCTTGACTATTTTTTACGGTCGTACCTTTTTAATTTTTCCAGGAATCAACGTTTCAGAATTTGTTCAAGGATTCGTGCAAGAATCACTTAAGAAGACCCTCGACGATTCTACCAGTGTTTTTTCTATGGGTCTCATCTAAGATGTTCTCCAGAGGGATCCTTAGAAAGTTCCCCTCCGCAGCTGTCGTCCAATTGATTCAGGTGAAATTCTGCAAATAACAAACTTATAGTATATGCCAACGACCAACAAAAAATCAGTTTCATGCTATTATAATCTGCTAAGATATTGCCGTAACAGGAAAGTGGTTGCCAGCATCTTATAAGAGACCTGAATGTAGTTTCATTTGTAATTTCCTCCACAAATATATTTGAGGTGGATAGGAATGACATCGCCAAGTAGCTGCCAGTTTAAATAAATCATCTTCTAAATATTCTACACCGTTATCGTGGCGTCGATCTATTTTTCCTCCATTTGCACGCGTTCTGCTGGGCAGTGCTTCGTGTAACCCCAAACAATCGTGTTTCGTTTCGTCGTGGCATGTCCGATTCGTGTTCTGTTAGTACGAAAAGATATTCGTGTTCAGGCGAGGATGGATTACCAACTGGTGAGCTTATTTCATGCCTTTGATAACACTTTTTTTATCGTTGCTTCATTACGTTAATGTGCTTTTCATACAAACTATTGATGGTTTGTCGGTATGAATCCTTATTTTTGTTTTGTATAATTTTATTATACATAGCTTTCTTTTCTCGTCATTCGAATAATTCGAAATTTTCAATGTCGACGTATTTTATCAATCTTCTACCAATATAAATATAATTTCACCGCGAGACAAAAATGCGATACAAGTTTTGAGTAGAAACCGCGTTTTTCCTTCTAATTTATGGATCGCATCACCGACCAAAGATGACTATCCGATCTTTTTCCTCCCTCACTATGGTAACTAAGGAGATGCAAAGGTATTCTCGGTCTCTAGAACAACAATCGTTACGCACTAACATTCCATTCCTATCTCAATTGACTGTAAGGACTTGACTGTCGCTTCTATTAATCAATAACATGAGAGCTGCAAATGTGCACTTCCAGTGTAAGCGGAAAGTTCCATCCCTTATTCATATAAATCGAAGTGCAATTTTTAGCAGTTCCGATGAACCACCGAATAGCAACCATTAACATGCACAGTCAATTTTTGTTATGTAATGCTTGGCTAGCATAGAGATTATATGAGGTATTTAAAGCTTGAGCTTGAGCTTTATTGGCCGCCCGTGGTTGCTACCCCAGTATCGCCAGATCAGCTGCACTTACACAAGGAACCAACCAGATGACTGCTTGGGATTATCAGGCACCCTCAGTGTATAAGTGCTGGTGATCTTCTATTTTTTAGGCAACAATGGTGCCTGCCACGTCAGAATGCAGACCAATGAGGGGAAGGGGAAGGAATTGATGACGCATTCAACTGGCTCCCACGGTTGACCGTATATACCACTGCGTCAACGCCAGTTTATGCGGGAGGGGTGAAAGGGTGGGGTAATTTTTATGGCAGAGAGGCTTGCTGGTTTAGTCAGCAGACTGCCTATGTATCAGGCGTGAAGGAAGGCATGCTTTAATGATGAACGAATGGAAGCGTAGGGAAACAGTTTATTTCAGTCCGTCTCGGGTTCAAGCAAATTCTATGAACTGTGATAGATAAGAGTGGTAGATAGAAGCAAGTGAAATATACAACTACCAAGTACGAGGAAAGGGACGGGCCTGGGATTGAACCCATGACCTTCTGCTTATGAAGCAGAAGCGATAGCCATTAGACCACCAACCCCGTCTGAGATTATATGAGGTATTTATAGTAGATTAAATTGATTGATTTCAGGCAGTATCTCAAAATATTGTTTAAGAGTAACGTGAAAAAAACTATCCAACAAAAGCTCTGGTTGAACTTTGAAAGATGCTCTTTCATAATATTCAGAGCATTAAATCATGAGCAAAGATTCCCGTATAATTCGTAGTTGCTACTCCGTGATTGATCACAACAAGCAAAATTGCACAAAGAACCAACAGACGGAGCTTGGGAGCAGCTTACCGTCTACAGTGTACAATTTCGAGAATTCAAAGCATTATAAAGTCAATAACGGCGCCGGCCACGTCTTTACGGTCATCGGGGAAGGGAAGGAATGTTGGTGTGGCGTCCATTGTTACTGAAAACCGAGCATACCTCTGCATCTTCATGGTTGTCACGGGAAGGAGTTATTGTTAGTGGGAAGGATTCAAAAGCTACACAATCTGGATTCGCCTTGGTAAGTGATGCGATTAATGTTACCTCAATTAAAAGTCACCTAATGACATACATGGAGACTGGATTTAGAATTTGTCGACACCACTGGTGATGAACGGTACAAAGAATTTGTAAATGTAAAATAGGACATATTTGTTGTTTTTTTCATTTTGCAGCATGTATTACGGTCTTTGAGCAATGACATCCGTTGTTATTGGAGTTCGAATATACCCCTGCATCTCCATGATGATCGCAGGGAAAGCCTTTGTTAGTGTGGAAGATTTAAAAGCTACAACATATGAATTCAATTGTTTAAATAATTTGATTCTTGGAGCATGAACCCAAATAGATCTTAATTAGTCTGTGGAGAAAACGTCCGCACTTATTGTGCCAAACCATTCAAAGTTTTTTTTTAATTACAAAAATAGAGAAAAGTATTGTGTCCTTTAATATGTATTTTGTAAATGGTGAATTAGAGTATGCCGATACTTGGAGTGACAAACCAAACATTGTTTTTCTTGTATCGTAACATTCATACCGTTATTACGTATCATTGGAAATAGAAGCATGAAACGAGCTCACCAATTGATAATCCATTGTCGATAGGTCTGCTACAGATCAATTTCGGTTTCACCACCAACACACCTAAGGTACACCAACCATAGGAAAGTAATTTTCCAAAAAAAAAAACGCACTTGGACCGGAAGAATCCACACTTTCAAAAGCACAAACTTACTTGAAGAAGAAAAACTTCAAATGAGCAATTCCTGGTTGAGTCATAAGTAGAGTACTCTAAGCCTAATGATTTGTGCAATTCTTCAAAAACTCCTTGAAAATTATGTGAGATATTTCAAGACGGAGTATGTGCTAAAAATTCAGCCCTGTCGTCCTGCTTAGTCGCGCTTAGTCGACGACTAAGAAGCTTTGCTCAGATTTTTTTTAGAATTTTTCACCCGAAAACATAAAAAATAATGTGCGAAATCAACAACAATCTAATGCCTCACAAGTTATCAATCAAAATTTCCAACCTGTACCTACCAACGCCCTGGAGTACTTTAAACCTATTTGCATATAATTTCATATATAACAAGGGCATATTACCGCCCTGTAGAAAATCAATCGAAACATACGAGCTGTTTCAACGCCCTAAAGTAATTTCACCACATCGATTGAAAATTCCAGGCTTTATCAACGCCCTAAAGTGCTTTGACCTTATTCCACATAGATCAAAATCGAAAACTCCAAGCAGTATCAACGCCCTGGAGTAATTTGTCCCATATATATCCGTAGCATCCTAACGCCCTGTATGACATCAATCAACAAATCAAGCTTTAACAACGCCTTGGATTAACTTGACCTCATATAATGCAGACCAAGTGCATCTTTACGCCCCACATTACTTGAATGTTCCAAGCATTATCAACGCCCTGGAGTAATTTGGACTCATGCCATGTGAATCAGTTGCATCTTAACGCCCTGAGGGACAAATGTCAAGATGTATAAATGCCCTTGACTAATTTGAGCTTGTCTTACGTAGATCAGGTGCACCTCAATGCCCTGCATCGATTAAAAAGTCCAATCTGTACTGACGCCCTAGAGTAATTTGAAATTGTCTTATATAGATCTGCTGCATCTTACGACCCTGTAGGACATTATTTGAAAATTTCAAGTTGCATAAATGCCCTGGATTAATTTGACTTCATCCCATGTAAATCAAGTGCATCTTGACACCCTGTATGACATCAATAGAAGCTTTATCAACGCTCTGGAGTAATTTGACCTAAATCCTATCCTTAATCCCATATCGATCAAATACATCTCAATGCCCTGTAGGACAACAATTAAAAATTCAAGCTTTACCAGCGCCCTGGAGTAATGTGCCCTCATTTTGGGTAGACCAAGTGCATCTTTACGCCCTATAGGACACCAATCGAATATTCCATGATTTAAAAACGCCTTGGAGTGATTTGACCTTGTTCCATGTAAGTAAGTTGCATTTTAACGCCCTGTGGGACAAATTTCAAGATGTATAAACGCCCTTTACTAATTTGACCTTGTCTTACGTAGATTAGGTGCACCTCAATGACCTGTATCGATTGAAAATTCCAATCTGTATTGATGCCCTGTAGTAATTTGACCTTGTCTCACGTAGATCTTAGATAAGGTGCATATTAACGCCCTGTAGGACATCAATTGAAAATTCCATGCTGTATCATCGTCCTGGGGTAATTTGGACTCGTGTCATGTAAATCAACTTTATGTTAACGCCCTGTTCGATATCTACAGTGGGGATCCGATGGTTGGAACATGACTGCCTTCCATCTAGCGAAACCGACCCGTTAGTTGGAATGACTGACAGCTGATGAAAACGCTCCAGACTAACGTATCTGGAGAGCAAATCGTCACGAAACGCACATATACATACACATTTGTTCTATATATGGAGACTTCAATGCGATGGTACTCAGACGTCAAAGTCAGTTTGACATCTTCTCTTGACATTCAAGTGCTTTTTTGTTGGATTTTTTTCCAACAAGTGAACATCCAACCATCGAGTCATTCCATGTAACGCACCCCCAACGAGCGAATCCTCACTGTATTTTTCTTGTCCTTTGACCTTGTTTTTACCTTGTGCAACTTAATGCTCTGTTTCCATTGAAAATTCCTAGCTGCATCAACGCCCTGGAGTAATTTGACCTCATTCTATGTAGATCAGGTACATCTCAACACCCTTTAGGATATAAGAAAAAAATCCAAGCTTTAGCAACACCCTGGAGTAATTTGGCCTTCTTTCATATTGATCTTTGCAAGATCGGGAGTATATTTATACCCTGTTGAAAATCAATTGAAATTTCTTAGTAGTATCAACGCCCTGGAGTTATTTGACTGGAGTGACTGACTTATCCTATGAAGATCAGGTACATTTCAACGCCCTGTATGACATTCCTAGCTCTATCAATATCCTGCAGTAATTTAACCTTAGTCCACATTAATGAATTATATCGTAACGTACTGTAAAATTGAATCAATTTTTTTAATCTTTATCAACGCCCTGAAGTGAATATACCTTGTTTCACGTAGATAAGCTGCAACTTAACGCCCTGTAGGAAACCAATTAAATGACAGAGGTGACCCATTTCGCATAAAGACGTTTCGCAAAAGGATATTTCGCATACGGACGTTTGGCATAATGGACGTTTCGCATAATGTAGTTACAGTGCTGTTCTGAACAATAGCAGCGCATGTCGATTTTCATACAAAATGCTCAACTTTGACATGCTGTAGTTTTGTTCCCTTTCAAGCAATCGAGTTGAAAAATATGCCCAATTTTGTAAACACAAAATTTCAAAATTTTCTAAGCCCCTGCCGGAAAGTGAGATACTAGGTGAAATTGTTCGAAAAAATAGCAGTTTTAAAAAATTGAATTTCGGCTTGACATTATAGTTTTAAATTGTATATCACTTACCATTGGAACAATCTCCTCCTACTTATCATACCTACACCTAAACCGAAAATGTTTAAAATATTTGTAGAAGAAAAATTTTAAAATGAAAAACTGCTATTTTTTTCGAAAAATTTCACCTAGTGTCTCACTTTTCGGCAGGGACTCAGAAAAAACTGAAATTTTGTAGTTACAAAATTGATCATATTTGTAGTTCTGTGGAGAAAATTTCAGCTCGATTGCTTGAAAGGGAACAAAACTACAGCATGTCAAAGTTGAGCATTTTGTATGAAAATCGACATGCGCTGCTATTATTCAGAACAGCACTGTACATACAAGAAAAAGTAGCATTGTGAAGAAGGCATATAATTCTCATTATGTCAAACGTCCTTATGCGAATCGTCCTTATGCGAAACGTCTTTATCCGAGATGTCCTACCCCTCTTTATGAGCTTAACTAATGTATATCGAGTGAAGAGTAGTATTTGGTTCTTTCCGTTTTATATGTTGTTTATAATATCTATATTTTGTCTTTACTATTTATCAAACGATTGTGCTACTTTTCCTTTAATGTCGTTTCCCTAACCCTTTTCCTCGAATGTCATTTTTCCGAATGATTTGTCTTTTCGAGAAGTGATGCAGTTCATGAAGGTGCAAGAATAGTTCTCATTGTTAGGGTGCGTACCAGATGACTGGTCCGTTCACTACCCTGAAATGTGGGAAGTTGTGAAACGGTATGAGGATGTGAGAACAGACATTCAAGAGAGATCCTTCGATAAAAGCACGTGATCATTAAGAAGCCCAAGACCACCCTCGAAATATGGTATAGTTTAAAGCTGAAAAAAACTTCAACTTATATGTTCTTATGTTGACCAATAATTTTCATGTGATAGTGATAAATTTCATAACCACAACCATGAGCAGCATATTTGTGTTTTTAAATTTGATGACATAAGTTTGAAAACCATCTGTAATTAATACTTGGCAATTCCAAGATTCACTAATATATCTAACGTAAAACTACAAAAGATAAAACCATTGCGAAATACAATGAAATCCAGAGAAATTGTTATATTATTATATTATTATTATATTTGGCTGAAAACCGAACACCTCTTCTTTATGTAAAAAAAATTGTTCAAACGTTCTAGATATTCTGCTTTTGGAAAGCTCAAGAAAATCTTAGTAAAATTATTTGATTCATTTCTTAAAAAGGAAAAAATATCATATTTTTCTTTAAGTATTCATATATTACTTTACGTACAAACATAATCAAACATTCGAAACTTCGAATCTTAGGTATTTATTTATTTATGTTTAACTTTAAAACTTTTCTTCGCATTCTAGTCAAGTCTACATTTTTTTCTGATCGGACATGACTAAGAATAGGCATAATATTCCGTTAATAAATGTTCTGAGGTATGGTTGAGTAATAATCGCTGAAACGCGGTTATCATCGGCATATATAATTAAAATTACAGTTTGCGTCGTATTTTGCTTGAATTTTATAAAACTAGAGGAGAAGCATTTCAGTTGGCTTAAATTGATGTACCACAGCTTGACAGTTGGCAAAAAGCTCAGTTATTGATAAACTCTGTATTTCTTCTCATATTTTCTTCTCATATATTCCCTGAAACACAAACAATCTTAGGGGCATCGCATGGAGGAAAGCTGTAGTCTAATTTAAAATAATTTTGACGACCATTTTGAATTTGGTCCCGTATTGAATTTTATCAGAAAAACGTGATTCACCGTTAGCGCTTCGTTTTGAATTCTGAGATCAGCATCAAAAAGTATAGAAAAAACTGTACAATAATTTTTACCGAATGAACGATTTTCTTATCAAATGAAAACATCATAGTTTTTACAATGCCATTTTGTTTTTAGTCAATTTATCTCACAAAAAGAAATGCAATATCAAGTAATAAAACAATCATACAAACAATTCAGTTGTATTGTCAAAATTATGCTTCTGACTTTTGAAGAGCTTTATACCGGCAGTATAAAGTACCAGAAACATAAATTGTTGTTACTCGAAAACTGTTTAAGCAATTTGCTTAAATTTATCACAATTTTGTTTAAAAAGCGGAATGCAGTAACAATATATTGTTTTAAAAGCGAAATATTGAACATGAGGATTTTTTTTAATTTGAGGTAGACTCAAAAACGGTTCTATGTGGTTTTTAGATTGGCACCAGATGATTCCTTTTACACTGAGTGATAGGTTCTACGAGACTGAGTTTATTTCATGGATTAAGATTTCTATTTCAAGGGCACATCGTAATATTATTAGTTGTATGACTCTAGGAAATAGTCACATACAGTGGCGCAACCAAGGGGGGGTTTTGAGGGTTACATCCCCCCCCCCCAGAGCCGAAAAAATATGAGACTCACCAAGTATATTTTTTATATTCAATACTACACATCATATAACTACAGAGCAGTAGCTTAGTTTGATTCATATTAACTCTCAGAATTTCAGTAGTTTTTACAATTTTTGATCTTCAAAGTTGTATTTCAATTTAAATCCATAGACCTCTAAAGAGTTTGATAAAATACAAAATTATCTGCAAATTTGTAGTAATAAGCTTAAAAACACAGTTTTTAGCCTTTTTTAAAAGAAATTGTATCAAGAGTTTGTCAAACGTTCAGATGTATTGAATCCTTTTCATTGGTACAGCAGTAGAAATCCAGTTGCCTCACCGATTTGCCAAATTTTGCGACCTTCAGAGGATACGAAATTCCGAAACAGACATTCTTTAAATTTTTAAAGATTACGGAGTAAAAAATCTGTGAATGCTATTGAAGTATTAAGCTGTTAATGAAAGCATTTCAGCCTCATTAGGAATTTCAACAAATTAGACATTTTGTTGGCGTGGGTCATTAAATTACAATCTATTTTCTGGGTAAATCATGAGGGTGTTCAGTCAATTCGTTCAATAAATGTTTGAATATGTGTCCATCATAAAAAAATACTAATTAACGTCTTACTACAATAGTAAATCAATCGGATTACAAAGTCATCCAAAAACAAAGTTTAATGGTTGTGTTGAAATGTAAAGGTTAGTTATTACATTTTTGATAATAGCATCTTCACAATGAAAGCAAGACTCATTTTGTGACCTTTGGACTCGGTTTTTTGGATTGCCAATTCTGTAAGATGTGACAATTAGTCTTTAGTTTTGCAATGCTGATCTACTATCGACCTACTGCAACAATAGTAGTAATAATTACTATTGCAAATTGTTGCGCTTAAAACATTATCCTCAAATATTTTTTTTTCATTGTTGAAATTGTTTTAAACATTTTTAAGGAAAAACACAGAGAAAGAGCGATTGAATGGCATCACGCTAATGTATTGTAATAATTATTAATTCATTTTACTATGCAAAGACAAAACTTATACTTAAATACTCGATTTTTTTTATTAAAAATATCTTCTCAACAAGTATCTTAAAATTTGCAAAACCCCCCCTAGAACCAAATCCTGGTTGCGCTACTGGTCACATAGCATATATTTATTTATTTATTAATTTATTTATTTTGTACGTCAACAGGTTTTAAACTCCCAAATGACAAAACATAGATTATAAAACACAAAAATCTAACATTACACAGAAAGCACACTCAAAAAATTTTGTCTTAATCTATTTCTACATAAACCAAATTCAAAGCCCTCGAAACAGGCAACAAAAACACGACACATACTTTTCACGGGATCATTCATGCCGTAGTTTGTCCTCGATCTGTCGATTTGCATATACAGTATATACAGTAGGTATTGTTAAGGTTAATTCAATTGATACTGGGACAAAATAACATTCACTTTTTACATCAGAAAATTTTTCAACTAAATAATGTTTAAGCCCATGTACTTGATCTCTTCGTTCCATATTTCAATAGAAATGGAAACATACTAAATACGTGCATATTGGTTTTCGTTCGTAAGGAATGTATATTCAAATATTTGTGATATTTGTAATTTTTATATATTAAAAAGTGGCTAAGAGTTTTCGGATTTCCGTTTATGATCTATATAGACTGAAATTCGAAAACCCATAGCAACATAACCTCCATCACAGTTGATCCCTATATATTAGAATATTTGTGATATTTCTTATGAGACGAAATCATTAACGCCTGGGAATAGAAGCGCCCTCTGGGCTATAGGAACGCCCTCCTCAAAAAGGGACGACAAAGAAGCTCAAATTTTACGACGACAGGGCTGGCTAAAATTCGAAGTAAAACTCATAAAGCTTTTCCATGTGATTTCAAAAGAATTCATAGAGATATCTTTACTGAAATCTCGGGATAAAATCCTGAGGAATTTCTGCAAAATTGACCGTACTTCGAAGAACTTTTTGCAGCTTACTTGCAGGAGCTCTGATTATAACTGGATAAGACGCTGGAGTTTTCTTGGAGATTTCCTATTTTTTGTCACCAATCACATCATCACCCTAATGTACAAGCAGTACAAGTTTCATTCTCTCAGGAAGCTTGTATCCGTCGAGTGTAGCAGGAAACACAATAGCAATACATTTCAGAGACTAAAGCCCATCACAATCCCAGCACATCGGCACGTTGCTAACCTACTGCTCTTCTTGAGAGCAAATCCGACTCGTTGAGGCCACCGTCAAAAGAAAATAATACAAAACGTAATCATACAAAGATCTCGCAAAAAAGGGATATAATGTGATTATTTCACTCCATTTGCCCGACGAATAATGACGAATAAGAAGCTTCGTCGTCGTTGTCGAACCATTATTCCAATCGATTTCGGTTGGGATATTGTGAAGCTGGAGGCAAATTCGATCATGCGGAAGGGTATATCCTCTACATACGCTAAATATGAGGCCGCGTACGTTAATTCAAACTAATGCGTGCCCCTGACCACATCAGGTACGGTTGTGGTTTGTTTTAATGGATCCAATTTGCTGAAAAGCACCAAACGAACCCGGAACGAAGTGATCTATTATAGTGTATGCCATGAGCTGAAACATATGGGCGATTTTGCGGTACTTCGTTTAATTGGTGTATCACTTGATTTACTTTATTCTGCCGAAAAAAAAAAATCGAGATTATTTCAGTGCAGAACTTTTACAGGTGAGTTGATTTCACCTGCTTATGAAAAAAAGCGCTTTCAATTAACTTCACCTAAATATGAAGCGCATTAAACATGGTAATAGATGATTGCAACGATTTTTTTTTTTAAATTATTAATATTTTTTTTCGAAATTTGTTCCAATGTTTCAACATTGCATATTCTATGTAACTCCTTAACGCTGTGCCAGGGATAATGCCAGGGTTGATGTGAGATGCTTCAGAATCGTTTTCTAAATTTCATTTTGAATCCTCTTTCTAGTTTTATAAAAGCAGGTCCATATTGGTGTCCGGCCTAATAATTCGTTTGAATATTAGAAGCTTATTCTTAAGACAAAGTTTCGCTTTTCTGTTAATGAGTGACATTGGCATGTGCTTTCATGACAGGAATTTGTCGTCAATTGAACGATATTATCGGAGAGGAATTAGGGAGTCGATGCCGGTTATGGACCCTTTGCGTATTATGGACCCCCTACAGAAAAACATAAAATTAACACTCAAAGCAACTTTATTCCTATGAAAATCCACCGGGGGAACTTCGATTACATTGTTAGTCAGCAGTTTCAGGCAAAATATTTGGTTTGAGACGCATAAATACAGATATTTGAACAGTTTTGTAAATGAAACCACACAAGAGGGTCCATAATACGCATTTCTAGGAGGGTCCATAATAGGCTCGTCGGCAGCGAGCCGGATTACATGGGAATCAAATGGAGGGTCCATAATACGCAACGTCAAATTTGTAAACAATCCTATTATGGACCCCGGGAGGGTCCATAATAGGCATTCGGACAACAGTTTTTCGCTAGAAAAACGAATGATTTTGTATGTTTCATAGACATACTACGAAGTAAAGACATTGCATTTGTTGTTAGACTCCACAAAACGTATATGCTTCTGAGATATCATTGCGGAAAAGCGTCTAGAATGAATTTCAGCTACTAAGGGGTCCATTACTAGCATTGAAACCCTATTAATAACTTCGTGATAACAAAGTTTCGCTTTTCTGTTAATACCCGAGCAACTTTGAATAGCAAAATTATAATAAATCTTGTTACCTGATTATTGTCATTTGGTAACAGATTTTGTTATCATCATGGCTGAATTAACAGCCAACATAACAAAAATGAGAACTCAAATTTGTTAGTCAAATAACAAAGTAATAGTGAATTATGTTATCACTGAGTTTTAGTTGATAACAAAATTTACAAAATCATATTTTTTTTAATTATATCGTCATAAATCACAGACAAATGTTGAGAAATGAGTGTTTTGGATTAAACTTACGATTCAAATAATTCTACAAAATTTTGTATGACGAAAATTTATCAACACACACTTTGTAAAAATGTTATGGGAAAGATGTTTGATGACATATTTTGTTATCAACCTCTTATCAATAATGTCTGTCACGGATACAATGGTAACCATATAAGGTATCATTCGGTTATAATTGATAACAGAATATCAAATTGATAACAATGATAATGAAAGTTGTTATCATTTTGATATCATCCAGTTATCCACCTTTGCTCGGGTAGACATTTTATGAAATTGTTACATTTGGCTTGAATGCCCTAAATGTGATTTTTGAAAGTTAAATTTGTATCGAGCCTAAGCCCTAGATACTTAACTTCACCAGATTAATTTATTGAAACCCCTCTCATCGTAATAACATGTCTAGTTGATGTTTTCAAGTAAAGAGCTTTTGTTATACTATATGTTAAGTTTTGGAAGCATTAGGAGAAATCTTCCATGTTTCCATTTTTAACCCGTATAGGCATGAGTGAAAGCAAAACTACTGAAACCCTCACCACTCAGAGAAATCGAAACTGATTCCAATGATTTTTTAACAGTTCACTGGCCCACATATCTAGTTTCTAGAAGTGGCCAGAGGAACTCGGAAATATTTCTGTGGCCTGAGTTATTCCGGTGGGTCAATGGGTCAAGTCGGGTAAAAAAGGGCTATTTTTTGGGACATGCAAAATTACCTTTATTTATTAGCAATGACAATCATTTTATTTTGCATTAATTATTAAGATCTGATATTCAACATTATAAATGAAGAGTTTTGCATCGTTTAAAATATACCGGATGTGGCCATTCTGACGAAATGCCCGGAAGAACCGGCTATAGATTTGTTGGATACTAAACCGTTTCAATTCTCGAAAAGTGGATATCAAACACAATTGTGCACTTAAATGCATTCCCATAAGCTTGGCATAGATGTTCAGATACAATTTGGCCATTTTATCATAAGTTTGAGGCGTCCCGGGACCCGAAAATGGTCATTTTTTAGGACTAATCAAACGCAAAGCTCATAGTTATCCAATTCAATCCTTTCTCAAAAGGTTTATACTGATACAATTTTCTTTAAATTCCGTCATGTAGTGGCCACATTATAAACCATTCCGGAAATTACCTGTGACTTGAAATTTGCCTACCTCCAGGGGCACAAACGCACAGTATTCTTCTCACCCGACCTGACCCAGTGATCCACCGAAAAAACTCTGATCACAGGAATATTTTCGCGTTCCTCTGTCCACTTCTAGAAACTAGATATGTGTGCCAGTATACTGACAAATAATCATTTGAATCCATTAAGAATTAGCTAAGCCGTGAAGGTTTTAGAATTTTTGCTTTCACTCAGGCCTATACGGGTTAAATTACATAAATGGAATTGACCCTTAACTTTAGAATACGTAGTCTCCAAATATCTAAGTCTTTTTGCAAATTCAGGGGATCATCCATACTTACGGTACTAAATGGACAGTCTTTCTGCATTGAAACTCAAAAACACATCCGCTTCTACACCCTCTAAGGCAGTGGTTCTACATTTTCACACACAAAGTACCAATTATTCTGGCAGTTTTCGTCATTCCACTCCCAGTTCAGATCCCTGTCCGGTTGGTACCACATGTGAAGACAGTGTTCCTTGGTGTGCAAATTGTTCGGTTCATCTTTCTTCCAGTTGGTAAACTGCATCCCCAATCCGGTGGCGTGCCAAATGAACTTTCCTTCCAGGGCCAAATCATTGGCACCGATCCACAAATCGAACCGGGTGGCATCCGCCAAGAAATGCCGGAAACTGTGCACCAGATGCACGATCTCGGTTTGCTTCCATTCGGCATCGACTACGGCCAAACGCATCCCAAGCCGGTTGCAGTGCTGGACCGCTGCGATCCAGTTGGCCTAAGGAAGTATGGAAGTCATCAGTTGAATACGTAAGATTTGAGTTTCATCAGTAATTTAAAAACAGATTAATGACATATATGTAATCTTCTAAAGAATACCATTACCAATCTTTCGAATATTCGCTTAAGTTGATAGCATAAAAAATATTAAAAAAAAACGTTATTTTAATTATGATTCGTGGTTTACGGCTAACCAGCCGAGTGGAAGTATAACAACTACCGAAAAACTAAACATTTTATTTGCTTTGCAATTAGATTAAATGGACAAATTGATGTGAAATTTGCGAAAAAGCTGTTTTGGAGCGTCTTGCTGGGTAGTGCTTCGTGAAGCCCAAGCAGGACAGTTCGGTTTTGCGTCGTCCGATAGATTTTGCTGACGGTTTCGCGCGCGTTTTCGTCGCCGGAGATTTTTTTCCCCTGTTTTGGAGCGTCTTGCTGGGTACGTATTTGGGAAGGCCCAAGCAAGAGAGTTATTTTCGGGACGCCAAGAAGTTTTGCTGTCAGTGTCAGTTTTGTGTTCGTGAGTTCGTTTCATGCTTATAATAACACATATTTTCTTGAAAGCGTAACTTTTATGTAATATTAAAACAAACTTTGTATGGTTTGTCACTATAGGTGTCGGCATTATGCTTTTTTCTTATACAATTTGAATATACATATATTTTTCTCTTTTTGACATTATTAAAAATTATCTTTTGAATTGTTCGACATTGTGAATGTTGACGTATTTTCTAAAACTTCTACCATATCGAGACAAAATGCACAGTAATACTCATATGTAATTTTCAAACAAACTATGTATGGTTCGTCACTACAAGTGTCGGCATTATTCCTGTTTCATATAAGTTAAAATATATACATGTAATTTTCAGTTTTCGTCATTAATAAAAACGTCTTTTGAATTGTTCGACATTATAGATGTTGACGTATTTTTTCCAAAAACTTCTCGAGACAAAAATACAAAACTAGCTTTAAATACAAGTCGTATATTTCCCCCTTATCCATGGATCGCATCACCGACCAGAGGTGACTCCCAGATCTTTTCCTCCCTCACTAATAAACATCCTTCCCGTGGTGATTGTGGAGATGCAGAGGTATTCTCGGTCTCTAGAAGCAACAATCATTACACCCTAACATTCCTTCCCCATCCCAACTGACTGTAAGGACTTGGCCGGCGCCGTTATTGATCAATAATATTAGATCTGCTAAAATTGCACTTCGAGAGTAAACGGAAACTCCCATCCCCTATTCATTTGGATCCCAGTGCAATTCTTACCAGTTCCGATCAATCACGGAGTAGCAACCATTGACATGTACAGTCAGTCTATGCTATGCTATGCTAAATTGATGTGAAATTTGCGAAAAAGTTACACGTCTTCACGGTGAGACTCCCACACGTCCATGAGTCCTCTCGTGTGTAGGGGTATCGTGCCCTATCTAGTGAACAGGGAGTCGTGAGTTCGATGCTCACCGAGAAAACGTGTCACTTTTTCGCAAATTTCAATCAATTTGTCCATTTAATCCAATTGCAAAGTACATGTATTGTTCAGTTTTTTTGATAGTTGTTAATCAAACAAACCGATAACTAATTATGATCTTCATTAATTAACATCTTCTTCTTGGCATTAACGTCCCCACTGGGACAGAGCCTGCTTATCAGCTTAGTGTTTTTAGGAGCACTTTCACAGTTATTAACTGAGAACTTTCTTTGCCAAAATTGCCATAAAATTGTATATCGTGAGGCAGGTACGATGATACTCTATGCTCAGGGAAATCAATGAAATTTCCATTACGAAAGATGCTGGACCGACCGGGAATAGAATCCAGACACTTTCAGCATGACTTTGCTTTGTAGCCGCGGAATTTGACTGCTCAGCTAAGGAAGTCACCCAGTAATTAACATATGGTTAACTAATTATGAACATGTTTTGGCTCTTCTACTTGAGTACTTAAAAATCTCGAAAGAACTCGAAATTTCCTGCTTTCGATGTATACACAACTCACCTTATAATCCGGAATGTAGAACTTTGAAGGCGCTGAGCAGAACAGTTCTTGGGCAGATACTGCAGCTACGAAAACTGCCGGAAGAATGATGAACCGCAACAGAGCCATTTCTTTTCGTGGAAAGGTGAACTGACTGTACAGAGGTCAACTGCAACTCATGTACTTTTTATATTTTCTGAAGCGGTTCGATCTGAAAAAAACGATAGAGAAATACACACACTCGATAAGATAGTGACATTGACATGTGCTTTCAGGACAGGAATTTGTCGTTAATTGAACGATATTATCGGTGAGGAATTATTAATAACTTCACGGATTGGGATCTCTTGTAAACAACAAAATTTTAAACAAGATGTAGGACCATCAAACAAAATTCCTCAACTTTTCCTGGAATTCTATTCAGTGTAAAATAAGAATAAAAGTGATCAATTTTTTTTTTTAATTGCAAAAAAAATTAAATGTATAAGTATTGATCAGATTGCACAAAATCATAGATGTAATAGTTCTCAACTTCAATCCATTACGTAGAGACAAGCAACGTCATCACGATGGATAAGGAGTGTATAAGAATAATTAGTTGAATAGAATATGCCAGACTACTCCTAACTTTTAATCCATCCTCTATTTTCTGATATGCTCACAATGAGTTTACACGGTGTTCCCCTGACCGTTATTATCAGAGAATAAATCTGTGCTCACCAGTCGTTTTCTATAGTTAAGTTGCATGTCTGGGCAAAATATTAAAAAATCATTACGCCCTTTTAATTGTAAAAGTCTACTTATTCATAGGAAATCTTAGATATATAAATGCAAATCTGCAATGGCCGTGATTATTAGAAGAAAATAAACAATCAAAATTGGGGTCAAAGTTGGTTTGTTTGCTTATTTCTAACCCCTTGGTGAAGATTTGAATGAGAAAATAAACCGAATTTAGAGTTACGCCCTTTTTTGGTGTAACCATTGCAAACACTGATTTCAAATAGGATAATAAGGCATTCTAATACCGAATACCGAAAAACAAGTTCAAATAATTTCAATGACACATTTCACTTACATGTCGCCAAAGTCTTTCAAAATTGATTATTTCTTCAAAGGCTCAAGCGCTGTAAGGCATTACGGAGCCATTTTTGTGACATTATTATTATTAAACATTTTTGTAATATCCCAACTAGCTTCGGCTGTTCTGGCTAACTTTGTACTACTCTAGAGCTTAAACTTCAATCACTGAGTTATGAACTATTGGTCAAACTATAGAACTCTAGACCACTGTCTTTACATTTGTGATAATTTGTAGCATGTATTATAACATTTAGATTTTGCACAAATCTACAATTTTTCCAATGGGTTTCCCGGTCTTTTCGAATACACAAACACCCAAGAGCCTTGGATAAATACAATAGTGAAAGAGATGTATAAATTAATTAACTCATTCTCAAGCTAAATCGTGAAGAGAAAGTCTCAGTACTTGAAATTCACCAAAGAGAAGTATAAACATGCGTTTTTATATGGTTTCACTGATTTTAAAATCATAACACTTAAAACAGAGCTGTTCATGGATTCAACGTGAATTTCAGTTTTAATTACCGGGAAATCATAAATTGTTCTGCTGGTCTACCAACCATAATATTTGGTGAATCATACACAAATGGAAGATTTATATGTAAACTTTTTTTCTATCGCGCACTGTGCTTGTGAAGTAAAGACACGCCACTTGTATGACGAATAATAAATCATACACAAAGTTTTTCAAACTGTCAAAGCCAAATGTTTAAATTAAGCTCAGTAAATGAATTCTATTAAACAAAAAAATAACGGATGTTCTAAACTTTGCATTATTTTATCCATTTTGTATTGCTGCTTTCTACGTCATTAATATTATTTTATTCCATACACTGCTACCCATAACCGAAAACTTATTTCGTAAGGTACTTCTTGACATATGCTGCGATTCGATATACTACAGTAGGATGTAAAATAATCAGAATCATGAGTACATGGGTTCACCAACCTAGTCAGAATATTGTGCTACAAGAGCTAATTTGGTTACATGATGAAATTAGCTCCGTAATACCTTGATGCCCTTGAGCCTATGAAAAATCAGTTAATAGTGAAAGAGTTTTGTGGCATGCAAGTGCAATGTGTCATTGAACACATTTGAACATGCTCTATGGTATTAGAATGCCTAATTATTCTATTTGAAATTAGTGTTTTCAATGGTTACACCTCAAAAAGGGCGTAACTCCAAATTTCGTTTATTTTCTTATTTAAAACTCCACCTAGAGATTACAAATAACTGAACAAACCAACTTTGAACCCAATTTTGATAGTATATTTCTTTATAATCAGGCCAATGGAAATCCGTTTAAATATCTCAGATTTCCTATGAATTAGTAGACTTATGCAATCAGAACGGTGTAGCTTCAAAACGGGTCCTACGATTTATTTTTATATTTTGCCCAGGCACACAACTTAGCTATAGAAAACGACCGGTGAGCACAGATTTGATGAAGATTTTTATCTCATAATAACTGTCAGGGGAGCACCATGCGTTAAATATGCTGGCAAAATTGGATGAAACGTCACATGAAATCATAAATTCTGTTTTTAAACCTTTGAAATGCTACAACAAAACCATTTGCCATCATCAATGCCTAATTATTTTCAAAGATGTCAGAATGTGGATCTGCAACTTGTAATACGAAACACTACATTTCCATTGGTTCAAGTGATTATGCGAGAAATGTTGAAAATATGGTAGATGGTATTCCTAAATATAATATTTACATGTTAACACATTGATGTGCATGTATGAATAATAATATTTTCTTCTCTTCTTTATTTCCAGGTATGTTGAGCTGGTTCCACTTGCGTTCTACATGTATGCAAACCGTTGACAGATAAGCCAAATGAAAACAAAAACTATAACTATCATTTACTGAAAGTGATATTTGGAAACAATTTTTCGCACTCTAAATGTCTAGTGCATTCCACGAGCATTATATTCAATATTGAAGAAAAAACAGTCGAAGCTTGATTGGCAACATCGCGAGTCGTAACATCCAGGAACATTTAACGTAACTCAAAACTTGAGAACGTTGCCTTTTCCGAATGAAATAAAATTTGCGCATGGATTAGTGACTCGCCAATACGACAATTACGATTAAAATTTTACTAACTAGACTACGTTACGAAAACGATTTATGAAAAAATAATATTTCATAGGATTTTTATAACTTGATGTATAGTTAAAAAAAACGGTGCATTTGATTGAACCGATGTCATCGACATAGTTTCAGAAAAAAGGGTTCTTAGTAAAAATACACAGAGAAAAAATCACAATGAAAAGACGTAAGATTATATGCAATTTTCTTAAACCAAACCCTTCGAACTTTTTATATTGTTCCTTGACCTCGCAGGGTATCCCTTAGTGTTACCGTAAATTCGGGTGAAATTGATCAGTAGGGTGAAATTGATCACTGTGTCACACGATTTTATTTCCCTCTAATAGAGCACAGAAATCAATACAACCTATGTAAATGGACGTTGTTTGTCTTAACTATTGTCGAATTGCATGTTGTGAAGCTTTTTGTGTTAAAGAATGTTTATTTCTATGAAAATAATAGAAAATTCCATAATCGTGCTCTGTTTGGTATTGGCAGACATCAATAAACTTATAGTTTTAAACAAGGATTTGGAGATGGTGTCAACCTGAAAATATGTAAGGATGCTTGAAATATATTCCCAAAACGTATTTAATAATCAAAATTCTTACCAGTTTGTTCATTTTGTTGTAATAATTGATTTTTTTTATAGATATCAGAAGATTCCATCGAAAATTGCCTACATTTAGGCGTTTTCTGCGGTATTGTTGAAAATTAATTGTTTATTATTTCCATAAAGTTTGCATTGTTAAGAATATGGCAAGCATATTTGGATCCAGGAGGCCCAAATAAAATCAGTAAAGTTGTTTTCAAAACTAACAATAATTGTTTTGACAGGTGATCAATTTCACCCCGAAACGAAATTCCTTGATTTTTCATTTTAGAGACGATTTTCAGCACTAAAATCACAACTGTATGGAAATTTGAGTATATAAACCAATGAGGCTCACCGTCGTACTTGTTTTCCTGCATTAAGTTGTTTGGAATTGGCAACATCATAGAAAACAGACAAGAAAAACAGTGAAATCTGATCAATTTCACCCGAAATTACGGTACCTTTAAGCCTAAGCTGATTAAATGCTTACAAGTATTTTTTTTATTATATTTAATTTTTTTTATCATACGCAACAGGTTTAATCAATTTTTTTAAAAAGAAAGAATTACTAACATTTGCTTTATCATGGATTTTTTATTTGTGTGAAAATTATCATAAAAATCAATTTTAAGTCAAAAGAAGAGCTAGTTCTTTCAAAAAATGTCAAAATATATAATGGTGTAGTCCCACATCTCAACATTTCTTCTAATTTCGATATTATTAAATTTGTTTTCAGTTTAGATAAAAAAAAGCTTAGATTATCATTATTATTTTCTACTCCAACAAGATAAGCGAAGATTTTTCAAACACGGAAGCTTCTCCATTAGTTTATCAATGGCCTTTTCAAAGACCTCTTCAGAAACTACTTCGAAAATTAATCTATTGACAGCTCCATAAATTAAACTCAAAATAAAAATTCTATTGAATTTGCTTAAGAATTCCATGCAGTGCTCTTGTAAATATAAATATAGTATTGCCCATAAAGTTTATGAGAAAACTCAAGTTCTTTAAAAATTTCTTCCAAAAATCATCCAGTTTATGTTTAAAGAATATTAATTTTATTTCTCTCAAATTGCTTTCCTGGTGTTCAATATGACGGCATTTTCATTGTTGAATTAAATTAAATCTCTTGAAATTCTTTTCTGAAGATTTTATATTCATTATGCATGCAATTGCATCAACTTTAAGTTCGATTTTTTCACAGAGCTTCCAAAACTAGCTGTGGCTGTGCGGGAAAAATCGACCCATCAGGTGACAGGTTCTACCGAACCACACTGAACAAAATAACTGTAACAAGAGTCCTTGAGGAAGGTCCCAAACGGACCGAAACGTTGAACATACAAAATAACAGTTTTTTTTTTTTCAAATTAATTCAAGACAGAAAAGCCAATGCACGATATTTTTAGACGTTCAACATTAGCCAAATTACCCTTTTTCTCATCAAAAAAAAACACTGGATATGCTTAAAACTCTACACGTTTTTGAAACATCCTTCAGCACCAATCAAAGTTTCTGAGAATTCTTCAGGAACATTTCCAAGAATGACTTTGAAGAATTATTTGCCAGAATCCTCAGGAAATGTCAGAAGGTACGCCTGACGTAATTTTTGATTTCCTTTAGATATTATAGATTGTTTTAGAATTCTTACAAAAGTAATCTATGGATAACATTATTAGAAAGTGTTGTTCAAGGTAATGTGTTGAAGCTCCCAAACAGTTGTAGGTATAAATTTAGCAAATCCAAGTCGAGGATATTTTCGAAGAACTCGAAGATCTCTCTTGAGAAATCTCTGAAAAAAAGAGAATCCACTATCCAACTTTTAAACCTAGAATAATGTATTCCAGGAATTAATCTATTGAAGAATTACTAGAATGCATACTTTTAAGTTCAGAAGGAACTCCTAGACAAATGTATGAATTTTTTATCAATAACGCGGTTAGATCACATCTTCGTGGTGCATTATATGGTAAAGTTCTACCAGTGAATCCTAGTCTTAGCTGCTTCAAACGAAGGGAACAGGATGTTATAGTAATCAAAGTCCTTGTAACAATTTGAACCTTGTTGAAAGTGAAAAGTTCCGGTTTTCCGAGAAGGATCTTGTGACAAGGAAAATATGAATCGAATTCAACAATTTGCTTTCTAATCTTCTATTCATTCAGTTCTCTAGATGTAAAAAGTAAGGACTAGGATTCTGATGCATGGACAGTACCGGTGTCATTTCGTGACTTTATTGAGGGATCCGTTTTTGATTGATTAAGAAGGGGACATCTATGGAGATATACTCACCACATTCTTCTATCAAGTTGGGAATTACAACAGCAAGAAAACCGAATATTCTACCACTTCTCGATAGTGATAAAGTAACACGACGTGCACTGAACAAAAGACACTATAAATCGAACGTGGTTAATGGTTTAGTGCCAAAATGTCGAATGTCAAAAATGTTGAATTGGACAAAACTTCAAATTATTTATTCTTTTGGGAGATAGGCATTCCTTCAGACGTTTTGTCTTTCGATATTTTAATTAATTGACTCTTTATTATGGAGAAATTCAGCCCATTGATTTCGACATTTTGTCGCCCAACCATTTGTCATGTCGAATACTGGTTAAAAAAAGTTTACAATTTTTCTGAAATATCTGACCTCATGGACATAATTCATAAATTCACGCAGAACGAACGAACGAACGGTGTCAAGTTTTCCCAAATCCAATGCGTTTATATATTTTTGCAATTTCGCATCGTAATAGGCTGTCAATCAATCAATCACGCTAATCTGTCATGAAACGGCCTGCTTTCCTGCACTGAAGTATACAGTGCGGGAATAGTCATTACGCAACTGAAACCAGTGCTGCAATGATTTATTACGCAACGCTTTTTCATTATGTAACTGTTTTGAGTTGCGTAATTAATCAATAATTAATTAATTAATCATCAACACAACATTTTTTCAGAAATTATAAAATAATGGTGAATGCATTCCGATATAATTTCTGATACCCTCAAGCGGTTAACTACGAAATTGCAAAAAATGTTGTACGTAACTTGTTGCAGAACTAGATTTTTACAGCACTCGTCGTAATTATCCTTACGACTCGTGCTGTAAAAATCATCATTCTGCAACTTGTTCCGTAAACTACTATTGAGATTATGATGTTTTTTATTATTGGTTGTTACAATATTATGAATCATGACCTTGAGGAAAGTGTTTTCAGAAAAATGCAAACTATTTTTAAACAATATTCGGCATGACAGCAATTTGTGGAACGCCAATTCAATTTTTATATTACCACAATGTATCCGATACAAGACAAACCAATGAAGCATTGCAATACATTTCATAATCGGTAATTCCGAAATTTCCGACTTCAATGTTGGCAAAACCGTAAAACATTTTATGATTCATCATGCATATAAAGCCGGGCATTTGGGATTTTCGCTTATGTTAATTTACTGCCACCCCCCCCCCCCCCTCGGCGAAGCGCAAACGTCATGAATTCTGCCATAGATGGTCGATAATAAACCGATCCAAAGGTAGTCTCAATAAAAGTCACCTTTTAAACACATCTCAAAACAGCTCTATCTCATCTTCAAAACAGCTGATTCCTTGGCATCATTCCTTATTTCTCCCTTTTGGTCCTATTTAAATAATCTCCGAGTGCACGCACACCACCAGCAGGAAGCCTTTTGCTTCTAACGGTACGGTAATGAAAAGTATGCTGGCTGGGTCCGAATGCAAAATTCGATATTGCTGCTGCATAAGAAATATGCTGTTCCGACACGCACAACGAGTGTTGGTGAAAGAACGGATAAACCCCATAGAAGGCTACGTACTCGTGAGGCTAAGGGGATGCGATATGCATTTATTTATGTCGGAAACGATGCACGGAATTCCTAGCACTTTTTTCTATTTTTATTTTTATTTATTTATTAGTTTCATTCCGAACATTACATTCATTTCTTATATCTAGATGTTCTGTGTTATAAGACAACACTATAATCCTAATTTGCAAAAACAAGTTTGAGATTTTATTAACATTTTGTTAACAACATATTACATTTCATTTGCCGTATCAGTTCAGATTTTTTACAGGTGACTTGATTTTACCTGCTTATAAAAAAAATGTTTTCAATTTACTTAACCTAACTTAACCTAAATATATAACGCATTAATCGTGGCAATAGAAGATTGTAACGATTTTTTCCTGAAATTATTAATTATTTTATTTGACATTTGTTCCAATGTTTCAACATTGGATATTCCATGTAATTCAATGTTACTATGCCAAGGAGGAAGCTTCAGAATCATTTTTAAAATTTTGAATTCTGAGAGCTTTCTTTGCCGATTGACCATTTGTGCATGTGTATATCGTGTGGCAGATACGAAGATACTTGTATGCCCTGGGAATTGAGAAAATTTCCTTTACGAAAAGATCCTCGACCAGTGGGATTCGAATCCACGACCCTCAGCATGGTCATGCTGAATAGCTGCGCGTTTACCGCTACGGCTATCTGGGCCCCAAACAGCATACATCATGGCTGGCCTAAAAATCTGTTTGAATATCAAAATCTTGTTCTTAAGACAAAGTTTTGATTTTCTTTCAATAATGAGATAGAGACATTTTACGTATTAGTTACATTTGGCTTGAATGCCTTCAATGTAATTTTTGAAAGTTGAATTCTTAACCTTGACATTTTTCCATTTGTCAGGAAAATATGCTAATCGAAAACATTTTTTAAATATATCAACTAAGGCGGCATCCACAAAATACGTAACGCTTTAGGGGGAGGGGGAGTAGGCTCAAGCGTTACGGCTCATACATAAATTTGAAATTTTTCATACAAAAAGCGTTACGGGGGGAGGGTTTTAAAAAAAAATTCCAATTTTAGCGTTACGTAATTAATGGACACTGCCTAAGAATGATAAGCTACTTTCCGGAAGTTTCTTGATGAGGATGTAGAAAATTTCAATAATCGCCAGGAGCTTTCATGTTTTTGAAATTTTCAATAATAGTTTTCACTTCTTCCAAATCAGTCTCCCAGGAATTTTCGAAAACGTTCTCTTGATTGAGAATATTTTCGAAGACCTGAGTACACGGTGCCCCGAAAGACCGTTAATATGAAAAAAAAAAAAAAAAACAAATGTCCATCAAATATGAGCACAGGGCTCGATTCCTAAGGTAATTCTGCACCTCTGGGCCAATTTAAAAAAAAAATCCCTAGGAGAAATCTCAAACAATCTTGATTTGAAGTTTTTAACTTAAAAAGTCAATATAATCCATATACAAATTTTGCAATAGCACTGAAAAAAAAAACTAAAAAAACGCTCAAAAAGTTGGCCAAATTGTTCTCAACTAGTATAAAGCTGGTACCGTTGTTGTGATTAGAAATATTTACAATTGACTTAACTTATCAGAGTGGCTTAAGTATGTGTTTACATGGCTTAAACCAGTAAGCTTAGTTTAATGGGATGAAATCTAAGAAATAAATTTCAATATACAATTGATGTTACTTTCGATAAACGTGAAGCAATCAATGCTGAATATTATTAATTAACAGCTTATTTTTCGACTTTCACACTTAGTGACCAGCCCACCAAAGTCTGCCGTATTTATTTTGCTTCTAGTTTTCCACCGAATTTTGCCCTCAGCACTTTACGAAAAAAATACCCTGTTCAATATTCTCAGCCACAACAGGATTATTACTACACGGGAAACATGATTGTCATATGTCACAAGTGTTCGAAGATTAACAACTTCAAACAAATCCTCAATAAGTACTACTTCAGTATCAACATCACTGGGACTTCCAGCTATATATAGACGCTATATACCTGCAACCATATACAATGTTTTATTTTTTTTTCAGGATTCATCGTTAATCTGTTTATTGATTTCTAGGTCGCGTTCGACTCAGTAGCGAAAATCTAGCTGCTGCAGGTACCGTAATTCGGGGTGAGGTTTTTTGTAGTAAAAGTTTGATGAACTGTTGAAGTGTTCGTCACAAAACAATCGTCTATTGCCAAGGCATACAAAGACGCCATTTCAAAAAACTGTCTCATACATTCCAGATTTGTTTTCTGAACCCTGTGCAAATTTGCATTGAGGATCGAAATTCACTTTCAGAGGAATAATTGTTCTTATCGTGAACCGGTTGCTAATTTCAAAGGAAATTGCCTACATTGAGGCGTTTAATGTGGTTTATTTTGTAATTCTAAAATTAACCGATTTATTTATGATAAGCTGTAAGAGTTTTGAGACTTAATTCAGATTCAGTGATCTTATATTTAGTGAGCAGCATATTTCTTCATTTTATTAGTTGATTAAGCTGAGAAGTACAATCAAGTGTAGGAATTGTAGACGAGGAGCCCATTTGTTTTATAATGTTACATGGAATGAAAAGAGATGAGTTTCCGAATTTACTGTTTAATATTGCTTTTGGCGCATATACTCATTGGTTTTGCAGACTTATTTATTGGAATCGATCGCAGTGGAGTAAAGCAGAGTTTCACGATTTTAAAGATGGGCAACTATTATAAGCTTGTAATGCCATATACTCTACCCAACAGTATATGGTGGCACGTAAAGAAAGAAGCGGGTTCAGATGTGTTGGTGCTGAAGCAGTGCTTGATGGAAATGGAGATAAATTTGCTGAAGAGCCTTATAACACTTGTGACACATGATAATAATGTTTCCTTTGTGGTAAAAACACGTGTTCTGGCTGCGAATCTGCTTTAACGGATTACATAACCAACTTAGAAACCCAAAACTTGTAAAGCGAACGACATTTCTACACTGTTGCTTGATAAAGGCTTATCTGACTTTAAAGATCCATTATTTCGTTAACAACTTCGCCAAAACATCTCGTGATCCTTTATCGTGAAAAGTGTTTCGAAAACTAAATCAGTTTTCAATAATAATGCAAAGAGAGCAATGATGAATGCAAGCATGCCTAAATGAAACATCATTGTCAATGTGCCCTGTATAAAACACTTATTCTTGACTCTCTAAGCACATTTATTTGAGAACAGGAGCGAAAACTACTGAGCAAATAAAATAGGCAAACTTCAGTGAGCTGGTCATTTAGTGCGAATGACGGAAGAAAAGATCCATCAATCAGGTGTAGGTCAGCGGCCCCGTGGAAGACATCCGCGTATGTTCATTTTGATATTGACGTGAGCGTACTAGAGCTACCAAATCATTTCAGATTTGAAACAAACGGTTGATACCAGGTCTAAAAGACCATAAAAGTATTCAGATGACTTATATTCTAACCATTTTTGTGCTATATTCTCAGATCCTTTTTTGTCTTAATAACAACAATGTTTCAATCGGTTCAATGTAGAAAACAAAAATCAATTTAATTTCAACCAGCAATCTATGAAAATACATGCTAAAGCCACTCCGGTAAGTTAGGTCAGTTGTAAATATTTCTTTTTATAACAACAGTAACAATTTTATACTAGTTGAGAACAGTTTGGCCAACTTTTTGAGCGTTTTTGTAGATATTTTTATTGCTATTGCAACATTTAAATAAGGATTATATTGAAATTTTTGGTCAAAAACATCAAATCAAGATTATTTGAGATTCCTCCTATTGATTTTTTAAAAATGGTCCAGAAGTGCAGAATGACCTCAGGAATCGAGCCCTGAGCACAGATTTGATGGACAATTTTTTTTTTTTTTTTTCATAATAACGGTCTGTCGGGGCACCGTGGAGTAAATTGATTTTCAATTGAACTAGTAAGTCCTAAATTAAAATTGTGCGTGCTTTCAAATTGCATAGCAATTTTTGAGCTTTTTCGCAATTAGTCAGTAATAATTTGTTTTCCTCTTTCAATGCCTGTATTGGCTTCTGAAGTTTTTTCAAAATTTTAGATAATTTCCAAAAGGGCTTAGAGCTTGGGTCCACTTTCTTTATTTCTTTCTGCAAATCCTACCATAATATTTTTTCACGTTTTAAGACGGATCAAGAGTTTCAGATCATCGTCTATAATCACGGATTCAAATTTTACTTCACATTTTGGAATTGCAATGCTCCTGGCTTCAACAATAGAATTTGTTCAAGTTTCAAGAGCATTGTCAATATCAAGTTTAGTTCAAACTAAACAAATGTAAAGAAATGTTAACATCAAGATTAGAGTCAATATACGTTTCATATATATTCCAGTCGGCTCGAAAATAATTGAAAGATTATACAAAGATGACTAGAGTCGGTTAAGACCAAATCAATTGAAGATGGGTTTCTAGAAGAGGAAAACACGTAGGGCTTTAAGAGTATTGAATTGAGAAATATCCTGAAGAGCACTCATCAAATAAAATAATGCCGTTGGAATTACTTTAAGAATTATTCCATGACCGATGTTTGGCATTAAAGTCATCAATAACAAAAAAATTTGACTTATTGTGAGTCAATTTTCGCAAATCAGTTTGGAGCAAATTAACTTGCTGTCCAGAGCATTGAAAAGGCAAATAGGCAGCTATGATAGTATATTTACCAAGCTGTGTTTCAACAGAAACACCTTAAGTTTCAAAAACTTTAGTTTCAAATGGCGAAAACAGTTGATGTTTTATACGCCTATGAATGCTGATTGCAACTCCCCCACATGCCCCATCAAGTCGATCATTACGATAAACAAAAAAGTAAGGATCTCTTTTGAGTTTAGATCCAGGTTTCAAATACGTTTCAGTAATAACTGCTATATGCACGTTATAAGCTGTGAGAAAATTAAACAGCTCGTCCTCTTAATCATTCAGAGAACGAGCATTCCAATTTAAAATATTTAAAATATTGTTTGGATCCATTAGAAAAACGTAATCCAATAACAATTTGATCAGTAAATTTTACACCAATTTGGACTGATTCAGTTATAGTGGTGGCTTTGAGCATTGCATCAATCATTAGATTCAATTGTTCAGTTAGAAAATTAAAATCATAGGCAGAAATATCACTTGAAGTGAGTACATTTGATGATTTTCCGTTAGAATTTTCGATAGACGAAAAGGCGGAGAAGTTTCTTGTGGCGGAAGGTTTTTTTTTGATTTGAAACAATTAGAATGGGTACTCATAGTTTGAATAGGGGAGGAGTTCAAATTACCTGCTACGATATCGGCAAAGGATTTACCTAGGGTTTTCAATCCCGGGAACATTTCCCGGGAAATGAGATTTCCCGGGATTCCCGTTTCCCGGGAAATGAGATTTCCCGGGATTCCCGTTTCCCGGGAAATAATTTTCTGTTTCCCGGGATTCCCGTATTTCCCGGGAAGATCTGTCTCAATGAAGAATTGAGTATCTATATTCAAGTAAACTATCGCACAATTTACATTTCATATCATACCAACAAATGTCCTCACTAGATTACTAATTATATTTTGATGTTTGATGTTTATTGGTGTTTTTTTTTTTGTAATCGAATAGTTATTAATGAATGCATATATTTTTGACGATATGTTTTTCCAAGAAAGTTCATATGCAATACAATATAAAGGAACCTTCGAGGGATTTATTCCATGATTTGAGTAGGTTTATATACTTTTTATGAGTTCTATATTTTTGTTGCTTTCTATACGAGCTCGGACCTCGTTGATCCATCTCGCTTACGGTTTCTATTAAATGTAACAGTCACAATTTTTAACAAAACACTCTAGTTGGTTTTTATTATAGTGTTCGAAATGATTGATTAAGGGGTCTATTTTATAAGTCGAGTTGATCAAAAACGACTCGACTGGAGTCACTGTCGACCAAAAATTTAGCTCAACATGACTCTGTCACTCGAATTATTCGACAGTTGTCACTCTATGTGACAGGATTGATATGGTAGTCGATGGGTGACTTCTGAAATAAGAATGCCTTCTGTGTTCGGCAGTGACTGCAGACGAGTCACATAAAATGGTTCGATTTACAAAATAGACTCCTAAATGATTTTAAGATGATTTGTCCAGCATGACCTGATGAAGGCTTTAACTATCAAAAAAACGAAACCAACAGATATTTTTAGATAAACTCACAAATAAGAGAAATAATCGTGGCAATTTACTGTTCTAAAATATTATATACATTAAATATAAAAAGGGACGAATGAACTTCGGGTTAAAGTCCCTCTCAAATCAAATAACAACAACAACAACATTAAATATAAAAATAATCATAGAACTCCATCAAATTAGCTTAATTTACAGGTTTTTAAGGTTTTCCCGGGATCCCGGGAATTCCCGGGAAATGAAAATTTTATTTCCCGTTTCCCGGGAAGCCAAATCCCGGGAAAATTGAAAACTTTAGATTTACCATGGGTAGATACATTCGAAATTAAAAGATTCAAACGGCTACCCGGATTAAAATTAGTTTGTGAATGAGCATGATTATAAAATATCCTATAGCATTATAGGAAGATTATAATCATGCGGAAAAAAAATCCGAGGTACATTCGATTTTTATAATCTGCTGGTTTAGACATAGCGTGAAACATTATTCCTTTTGTATGATGGTATAAAAATAGTCGATTTTTTTTTCAATCTTCTATAATAAAATTTTTGTAGACGGTCTAGACTCTTAATACCCAAATGTTTCGATTCGGATTCGGAAATTCAAAAAATACACCGGATATAATTTTTGTCATATATCTCGACGTTTTGCAAAATTCCGAAAATTTTTCCTTTAAACAACTATTGGCGAAATATGTTCAATTTGACAACACGAAACGAAATTGGAAGACATGAATGTTGCCTCATTGCATTCCGCACAATTTCATTTGGAATGTTATTAGACGGAATTATTCTACAATACCGCATACTCTTACGTATAACTGCTGTCATGCCGGCCGGTCGTCCATCCATCCCATCCAGGCGAAGCGGCCTGTCCAATCCAACCCAACTGATGATGGTGGTCTCTGTTTGTTGTGTTGTTTTTTGCCCTCTGCATTTCTATTCCTGGCCTGCACACCTAGCCGTGCTCCGATGATGCCGAATGCCGCTGGCAATTGAGGGTCGACGGCGTGGTGGTGGTTCTCTTCCGTAGTTGTGAATTTCTCCAGCAGCAATCAGTCGTTGCTGCAGCCGCTCCAGCAGCTGAACGGTCCGAAATATCGTACAAATCTGTCCAGTGCCCTCCATGTAGCGCGTTGCTTTTTTTTCTTGGATATTATTTTCTAATACGAGGTGGTAATTACACATCCACCTACCGGGAGAACAAACTTACGTTTTGATACAGTATAATCGCCCTCCCACACCTACCAGTGAATTACTATTATTACGGTTGGCAAGAAATGTTTTACAACAACAACGTCTTATCGTCCCAACTGAAAGCTTGCCGGAGGACTTAGTGGATGGCTGTGAAGGAAGAAATTGGTCCATCGGGAATGCAGCAAAGTTGTAAGAGTGAATTGTGAGCACTGCTACATACAACCAGAGGGGCTCGATTAGATCGATAAATAATTCATGCATATTCAATTGCACGAAGTTGCGGTTATTTCGAGTCCTGGGAGGGGTTCATCGATACAACTGTAGGAAGGGAGCCACCAGCAAGGACGAACAACTGGTAGATGCATCGCTACAAGGTTCCACAGCCGGATGAGGTGAGCAAACGCATGTTAGCTTTTGATATCGTTTCATGAAAACAAGATATGGATGACCCTGCTTGGTTCCGGTCGCGATTTGTTTTTGACGATAAGGGAACAAGATTTGGCACCACGTGAGCAGGCACTGAGTGTGCAAAACTTGCATCTTTCGAGGTGAATACCGTTCTGAATCATATTCCGGACACAATGTTTTTTGGAGGAAGATTCCAGAAGCGTTTTAGTTTAAACAAAAATAATTGTATTCGAGATTACTTACTTTATTTATCCCTTCTGGCCTACTTCTCAGCTAAATGTACTACGAGATCGTCTACAGTTATTAACAGAAAGCAATGAGTCAATTATTAATATGAATTTTGAGTTTCGTTCCGTTATTTTTTGTTACTATTAACATAGCTAGAAAGTACTTTTTAATTATGATTCGAGGTTTACGGCTAATCAGTTGAGTAGAAGTTTTGACAACTACAATAAAAAAACAACTAAACATTACATATACTTTGCAATTGGATTACATGGACAATTTGATGTGAAATTTGCGAAAAAGTTAAACGTCTTCTCGGTGAGAATCCAACTCACGACTCCTTGTTCACTAGATACGGTGCGTTACCCCTACACCACGAGAGGATTCATGGACGCAGAAATAAACCAGAATTCGATATCAACTCAATAATCACATGTTCCTAGTTCAAGAAAATAGCGTTTGCTAAGACGTTAAGTGATTTAGCTTAGTTTTATGAACATTTAAAAAAATGTGAACTCACTGCTCAAGAACATAACAGTTCAAGGCATTAAACCCTGTGAAGAAATTATTGGATCATTTAGCCTGGTTACATCAAGGTATGCCTTCAAAATTATTCGGATACCGTCTGTATCTAAACAAATAATGATGTTAGTTTTCTGTAGCTTTGGTATGCAATAACTGACACTGATTAATAATGTTAGAAGATTTTGTAGTTTGCGGTTATTAACCGATAGTCTGCAGACGTGTTTAACGAGATTTGGGGTTCCAGGGGGTTTTCAAACGATTCCAGTCAGACCTTAAATACTTTGAGTACCTTTTATACATCACTAAAAACCACTAGGAATTCCACATGAAACTGCCGAGGAACTGCTAATAAGCTTCAAAATGAATTGAATCATATTGAACTCATAGGAAGTCTTTAAGAAGTCATTGAAACATGTTTTTTTATAGTAGGGTACCAAAAAACTTCAAAAACCTGGCCTGCTGTGTGTTGGCACGGTGTGTGACTCACGTTAAGCGTGCTTAACCACTAAACAACTTTCCCTACTGCCCCTGTGCCTCGATCTCCCCCGGAACTACATCAGGCAACTTCATCGGGGGAGGGCTGTGCTCATGCACTTCGTCAGTCTCAGCCTCTAGCTGTTCTGCTAGTTCGCTGTTGGAGCTTTACGTCGTCAAACGCTGCTCACAACGACATTTCTATGGTGCCTCTATGACTACTTGTTTTGCACAATTGGCGGTTTAAGATCACACCGGGGCTTTGGACAGGTTTCTGTGCGACGACGCATACTTCCCGTCAGAGCCCTGTTGAACTTCTACTGGACACTCATGTGCACTTCGTTGCTCTACGACGACTCGTTCTTCGCTGCTGCTGTTCGAGCTCTACTGGTTGACAAGCTGGATGCCGAGGTCGGTCCAGCGATTCCGGTTGGAGGCTGGCTTCCGATTCACTAGCGTTTCGACGACTCAAGCCGGTGATACGCTACGTACTACTCAGAATAGTCCCCGGCGGTGGATCTATCCTACTCCAACAAAGATTTCCCCGACGGCGGAAGATCTCTCAAACCGATGCTGTCCGGGCAGCTGCCGAGGATGGTCCTGCGATTCCGGTGGTGGGAAGCTTCCGGTTCACAGGCGCCCCGACGATCATTTATCGGTGCAACAACGTGATCTACTCAACTAGTCCCTGGCGGTAGACTTAGCCTACTCCGAAGCTGGCCGGGCAGATGCCGAGGTCGGTCCTGCGATTCCGGTGGAGGGAAACTTCCGGTTCACAGGCGCTCCAACGACCTTTTGCCGGTGCTCTTTCCCGAATTACTATTCTACTCCGATTGCGACCCGGAGCTCTCTGGCCTTCATGCCATCTCCTTTGCAGCAACGACATAATCGTCGTTATTCCCCTGTTCATCGCATTTCAAGTGCTTTCATGCGGTTTCTGGTATCATCTCGCTTCGTATATCCCTAAACCGAGGGCAGTCGAATATAACATGCTCCGGGGTCTCCTCGATATGTGGACAGGCCGGACTGTGTGGAGACTCTACGTGCCCGAATCTGTGCTGATATTTCCGGAAGCTTCCATGGCCTGACGAAAACTGAGCCAAAAAGAAGTTAATTTCTCCATGTTTTCTCGACGTCCACACCGACACGTTAGGAATTAGTAAGTGCGTCCACCTCCCATTCTCCGAGTTATTCCACTCCAGCTGTCACATCGTCATTGTATTCATTTTGATGGCATTCCTCGCATTCATTGTGTCCCTTTGGTGGTAGCATGCGATGTCCTCAGCCAGAGTGATACAGATGAGGATCATTCTGGCGATAACGCACACACACTGCCTCCGACGATATACTGCGTTAGGCACTCGCCACCCATATAGTCATGAGCCGGAATGTACCTGCCAGCTTCTCGTTTGGTTCCCATCGCTGCAGCCCAAGCCAGGACTCCGTACCTCAGTATGGACGATGATACGGTCGCCAGAAGACGCCTCGTACTGCTTCTTGGTCCTCCAATGTTGGGCATGCTCCTAGCTACAGTGTTAGCTGCTTTCACTGCCTTTTCGCAGGCATAGTCTACGTGGCTGTTGAAGTTTAGCCTGTCGTCGACCATTACTCCAAGGTGCTTTAGAGAGCGCTTAGATGAGATTGCGTGTCCTCCGACGTTGATCTCGAGCTGCTGAACCGTCTTGCACTTGCTGACCAGCACCACCAATGGCAGCTTGACTCCAGACATCCACGATTCAATGGCGTCTAGCGATTCCGCCGTCAGAATCTCCACCTCCTCCGCAGTTTCGCCAGCTATCGTAAGAACGACGTCATCTGCGAACCCGACGATCTCGGATCCATTCGGCAGTGTCAAGGTAGCACTCTATCATACATCATATTCCATAGTGTTGGGCCAAGTATGGATCCCTGTGGAACTCCCGCCGTGACTTCAATTGACATCCGTCCCTGGTTTGTGCCGTAAACCAGTACCCGATTCTGAAAGAAATTTTGCAGAACTTTACACAGATATTCTGTGTAGGGATGCTGCGATAGCCTCCCAACTGGCACTGTTGAACGCGTTCTTGACGTCTATTGTTACCACTGCGCAGTATCGATTGCCTCTCCTCTTCTGCTTGGACGCTTTCTGCGCGCAAGCGATGAATGCACGAATAGCATCCACCGTCGAAGTCTTTTTCTAGAAGTTTGCCAAGAGTATCAAGCATATTGGTCTATACGAAGCAGGATCTCCTGGCGGTTTTCCCGGTTTCGGCAGCAACACCAGCTTCTGCACCTCCCATCTGTCTGGAAATCAGCCTTCCGCTAGACACTTCGGCAACGCTGTCCTACATATGTCTGGGAACGTTAAAACTGATGCCCTTAGCTCTACGTCAAGAATATTATCAGGACCGGGAGCTTTATTCAGCTTCAATCCTTTGGCAACCGTTATCAGCTTGGCGTTCGAAACTTGGAAACCGGAAATTTCTTCGTCTACGTCTGGGTACGATGTGGGCGGCCACGCGGTTGTAGCATGCGTAGGAAGGAGACCGTCCACTATCGCCTTCAGTTTGTCTGGGCACATTTCAGCTGGGGTAACTGGGCCCTTGATCTTCGCCATCATTACTCTAAAGGCGCTGCCTCAAAGATTTGCGTCAGCTTTCCGGCACAACTTCTTGTAGCAGTTTGTTTTACTCGTCGCTATCTTCCGTTTGAACGCAGATCTGGCCAGTCGGTAGGTCACTTTACGCTCTTCCATGCTGGCAGGACGCCGCCGATTCCTTGGCTCCTATTTTCTCGGCATGGTTGC